>NC_141690.1:49968896-51168896 GCF_964263255.1 Lissotriton vulgaris
AAAACCATTGATGTATTGGAGATAGTACTGGTAAATTTTAGGTACTCATTCTGGTTGTTGAGCCAAGCTACAAAATTCGTGGCACTGCTTATATCCCCATTCCATATGATGAAGATATCATCTATGTACCGTTTCCAGGTATTAATCTGGGAACGGTATGGATTGTCTTCATGTAGGATCTAATGCTGTTCCAGATGGTGGACGTATAGTCCCGCTAGACTTGGGGCAAAAGTACTACCCATGCTCGTTCCATGGGTCTGTAGGTATAGGGTCTCTTTATATTTGAAAAAATTGTCTTTCAAAGCCATGGTGATGCATTCTAGGACCAGGTTTCTTGGTGTCTGGTACTTCCATGTATTACTGAAGAGCACTTCCTCTATGATCTGTAGTGTCTCCTCATGAGGCAGGCTCGTATATAAGCTCTCCACATCGAGGCTTAGTAGGAGCTGTGTGGATGGATCAAATTCCTTCTCTTCCAGTAGCTGTAGGACCGCTTTTGTGTCTTTCAAATATGTGTTTGTTGATTGTACCATCGGTCTGAGGAAAGCATCCGAGAATTTAGACAAAGGCTCCAGAATCGACCCAATCCCGGAAACAATGGGTCTTCCCGGTGGATTTTCGATGTTTTTATGTATCTTCGGGATACAGTAGAAATATGGTATTTTCGGAGTAGGTTGTTGTAGGAAATCCGCTTCCTCTTTGCTGAGCCAGTCATGGGCTAGGCCTTCCTCTACCATGCCGCCAATCCGGATCCGAAGTCCTTCCGTTGGATCTCTTTCCAACATTTTATAGTTCCGTTCATCCGATAGTAAACGCTGGCACTCTTTATCATATGCCTCCAGGGTTTGCAATACTATCGCTCCCCCTTTGTCTGCTGGTTTTATAACAAGCTCACTGTTGGTTGTCAGTTCTCTTAGGGCTTGTTGTTCATCACCACTTGTGTTATAGAAGACATTCTTCCCTTTTGTATTCAGTTGGTTGACCTCAGTGGTCACTGCCTTTTCAAAAGTTAGGATTTCTACGGGAATTGTAGAATCTGGTGGGGTGAAGGTTGATTTCAACTTCAAACCCGTGTCTGTTTTATCTTCTGATAATGGCTTGTCTTTGAAAAAGGCCTGTAGTTTTAGTTTCCTGAAGAAATCCTGTAGCTCCATGTTGAGTTGGAAGATATCTGGTTTCTGAGTTGGTACAAACCCCAGGCCTTTGTTTAGAACATTCTTCTGTGCCTCTGTTAATGTCATAGGTGTGAGATTCACAACTAGGTCCCTCTCTTGCTGGTTGACGGTTGGTTGGGAAGTGATCCCGTCATGCTCCGGGTTGTCCGGGCGTTGGGCTGCTCCTGGTCTTCCCAAGCGACAGTGTTGCCTTTCCGGTTCTTGCCTCGTGTGTTCTGGCGTGCCCCTAAAAAAGGTTGTTGTGGCCCTCCATATGGTTGTTGCTGGCCATAGTAACCATCGCTGTATTCTTGATTCCACATTGGTCCAAACTGAAAAGGGTTGAATTGTGGTGGGCCCATAAATTGTGGGAATTGATTTTGTGGTTGATACCCACGCCATCCCCTTTGTCTAGGGAACTGCTGTCTCCTTTGTCTCCAACCCCCTCTGCGTTGTCTGTTTCCTCTATTCCCGCTTGAATTGGAACCTGAGGAGCCATTATCAGAAGTGTCGCTATCCGCGTCGCTGTAGGAGCTTTTGGAGACATAATCCACCTTTGTGTATGGATATGCATTTTCGGGGGTAAACTTTGCCACATCTTTAGTTAATTTATTAGTTTTACTCTGTTTCAGAGTGAACTCGAAGTCAGTCATTTGTTGGTTTAATTCCTCGAGTCTAGTTTTCAACTCTTCTGGTGGGATGTATGTTTTCAGTTGGACCTCTAATTTGTTTATTTCAATTTTGAGTTCCTGTGTAATCCTGGTAGCTGTCTTAATTATGAGTACTAACCAGTCTCTTGAACAGTGCCATGAGATCAATGACCACTCTTTCTTAAAAATTAAATCGTTTTGGAAAATGAGTGGTTCATTTTTAACAATTAGGCCAGGTGGTGCCATTTTGTTGCGAAGGTACTGAGTCATGAACAGTCCATGTAGGGCTGCTTTTATTTGGTTACGTCTAAGATTCAGCAACTCATTCCAATCATTTGTTTGTGGGCCTGTTTCCTGGTTACATAGGCCTTCGAAAAGGTTGGTATCAGATAGGATCTTGTCAATTTCGTCCTCTGCAAAAGTGAGGCCGTGTTCATCTTCCATTTTGAGTGGACCGCTGGCTTCTTTTATTATACCTAAGTGTGTGTCTCTATGTGTGTGGCGATGTGTGTCTGGAGAAAAAACTCCCGCAGCTGTGCGCTGCCTAAAGACTGAAATAACAACGAGGGGAGGTAGAGTAAAAAGATAGGATTCCTACTCCACAGGCACTGATAAATAAACAAGGAGAATCCTACTTCCAGTGTGCACCACAAGGATGGGGAACACTCAGTGTTGTGTAAAATACCCCACACACCAACAGGCCCCTTGGTGTCATGCTTTATCATCGGGGTCTTCGCACCCCACTAAAGGGATGCGGCACGCTGCGACCTGCGACTACGCGGGAGCGTTGACAAGAATTGACTATGTGTGGTGTGTGTTGAGTGCAAGTGAGGGGATTAATGTGAGTGAAGGGTGTAGTGAAAAGTTAAAAAGTACCTGGCTAGTGGGTGGTGTGAAAAAACTTTATTCCGTACCCCTAGCTGGTGCTATTAAAAAGATGTGCAAAAAGGTGAGGTTAGTTGTCTTAATTAGGGACAAAACCTCTGGTGTGCGTCGACATGTTTCGGAACTGGTGTTCCTTCTTCAGGACGGGGCACAACTTCCCAACCCTACTCACGTATTACTATAAAAAAGTGTTATCTTAATTTTCTTTTTACTAAAAAGTGATAACCATCTCACCAAGGCTAGCAATGTGCCTACAGCGGTATTTTAGGTTCATGCAATTGCATGCCCTGAAAAAAAGAAGAAAAACTCAATTTAGTTTGGTTACCATATAGGATTGGCTCAGACAGGTGTAGTCATCTGGAGCCCCAAACAGTTAAATTAACCTGTAAAAAAGAGGGACACACATGACACACAACATACAGGACACACTTAAGGTTTTTTGTATTTGTTCTATTTGGACATACTCATAGCCACTGTTGTATATTGCATCATGAGCATATCCAGAACATCAAGGTAGGTAGGTGGATCCACAATCTGTGAGGGTAAAGAAGTGGTTTCAGTGTTGTTACTCCTTTTACTCACTGTTTGACTCCACGCTAAATCTGGATATCTGAGAGTTGCTTTTGTGTGTAATATACTCACGAAATCCGCCTAAATTGGCCTCCTTCTACCACCTTGTGCTGCTCCGCGGTGAATGCGTTAGCGAGCGACATTGCGGTATATATTCGGGATTTTGGTGTTGTCTCATTCGTTAATTAGCGGAAGTCGGAAGATGGCCATATAAGGGACATCCGTATCCCCGCCTATCGTATATATGTTCACGGTCTCAATGTAACATATATCCTTTCTCATACGTTAATTACCGGGTTTTAGGCAGACCAAATAAGGAGTATCCGCTTCCCTGCCTATCACGTGCCCGGACATGAGTTCCTGCTAACACGGGTCCTTCTGGGCATGCCCGGTTGTTAAGCTTTTCGAAGAGCACGCGCATGCGCATATCGTATTAGCTGCGCCTTGGTTTACTAGTTACCGGCGCATGCGCGGACGCATGAATCGTCTCTCTGTGTGGCGCTGATCTCGTGCGATGTATACCACCTTGGGCCCTCGAAAGTACTATTGCTTTTCCCGAATTTTGAATATTGCTTATTTAATTTCTGGGGCATCCCATAGTGCGATCCATAATTCTGTTTGTCACATGGGCAAAAGGCATGAACAGAAAACGTTATTAACACTCTCCTAATTCATTTATGTGCACACTTTTTGAGGGCGTTCCGTAATTTCTTATATCATTCTCTGTGGGAAAGACACATCAGGTTGATTGAGGTCTTATAGGCCCTTCTTTTTCTGAAACGAAAGAATGAATATAAATGACGTTGTAATGTTTCAATTACAGTCCTGTAATTTGGCTCCATGGAATGTCGTCATCAAGACCTGTAGTGTGGGTTCCCAAGCGAAATACCCATCGTTGTTCTTTCTAGAACAGGCCTGTTTCAGATGTTAGACGTTCAATAACCGTCCAACGTAAATCATTAATGCAGTGCTGACGTTCCAAAAAATGTGATGCCATCTTGGTGGTCGTTTTTTTACAACGTATAAACGTATATTGCTTTTGTGTTCCCCTATCCTCACTTTGACAGGTCGGGTGGTCATGCCTATATATTCTAGACCACATGGGCACGTTATCATGTAGACCACGTTCTTCGTGTTGCAATCGGAGAACTGGCGTTGTTCCCATGATGTGCCATTTCTAAAGGTTAGGGTTTTGCTTTTTTGGGTTTGATGACAGCAGCTGCAATCGCCACAGGGGAAGTGTCCTTGGACCCCAGTCACATTCTGTCTTCCAGTGGGGTTTTGTCGTGGTCTAGTTTGTACCAGCATGTTTAATGTTTCTGCCCCTCCGGTGTGCATGCATTGGTTTCTCAAAATCCAGGTCTCCACAGTTCAATATTCCCCAATGTTTGTTTATGACTTTCGATACTTGGTTCGATATGGATGTATATGTCATAACACAAATTGGTCTTTTGCTTGCTCCTTTGTCTTGTGGGTTGTTCTCTAGGAGTGCCTCCCTGTGATTGTTCCTTGCGCGTTTCATCGCCTTGTCAATGGTTTTGACCGGGTATTGTCTCTGTATTAGTTTGGTTTTTAAATCTTTGGCCTGTTTGTTAAATTGGTTCAATTCTGTGCAGTTTCTTCTGAGTCGTAAGAATTGTCCATACGGTAGATTCTCCCTTAGATGTCTGGGATGGAAACTATTGTATCGCAACAAACAGTTCCTGGAGGTGTGTTTAAAATGGGTGGTACTTTTCAGCCTTCCATCCTCAGTGTATATATTCAAATCCAGGAAAACCATTGATGTTCTGGAGATAGTACTGGTAAATTTTAGGTACTCATTCTGGTTGTTGAGCCAAGCTACAAAATTCGTGGCACTGCTTAAATCCCCATTCCATATGATGAAGATATCATCTATATACCGTTTCCAGGTATTAATCTGGGAACGGTATGGATTGTCTTCATGTAGGATCTTATGCTGTTCCAGATGGTGGACGTATAGTCCCGCTAGACTTGGGGCAAAAGTACTACCCATGCTCGTTCCATGGGTCTGTAGGTATAGGGTCTCTTTATATTTGAAAAAATAGTCTTTCAAAGCCATGGTGATGCATTCTAGGACCAGGTTTCTTGGTGTCTGGTACTTCCATGTATTACTGAAGAGCACTTCCTCTATGATCTGTAGTGTCTCCTCATGAGGCAGGCTCATATATAAGCTCTCCACATCGAGGCTTAGTAGGAGCTGTGTGGATGGATCAAATTCCTTCTCTTCCAGTAGCTGTAGGACCGCTTTTGTGTCTTTCAAATATGTGTTTGTTGATTGTACCATCGGTCTGAGGAAAGCATCCGAGAATTTAGACAAAGGCTCCAGAATCGACCCAATCCCGGAAACAATGGGTCTTCCCGGTGGATTTTCAATGTTTTTATGTATCTTCGGGATACAGTAGAAATATGGTATTTTCGGAGTAGGTTGTTGTAGGAAATCCGCTTCCTTTTTGCTGAGCCAGTCATAGGCTTGGCCTTCCTCTACCATGCTGCCAATCCGGATCCGAAGTCCTTCCGTTGGATCTCTTTCCAACATTTTATAGTTCCGTTCATCCGATAGTAAACGCTGGCACTCTTTATCATATGCCTCCAGGGTTTGCAATACTATCGCTCCCCCTTTGTCTGCTGGTTTTATAACGAGCTCACTGTTGGTTGTCAGTTCTCTTAGGGCTTGTTGTTCATCACCACTTGTGTTATAGAAGACATTCTTCCCTTTTGTATTCAGTTGGTTGACCTCAGTGGTCACTGCCTTTTCAAAAGTTAGGATTTCTACGGGAATTGTAGAATCTGGTGGGGTGAAGGTTGATTTCAACTTCAAACCCGTGTCTGTTTTATCTTCTGATAATGGCTTGTCTTTGAAAAAGGCCTGTAGTTTTAGTTTCCTGAAGAAATCCTGTAGCTCCATGTTGAGTTTGAAGATATCTGGTTTCTGAGTTGGTACAAACCCCAGGCCTTTGTTTAGAACATTCTTCTGTGTCGCTGTTAATGTCATAGGTGTGAGATTCACAACTAGGTCCCTCTCTTGCTGGTTGACGGTTGTTTGGGAAGTGATCCCGTCATGCTCCGGGTTGTCCGGGGCGTTGGGCTGCTCCTGGTCTTCCCAAGCGACAGTGTTGCCTTTCCGGTTCTTGCCTCGTGTGTTCTGGCGTGCCCCTAAAAAAGGTTGTTGTGGCCCTCCATATGGTTGTTGCTGGCCATAGTAACCATCGCTGTATTCTTGATTCCACATTGGTCCAAACTGAAAAGGGTTGAATTGTGGTGGGCCCATAAATTGTGGGAATTGATTTTGTGGTTGATTCCCACGCCATCCCCTTTGTCTAGGGAACTGCTGTCTCCTTTGTCTCCAACCCCCTCTGCGTTGTCTGTTTCCTCTATTCCCGCTTGAATTGGAACCTGAGGAGCCATTATCAGAAGTGTCGCTATCCGCGTCGCTGTAGGAGCTTTTGGAGACATAATCCACCTTCGTGTATGGATATGCATTTTCGGGGGTAAACTTTGCCACATCTTTAGTTAATTTATTAGTTTTACTCTGTTTCAGAGTGAACTCGAAGTCAGTCATTTGTTGGTTTAATTCCTCGAGTCTAGTTTTCAACTCTTCTGGTGGGATGTATGTTTTCAGTTGGACCTCTAATTTGTTTATTTCAATTTTGAGTTCCTGTGTAATCCTGGTAGCTGTCTTAATTATGAGTACTAACCAGTCTCTTGAACAGTGCCATGAGATCAATGACCACTCTTTCTTAAAAATTAAATCGTTTTGGAAAATGAGTGGTTCATTTTTAACAATTAGGCCAGGTGGTGCCATTTTGTTGCGAAGGTACTGAGTCATGAACAGTCCATGTAGGGCTGCTTTTATTTGGTTACGTCTAAGATTCAGCAACTCATTCCAATCATTTGTTTGTGGGCCTGTTTCCTGGTTACATAGGCCTTCGAAAAGGTTGGTATCAGATAGGATCTTGTCAATTTCGTCCTCTGCAAAAGTGAGGCCGTGTTCATCTTCCATTTTGAGTGGACCGCTGGCTTCTTTTATTATACCTAAGTGTGTGTCTCTATGTGTGTGGCGATGTGTGTCTGGAGAAAAAACTCCCGCAGCTGTGCGCTGCCTAAAGACTGAAATAACAACGAGGGGAGGTAGAGTAAAAAGATAGGATTCCTACTCCACAGGCACTGATAAATAAACAAGGAGAATCCTACTTCCAGTGTGCACCACAAGGATGGGGAACACTCAGTGTTGTGTAAAATACCCCACACACCAACAGGCCCCTTGGTGTCATGCTTTATCATCGGGGTCTTCGCACCCCACTAAAGGGATGCGGCACGCTGCGACCTGCGACTACGCGGGAGCGTTGACAAGAATTGACTATGTGTGGTGTGTGTTGAGTGCAAGTGAGGGGATTAATGTGAGTGAAGGGTGTAGTGAAAAGTTAAAAAGTACCTGGCTAGTGGGTGGTGTGAAAAAACTTTATTCCGTACCCCTAGCTGGTGCTATTAAAAAGATGTGAAATAAAAGGCGAGGTTAGTTGTCTTAATTAGGGACAAAACCTCTGGTGTGCGTCGACATGTTTCGGAACTGGTGTTCCTTCTTCAGGACGGGGCACAACTTCCCAACCCTACTCACGTATTTCTATAAAAAAGTGTTATCTTAATTTTCTTTTTACTAAAAAGTGATAACAATCTCGCCAAGGCTAGCAATGTGCCTACAGCGGTATTTTAGGTTCATGCAATTGCATGCCCTGAAAAAAAGAAGAAAAACTCAATTTAGTTTGGTTACCATATAGGATTGGCTCAGACAGGTGCAGTCATCTGGAGCCCCAAACAGTTAAATTAACCTGTAAAAAAGAGGGACACACATGACACACAACATACAGGAAACACTTAAGGTTTTTTGTATTTGTTCTATTTGGACATACTCATAGTCACTGTTGTATATTGCATCATGAGCATATCCAGAACATCAAGGTAGGTAGGTGGATCCACAATCTGTGAGGGTAAAGAAGTGGTTTCAGTGTTGTTACTCCTTTTACTCACTGTTTGACTCCACGCTAAATCTGGATATCTGAGAGTTGCTTTTGTGTGTAATATACTCACGAAATCCGCCTAAATTGGCCTCCTTCTACCACCTTGTGCTGCTCCGCGGTGAATGCGTTAGCGAGCGACATTGCGGTATATATTGGGGTTTTTGGTGTTGTCTCATTCGTTAATTAGCGGAAGTCGGAAGATGGCCATATAAGGGACATCCGTATCCCCGCCTATCGTATATATGTTCACGGTCTCAATGTAACATATATCCTTTCTCATACGTTAATTACCGGGTTTTAGGCAGACCAAATAAGGAGTATCCGCTTCCCTGCCTATCACGTGCCCGGGCATGAGTTCCTGCTAACACGGGTCCTTCTGGGCATGCCCGGTTGTTAAGCTTTTCGAAGAGCACGCGCATGCGCATATCGTATTAGCTGCGCCTTGGTTTACTAGTTACCGGCGCATGCGCGGACGCATGAATCGTCTCTCTGTGTGGCGCTGATCTCGTGCGATGTATACCACCTTGGGCCCTCGGAAGTACTATTGCTTTTCCCGAATTTTGAATATTGCTTATTTAATTTCTGGGGCATCCCATAGTGCGATCCATAATTCTGTTTGTCACATGGGCAAAAGGCATGAACAGAAAACGTTATTAACACTCTCCTAATTCATTTATGTGCACGCTTTTTGAGGGCGTTCCGTAATTTCTTATATCATTCTCTGTGGGAAAGACACATCAGGTTGATTGAGGTCTTATAGGCCCTTCTTTTTCTGAAACGAAAGAATGAATATAAATGACGTTGTAATGTTTCAATTACAGTCCTGTAATTTGGCTCCATGGAATGTCGTCATTAAGACCTGTAGTGTGGGTTCCCAAGCGAAATACCCATCGTTGTTCTTTCTAGAACAGGCCTGTTTCAGATGTTAGACGTTCAATAACCGTCCAACGTAAATCATTAATGCAGTGCTGACGTTCCAAAAAATGTGATGCCATCTTGGTGGTCGTTTTTTTACAACGTATAAACGTATATTGCTTTTGTGTTCCCCTATCCTCACTTTGACAGGTCGGGTGGTCATGCCTATATATTCTAGACCACATGGGCACGTTATCATGTAGACCACGTTCTTCGTGTTGCAATTGGAGAACTGGCGTTGTTCCCATGATGTGCCATTTCTAAAGGTTAGGGTTTTGCTTTTTTGGGTTTGATGACAGCAGCTGCAATCGCCACAGGGGAAGTGTCCTTGGACCCCAGTCACATTCTGTCTTCCAGTGGGGTTTTGTCGTGGTCTAGTATGTACCAGCATGTCTTTAATGTTTCTGCCCCTCCGGTGTGCATGCATTGGATTCTCAAAATCCAGGTCTCCACAGTTCAATATTCCCCAATGTTTGTTTATGACTTTCGATACTTGGTTCGATATGGATGTATATGTCGTAACACAAATTGGTCTTTTGCTTGCTCCTTTGTCTTGTGGGTTGTTCTCTAGGAGTGCCTCCCTGTGATTGTTCCTTGCGCGTTTCATCGCCTTGTCAATGGTTTTGACCGGGTATTGTCTCTGTATTAGTTTGGTTTTTAAATCTTTGGCCTGTTTGTTAAATTGGTTCAATTCTGTGCAGTTTCTTCTGAGTCGTAAGAATTGTCCATGCGGTAGATTCTCCCTTAGATGTCTGGGATGGAAACTATCGTATCGCAACAAACAGTTCCTGGAGGTGGGTTTAAAATGGGTGGTACTTTTCAGCCTTCCATCCTCAGTGTACATATTCAAATCCAGGAAAACCATTGATGTATTGGAGATAGTACTGGTAAATTTTAGGTACTCATTCTGGTTGTTGAGCCAAGCTACAAAATTCGTGGCACTGCTTATATCCCCATTCCATATGATGAAGATATCATCTATGTACCGTTTCCAGGTATTAATCTGGGAACGGTATGGATTGTCTTCATGTAGGATCTTATGCTGTTCCAGATGGTGGACGTATAGTCCCGCTAGACTTGGGGCAAAAGTACTACCCATGCTCGTTCCATGGGTCTGTAGGTATAGGGTCTCTTTATATTTGAAAAAATTGTCTTTCAAAGCCATGGTGATGCATTCTAGGACCAGGTTTCTTGGTGTCTGGTACTTCCATGTATTACTGAAGAGCACTTCCTCTATGATCTGTAGTGTCTCCTCATGAGACAGGCTCGTATATAAGCTCTCCACGTCGAGGCTTAGTAGGAGCTGTGTGGATGGATCAAATTCCTTCTCTTCCAGTAGCTGTAGGACCGCTTTTGTGTCTTTCAAATATGTGTTTGTTGATTGTACCATCGGTCTGAGGAAAGCATCCGAGAATTTAGACAAAGGCTCCAGAATCGACCCAATCCCGGAAACAATGGGTCTTCCCGGTGGATTTTCGATGTTTTTATGTATCTTCGGATACAGTAGAAATATGGTATTTTCGGAGTAGGTTGTTGTAGGAAATCCGCTTCCGTTTTGCTGAGCCAGTCATGGGCTAGGCCTTCCTCTACCATGCCGCCAATCCGGATCCGAAGTCCTTCCATTGGATCACTTTCCAACATTTCATAGTTCCGTTCATCCGATAGTAAACGCTGGCACTCTTTATCATATGCCTCCAGGGTTTGCAATGCTATCGCTCCCCCTTTGTCTGCTGGTTTTATAACGAGCTCACTGTTGGTTGTCAGTTCTCTTAGGGCTTGTTGTTCATCACCACTTGTGTTATAGAAGACATTCTTCCCTTTTGTATTCAGTTGGTTGACCTCAGTGGTCACTGCCTTTTCAAAAGTTAGGATTTCTACGGGAATTGTAGAATCTCGTGGGGTGAAGGTTGATTTCAACTTCAAACCTGTGTCTGTTTTATCTTCTGATAATGGCTTGTCTTTGAAAAAGGCCTGTAGTTTTAGTTTCCTGAAGAAATCCTGTAGCTCCATGTTGAGTTTGAAGATATCTGGTTTCTGAGTTGGTACAAACCCCAGGCCTTTGTTTAGAACATTCTTCTGTGTCGCTGTTAATGTCATAGGTGTGAGATTCACAACTAGGTCCCTCTCTTGCTGGTTGACGGTTGGTTGGGAAGTGATCCCGTCATGCTCCGGGTTGTCCGGGGCGTTGGGCTGCTCCTGGTCTTCCCAAGCGACAGTGTTGCCTTTCCGGTTCTTGCCTCGTGTGTTCTGGCGTGCCCCTAAAAAAGGTTGTTGTGGCCCTCCATTTGGTTGTTGCTGGCCATAGTAACCATCGCTGTATTCTTGATTCCACATTGGTCCAAACTGAAAAGGGTTGAATTGTGGTGGGCCGATAAATTGTGGGAATTGATTTTGTGGTTGATACCCACGCCATCCCCTTTGTCTAGGGAACTGCTGTCTCCTTTGTCTCCAACCCCCTCTGCGTTGTCTGTTTCCTCTATTCCCGCTTGAATTGGAACCTGAGGAGCCATTATCAGAAGTGTCGCTATCCGCGTCGCTGTAGGAGCTTTTGGAGACATAATCCACCTTCGTGTATGGATATGCATTTTCGGGGGTAAACTTTGCCACATCTTTAGTTAATTTATTAGTTTTACTCTGTTTCAGAGTGAACTTGAAGTCAGTCATTTGTTGGTTTAATTCCTTGAGTCTAGTTTTCAACTCTTCTGGTGGGATGTATGTTTTCAGTTGGACCTCTATTTTGTTTATTTCAATTTTGAGTTCCTGTTTAATCCTGGTAGCTGTCTTAATTATGAGTACTAACCAGTCTCTTGAACAGTGCCATGAGATCAATGACCACTCTTTCTTAAAAATTAAATCGTTTTGGAAAATGAGTGGTTCATTTTTAACAATTAGGCCAGGTGGTGCCATTTTGTTGCGAAGGTACTGAGTCATGAACAGTCCATGTAGGGCTTCTTTTATTTGGTTACGTCTAAGATTCAGCAACTCATTCCAATCATTTGTTTGTGGGCCTGTTTCCTGGTTACATAGGCCTTTGAAAAGGTTGGTATCAGATAGGATCTTGTCAATTTCGTCCTCTGCAAAAGTGAGGCCGTGTTCATCTTCCATTTTGAGTGGACCGCTGGCTTCTTTTATTATACCTAAGTGTGTCTCTATGTGTGTGGCGATGTGTGTCTGGAGAAAAAACTCCCACAGCTGTGCGCTGCCTAAAGACTGAAATAACAACGAGGGGAGGTAGAGTAAAAAGATAGGATTCCTACTCCACAGGCACTGATAAATAAACAAGGAGAATCCTACTTCCAGTGTGCACCACAAGGATGGGGAACACTCAGTGTTGTGTAAAATACCCCTCACACACCAACAGGCCCCTTGGTGTCATGCTTCATCATCGGGGTCTTCGCACCCCGCTAAAGGGATGCGGCACGCTGCGACCTGCGACTACGCGGGAGCGTTGACAAGAATTGACTATGTGTGGTGTGTGTTGAGTGCAAGTGAGGGGATTAATGTGAGTGAAGGGTGTAGTGAAAAGTTAAAAAGTACCTGGCTAGTGGGTGGTGTGAAAAAACTTTATTCCGTACCCCTAGCTGGTGCTATTAAAAAGATGTGCAAAAAGGCGAGGTTAGTTGTCTTAATTTGGGACAAAACCTCTGGTGTGCGTCGACATGTTTCGGAACTGGTGTTCCTTCTTCAGGACGGGGCACAACTTCCCAACCCTACTCACGTATTTCTATAAAAAAGTGTTATCTTAATTTTCTTTTTACTAAAAAGTGATAACAATCTCACCAAGGCTAGCAATGTGCCTACAGCGGTATTTTAGGTTCATGCAATTGCATGCCCTAAAAAAAAGAAGAAAAACTCAATTTAGTTTGGTTACCATATAGGATTGGCTCAGACAGGTGCAGTCATCTGGAGCCCCAAACAGTTAAATTAACCTGTAAAAAAGAGGGACACACATGACACACAACATACAGGACACACTTAAGGTTTTTTGTATTTGTTCTATTTGGACATACTCATAGTCACTGTTGTATATTGCATCATGAGCATATCCAGAACATCAAGGTAGGTAGGTGGATCCAAAATCTGTGAGGGTAAAGAAGTGGTTTCAGTGTTGTTACTCCTTTTACTCACTGTTTGACTCCACGCTAAATCTGGATATCTGAGAGTTGCTTTTGTGTGTAATATACTCACGAAATCCGCCTAAATTGGCCTCCTTCTACCACCTTGTGCTGCTCCGCGGTGAATGCGTTAGCGAGCGACATTGCGGTATATATTGGGGATTTTGGTGTTGTCTCATTCGTTAATTAGCGGAAGTCGGAAGATGGCCATATAAGGGACATCCGTATCCCCGCCTATCGTATATATGTTCACGGTCTCAATGTAACATATATCCTTTCTCATACCTTAATTACCGGGTTTTAGGCAGACCAAATTAGGAGTATCCGCTTCCCTGCCTATCACGTGCCCGGACATGAGTTCCTGCTAACACGGGTCCTTCTGGGCATGCCCGGTTGTTAAGCTTTTCGAAGAGCACGCGCATGCGCATATCGTATTAGCTGCGCCTTGGTTTACTAGTTACCGGCGCATGCGCGGACGCATGAATCGTCTCTCTGTGTGGCGCTGATCTCGTGCGATGTATACCACCTTGGGCCCTCGGAAGTACTATTGCTTTTCCCGAATTTTGAATATTGCTTATTTAATTTCTGGGGCATCCCATAGTGCGATCCATAATTCTGTTTGTCACATGGGCAAAAGGCATGAACAGAAAACGTTATTAACACTCTCCTAATTCATTTATGTGCACGCTTTTTGAGGGCGTTCCGTAATTTCTTATATTATTCTCTGTGGGAAAGACACATCAGGTTGATTGAGGTCTTATAGGCCCTTCTTTTCTGAAACGAAAGAATGAATATAAATGACGTTGTAATGTTTCAATTACAGTCCTGTAATTTGGAACTGTGGAGACCTGGATTTTGAGCAACCAATGCATGCACACCGGAGGGGCAGAAAGATTAAAGACATGCTGGTACATACTAGACCACGACAAAACCCCACTGGAAGACAGAATGTGACTGGGGTCCAAGGACACTTCCCCTGTGGCGATTGCAGCTGCTGTCATCAAACCCAAAAAAGCAAAATCCTAACCTTTAGAAATGGCACATCATGGGAACAACGCCAGTTCTCCAATTGCAACACGAAGAACGTGGTCTACATGATAACGTGCCCATGTGGTCTAGAATATATAGGCATGACCACCCGACCTGTCAAAGTGAGGATAGGGGAACACAAAAGCAATATACGTTGTAAAAAAACAACCACCAAGATGGCATCACATTTTTTGGAACGTCAGCACTGCATTAATGATTTACGTTGGACGGTTATTGAACGTCTAACATCTGAAACAGGCCTGTTCCAGAAAGAACAACAATGGGTATTTTGCTTGGGAACCCACACTACAGGTCTTAATGACGACATTCCATGGAGCCAAATTACAGGACTGTAGCAATATTCAAAATTCGGGAAAAGCAATAGTACTTCCGAGGGCCCAAGGTGGTATACATCGCACGAGATCAGCGCCACACAGAGAGACGATTCATGCGTCCGCGCATGTGCCGGTAACTAGTGAACTAAGGCGCAGCTAATACGATATGCGCATGCGCTTGCTCTTCGAAAAGCTTAACAACCGGGCATGCCCAGAAAGACCCGTGTTAGCAGGAACTCATGTCCGGGCACGTGATAGGCAGGGAAGCGGATACTCCTTATTTGGTCTGCCTAAAACCCGGTAATTAACGTATGAGAAAGGATATATGTTACATTGAGACCGTGAACATATATACGATAGGCGGGGATACGGATGTCCCTTATATGGCCATCTTCCGACTTCCGCTAATTAACGAATGAGACAACACCAAAATCCCCAATATATACCGCAATGTCGCTCGCTAACGCATTCACCGCGGAGCAGCACAAGGTGGTAGAAGGAGGCCAATTTAGGCGGATTTCGTGAGTATATTACACACAAAAGCAACTCTCAAACAGTGAGTAAAAGGAGTAACAACACTGAAACCACTTCTTTACCCTCACAGATTGTGGATCCACCTACCTACCTTGATGTTCTGGATATGCTCATGATGCAATATACAACAGTGACTATGAGTATGTCCAAATAGAACAAATACAAAAAACCTTAAATGTGTCCTGTATGTTGTGTGTCATGTGTGTCCCTCTTTTTTACAGGTTCATTTAACTGTTTGGGGCTCCAGATGACTGCACCTGTCTGAGCCAATCCTATATGGTAACCAAACTAAATTGAGTTGTTCTTCTTTTTTTCAGGGCATGCAATTGCATGAACCTAAAATACCGCTGTAGGCACATTGCTAGCCTTGGTGAGATTGTTATCACTTTTTAGTAAAAAGAAAATTAAGATAACACTTTTTTATAGAAATACGTGAGTAGGGTTGGGAAGTTGTGCCCCGTCCTGAAGAAGGAACACCAGTTCCGAAACATGTCGACGCACACCAGAGGTTTTGTCCCAAATTAAGACAACTAACCTCGCCTTTTTGCACATCTTTTTAATAGCACCAGCTAGGGGTACGGAATAAAGTTTTTTCACACCACCCACTAGCCAGGTACTTTTTAACTTTTCACTACACCCTTCACTCACATTAATCCCCTCACTTGCACTCAACACACACCACACATAGTCAATTCTTGTCAACGCTCCCGCGTAGTCGCAGGTCGCAGCGTGCCGCATCCCTTTAGCGGGGTGCGAAGACCCCGATGATGAAGCATGACACCAAGGGGCCTGTTGGTGTGTGAGGGGTATTTTACACAACACTGAGTGTTCCCCATCCTTGTGGTGCACACTGGAAGTAGGATTCTCCTTGTTTATTTATCAGTGCCTGTGGAGTAGGAATCCTATCTTTTTACTCTACCTCCCCTCGTTGTTATTTCAGACTTAACTGTTTGATAGAAAAGCAATGGCATGCATTATGAATGAGAGTGAATGAGAATAACATTTATAAGCTGCAGCATTCACCCCGAAACCCATCTTCCCTTTGAAAATCCATAGAACAAAAGCAGTCCTGTCCCTACAATAAAAGACACTGAGGGCTGATTGAAAAGTCAAGTTTTAAAAAGCTTCCTAAAAGTGTCAATATTAGCGACTTATTAATGGAAGCAGGAGATTATTCTATGCCTTTGCCCCGAGAACCAATATGGATCTACCCACCCCGGGTTTGTAATCTGAACTTCGGGAGGGATAAAAGATTGTTACTGGCAAGTCCGAGCATGCTTCAGGGGAGATGTAAATGTAAATGTACAGGAATTTATATAGCGCAAATCACCGAGCGGTTTCTAAGCGCTTGCTTAGGGAACCCGTCCTGGTATTCCCCTGTGAGATAACCCCGGCAGGGTATCTGCAAGGTGAAAGCCAGGCATCCCGCCGCGAGGGGCCGTTGTGGAGATTAAGCAAGCTATTGCCCAGAGTCGCAGAGTGTGAACCACGTGATGTGGAAGGAATGTGGGACTGGTTTGATAATAGGCACTGTACAGAATAGATAAGGAATTTTAAAAATCCGTTTTTCGACTAGGAACTAATACAGTTCTGCAATTCCTCCTTGGGGGAATTTTGAAATAAGGAATTTACGTACCAGTCACACTGCTGCATTTTGAACCACATCCATCATGTGGATCAAGTAATTTGTCAGACCCAATAGAAGAGTATTGCAGTAATTGAGTCTTGAGCTGATCAGAGCGTGGACGGCTGTCTTCCTTGTTGAGAGGGTTAGAATATTAAAACACGTGTTTGGGAACTTAATGACAAAAAACAGATCCCCCAACACAGTGTTAACATATTGGAAAAAGAAAAATTTCTGTCAAACTTGACCCTTAAATTTCTTGCCATTTTGGTGGGCATAGGAGGATTATCAACATTGTCTGGCCACCAATCAGAGGCAGAGAACTTATTATTCTTCCCAAAAGAGACGATTTTCATTTTGTCTGCATTGCACTTTTAAACATTGTTGTTTACCCACTTGCTTTCTTCCGAGAGGCAATTGTTTTACTTTCAGTTTGAGCTTGTGGAATTATTATTACATGGTTTTGCAAAGATCATAGCTGCCCTATCAGACTTTCTCAGAGCTAAGCATTTTTGGTGTGCCATTGAAGTCTTAACACAGAGGGATGGTTAAAGAAGAGCCTTGCCTTTCGGAGCTTTCGGACAAATGTAAAGGATTGACAGGACCTCAGAGCAACAGGAAGAGTGTTTCACATCTCATTGAAAGATTGACCACCATGGTGGGTTTTCCTCTCTCTAGGAAATGTGAAAAGATTGCTATTGCATGATAGAAGACGTCGACTGGGGTGATAGGGTAGCACCAGATATCTCACATAAAATTGCCCTGAATTTGACACGGACTTATGCATGTAGCACAGAGCTATGAAACATATTTGCTTCTTAATTGTAATCCAATGAAAATTTCCAAAAGGCTGGACTTGAAAGAATGTTTAGGGAGGTGAAATAGTAGTCTGCTGCCACATTTTGGAATACCTGGATCCCCCTAAGTGAAGCTTTAGGGGGCCTAAGGTAAAGGGTACTACTGTTTTTTGGGCATAGATGGGCAGAAAATAAAGGGTTTTTCTAAGCCATCTCAGAACACCAAATCAGGTAGGGGCTACTTCAGTGATTTGATAATGTATTGAAAGCCTTTCATCAAGCCCGAAGTTCAGATTGTTATCTACAGAGACCAGAGTCGAAGGGGAATCAAGGACATCAGCCCAAACATGTGGCCTCCAGAGATGGGATTGGCTGCGCACTAGCAGAACTTTAGTTTTATACCAATTCAGTTTAACCCCTCCCATGCTGATGACGAGCTGAGCTCGTCATCAGCTACGGCGTTTTGGTGTACCAAATGTATGTCCCATTTTAAGGAGGATTCGAACCAAAGACCAAGATATTTATATTCTTTTACTGTTTCTAATTTTATTTTATCTAGGTACCAGCTAAAATTCTTGGTCAATTTACTGAAGCGCATGATCTTTGTTTTTTCCATGTTCACTGTCAGCAATTTATCCTTACAGTAATCATGGAATGCATTTAGTTTTATTTGTAGCCCGAGCTCTGTCAGGTCAGTAATCACAAGGTCGTCTGCATACAGCAAGCATGAGACCTTTCTACTATTCATTCCACCTCTAGTGCTGCTGGCAGATCAGCTAGAAATATTGAAAAAAGGAGCGGAGCTAGGACGCAGCCCTGTCTCAGTCCATTCCCTATTTCAATTTTCTTTGTCAGAGCCCCTTGTGTGTCTTTAATGACTTGGGCCCAGTTCCTTCTGTGTAATTCTTTCAGGATTTCAAGTAAGCACACCGGGATTTCATATTTGATCAGGCACTCCCATAGTTTCCCACGGTCCACTGAAGC
Source organism: Lissotriton vulgaris (assembly GCF_964263255.1). Taxonomy (NCBI): domain Eukaryota; kingdom Metazoa; phylum Chordata; class Amphibia; order Caudata; family Salamandridae; genus Lissotriton; species Lissotriton vulgaris. Next base: position 49,987,525 of record NC_141690.1, read on the forward strand.
AAAGGCTGCCCGGAAGTCGATGGAACAGCAAAACAGGTTCCCCTTTTGTTCTATCGGCTTCCGGGCAAGGGCCCACAGGGCATAACAGTGATCCACAGTGGAGTGCCCTTCTTTAAAGCCTCCCTGTTCCTCGGGATCCTTCATGTTCTCCATAACTTGTTCATCTGATAAAACTGTGAGGTCTAACATCCATCTAATCTCCCTCTGAGGATATCCTTGACTTATTTCAATTTGGACCAGAGAGTGATCAGAGAGATTGGCAGGTACATGTTCTACTTTAATTACACTTTTACTTAACAATTTGTCTATCAAGAAAATTTCAATTCTTGATGCATGCCCATATTTTTGATTTTTATAGGTGAATATATTTCTTTGATTGCCTTTACTCTTCCAAACGTCTACTAGACCCATATCATCTTTAAATCTATTCATCCATTCCCTCATTTTAGGATGAGTTGGAGCTCTCCCTGGCGGGTGTCTGTCATTTATAGGGTCTGATAATAGATTAAAATCCCCGCCCAAAATAATTGGGATAGTTATGCAAATTAGCTGGGCATATAGAGACTGTAGGGGGGTAGGATCGTCCGTATTTGGACCATAGTATTCAACTACCAAAAGGTACCTCTCCTCTAGTTTAATCTTAGCAGCTGCCCATCTACCTTTCAGATAATCGTATTCTTCCACTATGGTTCTTTTTGAAGGTTTTTTCACAATTATTACCACTCCCTTAATACAGCACGTCTGGCGTGTGCACACATAATTATCCACCCATTTGTCACATTTCATGATTTCGGGCCATTCAGATTTTAATAGATGGGTTTCCTGTAAAATTAGTACATCGCATATTAATAGCTTCAGTATATAAAAAATTTTTGCCGTCTTTTCCTTTTTGTCAACCCATTTACGTTCCAAGTTACAATTTTTATTTTCCTTTTAGTATCTATCATCTTCATTTGGAACTCTCTTCCCAGCGTCCTTACAGGTATTTGGCATATGATTATACAATCACCAGGATCTTGGCTTCCTTGTTTCTTGCATATTGGACACATTTTTTTTTATTTTCTCCCCGCATGCTCCCAACCAAACAAAATGTGAACTTGTGCTCAAAGTAATCAAAAAAATTACACCAATCACCCACCCTTGGAGAACCCTCCCTACTATCATTGGGCAATGCTAATTGCCCTTTTGAGATCAGTTTTTATGAGGATTTTTAATGTATCAATGTCACAGAGTTCCTGCTTGAATTCAGGATCAGGAGTGTAGCCTTTTGGCTGTAAGACATCGTTCAAAATTCAAAATGTAGTGTAGTTCCTATTTTCCCAATAGGCCCTGCGCATTGGAATAACATAAACAGTAGTATAAACGTAGAAGTGTGGATCTTCCAGGTCTCCACTGACTATGCTAAACTTAATTGGGTTTGTTACCAACTAGCTAAGAGGTCACTGGAAACTTTCTTGACTGAATAGGAAGTGATCAGCTTCCCTGGTACAGACAAGAAGGGATTCAGTTTTCCAACAACCGCATAAACATGACAACTTTGCTCCTTAGAATAAGAGTCAATCTCTAGAGTCGTGTGAAACAATAGACAGTTATTTTACTCAGTCAGGTTTGTGCAGATTACTTTCACCAATGTGCAGAGAATAGAGAGACGGGCGTTTTCAATAAAAGGTATTATTTATTGAACAGTCTTTCTTCTCATACAAGAGAAATGAATTGCCACAATTGCAAGACTAGTTATTATAAAAAGTGGGTACAGTAAAATGAGGATTGCGAAATAATACTGTAAAAGCATTGATATGGTTTCTTAGCCATACAATGGTTTAAAATGAATAAAACATATATACATTCATATATACATTTAGCTAATGTACTCAACTGGTGCTTCTAACTACGCCTACCCCAGTGTACCTGACCTAAGCCTAATACTTGGGAGGGAGTAAGTAAGTAGCAGTTTTAGTTAAGTTGGTTTTGCCAAGGTTTGCTTCAAGAATTCTCTCTAAGGGTTTAGTCAACACCATACCTCTGGAATAGAATGTTGGAGGTCTTGTATCTCCTTCCAGGACTCAATATTCCAGTCACTCGCAAGAGTACGCTGGAAACGTCGGAGCTGGATTTTCTCGGCAGGAGAAAAGACAGCGTCTCTCTCAGCGCGTCGAGGAAGAGGAGGGGCAGCGTCTGCGAGCAGCTTGCATCTGCTGGACTCTGAAGGGGACAGCTGTTCTGCTCCTATGTTCACCACACCATCGCTATCATCGATGTCGTTGAGAAAGCAATAGCGGCAGTAGTAACATCAGCGTTTGCTTAAGGCAACGTTGGTAATATTTATACCTGAAAGGTGCCTGGTTTGACGTAGGTTTTTGGACATAAGACGTCAATAAAGATGTCACTAGGAAGTGATCGTCTCTCAGTGCTCGTTAGAGTTCTATTACTAATCAAAACATAGCAAGCGGGGTTTTCCCAGGTTGCTGAGTTTTATCTTGTTGAAGAACTCGGAGTGTAATCTAGGAATCTTAGATAGTGGCTTCTGCTGTGTCATTTGCTTTAATGAGCTGCAGAGGAAGCTGCAGAGGAAGAGATTCTGAAATGTGGCTCTGATCGTGTTAGGCCAGAGACGAGTTTCGGAAATATCACTCTTGATCATTTATGCCATTATAGGGGAATACATGGATTATAGCTGTATAGGGGCATAAGGTCACAGTATTGATCGGGGTCCTAGATTAGAACGCGACAGAAATATGACGCACAAATCATTACTCACTGTTGTAATTGTGTTATGCAGAGCGTCCTCTTACTCAGGCTGTAGGCATTAGGAGGGGGCAGAAAGAATAATTTTTTCTGTCAACCTTTCTCTCTTAGGGCACGATTCCGAAAGCCCTCTGTATGACTTATATCCAGAGGGCTTTCTGAGTGATACCTGCTTCGGGAGTCCGAACGAGTGAGTACGAAGCAGCCGTATGTTTAAGGACTCGGTTCGCTTAGACTCCCATTGAACTCTATTGGATCCTCTGTACAGATGCGTACACAGGCTCCCATAGCAAAAAGGAAGTGGGTGGGGAAAGCTTACACCCTGTGGTGGGCACCCCATGGTGCCTGCCACAGGGGGACACCTCTGCGACAAATTTGTAGGGCCCTGGGTGAAGAGGGGCCTGCTACAGCCCCTCAAGTTCGATTCCAACAGCCGCTTCATCTCCCTGAGAACGAGGCGAAGCAGCTATCCGTATCAAACATGGTACTCGCTCGGTCAGAGTTTGGCTCCATTGCGTGGCACGATTTGGCTACAAACGAGTTGTACAGTCAGGTTCAGGTCTCGGAAAAGATTTGGTCGACCCATATGCGATCTTCACATTGTACTTGGTCGTTCGGACCTGTGCACAATTCAGTCAGAAACAAGGGCTACAAATTGGATCCGAGAAAGCCAAATCCGATTCAGAAGCCTCCCGAACGACATTGGAATCGAGCCCTTCGTCTCAGTCTCATTCAGATTTTTCATTTCAACGCATTTATTAACATTGTGGTGTTGTTAAATTTTGTAATTTGCTGCATGTCTAAACATTATGTCATGTAAGTAAGTCTATGCTTTATGAAATATTAACCATTTTTTTCTGGACCAGATTTTCACATTTGCTGGTTTACTACTGCAAGTAAACTAATACTGCTCTGAACTAACAATTGCATTTTATTACAGGTTGTTACTATTTCATTTGAATTTCGTCTATTGTTTAGCGTTAAAAGTCCTTTTTAGCGCATTGACTTTTATAGGAGGTCATATCCAGTAGGTTGTTTTTGGCACCACCCCGTACATACTGCGTCCCAAAATTAGAGTAACATTTGTCATTATTTAAAGAATCTCAAGCTCCCCAACTCATTGTGGAAATTCCACTTGATCATATGCAAGCATTGTTCCCTACCCATGCTTGGAGGTTAGTGAGACACTACCACAAGTGGCATGACCTCACCAAAGCTGACCACCATCCCCTGTCCGGAGAGGGGAACATTCAATATCAACATTGTAGAACACATCAAAGCTTAAATTCAGGTGCCAAAAAAGTGAATTTGGTCCTTCTAGAAGTATGGGCCTATCCTAGGTAGGCCACAAAACGCAAAGCACATAACCCCAGAACTAGCAATACCAAGGGGGAAAGTTCCAGCTCCTTTGAATCCAATAGCAAGATCAAAAGCAAAGGCTTTTACCTGTCAACACAAAAGGTAGATAGGGATGGCATGCCAGGGACCCTTAGAGCGCTTAAAGAGGCACTGATCTCACTGACAGTACAGGACCACGATGAGTAAAGCCCCTTGATCATGATGTTGGTAAATGGGACACCATACTACATTCTACTGGATACAGAGGTTGCAAAGTCCAGCTTGCGGGAAGGAGAAACCCTTGTGCCTAACACCACTTCCACAGTTCAGGGAATCTTGGGTTCCATGACAACGGTCCCCCTCACAGAACCTCTCAAACTAAAACTATGGGGAAACAAGCTCAGGGAACAGTTGCTATACTGTCTGTCCTCCCCGATGAATATATTAGGGCAGGGAATGTAGTCTAAACTAAGGATTTCCATCCAGTTTGTTAAGGATGGAACCGTAGCCTGTTTCTCCCCTGAAGCCTCTCCTCTAGAAGACAAACCAGGAACCGCCCCCATTGTCCTGGGAACACCAGCCAGGGTGATCCCAGACCATCAAGCCCATGCCAAAGGGGTTGTCCTGGATCATATGGGAAACTGTTTAGAGTTATTTAAACTAGCTCAGCAGTGGACTGGATACACACACCATTTATTGGTAAGAATCACCAAGAAGGTAGCATGTAGGGGGCGAGGGAAGCCAAAGACCACAGCACACACTGACCCACTTTATTGGCAGCAACCACGCCATGCACTCTATCGGGGGTACTGGGTCCAGCCTTTCTCACCTCCATGGCACCTCATCAAGGGAGGAAGTGGTACAAGCAAGGTGGCACTGCGAGAAGAGGAGAATGGCTTACACTAGGAGCCCTCTCCCTGTCATTAAACATGTTCTGAGGCCCAAAGGAAGCGCATGTCAATGGAAACACTAAACTAAAATCCAAACACTCACTTCCCTTTGGAATTGCACGCAGCACATGCAGGTCAGAAAGAAGAAGCATCACTCTCTGTTTTGACGTGGAATGTCCACGGGATGGGAGATACATTTAAACGGGGTATAGTGCAGCAATATTTCAGGTGACAAGCCCCTGATCTCGTATTGCTAAAGGAGACACATTTGGTGGGTAACAAAAGCAAAGTCCTTACTCATTGAGGTTATAGACTCCTAGTTCATGCAGATTATTCCTCAGTATCCAGAGGGACAGGTATCCTAGTTAAAAAAAGTCTAGCACTCACGCAACTGCGTACATGGGCAGACCCGCAGGATAGATACGCAGTTTTGGAATCACAGTGGGAATGGAAAGCACTTAACCCAATCTTGGTGTACCTCCCCCCAGCGCTTGGTAAGGAGACACTTGCAGACCAGAGGAAAATCATAGTTGATCTACCCATGGGCACTCTCGTACTGGGGGAGACTTTATTATGACAATAAACAACCAAATGGATAGGCATCTGCAGCGGCCTCAGGCACAACCCAACACACATATTGACGATTTAACGAAAGCCATGGGCCTGACTGATGTTTGGCGCTCCCTTCAACCAAATGGGTCCCAATACACTTACGACCCCAACGCACATAAGAGCATGTCCCGTATGGACTATTTTCTGAAACATTCAGCAGACCTCGGTCACTTCTGCAACCCTTTGCCCTGCAGAGAGGCATTTCTGATCACTCCCTGGTGTGGGTCGAGCTCACATACTATACTCAACATCCGAGAGGTACTATAATCCTCAACCCATGGTTGCTGACAATCCCGGGCATCAGAGCAAATTTGCTTATGCAGACCGTTAATCATTTCAAGGAAAACGTTGGGTCAGTTGACTCAGCACAGACCAAATGGGAGGCCTTTAAGGTAGTTCTCAAGGAACAGGTACTCATGCTGAAAGTGGGCTATTTAAAAAAATGACAACAACACATGCAGCTTTTGAAAAGTGAACTCCAGCAGCTGGAAGCGGACCACAACAGCTCCCCCACTGACATAGCCCTCCATAGGCTAACTACTAAACAGTTGGAATATAGGACTATGGCTACCGAATATATGAGGGTCAGACTACTAGGCACTCAACATAGGCTGTATTAAATGGAGGACAGAGCTGGGAAACTACTTGCCTGACTGAAGAGAAGGGAGCGAGGAGAGAGATGGATATCCAGGCTGACCCCCCAGGTTGCGCAGCCCATTTCAGACCCACAGGATATAGCCAACGCATTTGCGGATCACTTGGAGGTGGTATACACCTCCTCAACGACATATACAGCAGACGACTCCCACCAACTACTAACAGATATCCGGTTGCCTACACTATCAGAGAGCGATAGACATGCACCAGATGAAGAGCTCACAGATGTAAAAAATCCGGAAGGCAATTAATAATATCCAATCAGGGAAAGCGATGGTCCCAATGGGATCCCTATAGAATTTCTTAAAATGGTCACTTCCCACGCTGTGTCACATTTGAGGGACATGTATGTGGAAAGCTGCAAGAAAGGAATCCTGCCAGCAGACTAACAATTGGCCTTTTTAGTAGTTATCCATAAGCCGGAAAACCTGCAGAGGATTGCGGCTCCTACAGGCCGATTTCTGTAATCAACGCTGAAGCAAAAATCCTCGCTAAACTTCACGCCTCGCGCCAGGTCTCGGTGATTCAGTCTCTGGTCCACCCCGACCAATCTGGCTTCAAGCCGGGGAGGAATACGACGTTGAACATCCGTCGCCTTCACAATGTTCTTGGGCATCAGAAATATGTAGCAGAAGATGCGGTGATATTGTCCCTACACGCCTCAATGGCATTCGATTCTATACAATGGCCCTATCTCTTTGCAGTGCTGAGACGCCTTGGATTTGGCCAGACATTCTTGGGTAGGGTAAAATTGCTATATACAGATCCGTGGGGCCAGGTACGGGTTAACAACCATATGTTCAGAAAATTCCAACTGAAAAGAGGCACCGGCAGGGCTGCCCCCTGTTCCACTTAACTTTTGCTTTAATGCTGGAACCACTAGCCTCCTGAATATGGGAGATGTCATGCTCAGAGGGTTGAAATGGGTGAAAGGACATGATGACAGGATATCGCTCTATGCTGATGATATCCTTCTCTATCTCGCGTCTCCATACATATATATCAATACATGTAATCCTAAATATCTTTAAAAAATCTGGGAAGTACTCCGCGATGCGATTAACTGGAGCAAATCAGTATTATTCGTCCTTCGGGGTCCTGTTCCCAAACTACCCCCGGGCTGCAAAGTAGAGGTTGCCCTTGGCTGATTTTGTTACCTCTTGGTTTTTATAACGCCAGATCCCCAACTCTTTTATGAGCAGAACCTAGTGGCACCCCTAGATAGATTGCGTAACTATATTAAGCACTGGAGATCTCTGCCCCTGTTGGGCTGAGCGACCCAATTAAAAATGCTAGCTCTTCCATGCTTTTCATACATTCTTCAAAACTGTCCATGTAAGGTTCCTGATGTGTATTTTATAAGTGTGGAGGGTGAAATTAGAACGTTGCTGTGGAATGGTGCCTCACCCTGCATAGCGTTGCAGAAATTGACCTAGGGGTGGTATGATGGGGGATTGCCCTCCCTGATGCAATACTTTATTACTGGGTCTCGCAATTAGTGGCAGTGAACCACAGGATATATCGGTCACCGGAGGACCCAGCCTACATGCTCAATAGATACCATATGGGTCGAGAGGGATGTATTGGGGCTCTCTATTCGAAAGTCCGGAAGGGATGCTATATTGCAACATCTGATACTGTGGAGATTTGGCACTAGGCGACTAGAAGCCTTGGATGGTCAAATGTGCTGACTCAGGCCACACCACTATGGGCTTCCCCGAAAGTGAGACTGCTATGCAATCAGCCTGGGTTTGACGAGTGGGATGTTATCAAAATTTCTACTGTAGACCATCTGGTGAAAAAGACAAAATCCTTACATTCGGGGAACTAAAGGAGAAATACGACCTGGCCCAGGGGGAATTTTTTTGATACTTACAGGTTCAGCATGCTTTGGCTGCCACACTCCCGGATATGGGCAAGTTGCCGTAGCTGTCCCCTCTTGAAGATCGACTGCTGTCTGAGCCACTTGTAAATTAAGCAATCTCATTAACTTACAGAAAACTGAGTAATAACCTGCAGGACCCATTTCAGGCGCTCCGGGAAAAATGGCAACCTGTTTTAGGTCCCATCAAAAAGGAGGACTCGCAGGCGGCGCTAATGTCCCCTAGAGAGGTGGCTATCACCCTCTGTTTTCATTTGATACAACTTAAAATCCTACACAGAACGTATCTAACAGGGAACATGTTAGCGAAAATAGGTTCAAGACCAGACTCACTGTTCCTGCGGGCTGCCACCAGGACACAACCTTTTTCCAAATTGTCTGGGACTGTCTGATGGTATGACCTATATGAGATGGGGCAACAAAATATATACAGGATGCACTAGGGAAGGAACTAACACTTACACCACCACTCGGGTTCCTCAACATGTGGGAGGCGACTGACCTCACGGAGTTGGAACAACAACTGGCTATGTTAGGATTCACCTTAGTGAAATGTGAAATAGCTCAAAAGTGGGGAGTAGCTGAGATACCATCACACAAGATATGGGCAAGGGAAATAGACAAGTGCATGATTGCTGAGAAGGAGGTTTTTTTAAATCGAGGGGTTGCCCTAAGAAATGGGACAATAAATGGGGCAATTAGAAAATATATTGGGGGAATCTGCGTATTTCACCAACTGTAGAAATGGAAATGCAGCAAAATAGGGTGCACATTTTGGAACTCTGTACATTTCTTGATATTATGATGATACTCCGTGAATGGCTGTACTTCCTAATGTATGTGACTCTCAACATTTGAAATTAATAAAAATATTTTTCAAAAACAAAAAAAGCAGTTATGATGCAGAGCCAAAGATTGTCCTTGGAAAGAGGTTCGGGTTCAAAACGAGGGACTGGTGGTTCAGACTCAGACATGTCCCATAGTGGCAGCATTTGCTTACCTATTGTGACTCCACAAATGGCAGATAGGATAGGGTGATATTGCTGATGATTTCAACTTCCCCCTTTGCTCTCTCCTTTTTTGCTCCTTTTGTTGGGTTTGTTTGGTTTTTGAAGCTTGCAGAGGGATGGTATGGTATCGAACCGGGGACGCCACTGGGGGAGGGATCCAGTTGTGTGGCCTGGTTGATGACACTGTGCGCTTATGGCAGAGGCCGTTAATGTTATACGGTTCCTAGCATGGAACATCAGAGGAATAGGGTCTCTGGTAAACCGTCATAACGTTTATTCATATCTGAGGTGCAGAGACATTCATACAGCGTTCCTTCAGGAAACCCATTTAAATAGTGAGGAAGTGGCAAAGTTGAAACCGCAATAGGGGAACCAGGTTTTTGGGAACACCTACTGATATTAATATGGGTCAAGCCAGGGGTCCCCTTTGCTGTAGAGCGGTCGTGGCTTGATGCGGGAGGCTGATATGTGTTGGCCATAGGGAGATTGGCGGGTCAGGAGGTCACCCTGAGTAACATCTACGCTCCTAATCAAGATCTTGATAGTTTCCTGGACTCCCTCTCTGCTGTATTGGCCAATGGCCTGAGGGCTAACCTGATCCTTGGGGGGGGGGGATTTCAACTGAGTAGCAGATGTGCATACTGACCGGTCTAACCCTCCCTTTTTAGGTTCTCAGCCAGGCTGCACAACCTCGGGATTTCGAACATGGGTCGCACATTGGGGTATTGAAGACACTTGGACATTACAGAATCATAGTGAAAGGGAGTTTTCGTTCTTTTCACCAGTGCACCAAGTACACACATGCCTAGACATGTTCTTATTCTCCCCCACCTTCAACAGCTTTGTTACACACACAGAACATTTATGCCATACATTGTCAGATCAAAGTCCCCTGGTAATGAAAAACCTACCTCTAGGACGGTGCCCTCCGATCCCCACATGGAGATTTAACCTGGCACTGCTTGACAATGTCCCCTTTCAAGCATCACTTTAGACACTCCTAGATACATTCTTCCCCATCAGTGCCAATGCAGGATCCTCCTCCCAAGTATAATTGAAGGCATTTAAATTTAAAGTGGTGGTACAGGGTCATTGCATGGGACAGGCAGCAGGAACCTACAGGGAGCTTCGGCTGGAAATACTGGAGTTAGAGGGAAACATCCATAGACTTAATAATGTCCAGGGTACTAACGACTTGACCCGGGTGGTGCTGGACAAAACGCAGGCAAAGTATAATGAGGCTCTGGGGCGACTGCATTGTTATAACCACAAAGAGTATTTAGATAGAGTGCAGAGGGAGGAGGGTAAAGAGTGCCTTCTGTTGGCACGGTTAATTAAACCTGAATTAGAAGGCTCCCCAATCTTGCAAATTGGCTTGGACACTGGGGAGATGGTGTATGACCCAGATGAGATTAATGACTCCTCTCTAACATTATGAGCAACTATACACTGCCCCAGGAGCAGCTACCTGGCTGGCCGAAACAGAGTACCTGGGCCCACTACCGATCCAAGTGCTGGAAGAGGAGGACCAAGAAGAACTGGGGGAACCGGTAACCTTGCAGGAAATTAAGGTTGCCATCAATCTGTTGCCCCCTGGTAAAACACAGGGACCAATTGGCCTCTCAGTGGAATTTTATCAACAATATGCATATCTTTTGGCTGCACACACAGTCCGATTGTATGCTGATGCTTATGAATCTGGGGAGCTGCCTGCTCCACCTGGACGGCCCTTGTGATCCCCCTCCTAAAAACCAAGAAATGGGAGGCAGGGGTTAAAGACTATAGACCCCTCTTCATGCTTAATATGGATTTCAAGATCTTAAGTAAAATTCTGGCTGCCAGGTTAGCCCTCTATATGAAGGCTTTGATCCACCCTGACCATAATGGGTTTATATGGGGGACTAGGCGCCCTCTGTATCCCCTCCTGTTTGCCCTGGCTATCAAGACCCTTGCTGCAAAATTTCACCAGGGTGGAGAAGGAATTGGATTGGCTGTTGGAGGGCGGACACACCAGGTCTCCCTTTATGCGGACGATTTACTGGTTTAACTATCAGATGCAGTCAAGAGTACCTCATTAGCAAAAATGGAGTGACCCTGTGTCACTCAGAACCTGGGTATGTATGATATATAACAAAGTGGTTCTGGTGGAAATGTGTCAATTTCTTTGTTCACTATAATCAATATATCCACAACATTCAATTGTTAGTGAAGAACATTTAGGAATTTAAATGGAAGAAAAAGGTTTAACGTCACCTTTAAAGAATGAAATAGGAATACTTGGAACACACCACAAGGAGAAAATATTTTTCAGTCAGAAATGACACTTTGTATTGTATGAGTATAATGCACACAAATTAATGGATATGGCTGTCAATAAAACAATACAATGCAAGGCAATAAAGTGATTGAAGTGCAGGAAAAGTGACTTTGTGGTGATAAGTAAAAAAAGTGTTATACATATATTATACAAATGGGTGACACTTAAGGACAATAGTAGTTATACTGTACTGACAAATTTCTCAATGCATGAATACACAACCCAAGAATGACTTTATGTTGGGGTCGGGGAAGTTGCATGGACTAGTGTGACTGCGACATTAACGTTTCGACTCTAGGTGATAGCGCTGCTTAATATTCATCAAGGATGGGTCTTCATCAGGACAGGGAGGTAGGAAAACAATTGTTGACAGCCGCAATGAATGAATGACGGAGATCCTAGGATGTAAATAGTGTAGTATCCATATTAATTCCATTTACGAAGCACAGGTAGACCCACACCAGGAAGTTGTGTTCTGAGTAAGCGATGAAAATTCATGCGGGCTCCATCAGCCGGTTGGAGACGAGTTTAAGAATGATTTAGAACCGTGATTTAAATAACGCGGCCCGCAAGCAATCGTTATAATAGGGAGAGACGTGACCTGTTCTGTCTGCTTCCGCTCTGCTACTCTGACATTGAACCTTTTTCTTCCATTTAAATTCGTAAATGTTCTTCACAAAAATTGAATGTTGTGGCTATATTGATTACAGTGAACAAATAAATTGACACATTTCCAACAGAACCACTTCGTTATATGTCCACAGTACATCAGCAGTCATACATATGCTAGAGGACTTTGCGTGCATCATGGGAATGCTAGTTAACAAAGCCATGACTTTTCTGGTCAGCTAGCAAGCCCTGTTCATAGACCTGACACCCTGAAGGCCAATATATTATGGGCTCAAAATACGTTCAAATATCTAGATATACAGGTATTTCACTCCCTGTAGGACTTGAAGGAGCATAACCTTAGTAAAACACTGCATTCGCTGCGTTCATCCATGCTCTTTTGTCGTACACTGCAGCTACCTATTATGGCCAGGATCTCCCACACTAAAATGGTCATACTCCTATGTTTACTGTACTTCTTTGTCAACCTCCCAGCTTTAATGTCCAGCAGTTGGTTCTGACCCCTGAAATCCTTGCTGCGTGAGCTGGTGTGGGGTGATGGGCGTCCCAAGGTGTTCCTCCAAACGTTAGAACATCCATTGTCTGAGGGTGGCTTAGGGGTACCAAACTTTGAGGATTACATGTTCGCTGCTCAGTTGCAATGGCTTGCGCAATGGATGGAAGGTGTGAATGAGGCTGGAACATTTTTGTTGCACCCGGAATCTTATCCCAGTCTAGTGATGGTGAAATTACTACTAGCAAAAATGTCTACCCTATATTGCTCGCTGTTACAGCGCACTGCATTTCCCGCCTGGGGACGATGCCAGGGCATTGAGCGGCGACTTACAAAGTACACTCCTGTGTCTGCCACATGGTGATCCCCAGACTACATTTAGGAGTGAGCAATTGGCCTGCTGGATTGAAGTGGGGTTAGACAGTGTCAGGGATTGCTTCCTGGATAAGTCCCTACTCCTGTTTCTCAACCTCGTGGAGGACTGCGGCCTTCCTCCGGCCAGTTTCTGCATTATTAGACCCTGGTACACACATTTGCACAGTTATGGAACAAGGGGAGAGATGAGCCTGCGACTCACCCAGTATTGCATGCTCTATTTATGCTTAGGACTGAAGGACACCTTGTGAGATGGTTATATTTGGCTCTGCAATCGGCATCAGTCGGTCCCCTGGGTGAGCTACGGGCAAAGCAGGTTAAGATTGGAGTCAGAGTACTTCTGGACGAAGAATGGCACAGGGTCTTGTGTTACCCTAAGACGATATCTCACAATACACGCCTCAAGTATTTACAATTCAACTATACACACATGACATACATAGCACCACACCGCCTTTACGTGACTTATGGGGGTGAGGCCCGCACCTGCCCGAGGATCATATACCAAGATGCAGATTTCAGGCACATGACCTAAGAATGTTAAAGCTTGCGGTCTTTTAGGAGGCCATGCTTGGTAAGCTCACAGAGGTTCTTGGCAGAACATTGCCTTCCACAGTGCAGACTTGTTTACTAAGTCTCTTCCCCAGACCACCAAAGCGTAAAGTTGGAAACAGGCTGATAGATCTGAGACTAGATGTGGCTAAATGTCAAATTCTAATGGAATGGAAATCCTTACGAGGACCCCAATTTGAGGCCTAGAATGGGGATGTCATTTTGTGGGAAGGGGCAGAAGGTAGGGCACTTAGCTGGGAGGAGTCTAAAGGCATGAGCAAGCATCCAATAGCAGGGCAATGGCGGGAGGTGATAATGAGCTGGGACAACCCAGCAGGGTGTGAGTCACATGGGACAGACTCCAACTGAGACCCACTTTGATCTCCTCGATAGCGCTGCCTCGCCAGATGGGTGTACGACTGACGGAATCCAAATGATAGTACCTTACCACTTCCACACAAAGAGCTTGCTGATAATTGGGGGCTCCCCACCTTCACGCTCCCAGTACGTGTGGGAGGTCCCACTCCGGCGCAACTCCCCTCAAACACATGCTATGCTACTCGCGATATGATTCCCCCTCTGCATATAGCTCACCTATTCTGTTATTGTTTACATTCTGTTTTTCTTTTTCTTTTTAACCCCTCCCATGCTCGTGATGGAAGCGTTCCATCACGAGCCTCCGGTGGGCTGTGCTGGTGACAGAACGGTTCCGTCATGGCCTCTCGCCGCGCCTGCGCAGCGTGAATTTTGCGCCTGCGCTAACGTTCCCTAGCGCGGCAGGGCCATGACGGAACCGTTCCGTCACAAGCACAGCTCACTCGCGTGCCGTGATGGAGCGGTTCCGTCACGTGCACGGGACCGCCGCGTCCCCCTCACCCGCTTAGCACTGCGGCGGAATAGCCGCCGCAGTGAAGGTGTTAATTAGATTCGTATGTAAACGATTGGAGTAGCATCGCGCTACATGTGCAAGTTATATTAATATTAAGGACTATTGATGGTAGCTCTCACCTGTGATTGTGTGCGAACAAATTGTGATAGGGCCTATTTTGAGAACGCTGTTAACTGATTGAAGGTAACAGTTATATGTATACAACCGCGGGGATGGGTATAACCCTCTCAACATTGGTTTTGCTACAAATGTCATTGAGCTTCTTCTCTTGATTTATACTCAGATCTATAGGTACTCTCCCTCTGTAATGTGTTACCCCTATTGCCGGATGGCTCGTTTCTAAATATGCTGTTGTTTCAAACATGAAACGTATGTTGAATATTTACAAATGCTAATAAAAATACTTTAAAAAAAAGATAGATCTGATTTTTGAACAATGAGAAACAGCTATCACTTTTAATTCAGGACAGCACTTTATGCCACTGATTACCATACTCTGTAGTGGGGTGAGGGGGACAAATGTGTGCACTTTGCTTTGCAAAATTACTTGACATTTTGGAATAATTATATGAAATTACATATCACTCCGTAAAATACAAAACTGCCATTTGGTATTGTATGTTGGAGCAAAATGCTTCTCCGCATTCACTTTGGATGCAAAGATGTACTTCATGCTGCAAAATACTGCGGAAAAGGAAAAGCACCCAAAACAACAGACACCTGCATGCTGTCATTTGTGTTGTTCCACTGCATCTGTGGAAAATGTTTACTGCCAACAGTACATTTGCAGTAAAGTTTTATCAGGGATGGGTATAATTTGTCCATATGGACTAATAGGTGAAATGTAAGTAATTTTGCGTAAACAAGAGGAACAAAAAATTACCTACATTACACAGGTGTTATACAAATTTAGTCTGTGCCTAATCTCAAGTATATTTACAAATCATATAAAGTAATACCTTTCTGTTGCCTAATAAATTTGATGGTACAAAGCATTCAAAATAAACAATCAGTTTCTGGTGCGCCTATGTTTAACAATGCCATTTATGGGTTCAGGTCTATTTCCCCGACATGACCACCAGTGTGTCTTCTAGATCATACTAAAAGGGTCGGAGTATGCTGCAACTCCATTTAGTGATGAAGACATCTCCCTCCATCTGTGACATTGGTGAGGGAACTGTCCGATGTAACAGCTTGAGCGTCTGCTTACCATCCATAGTCGATCAGTAGTCCCATATATATGGTGATGTTTTTTTTTACTGCATCAGTCTGAACTTTGATGACTGCCCGTATTCACATGGGGCCATCAAGGGGATCCAAGTTAGTTTTCTATTTGATTTTCAGACCGGGGAAGGAGTGCAGTGTATTAATAAATAATGTCTTGTAGGTAATGGACACTTGACCCTTTAAGGGTAGTCTCAACATTATACGTTTAGCTTCTAATAGAGAAGACTCCTGTAAGGGGAGCCTTAGCTAAAGGCATGGTGGAGTTGTAACTCTCTAAAAAGACACAATGAACTTTTAATGTGGTGGACAAATGTTAGACTTTCCCGATATGTTTACCAGTAGGTTGAAGATTGTCTTAGGTATGGACAGATAATGGTCATGAATTAGAGTTAGGAGGATGGTTACTCATTCACAAATATGACAGATATATCACCCTACTGCAGGTGCAATAGGGCACAATGTGCTTGTAATGCAACGGACCTGATATCAGTCACTTTTCAGACGCGGTATGCAGTCTGCCAAATGGTCAAGTATCCCATCCACCAAAGTCTGAATCGTGACATCTGTTTTTTTATGGTGCAGGTGCTCCATGCAAAAGTGATGGCTAATCCCATCCAACAAAATATCTGTAAGCATGATCGCTTTTGAGTATGTAGGACTGTGATCGTTCTACATGCAGTGAACCCACTGGCTTGGCCTGAGGAAAAGAAATCCATGGTCAAGGCCGGCTTTGGTTCAAATAGTGTCTGTATCCTAAACAAATATGCTATCCATCCTCATTTAAAAGAGAAAAACACAGCAAGGTTTGTCATACCAAGGATTTGACTCAATTTTCCCTGTGAAATCACCCAGATTCCCATTGCCAAAGGTAGGCCCTGCATGTGCTGACCACTAGTAACACAAGAATGGTACAAAGTTCCCCAGGAGAAAAGAAAAACGAGTGAGTGTACTAGGAAGAGCGAAAAGGGGGACAATTCTCTTGTTGGAACTAAAACCCTCACACACCCAGTAAACTAGGTGTCATGCTTCATCATATGGGTTCTGCTCCTCGTCAGACTGGCGCTGCAATGTCTGACGGGCTCCCGAAACCGAGGCTCTTTATCGGAGATCTTTTGGTCCAGCCATATGATGCATGTGTGTGAGAGGGCTGGGGAAGTGTAGTCGTGAAGTGAAAGTGAATTAAAAAATGTGGGTCAGTCCACAATGTACTTTATTAGCGTGGTTGACTCCATTGATTAAAAGGGTGGGAGGGGAGATATATGCTTGCAAAAGTTAAAGCAGAATATCTACAAACCTCAGGTCAGGTCAACATGTTTCTTACCTTAATGGCAATTCTTCAGGACATAACTGTTCAGTACTACACAGAGAAAGAGATAATTACACAATGTGAGATACAACCTTAATTTGTAGGTCTGTGGATGGGCAGGCCAAAGGGTCCTGCTTAGGTAATGCGACCTAGAGGGATAAAAAAACACATCACAGAGCATCGTAGTGAGTGCAATACTCTGTTATATATAAGTACGCAAGTGCTCTATGTTGTACACACACACAAGAGTGAATAAAAGCATAAACAAACACAGTGGGTATTTGTAGAGAACAACTACCCAAGTTATGCAGAGACAAACTCATTTGAGCATGAAGAAAACAAAATCACTGTGAATGAAGGAATTGAGGGCTCTGTGCTTACCCCAGGGATTTCCCTAAGGTGCCCCGCAGACTGCTACCGGCAATATAGGTATGGTACCTAAAGGAAAGAAAGAATGCCAGGAAGAGGGCATATTTTAACACACGGAGACAACGGGGGGGGCAACCGTTGTCAAATCGTGATGTTGCAGCACATGGTACTCATCACGGACATCTCATGCAAGTTGTTGACTCTCCTCGAGCCCGGAGTGAAAGTTGCGTAGAAATCAGGGTTGCCTTTTGGGCAAAATGCAACACTTGAGGCTGTTCGTTGCCATAGGGGACCGCCAAACCAGTGAGCCGCACACCGCCCGTGTCCCGCCCCCACCAGAAGACCTGCGGGAGGACGAGAATGTGGCAATGCCCAGCACACCGATCGGCCGCAACCATCAGGGCGACCTAAACAAGCCTCAGGTAAAGCGCTGTATCCTGGAAGCAAGTGTCTTCCACAACAACGGACACCAATGGTTTACATGAAGCAGAGATTATCCAACTTACCAAGTGTCTGGGAAAGAGTATTGGGCATCGCTCACAATGAAGGCTCCTAAACCGCTTACCCATGGCGGCGCGTGGTCCAGGCCGTGTGAACCTACCCCCACGATCAGTGCCAAGACAGGACACAGAATAAGAAAGAAAGCAACCTGGCTGCACTCAAATATAACAGTTGTTCAATAATAATGAAGATGAAAATGTCGTAAGTCTGTGTTATCCGTTGCGTGCCACAAGGAAAAGGGTCCTGCAAACCCTTTGTCGTTAAATGCAAGAAAATACCAGACGTGAGTCGAAGTAGCCTTGTGCACAGCGTAATCACTCGTAAGAGTGTAAATCAATATACTTCTAAAGTTTTAGTTAGTTCATTCAATTTTACACAAAATGTTGAAAAAATGATACAATACTGGAAGTAAACCAAATGAAACGTTGGTTGTAGTTCATTGTCATCACTGTATTGAAATCATGATGAAAAAATCATTGTATCCAGAGATAATGTTGAGATTCACAAAATCCAGGACAGATTGCCACATTCTTCAATTTCCATGAAAAAACAATTCCCAATGCATTTCGGGCTTATGGCAAAAGCCCTTCATCAGGGGATCTAGAAGGATAACATACATCATGTTTTAAACCTAGAATGTTTTGAACGTCAAGCATCATATGTTTACTCAAACAAGAAAGTAAGGAAAATCACGCGAGCATGCTAGCAGAAGTACCACTCAATGCAAAACGAAACCAACGGTTACAAGTGTCAAAGGAAAGCGTGGATACCAAATGATACCATTTGGTGAGCACAATGCAAACCTAATACTAACACCGTGCCGTGATGTGGACAGCGTGAGCGTGAACCGACCAAACTGTGCCGATAAAACAATTCTGTGAGTGCTCAACCCGAGACGTAAACATGCTCGTCCGGAAACTGAATTAGCATGCGAGTGATTGTGTCAACAGAAGTAACGTGCCAAACAATACAAGTCAAACGTAGCGCAAGCAAGCTTACTAATTAGCTCCAGTGCTCGGGATTAAACGAAGACAGTCCTCGAACGCTGTAAAGAATCCGGAAAGGTGAAGTTTACACTAGTGCAACGTAAGAGTGGTGCTCAGTTTAAAAAAAGAAAAAAAGTGTGCGCGTGTCTTACCAAAGACGAAGTTTCTGAACGCAAAGTGTCGATACCCGGTGCATTCTAAGGAGTGAATGTCGGCGTCTGACCGACGCCCGAAATATATGTCAGTGTTAGAAAAAAGAAAACTAGAAATAGAAAGAGGACGTATGTGGGAGCGCTAGTAATATAAGAATAGTGAACCCATATTTTGCAGAGAGTGACCAAAAGGTCCATAAGAGCAACTGATAGAGATATGAGTAAATAGAACAACGTGATCCACATGTCAAATGACTCAGTCCTGCCAACAACAAAATGAAACTTAAATGCACACTTCAATGAAAAATGTGAAAATGCATTTCAAGAACGCAAAAAGTTCAAATTACAGGAAGCAAGCCAATTCAAATTTGTCATTAAGACCCAAGGGGGTCAAAGTCTGCATAAACCATATCCAGTATGTCTCTCGTTGAGATAGATGTTTGTTGCAGTCTCTATCTGGGCATAAATCAACAACTTCAAGAACCCCACATCTCAATTGTGCAATGTTATGTTTGGAATTACGCCAATGTTCTGCAATGGGGGAACTCGTAGTTTGAGTTCTAATTCTACTTTTGTGTTCATTAATCCTCACCCGTAGGGGTCTCTCAGTCTTGCCAATGTAGAAAAGGCTGCATGGGCACTTGATAAAATACACAAGATGATGACTGTTGCACGTAGCATTGAATCTGAGGTGGATCGATTTCCCAGACCTAGGGTGGTGAATAATATTGCCTTTTATCATGTTGCTACAATTAGAACAATTCATGCAAGTTGTCATGCCTTTGTACATGACATGAGGAGTAGGTTGAGTGTTTAAGATTTCTTTCAAGTTTCTCGCTCTCTTGTAAGCGAACATGGGTGTTTCATGAAAAAAATCTTTGAAGTCGACTTCTGATTGTAAGAGAGACCATCTGTTGGTTATAATGTTTTTTAACTGAGATGATTGGGTAGAGTATGTGGAAACGAATACTTCTCTCTTAGTGGTTGATGCCTTCGTGGTTTTTTGTAAAAGCTGCTCCCTTTTGACTGTTCTAGTTCTTGTGTCAGCTTCTTGAATGATTAAGGGGGGGTATCCCCTTGCACTGTATTTCTCTTTGAATTTTTCAATCGTTTGCATGCCAGTAAGCTCATCGGAGTGTATGCGTTTGACCCGTAGGAATTGGCTGTACGGTAGATGGCGTTTCAAGGACCATGGATGGAAGCTCTGGTATGCCAGAGCATTATTCCTGTCGTTTTTTTTAGTGAAAAGTGAAGTGGATATTTTGGAGTCTTGAATCGTGATTAACACATCCAAAAATGGAATATTCGTGGCTTCGATTTGAAAGGTGAATTGAATCCGTGGATGTATGTCGTTAAGTTCCTGTATCCTGGTTTCAAGTGAGTTGCGTGAACCTCGCCAGATGATGAGAATGTCATCAATGTACCTTTTGAAAAGTAATAGATGATCAGACCAGGACACAGAGCAGCTGGTGGCGAGCCCCGGAGGGTACCCTGGCTTAAAAGCCTTCGCTATCCCGCCGTGCCAGCGCTGCCGCAGGAGCGGCCTCTCCCGTTATCGACCGCGCATGCGCCGTGTAGGCAACATGGTGTGGAGTCTACACCGTGTCGTAATAATGAGCCATAAGGGTATTACCGGCGGCCATCTTGGTAGTGAATACTATTAGAGGGAAATGGAACAGTATAGATGGGCAATGGAAAAACAGCCAACAAACAGGGAGGAATATGAATGGCCGGATGGTAGATCATTGGTGATCGAGAGTGATATTATCAGAACGTCCAACTGGACGAGGGGGCCGAAAGGTGGCAGGAATAAAAAGCTTGCCCAGGAGTGCCTCACACGGGTATAACCATCGTGTATAATCCCCGCTGATAGGCGGACAGTGAGTCTAAGGGATGGAACTGTAGGCAATTAAGGATTGAGGGCATAATCAGAACTTAGAGTAATTAAGGATTAAGGGCATAATCAGAACTTAGAGTTATCAAGACTGGTGGGTCAATGAGGGACTGTTGGTGTGAAAACAAATCCTGATTAACATTACTGACAGGAATATTAAAAACGTGGTAGACACCCAAAGGAAGTGTAGTATATAACATGCAGCCCACATAGTGGAATCGTGAATCAGCAGAGTAAATGGATGTTAACACTGTGGGGGATTCCTAGGGTAGAGTATAACAGTGTTCTGATGAGCTGTGAAGGATGCCTATCGTCCCAAAGATGCCCAGGGGACCGAATCATTCAACCCCACGGAGTCAAGCTTCAGACGGTGCACCCATCTTTGTTCGATCCTGAACAGTGCCTGTTTAGTAATGGCCGGGTGAGACTCTAATACCAGCCATGTGATACAGTCAGCAGAGGGACCATGCTGTGAGTAATGTTCATAAAGTCGCGTGTGTGTTTTGGAGCACCTGATATTGCTCTTCTGCTCCATGATCCTCAGTTTGATTTGCCTCATCGTCATCCCTATATAATTTTTACCACAGGGACAGGTGATCATGTAGATGCATCTGGTGCTGTTACAGTTTGTGTGTCTCTGAAGGTGCCAAACAACAGTATCACTTAGTCTCACTTCCTTACACTGTAGTGTTTGTGGACACACTACACAGCCGCTACAAGGAAAGTGACCCACCACCGGGGGGAGACCCCATAGAGTGCTTTGGTTGTTCAGGTTCTGTTTTTTAGGCCGTGTGTGGATCAGTGCATCCTTCAAGTTAGCGGTTCGTTTAAAAGCAAAACGAGGGAGGGGAATGTCTAGGCCACCCGAGTTGACTATATTCCAATGCTTGTTTATGGTTTTCTTTATGTACGCTGAATTCTTGGTAAAACAAGTTATGCAAGTTATGAGTTCATCTGATACTTTGGGGTGGGTTTCAAGAAGAGTCTCTCTAGGATTATTTAGAGCTCGTTTGAAGGAATTGCGGATGAGTTTAGTTGGATACCCTCTATCCTGAAGTTTGTTTTGAAGCAAAGTAGCTTCTTGTTGGAAATCAGACTTAGCAGTGCAATTCCTCCAGACCCTGAGATTGTCCCTCAAGGCCCGTGGATGGTGGCTCTCTTACAGTAGGAGGCTATTCCTGTCGGTACTCTTACGATAGAGGGTGGTGCCGAGCCCAGTGGGGTCTAGATTGATACATAAATCCGGAATGGGGATAGTTGTTTCCGAGATGGTACCAGTGAATTTAAGGAAAGGATTTTGTTGGTTGATCCAAGAACAGAAGGCCTCACAGGTGGGGCGATCACCCTTCCATAGTATGAGGATATCATCTATGTACCTGCGCCAAAGTGTTATGTTGTCACAGTAGGGGTTGAAAGCAGATCTGATTGTACTCTCTGCAAAAGTGGCCATATAGATGCATGACAGGCTGGGAGCAAAGGTAGAACCCATGGAAGTTCCACGAATTTGGTGATAGAGTTGTGTCCCGTACTGGAAAAAGTTTTCGGTCAGAGCCAGGGCTGTAAAGGCCATTATGAAGGAAATTGGGGTGGGTGAGGACCACTGCCTGAAAAAGTAGTACTTTTTGGGTATGAATCTGGCATGGACAGTACCTTGGGCCTGATGTTGCATTTGGTGATGATAGTCCATCGGTCATGGTGACAGAGGACATCACCTCCTCGATCCTTACTCTAAATCTGGCCCAGTGTAGAGTATCCAAAAATCCAACTCTGTTAGGCTGTGGCCAGGTCATGCTTTTTGACAGTTGAGCGGTCACCCTGGGTGCTGTCATTTGAATGATCCAGCAAAACAAATATAATAATAAATTGCCAAATTCAATGTTTTGCACTTATGGTACTGCACATTTGTGGTGGGGAATCTTTTGAGAAAAAAACGCAAATTGTGTACCAAAGGGTTGGCTGACAGTTTTTATAGGGTGGATGTACCGTCCTCAATATTAGGGTCAGAATATCATGTTCCTAGCAATAATATTTAACGTAATATACAAATACAAATAGTGATAATAATCATGGTTAGCATGAGGGTCCGATCATATAACATCTTCAGGCTTGGTGGGGGAAGAACATATTGAGCAGCAGAAGTAGAGCAGGTCTGCTACAGATGGTGTTTTGGAGGCAAGTAAACTCATGAGCTAGAAAAATATGTACATCAATGTGACAGTTGTTCCATCAAAGGACGCTTACACTTTGGATAACAGATTCAGTCAATCAAGGGCCAGTTTTACCAATGCAGAACTGCTACAGGTAGTAAAGATGGGGATTTAAGTGGCTTACTAGTCCATCTTTTATGATACATCTACCACCTGCAATTTTGGCCTGCCTTCAAAAACAATCATTGTCATCATAGGGAATGCCTGGCAACATGTAAAACAGTTAGTACATCATTGATGGATGCAACGTTCCATAATTAATTACAACTAGAACATCCATATTAAAATTGATAGGTGAACACCATCTACAGTGTACCTTCTATCAAGTTTGGAAGATTTTTTTTTAAAAAGTAATACAAAATATAAATGGTGAAATCTCATATGTATTAATACATACATAGCTATTTTCGAATATACATTTGATAATCTTTCAACATTTTATTTAGAACCTTTGGTTTTATCAAAGTGCTAATTTTGAAATAAGAAAAAATCAAAACAAATGTTTCAGAATCTATATAGGTTATTTCAAATATACTTCTAAACATGTATTAATGTGTTTAGTGCATATTACATTTATGAGTGTGAGCAATGTTAACAACATTAGTAACGTATTACCTTATTAAGTAATATTTGTCTGCATCAATTAATTTTGTAATAGTTCAACAAAAGAGTCAACATATTATGAACCTATATCATTTATACATTGCATTATATTTTGCAGAGAAGTCCATCATCCACCCTATACAATATGAAAATGGATACATGAGTGTAACAAATGTGTACAGACTATGTCCAGATCTACAGACAATGCAGGAAAAGTAGCATAATTGAAAAATACAGGCTGTTTTATAGCAATAAAGAGGAATTGAACAGCAGTAGCAATCAGATCTTTTATGGAAAATCAAAATTAGGGCTGCACTCCCACCCGTTATGGCCGTGTTACATTTTGGTTCAACTGGATCATAACAAAATACAGTTGGTGACTCACATGGAATGCACTAGGCAACTTTTCGGCCTCTCCTCAACCAGGTCGTAGATGTTATGTTCCGACGCATGCAAGACTACATCCAATATATCACGGATAATGTTGAACTGAAAAATATCAATGCCAAGATCCATTGATTGGGATCCATTTTGCATTTATGCCACCTCGTGACCATGATCAAGTGCACTGCAATAGGATTTATTTCCACTCCTTCAATGTGCATGTGGTTTGCATTGCAAAACTCAACATCACAGTGTCTGTGCAAGATTTCCATGTTCTAGTCATGACTTGCTGGTGCTACCACAAAAAATGGCAAAGCTTTCATGGAGGAGTGCCTGGCATGTTGATAATGCTCAACCATCATGCTTATACCATTCTAACTGCAATATTGTGCCCAGACAAACATCACATGACATACATTTCTTTCTGTGATAATGATTTATAGGGGCTTCAGGCTATTCTAGTCATATCTGGATTTTAACAACTCTGAGGAACCCAAAAGCACCAGCAGAAGTCAACTTCAATGAGGTCAACATGTGAACCAGAGTGCAAGCATTTGATCTCTGCGGGCCTGATTCACAAAAGTAATTTGAGACAAAATCCTAACTTTACGACTTTCTGTATTCACAAAAGGCATTTAGGTTTAGTAAAGTTAGGATTCCTAACTTCACAACTCCTAAACTGAGACAAAAACCTAACTGTACGACTTTCGGTATTTAGGAGTAGTAAAGTTAGGATTACTAACTTTACTACTTCTAAATGGCCTTTGTGAATACCGAAAGTTGTAAGGTTATTATTTTGTCTCAGTTTAGGGGTAGTAAAGTTAGGAATCCTAACTTTACTACTCCCAAATGCCTTTAGTGAATGCTGAAAGTCATAAAGTTAGGAATTTGTCTCAGATTACTTTTGTGAATCGGGCCATGAAAACACCGGTTTGGGTTCCTCTTCTACACTCTGAATATTCTTCCACTTTCCGGGCAAGATCTGCAAGATTGAAGAACTCTCCTTGATGGTTTATAATATTGGTCTGCAGAAGAACATACTATTCATTCCTTATAAGACTAATAAGTAGGAATCCCAGATGATGTTGGCAACATGCATTAGCAAGTTGATACTTGTGAGGATGAAGGTACTCTGCCAACATGACTCTTTCTGTCTCTTACCCTTTAACTTGTTCCATTCTTATGCCTTTCTTTTTCATTTCTTCTACCATTCCTCTTTCTCTCTTTTAATGCCTTTTGCTCTGTCTCACCCTTCAGTGCTTTCATGCTCCTTTTGTGCTTTTTAGTCTTTTCTCGCTATTTCATGGCTTTTCGATCTTTTTTTTGACTCATCACTCATTGTCACCCTTCTGTTGCTTTTTGCTCTTTTGTCACCCTGTTGTGCTTCTTTGTAACCACCCTTTTGTGCTATGTGCTTTTTCGACCCTTCTGTTGCCTTTTCTGCCTTCCCCTATTTCATTTTCCACCTCACATCTCCCACGCCCTGCCTCCCCAATCCTTACCTGTTCCTTATTGAGGCTGCTACACCTTCGGCAGTGGAAATCTGGGACCTCCTTAACACCCTCTCGCCGGAGAATGCCTTCCTCGCACAGACCTGAACCACCTCCAGCTCCACACCCAACATCGCAATGGCCATCCTCGATGGGTATAAGATGCAGAGGAAAGACCACCCCAACCACCCTTTAGAAGAACTCGTCTTCCCCCACAAATCTCCCTCCGACTGACAACCTCCATCTCAAATGACTTCTTGCCCCCCAGGGAACACATCCACTTCCAGATCCAGGTGAAACCCAGAACGACTCTACACAGGACCCTCGCCTACAGACCCCTGGACCCTGTGCTCCAATCACCGACACCATGGGCACACCACATCACGCTCCACACCCTCACCTCCTCTGAATACATACTGCTCAGAGACCTACATTTCCACCTCGGCAACCTCAGCGACTCCAACTCCGCCACCCTACTAGACAACCTTTCCAACATTAGACTGAAGCAACTCGTCACCACTCCCACCAACAAGGCAGAACACATCCTTGACCCTATTGCCGGAGGAAGCAACATTTGCTTCAGTCACATCATGCAACCCCTCTGGACGGACCACAACTGTGTGTACTTCTCCTTCTTGAAACCCACCGCATACAAACTAAGGCCAAGCCCTTGCACAGAAACTGGAGCAAGATTACCAAAGAGCACCTCGTCTCTGCCCTCAGTTGCATTCCTCCCCCACCTTGACTGACGCCAACTCCGCAGCCTATGAACTCCAAAAATGGATCACCAACTGCGGCAACATGCTCGCACTCCTCCAGAACACCAACAGACAACAGACCATAAAAGCCACCTGGGGGGAATTCAACTTCTGCTACAAACAAAAAATAGAGAGTAGAGGGATTTTATCCACCTTGGTGGATGGAAGGGTACTCCTAATCCCCTGGATAGGAAACTATATAACAAAAGGAGAAGTATCACCATAGATAAGGCTAAAGAGCGATATCAGTGGGATGGAATTCTAATGAAAAAAGAAGAAGTCCTTCTTTGTTTTTAATGAACCCCTCACTCACCGACATGGTCGGTGACATGCTTCATCATCGGGGCCACCTTGACAGCCGAGTGCCATCAAGGTGTGCTGCAACACCTGGGATACAGTGGAGCGGGTATGTGAGTGATGAATGTAAAGAAAAAAGGGTATCAGTGAGTTAAAATTTGTCCTGGTATGGCTTATACAATATTTTATTCTAAGACTACTGGACAAAAAATAAAAACAGTGCGTGATCGATACAGTGATGGTTTTATTTAGACCAAATGTATCTGTGAGGTATGTGTGAGGTCTACATGTTTCAAACCGCAAAGGAAGTTACCGGTTTTTCATCAGGACCAAAAATAAAGGTGTTGGGTGGTCAGGGTACACTAACACCCTGCCGTGCCTGCAACCCTTTGTTCCCAGATAGCAAATTATGTTATAGGGCAGAGAAATAAGCAACCCAAAAGTGGTTGCATTAAAAGCAGAAAAAAACCTGTGGAGAAGAAGAAATTAAATTTTAAGTCAACAAAAACTAGTTACATGCCTGCAACGTAGTGAAGTGACGGATCTGCTCTTTCTGTGAATCATCCCACATCCAATTAAAGCGAACTACTCAGGTGCGGTGGTCGAGTAGTGTTTTAACAGTGAAGATATTGGGTTGATTGTAGACACACCTATCAATATAAGTGTGAGAGGGAACGAGCAAAGTCTATTAACTACTGGTTCGTTACGGCTAATTAGTGCGTGCCTAGGTTTTACTCATATTTTAATGGTGCCAGGGATTACCGACGTGCTAAAAGTACAACTTGATCCAAAATAACCAGTACAAAACAGACACAACATATAACACATATTGTAAGTAAAGCGTGCTCACTCCTCTTTAGGGGTTTAGAATGCTTCATGGGATTAGAGGGAAGGGAGGCCACAGTACAGGAAACGTATTCTGTGAAATGGAAAAGTTTTTGGGAGATCAGCAAAGTGGCTGGGTTGGGCGCTAGTCGGCACTGTATATGATGTTAAGGAAGGGAGACTAGAAACAGATGTGTTTCTTTTTTGTGCCGTCGGGATTCTACTTACAGTTTCAGTGGTCTGTATACAGCCGTATACCTATTTCGCCCCTCCGTGCACCCGCTAAGAGCCAAGTGCGGGGTAGAATTTAAAGGTAGCCGCCATTGGATTTGGGGTGGGCGTGGCTAACATGACGTAAGGGCATCATGCGGTCACATGGGAACCTACGGAGGCCCGTCAGGTTAGAGTTTACCATGGAAACGGAACACAAATGATTTCACTAGAGCTCCAGTAGGAGGAGCGTTCAGACTCAGAAAAAAGGGAAACGTGATCTTGAACAAGGAAACAGAACCAGGGATAACCATTAAGCTTGGTATGAAGGGATGTATATCACTACATGGCTAGACACCAGTATTTAGGAGAGTACACTCGCCCAGGGTATATTATCGTTCAAGCCGTTCACGTGTGTGGATAATCTGTATATCCATCTCTGCTCTTTCTCATACAGACGTTTTTGTATGTTTGGTCCAGGGGTCATTTACTCAATGATTGTCCAAAACATATCGTTTGGTGTGTGGCCTTTCTCAATGAAATGATCGGTAAGTCGGGTTGCATTTTTCTTGCAGCGTATGGTGCTGCGATGTTCGCATATCCTTTGTTTGACTTTCCGGGTAGTCATTCCTATGTACCGCTTGTTGCAATTGCATTCGATTGTGATATATTTAATCGAATGCAATTGCAACAAGCGGTACATAGGAATGACTACCCGGAAAGTCAAACAAAGGATATGCGAACATCGCAGCACCATACGCTGCAAGAAAAATGCAACCCGGCTTACCGATCATTTCATTGAGAAAGGCCACACACCAAACGATATGTTTTGGACAATCATTGAGCAAAAGACCCCTGGACCAAACATACAAAAACGTCTGTATGAGAAAGAGCAGAGATGGATATACAGATTATCCACACACGTGAACGGCTTGAACGATAATATACCCTGGGCGAGTGTACTCTCCTAAATACTGGTGTCTAGCCATGTAGTGATATACATCCCTTCATACCAAGCTTAATGGTTATCCCTGGTTCTGTTTCCTTGTTCAAGATCACGTTTCCCTTTTTTCTGAGTCTGAACGCTCCTCCTACTGGAGCTCTAGTGAAATCATTTGTGTTCCGTTTCCATGGTAAACTCTAACCTGACGGGCCTCCGTAGGTTCCCATGTGACCGCATGACGCCCTTACGTCATGTTAGCCACGCCCACCCCAAATCCAATGGCGGCTACCTTTAAATTCTACCCCGCACTTGGCTCTTAGCGGGTGCACGGAGGGGCGAAATAGGTATACGGCTGTATACAGACCACTGAAACCGTTAGTAGAATCCCGACGGCACAAAAAAGAAAGACTTCTGTTTCTAGTCTCCCTTCCTTAACATCATATACGGTGCCGACTAGCGCCCAACCCAGCCACTTTGCTGATCTCCAAAAAACTTTTCCATTTCACAGAATACGTTTCCTGTACTGTGGCCTCCCTTCCCTCTAATCCCGTGAAGCATTCTAAACCCCTAAAGAGGAGTGAGCACGCTTTACTTACAATATGTGTTATATGTTGTGTCTGTTTTGTACTGTTTATTTTGGATCAAGTTGTACTTTTAGCACGTCGGTAATCCCTGGCACCATTAAAATATGAGTAAAACCTAGGCACGCACTAATTAGCCGTAACGAACCAGTAGTTAATAGACTTTGCTCGTTCCCTCTCACACTTATATTGATAGGTGTGTCTACAATCAACCCAATATCTTCACTGTTAAAACACTACTCGACCACCGCACCTGAGTAGTTCGCTTTAATTGGATGTGGGATGATTCACAGAAAGAGCAGATCCGTCACTTCACTACGTTGCAGGCATGTAACTAGTTTTTGTTGACTTAAAATTTAATTTCTTCTTCTCCACAGGTTTTTTCTGCTTTTAATGCAACCACTTTTGGGTTGCTTATTTCTCTGCCCTATAACATAATTTCTTATCTGGGAACAAAGGGGTTGCAGGCACGGCAGGGTGTTAGTGTACCCTGACCACCCAACACCTTTATTTTTGGTCCTGATGAAAAACCGGTAACTTCCTTTGCAGTTTGAAACATGTAAACCTCACACATACCTCACAGATACATTTGGTTTAAATAAAACCATCACTGTATCGATCACGCACTGTTTTTATTTTTTGTCCAGTAGTCTTAGAATAAAATATTGTATAAGCCATACCAGGACAAATTTTAACTCACTGATACCCTTTTTTCTTTACATTCATCACTCACATACCCGCTCCACTGTATCCCAGGTGTTGCAGCACACCTTGATGGCACTCAGCTGTCAAGGTGGCCCCGATGATGAAGCATGTCACCGACCATGTCGGTGAGTGAGGTGTTCATTAAAAACAAAGAAGGACTTCTTCTTTTTTCATTAGAATTCCATCCCACCGATATCGCTCTTTAGCCTTATCTATGGTGATACTCCTCCTTTTGTTATATAGGGAATTCAACTTCCACCAGGAAGACAGGATTGGCACTAACACCACCGGACTACTCAAGAGCCTAGGGAATCTGCGTCTGACATACTTCACCAGACCCACCCACTATTCTGGACACACCCTTGACACAGTTTCCCCACCTTCAATAGCAGAGAAATTACAACAACCATGCTCCTCACCTGGAATTCTCACACATCATTCACCTCCAAATCAGCATATCCTGCCTAACCAAAACTGTCACAATAAGCATGGTGAAGGAAATTGCATAACTGGTTGAGGGGGTTGAACCCTACTCAAGCAGCAACCACAATCCTTGTCAGGGTGAAGTCACAAGCAAACACCAAAGTAAAGTTTTATTAATCCTCTGGTAGCTTGAGACAAAAGAAGTCAGTCTTACCTAAGAGGCAATGTGTAAAGCATTTATGTTTTTCTTCAAACAATAGTTTTTACCTTGTGGTGAAAGCTACAAAGCTGATCCACCTGTTTTCAACCAAGACCATCACTGTTGGGGCATGGAATGTGAGGACCATGCATGACACTGGCAAGACAGCCCAAGTGGCAGTGGAGATAAAAAACCACAACTGCAGTTGGCTTGACTTGGCATCAGACTGACCAAATGGACACAGTCTGGCCTGAAAAGACTGGCTCTAGGAGGAATGCTGATATATTCTGGGAATGAGGAAGAGCACACCCCACACAGTCAAGGATTAGCACTGATGCAATCATCAAAATACAATGATGGCTAATGAGTTCTGATTGATGACCTCTACCCTAGAAAGGGTAATAGGCATAAATAAGCATTAACAGCATTAAACAGAGCTCCGATTAGATGGGAAGCCTATTGTCCCAGAATCACCACAGCAACCTTCTGCACAAAGAAAGAGAATTAACATGAATGTTATCAGTGCTATGCACCTACAAATTACAGTAAAGAGGCAGAAAAAGAACCGTTTTACAACAAACTCCAGTCCACCCTGGAGAAATACCCTGAAAGGGACATCACCATACTGATGGGGGACCTCAATGCCTCAAGACTGGAGGTGACAACATCTGGAAAAAAGAAGTCATGGAAAACCATGGACTTGACAACATGAACACGAATGGTCAAAGGCATGCAGATCTATGCACCCTGAACAATATTGTG
This sequence comes from Lissotriton vulgaris, assembly GCF_964263255.1. Lineage (NCBI taxonomy): Eukaryota > Metazoa > Chordata > Amphibia > Caudata > Salamandridae > Lissotriton > Lissotriton vulgaris. The sequence continues at coordinate 50,018,737 of NC_141690.1, forward strand.
ATAGAGGCCACTGTATTCCTACAAAGGTATAGGCAAGGCATGGTGTGTGTCACAGACCATTCTGCATTGCCCCGATGTTCCAGAGGTCCCAGCAGAATGTGAAAATGATGAGAGGAGCATTGTGGTGTCAGACCATCACCTTATTGTGGCCAGGCTGAAGGTGAAGCTGAAGAAAGCATGGATGGAACCAACAAACTGACGCCTATGATATAACACCACCATTCTCAGTAACACTCAGCAACACGTTTTATGTTCTACAAGAACTATGAAATGTCAGAGAGCTTCATCTCCCTGATAGATATACCAGCCTAAATCTTGGGTTAAGTTCTGAACAAAAGAATAATTGAATGGGTCAATGAAAATATTGTGCTCCATAAGTGTCAATATGGTTTCTGAAGTGGCATAGGTACGATTGATCAATGCCTTCATCTAAACCTGATTAAAGGGAAATACACAGTGGCAAAGCAGTCCACACTATATTTAGCATGTATGTATCTGTCAATGACCTTTGACTATGTTAACAGGGTGAAGCTGTGGCACTCACTTATCAATCTGCAAATGGATCCTCCCTAATTCATCTGCTGGTCTCCTTTTACAAGGGAACTAAGGCATGAGTTGGGTTTGGGAACAAAAGGAAGTCGCCAATGAGTTCTACATCAGTCAAAGGGTGTCCCAGGGCTGCGTTTTAGCTCTGCTGCTTTTTTATCCTATATATTAATGATCTTGATATGGAGCTCATTAAGTGTATTTCAGATGTGAACATGGTGAATGGTGCCCCCTCCTGGCAGTATTATACACAGATTATGCAGTGATAATTGCCTGCACCCCCAAAGCCTTGCTTCTTTCAGTGTTCTCCTTTTTTGATGTTATGGCCAAGCTTTGCTAACTAAATTTAAAAAGCCTTTCATAATGTCCTGTGGCCCAATGCGTATGTGACCCCTTTCTTTTGCTGTGGGTACTAATGCTTCATTAACCCCTAGCACTTTATCTTAGTTGGGGCTCAATCTCACCTCATCTGGGTCATGGTCAGAGCAGAATGCGCAAAATAGCTTTTGGCTCTCTGCTTAGTCTCATATCACAGGAGGGAGAAAGGTTTCTCTCTTATAAATATACTCCACCCAGTGAATACCAATAAGCAACTTATGGGGTAGGAATATGGGGTTTAGGTGACCTGATTGCTCTTCAAAGGGAAGAGAGTTGTTTTTGCCAGAAAATTGTGTCTGCCTTCATCTTAACAAATAGTTTTATTTGTCATAATGAGTTATGCTTGGAATTTTTGAGTGATCCTATTTGTACTTGGTCAGATCTCTTCCGGCTGTCTATCTGGAGCTCTAACAAAGCAGAATTATTGAGAGAGATAATCCTCGACTGCTTGGCATGTGATAAAAAGTGTTTGTATTCCTTGGATAGCTTACGTTGGAATCAATAGGTCAAGCTGATACTTTCTAGAGAGGATGAGGGGGATGCAAACTTTAGATAACCCCTGATCACCCACTAGGTAGCTTGGTACAAGCAGACAGACTTATCCCAAAGCAAAAGTGTGAAATATTTGTAGTCAAAATACACAGTAATGCAGTGATCACACCACAAATGGACACCAAAACAGTTTAGAAAAATAAAGTATCTTTACCTAAACTGAACAAGACTAAAAGGACAAAAATCCAACATGCATGTAATAAGAATGTCTTTTCAAACGTTTCAAGCAAATTGGTCCATAGAAATCTATGGATGCGTGATTTTACACAAAGTACCTGTAGATGCATCAAAATTCATTAGGGTAAAAATCACAGAGAAGGGAAGTGTACAAAAACAAAGAGATGTCAGTTCCTGAGTCCTTGCAACAGTTCTACTGCAGGCTGTAAAAGTGGTGTGTTGGATCCAGACTGCAGGGGGAAGTGATGCGTCGACTCCAAGACGGTTCTGGTCCACAGCTGATGTGTCTGGAAAAATTGCCCCACAGGTGCAATGTGTGGAAATCCAGGATTAGTTGGCGATCATAGCAGCAGAGGAAAACAGTGCTGTATTGGTTTCTTCAGCGGCATGCAATACATAGTTTCATCAGTGGCGGTGCATGGAAATTCTTCTCGCACAGCAGTGCTGCATCAGGAAAAACAGCTTTGCAAGCGACAGCATTTCCGAGCACACTTTCTCTTCCAGGAACCTGCCTCAGTGGGCGTGGCCGTCCTCACAGCTGTGTGGTTCTTGTAGTGCCGGAAAGTCCTGCCAAGTGAGTCCGCCTTCATTGCTCAGCAGTTCGTGTTATTTAATAAAATCCAAGTGGATCAATGTACAGCCCCGCTGCATGTACCTGCTGACTTAACCAAATTACGAGTTGGTGCTCATGTATGTGTATATATATATATATGGATGTGTCTGTGGGAGCTGGATGTTGTGTCCATTTCAATTCAGCGCGAGCGGTCATCACGCTGTACACGGAACACCTGTCGTTTTGTTGGCTCTCCCCTTTTGACCGCAATTTGTTAGGTGGAGTACGTGAGTGCTAGAGGGGAGCCCCCAGTTTGGTAACCAGGATGAGGAACAAGGATGACTGCAGAGTGATACTGAGTGCCTGCAGCGGGGGCGGTTTTCGAGACTGCCAGCACGGGACCTCTGTTTTTCAAGCAAGAAATACCTTTCCCAGGAGACTGGTGCAATCTGGTGACTGGGCACCGCAAAAGCCAACGCCGATGCGGTGAGGTTTGTCTGGAACAATCTGTTTGACCATCGGTCCCCTTCAATCCCAAGTTTTGTGCTTATTTGAACTTTAATTTCATGCTGCCTGACAATTTTGAAATAGTGACACTTTTCTTTGCCCGGATTACATGCATTTGTTTTCCATTTTGCATTGATTTTTTAAATTGAACACTTCCGTCAATTCACTTTACCATCAAACAGCATTATGGGACTGGTAGTCACGTGAGTTCTGAATCATGTGTTTGGGGACTGTCATTCATGTCGAGAGTTCACATTGTACATACAATTTGACCCCAGGACACAGTAGCTACTTTTCTGTCCCATTGACTTTTGATTTATTGCCTTTGAGACTGTGCTATCATTATTACGGCAGAAGTTACTCTGATCTCGCAGCTGAGGTCAGAGGTCACATACCGGTGGGTGTGTTACATCAAGGAGTAAAAGATTTTCCGGGACATAGACTGTTTTCACTCGCTCAGCAGCATATTGTTTTTTAACGGAGCTAATACATTTTATAGCTTACATTTTTAGCATTACAGGATGAGAAGTTTGGCGATGCATTATCTATACCCAAAATATTACCATTAAGGCTGGCGCTTTACATTTAAGGTGTATGTGAATCCATCTTGTCCTTGCAATTTACAACAAATGTTATGCATGATGCAGTCTATACATGTTTTACCTCATATCTCGCTGACTTTCAGCTGAAGACAACATTTCGTTTTTACATGTGGTTTTAAATGTACATGGTGGATGCTTACCTGATAGTATGTTTTCTATGTCCACTAATGGCCTAGGTGGTAAGGGTTACATATACTGTGTGTAAAGTCATGCAAACTGGATTGATAAAGGCTTCCAGAAAGCCGAAACGCGTCTCTCTGTCACCTCAGGGATTGAGGGTGACTTGATCAATTAAAATGATGGCAAATCCTGACAGCATATATATATATATATATATATATATATATATATATATATATATATATATTACCTACTGGCGGTCGCCAGTAGGTATATATAGTTAGGATTTTTTTGAATAGGGATTTCTGAAAATTCTATGTTGAATAACTCTGGCGTTGATGGACGGAATTGGCTGAAATTGTCAAGAAAATGGCACATTATGTTTCTGAGCGTCCCCTGAAAGTTTGGGGGGGGTTTCGTTAAGCGGGGGCCGAGAAAAAAGGGGGGGTCCCAAAACGTGTTTTTAACATTGAGTTTTCCATAGGGCGGTTGGACTCACTTTTAGCTCGAACGACTAAATGGATTTCCACAAAACTTGGCAAAATTGTAGGGACTGGTAGCCCGATGTGCCTTTGCTATGTCTCAAGATATATGCTCCAGTGGTTTTTACGAAAGTTAACTTTGAAAAATATATATTGGGCTACATTGGGCTATATATATGTTAGAGCCCAAATGTAGCCCAATGTAGCCCAATGTAGCCCAAAGATGGCCACCAGAGACAAAAAAAAACAAATGTAGCCCAAATATCAGCCAGATGTAGCCCAACTATAGCCCAGTGACAGAATGTCCCAGAGTGTTCTAAAGAACAACTAGAGCGCTAACAGTCTTACTTATGACAAAAGTATGGCACACCTGAAGTCATCTTGATTTGAATAAAGTGTTAACACTTAAAACATTTAATTTGCAAAGGAACAAAATGAGGGGGTTTATTTTGCCATAGAAATTATGATTAGTGCTGAAGAAAGAAAAATTAGGGCACATTTTGAGTGACTTCTCAAATCCTCTAATATTTCATTAAAAAAATTCTGATATGCAGTCTCCCAAGATGTCCACCAGAGACCAAAGAGCCCAAATGTAGCCCAAATATCAGCCAGATGTAGCCCAACTATAGCCCAATGAGAGAATGTGCTAGAACGCTAACAGTCTTCCTTATGACAAAAGTATGGCACACCTGAAGTCATCTTGATTGGAATAAAGTGGTAACACTTAATACATTTAATTTGAAAAGGAACAAAATGAGGGGTTTCATTTTGCCATGGAAATGTTATATATATATATATATATATATATATATATATATATATATATATATATATATATATATATATATATATATATATATATATATATATATATATATATATATATATATATATTGGAAAACCAAGGGAAATAGTAAATTAATATTTTAGAGTGCTTTGAGGTAGGGTAAATCTGAATAGAGCTGCTCTGTTGTGTGGGTGATGTAGGTACCAACATGTAGGTACCAATGAAGAGTCTAAAACTCAATGTACACCGTCTCCTCTGTAGATATTTTGTATGTTCTAATATGGGTTATTTAAATGTAAATGTGTGAAAAAGCACTTCATGCTTTAAAGCAATTGTATTTTTGAACTGATTGTTCTTTCCTCTTAGTCCTCCTCTTTGTTTTTTTTCCCCACACTCTTCTTCAGCATGATAGTTGATAAATTCGTTCCCTCAAAAAATGTATATACATAAAAAAAATTTATTAAATACATATAAAATATATTTTTCCTTTAAAAGAAGAATACATTTTACAGCTTTTGATATTTGCTATTAAAAAACCATTTACATTCACTGATAAAACCATAGGTTATAGACCATATATAGTTAGGAATTAGCATTTACAAAACCTTGAAAATTCACTGGAAAAACCATAGGTTATAGACCATATATAGTTAGGAATTAGCATTTACAAAACCTTATTTTACTCACACAAAACCATTGAAATTCGCATATATAGTTAGTTGCACTAACTATATATCGCGCACCGGCAATCCACTGCTGATCATGTCACATATTACATCATTCATGACATGGTCAGTGACATCACTGATGACATCACTGATGACATCTCAAATGACATCACTGATGACATCACTGATGACAACATCTAGTGACTGTATGTTTCTGTAAAGTTAAAATATGTCTTACATATTGAAGAGTGAGTGGATGTATAAGTGTCTGGATGAAGGATTTAGTAGGTGCATGACTGACTGTATGTATGAGTGATTAAATGTGTCTCACTGAGTGCATGGGTTAGTGACTAAACTGTCTTAATTTGTGCATCATTATGTCTGTTGTTCTGTAAACTGCTGCATGTGTTGATCAGTAGCTATATGAGTAACTATATGGGTTATTGATTGGTTGCCCAAGTATTTGTATGGGAGACTGAGTGTGTGTGTGGGTGGCTGGGAGGTGTATGACTCTGTGCATAGATGTGTGAGCAGTTAATTCACTAGATGTATGGGTTCAAAAGTGCATGTGGAAACAGCTGTATGGGTGGTTGACTGTGTGCATGAGTGTATTGGTGAGTGAATGGATATCTCAGTGCTACATGTCAAAGTAAGTACATATGTAAAACACAGTACATGTGAGAGTTGACATATATAAATAACTGTGCATAAGAGCCAGTGAATCTGTGAGTGGCTGTATGGATCATTGTGAACTTGTATCAGGGATTGTATAAGAGAATAAATATGTGTTAGTATATGTTTGAATAAGTAAGGTGTGTATAACTGTATAGTTGAGGAAATGGAGGTGCGATTGATTCTTTGCATGACTGACTAGGTGTGTGAGTAACTCCATGGATGAGGAACAGTCTGTGAGTGTCTGTTTACACTGAGTGTATCTAAGGTTATATTAGAGTCTGAAGAGGTTCATCGTATAATCACATGAATGATGTCATCTGTGATGTGATCAGTAATGTCAAATGAGATGTCATCAGTGATGTCATTTGTGATGTCATTTGAGATGTTATCAGTGATGTCATCAGTGATGTCATTTGAGATGTCATCAGTGATGTCATCAGTGATGTCACTGACCATGTCATGAATGATGTAATATGTGACATGATCAGCAGTGGATTGCGGGTGCGCGATATATAGTTAGTGCAACTAACTATATATGCGAATTTCAATGGTTTTGTGTGAGTAAAATAAGGTTTTGTAAATGCTAATTCCTAACTATATATGGTCTATAACCGATGGTTTTTTCAGTGAATATATATATATATATATATATTACCTACTGGCGATAGCCAGTAGGTATATATAGTTAGGATTATTTGTCTATGGAACTTTTGAAAATTCTATGTCTAATAACTTTGGCGTTTGTGGACGGAATCGGCTGAAATTTTCAGGAAAATGGCACATTTTGTTTCTGAGCAGCCCCTGAAAATTTGGTGGGGTTTCGTCAAGGGGGGGCCGAGAAAAAAGGGGGGTCCCAAAACACGTTTTTCCCATTCATTTTTCCATAGGGCGGTTGGACTCACTTTTAGCTCGAACGGCTGAATGGATTTGCACGAAACTTGGCAAAATTGTAGGGACTGTTAGCCCGATGTGCCTTTGCTAGGTCTCAATATATGTGCTCCAGTAGTTTTTGAGAAATTAACGTTCAAACCAAGATATATATCTGTAACAGCGCTCTGGGCAGCGATCCGGTCCGCTTACTTTTCGCGAAACGGAACTTTGCGCGCAGAAAGCTGATTGGCTCTCCGGTGTCTGTCAACATTCTAAACAGTCCGGAGCGGCCGCCATCTTATCTCTCGGTAGGATCGAGAGAGAAGAGGTGAAAAACGAAGGGGGAATTTATTGAAAGGGTGCAAGGTATACCCCTCTTGACCCCCTAGGATTGTTGTTGGGGTTATTAAAGGGTCCCGTGGGGAAAATAAAAAAGAATGATTTTTCACGGTAGAAGCGTTTCCCGGGCCGCGAACTGGGCCGCAAACTGGTAGCGAAACGGGAATTCGCCATTTTGTGCTTCGTTTTAATTGTTTAGAGACAAAAATTATCGCCGCACATCGGCCACAATGCATGAATATCGTTGAAAAGTCAGCGATATTCATGCATTATCGAGCAAATGCTCTTAGCCATGTTATCCACCTTCCATTGGATAACAGAAAGCTGATTGGCTCTCCGGTGTCTGTCAACATTCTAAATAGTCCGGAGCGGCCGCCATCTTATCTGTCGGTAGGATCGAGAGAGAAGAAGAGGTGAAAAACGAAGGGGGAATTTATTGAAAGGGGGCAAGGTATACCCCTCTTGACCCCCTAGGAATGTTGTTGGGGTTATTAAAGGGTCCCGTGGGGAAAATAAAAAAAAAATTATTTTTCACGGTAGAAGCGCTTCACGGGCCGCGAACTGGGCCGCAAACTGGTAGCGAAACGGGAATTCGCCATTTTGTGCTTCGTTTTAATTGTTTAGAGTCAAAAATTATCGCCGCACATCGGCCACAATGCATGAATATCGCTGAAAAGTCAGCGATATTCATGCATTATCCAGCAAATGCTCTTAGCCATGTTATCCACCTTCCATTGGATAACATGGCTAAAAACCGCTCTGTGCGTGGTTTTTTTTTTTTTTTTTTTTTTTTTGCTGCGTGACGTTTGTTAACGTTCGATTCGATGGAAATCAGGAAGTGTTGAACACCATTTTGTCACTGCGAGTAAATATTTTGTTATAAATGAATCCTTATTGATAAACATTGTCTGCGCCATCTTGCGTTTTTGTCCAATGCCACAATTTTGTCGTGCACGGCAGCTATTTTAGATGCCTTGACCAGACCCACTCTCTGCACGCCGTCGATTCTCAGCATGGCTCCCCACCCTCGCACGCATCTCCCCCACGCAATGGTCACCCCCGCTCTCTCTCTCATGCATGGGCCATATACTTCCCCCATCTGCGCTGCTCTTCTCTGAGAATCACACCCTGTGCCCGTTCGACACTTCCCTTTCACCCTATTCACTACCGCACCCTCTGACACTTCTCTTCCTCTGTGTCCGATTGTCCAGGCCGGACCTAGGCTATCACCTAGCCCTGCGGATGTAGTGTATGGCTCCAGCTGTAGAGTATCCAGACATGCCAACCCTCCCGATTCAGGTGTGAGACTACTGATTTCAGTGCTAGTCTTTCGCTTCTCGATTCCTGCAAGGAAAAACCCGGGGGCATATTTCGAACAACTAGCGGTAATTTTTGTCTCTAACTTGTTTAGAGACAATAATTATCGCCGCACTTCGGCGAATTTTATCGCACATAAACCTTGCTATTAGCAAGGTTTATCGCAAATGCGATAAAAAACGGCCGCAATGCATGAATATCGCTGAGAAGTCAGCGATATTCATGCATTAGTCAGCAAATGCTCTTAGCCATGTTATCCACTTCCCATTGAACAAGCGCATGGTCTTTTAAAGATTTGTGAAGTACTCGGGCGGGGGGGGAACTGGCACAATTTGCAGGCCAGGCAGTGTTCAACACGTGCATCACCCTTTCTCTGCCTGCTATTGCGCTCCATGTTTCGGAAAGGTAAGAAAATGAACGTGCATTTGAGTTTGAAATGTCCGATCTTGTAGCAGTACACTTGCAAAGCCCACACATGACAATAACCCGATTCAAGGCCCCATTCACCCGATTTTTTAAAAAAATATAGTACTCCAAGACAGTTACATTTTAAAACTTTATTAATATTTAAATATAACGAACGCAACAAAAACTGTAAATATATTTAACCATTTTTTTAAATTAACCAGAACTATAACGATAACAACAACAACAACAATAATATAACTTTTATGTCTAAATTACGCAAACATTTAGCTAATCTGCTAAAGGGGGGAGTCGCCATTTCTTTACAATAATCAATAATGAAAAATCCACATCAATAGGGTTGCCCGTTTTGTCGATGCAGCACTATAGTGCAATATACACAGCACCTGGGGTGTCAAGAGTGAACAGGTCTTTCTTTGTTCCTTAAGATGTTATCTCCGAGAATGCTGATGCATTGGTGTCTGTACACTTCTTTGTCAATTCTGTCAAGATGATAACTGCTTTATAAACAGACGATATCTTTGTTTCGTCATTAGTGTTAAGTGTGTCTGAAACTACAGTGCCCTTCTGGTTTTTTTTCTTCAGGCTCTACAGAGTTTTGTGTGTTGTTCTTTTGAGCGACAATTATTCCAGAGGTTTCAGGTTCACTTGTTTTGTTCTGCAGTGAGTTAACAGCTTTAGAGAGTTCATGTTTATTTGCTATGTCCTGCTGTTCGTGAACTGCTTCAGAGACGTCAGCCTCATTTTTTATGTTTCAGTAGATCCTGGACCTGCCCGGCCGCGCCCAAAATGGCGCCGGTGTAAATGGGACTCGTAACTGCTTGTTCTGTACTGGTTGCCCAACCTTGATATCACGAGATACATATGCAGTTTTGAAGCACATGGCGGAGGCTTGTCTGCTGTAGTGGGGCGCCCCTTTATCGTTTCAGTCGCCATTCCGCCCGCTTTTGCTACACTGTGCCTCATCCGCCATTCAGCTGTTTACCGCCCGCTCTTACGGCTACAGCGTCTCGCTCACCATGTAGTTGAGTTGCTCCCACTCTTGCGGTGCAGCGGTAGGCGGCTTCCACAGGACTCTTAAAATGGCGGCCGGCTCTTCGGATTTGGGCCTGGTCCAGTAAAATGGCCATGGGACACCTTGGAACTCGGACGCTTGTCTGCCAGGGCTTGGGTTCCATTCTCGAAAGCGTCCCCTCAGCCTTGAAGATTGTACAAAAGTCTTGGGGGCCCTCGACTCCCGCAGGCTTCCGGTGGGGAGCGGCTGCCATGATTGCTTGCGGAATGGCCACGACGGAGCTACGAGATGGTGGTGCTCTCATGGTGACGCCAGCTTCAGTCTGAAACATCCAGAAACAAGGTGGGGCTTTTATCGTTTGGGGAAAAAAAATGTTTTAATCCAATGAAAAGTGTTATTTTTAGGTCACATGACCTAGTCTTACATAATTAGGAAAAGAAAAGTAAAATGAACCAATGAAAAGTTTTATTAACAAGTCACATGACCTGTTATGCTTACGTTACGCGCTGCGCGGCGTGCTCTGGATCGTTTCCGGGAAGCTGCGCCTTGCGCACCGGAGCACTTCCGGGTGCGCTAACGCGTCGCGTCATATGACGCATTACGCGACAATGCAGGTGCAGAATATAGTCAAAATGTCTCCACCAACCAGCGGTCGGAATTCCACCGCTTTCAGCAGTCCAAAAAGTTCGGTCAAATCTTAAGAGCGGGAGCAACTCAACTACATGGTGAGCGAGACGTTGTAGTCGCAAGAGCGAGCGGTAAACAGCTGAATGGCGGAAGAGGCACAGAGTACCAAAAGCGGGCGGAATGGCAACTAAAACGGTAAAGGGGCGCCCTGCGACAGCGTGTCTTCAGGTGAAACGGATTGTGGGACAAGGTCCAGAATGAAAGATTCTTCAAAAGGGAAAAAATTCCGCCGGACCCCGGGAGCCGGCCACCTATGCCGGGGGCGATCTCAGGCCTCACCAGGGCAACACGACTTGGGGAGGGGGCAGGAGCCAAGCGCCCCCTCTCAGTCCGCGCCATCTCACCGCCCCTCGGGAGCCTCCGTCAAGCGGTTTAGGGAGGCACCGTATCACATTGTTTTCCAATGCAGTCAGGTCCACAAATGGACCCCACTACTTTGAATAGTGAAGCTGCAGCAGGTGCAAATAAGGTTTAAACAGTGTTACAAGAACTGCTTAGAACTCTGAAGTATGGCACTCAATAACCAGGACTTATGCCATTTATGTAAGGCAGTGACATGGAAGCAACTCAGGGACAAAAAGCATGAACGAACATTCACGTATGAAAATCTTATTTGGAGAAGGGGTAGAATCCAAACGCCCCCTGCCAGTTCGCGCCACTACACTGTATGTGGAAAATCTGAAGACATCATTCTACAAACTCTCAACGCTTGTTATCAGTGCATGACTTTCATGCTCGATCGATTGAGCTAGCCGGATCGGGCAATAAAAAGTATAAAATAGTTATGTAAATAGTTATTTAATAAAATGTTTTATTCTGTTTCTTTGGTGGTGTGTTGTGTATATTTATAATATTTGCATAGGGTTTGCCGTTATTTTTGGCGGTGTGGGTGGCGGAGTCGAGCTGTTTTGCAGCCCTCATGGTGTGGAGCTCAATTCATTTCACTATTTTCGTATTTCTCATGAAGGGTTATTCCTAATGTTTGTATTTTACCGAGGTTAAAAAGAGATCGAATTAGTGGTCTACTGATTTTGCTCGATTACTTTTATTTTTTTACACGATTTTTCACTATCTGCAAAGACTAAACAGAGTATTGCGACTTTGTGCTTGTTTGTAAATAGAGAATGATCCAAAGAGAACCAATTGTAAAACAGTAAATGCTTGGATAATAATCAATCAAATGGAGAGACAAGCAGGTACGACGGATTACACCAGGGGTAAAGGTCTGCGTTAACTACCGTTCACTATCTGCAAAGAGAGAGTACTACTAAGAGAAAAGAGGGGAGTGGGGGGGGGGGCAGCGTTCAAAGCACATCAGCGTGCATAAACACGAAAACGTTTTTACCTATCACGTACTTCACATTTGACAGCTTTTGATGTTTGCTATTAAAAAACCATTGAAATTCACAGAAAAAACCATAGGTTATACTCCATATATAGTTAGGAATTTGCATTTACAAAACCTTGAATATTCAATGAAAAAACCATTGGTTTTAGGCCATATATAGTTAGGGATTTGCATTTAGAAAACCTTATTTTACTCGCATAAAACCATTGAAATTCCATATATAGTTATAAGCGCTAACTATATATCGCGCACCCGCAATCCACTGCTGATGATGTCACATATTACATCATTCATGACATGGTTAGTGACATCACTGATGACATCACTGATGACATCTCAAATGACATCACTGATGACATCACTGATAACATCTCATTTGACATGACTGATCACATCACTGATGATATCATTCATGTGATAATACCATGAACCTCTTCAGACTCTAATATAACCTTAGATACAATCAGTGTAAACAGACAGTCACTCATCCATGGAGTTACTCACACACCTAGTCAGTTATGCCAAAAATCAATCACACCTCCATTTTCTCAACTATACAGTTATACACACCTTACTTATTCAAACATATACTAACACATATTTACTTTACTCTCTTATACAATCTCTGATACATGTTCACAATGATCCATACAGCCACTCACACATTCATTAGCTGTTCTGCACAGTTATTTATAGATGTCAACTCTCACATGTACTGTGTTTTACATATGTACTTAATTTGACATGTAGCACTGAGATATCCATTCACTCACTAATACACTCATGCACAGTCAACCGCCCATACAGCTGTTTCCACATGCAGTTTTGAATCTATACATATAGTGAATCAACTACTCACACATCTATGTACAGAGTCACACACCTTCCAGCCACCCATACACACACACTCAGTTTCCCATACAAATACTTGGACAACCAATCAACCCATACAGTTACTCATATAGCTACTGATCAACATATGCAGCAGTTTGTAGAACAACAGATATAATGATGCACAAATTAAAACAGTTTAGTCACTAACCCATGCACTCAGTGAGACACATTTAATCACTCACTCAATCAGTCAGTCATGCACCTAGTAAATCCTTCATCCAGACACTTATATATCCACACATTCATCAATATGTAAAACATATTTTAACTTTACAGAAACATACAGTCACTGGATGTTGTAATCAGTGATGTCATCAGTGATGTCATTTGAGATGTCATCAGTGATGTCATCAGTGATGTCACTAACCATGTCATGAATGATGTAATATGTGACATCATCAGCAGTGGATTGCGGGTGCGCGATATATAGTTAGCGCTTATAACTATATATGGAATTTCAATGGTTTTATGCGAGTAAAATAAGGTTTTCTAAATGCAAATCCCTAACTATATATGGCCTAAAACCAATGGTTTTTTCATTGAATATTCAAGGTTTTGTAAATGCAAATTCCTAACTATATATGGAGTATAACCTATGGTTTTTTCTGTGAATATATATATATATATATATATATATATATATACACATATATATTACCTACTGGCAGTCGACAGTAGGTATATATAGTTAGGACCTTGTTTCCATAGCAAATCCGCAACATTCTATTGGGAATAACTTTTGCGCCGGTTGATGAATCTTCGCAAATTTCTCAAAGAAGATGGCCCGCTCCGCTCCTTCCCTGAAAGATTTGGGGGGATTCGTCAAGTGGGGGCTGAGAGAAAAGGGGGGCCCCAAAATGTGTTTTCCCCATGTCATTTTCCATAGGACGATTAGACATGGCTACAGCCCGAACGGCTGAACGGAATTACACCAAATTTTGCAGAGAGGTAGAGTTCGTTTCGCAGATCGCCCTTTTGCTTAAATGGTGTAAATCTCTCCAGTAGTTGTTGAGAAAATCGAATTTGAAAAAATGTATATGTCTATAAGTGCGCACCATAGGCGTACCGTACGGGTACCGTGCGTGCACCGTACACGTACGTGCGCGAACTTTGCGTGCGCGATTTGCATGCTGATTGGCTGCCAATGACTGTCAACACTCCAAAACAGAAATTGTTGGCAGCCATCTTATGCCGTGGTAGACTGAGGCACAGGAAAGCAGAAAAACAAACGTGTAGAACTCAAAATGGGGGCAAGGTAGAAGCACCCTGACCCCCTAGGCCTGCTCAGGGGTCCCACAAGGACCCCCCAGGCCACAATTTAAAAAATCCTTTGGGACCCACTGAGCAGGCCTAGGGGGTCGGGGTGCTTCTACCCTGCCCCCTTTGCGTGTTTTCCACCTTTGTTTCTTGTGCCTTGGTTCTACCGAGGCACAAGATGGCTGCCAACACTTCCTGGTTTGGAGTGTTGACAGACAGTGGCAGCCAATCAGCATGCCTTCCCGAGAAAGCAGCATGCTCATTGGGTGTCAACACTTCTAACCAGAAAGTGTTGGCATCCATCTTGTGCTAGGTAGACCGAGGCACAAGAAAGCGGAAAAACAAACGTGTAGAAAAAAAAGGGGGCAGGGTAGAAGCACCCTGATCCTCTAGGCCTGCTCAGGGGGTCCCACAAGGACCCCCAAGGCCAAAATTTTTTTGTTTTTTTAAGACCCGGTATGTTTATTTAAAAATAACCCCCTAGGGGGACCAAATCGTGGGGGCATATTGATAAAGAAGTGTGGGGGGGTACCCAATCCCCCCCACACTGCCCTGGGGACCGCCGCCCTCCGGGGCAAAGCAGAGCAGCCCCCTGGTGCATATTGGAGGCTCCTGGTGGGCTAGTTGCCCCCCAGGAATCCCCAGTATGCAAGGGGAATTAGTTCCCCCTCTGCAAACACGCCAGGGGGGCTGCCTTGCAGAGAGGTGTAAAAAAGGGTGTGGCCTCATTACACCTCTCTGCAATGCAGCCCACTGGCTTATACTGGAGGCTCCTGTTGGGCTAGTTGCCCCCCAGGCACCCCCAGTATGCAAGAGGAATTAGTTCCTCCTCTGCAAACGCACAAGGTGTTGCGCCGCAGAGTGTTGTAAAAAGGGGGCGTGCCCTGTGAACACCTGCCTGCAAAAATGTAGTAAATCAGTATAAAAAATATATATATATATTTAAAAATTGTCATTTAAAAAACCTTTGAAATTAAATGAAAAAACCATAGGTTTCTGGCCTGATATAGTTAGGAATTAGCATTTAAAAAACCATTGAAATTCACTAAAAAAAACATAGGTTTCAGTCCTTATATAGTTAGGAATTAGCGTTAAAAAACCTTTGAAATTCACTGAAAAAAACATAGGTTTCAGGCCTTATATAGTTAGGAATTAGCATTTAAAAAACCTTGCAAATTCACTGAAAAAACCATAGGTCTCAGGCCTTATATAGTTAGGAATTAGCATTTAAAAAACATTTGAAATTCACTGAAAAAAACATAGTTTTCAGGCCTTATATAGTTAGGAATTAGGATTTATAAAACCGTTGAAATTCACTGAAAAAACATAGATTTCAGGCCTTATATAGTTAGGAATTAGCATTTAAAAAACCTTTGAGATTCACTTCAAAAACTATAAGTTTTAGAGGTGTTATAGCTAGCTGAACATTTCACTCATACAAAACCATTGAAATTGCTCCTATATAGTTAGTTGTACTAACTATATTTCGCGCACCCGCAATCCACTGCTGATGATGTCACATTATAGATCATTCATGACATGGTCAGTGACATCCTGAAAACGAGAAGAGAACCACGCAGGGGAATTCTCCCTCGCAAGTGGCGCTGCAGGCAATAAAATTCAAACAGGCAGAGTTTGATTTGGGGGCCCAATGGAGGACTATAAGCAGCACCCTGAAGAAAATCAGCACAATCAGGCCAACTGGAGGGTTGAAATCAGCGTCAAACAAACTGCAAAGACCAGAGTGCAGTGAGAATGATTTCAGAATTGAAAGGCACACCAGAGGCCAATTGAAAATAATTACAAACATGCAGGAACCTTTGTTTAAATGCAAGGAATCCTACTGGATGCGCTGTGAGGCCAGAGCTTCAGGGCACCACTACACTAGCCCCACATATCATTGCCATTGCAGCTAATCAAAATGCTAAATGTTTTCAATTTGAGGTCCTGCAGGACTCATGCAGTGACCCCTCATAACCATGAGAAAATTGCATGGGGAAAATGTCCCCCCCCCCTTTTCTCAGACCCCACTTTATGGATCACCCAAAAACTTTCTAGGAAGGAGATGAAGTGGAAATCTGACTTACGAATAACTAAACAGTGGAATATATATGTAATTATCTATCTATCTATCTATCTATCTATCTATCTATCTATCTATCTGTCTGTCTGTCTGTCTGTCTGTCTGTCTGTCTGTCTGTCTGTCTGTCTGTCTGTCTGTCTGTCTGTCTGTCTGTCTGTCCGTCCGTCCGTCCGTCCGTCCGTCCGTCCGTCCGTCCGTCCGTCCGTCCGTCCGTCCGTCCGTCCGTCTATCTATCTATCTATCTATCTATCTGTTTTTTTATCTACCCATCCATCAATCCATCCATCCATCTGTCTGTCCGTCTATCTATCTATCTATGCAGTCAACTGTCAAAGCAGGTTTTTCTTATAAAAATGAATACACGCTTTTTTAGTTGAGCATATTCTAATGCAGTAATGGATTATTAAGGTAACACCCTCTTTAATGATTCTTTAGCTTCACAACTCTAATTTCTTTCATTTTATTTTTATTTAAAAATTAACATTAAATATCCTTAGATCAAACAAGCAAGGTGATGTAAAGTGATTGCATATTTATATAACTCTAATGAAATAAAACTAATATATCTGTAACTTCAGATGAAAAATTGTAGAACATCTGTCTAAATACCTTTTTACAAATGCATTCCTTTGACAAATAACAGCATGTCCCGTGTTAGCTTTAAAGTGCTGAAGTTTCCAAACAATAATTTATTTTATTTTAAAAATACCCCAAGAGATCCTTGACCTCATCTAAGTACAAAGTCAGGGAGTATCCATAATGCATGAGATTATTCTTTATGTAAGTGATCTGAATTGCCATCGATATTTGTAATCTCTTGATTGCTTTTGTATCCACTTCTTATTCATTTAATATCAAATATGAGATGGACGTTTCAGCTTAAAGTCTGAGTTGTTTTTTTATGGTTACTAAAATTAGCATAATATTAACCACCTTTCTCTGTCACAAACATTTTTCGCTCAGAAGCTCAAACACTATCATGCTCTTCAAGATTTAATTTCAATAATATGGAAAAAGCAGGGGACGAAATAGGGGAAGGAACTGAGTACAATATCTATTTCCATGTACTGAGTGTCACATGGTTCCTAGATATAGGTTAACATAATTTTGCTTTCAAAAATAAAATTAAAAAATAAAATTATTTCACGGTTTCATACATTGACATCTCATAATGCCTACGTGACTTAACAGTAAATCCACTAATCCGATTTTCCATCCCAAATCACAGGCCTACATCATGATTTGGCACTGTTTCATGGACAAGCATTCTGCAGCACCTAAATGTTTTTTTCTACCTCTTCCGATCAGTATACCTCATACAATGGAACACTGATCTATTATCTTGGTACATACATAGATCCTAGACTCATTGGAGAGATGTGACAACATCGAGAGTGAGGGAATACGGCTTAGGAGTGGGAAATGAAACTCTGGGTAATCGGATTACTGGTAAGTAATCTAGAACGTTTCCTTGTCTTTCTCTTCTTCTTTCTTAACAAGGAAGACATACCCTAGCAGGCACAGGCAGCTACGTATTCATCCTACAGAAAAATAGCACTGACATCATACAAGAATCCAACTCTCCCTGCACAGTTTAATGAAATTCATTAATCAGTCACAGTCTTAGACAAGACACTAGCAAAAAACGACAATTGGTCCTTTCACCTATATCCATTCTGTAGTGGGAACACACATGTTGAAGGATTAAACCAGGTAGCAGCTTGAGAATGTCATTAAAGGGGAAAGTCTGGGCCTCCACATAATTGGTGGGTATTCTAACTGTAGGCTAGCTCTTATCCTGACTAGGTCGATCTCTGCCAGCAATCTCATAGACCTTGCAGAGGGCATACATCACCCAAAGACTCAACTTGCCTGAAGGAGGTCAGAGTCCCTGATCAGCTGCCCCAAAACTCTTAAAATGATTGGCACTGAACCTCAAAAAATCCAGTTCTGTCCAAATAAATGTAAACTGCTCAGAAACAAAATATGATCCCAATCCCATGGAACTTCCCCCCTCTCTATATATCACATCTGAATGGAAGCCCAATGATGAACATAGGCCTTGAGGGTGGAAGGATGCATTGAAGCCTTCACTGCACAGAAAACATCAGTAGGAAGTCAAAGCTGCTCCAAACCTAGGCATGAAACTGCCAAACCAATAGGTGCATTTTTTGCTAAGACCTCCACCAAGAAGCCATGATCACAGATAGGGGCACAGGCACTACCCAATCTGGTTCTGAATTAATTTCACTAATAGGAAACCTTGTTCTGCCACACCATCAATAGGCGGGTCAGAAGCTAGGAAATGTCTAGTCAGTGTTATTAGGCACACAGCAGGCCCCTCCATTAGAGATAGAGCTGCATCCCCCAGAAACAGTGCAATTACTTGATATTCACTTTTGAAACCGAAATCCTGGCTTTGCAATGATGTAACACCGGATCCCATCAATGGACACTATGATTCTACACTAGCTCGAAATTAAGTTAAAGTCAAGTAATAGGAAACACAATCAAGGGCTGCGGGAAAGAGAATAAATATTAAAAACAAGTGTTCTACAGAGAAGCTATTAGCCATGCAGAACAGAAACATCTCCTTGCATTTTTCTCCATCTCTGAGCTGATGCTGATTGCTTTGATATAAGGGGCAAACAAATGTGTACTGCGTCCTACACTTGTAGGGGCACAACTCCCACATTTACCTGGAGCCCATTTTCTATAATTTTGGGTTTGTATCGAACTGGCTTCCGCAAACCTAATTAGAAATATTGGACTTGAGTTGCTGAGGTACCATGTTTACATCTACTGTCTTGTTTGTAGATGAAGATTGCATTATCCAGCTGTCTGTTGTCTTGCAAGGGAGCCAACTCCTTTGAAGTGGCTGATTGACCTTTGAAGCCACACTGAGATCCGACTTCAGTCTGAAATCAAAGACATGGAACTAGTAATTCAAAGACAGACTTGCAAACCTCAGCAATTAATGTGATGAGACCAGTTTGGAATCGGAAGGCAATTATCCTTCAGCTTCAAAGCTGCAAAGAATTTCTCTATCAGGATTAGGTAAATGATACTCTGGAGGATGTCCATTTTGAAGTGAACTATGCAAACAATCTAGTTCTCCCCCTTCAGATCAAGGGTCAACTTGAATCTCCCATGATCCAAGATATCAGGAAAAGCTGAGAGTATTCTTCCCTCCCCAGCTTTTCTACAAGTGCACAGTAGATAAAATGCTTGTTCAGCTGAAAATGAATCCCAGGCAGAAAAATACATTAGTTTGTCCAGGACTTATGGCTATGGACCCAGCACAAAGCCAGAATCTGAAGGCATGGATGAACATTTGAAAAGCTCTGACTACCGTACAACTTTTAGCACCCAAGTGTGTTCCCTTATCCTCCAATTGTTTGGAAACCCCATGCATGCTGCCACAATAGGTCAGTCATTGAGAATATTTTGATAGTCAAGAGTAATGAAACGGCATAGATTCTGGATCACCAGCATTTATTAGAAGTTAGACACTGCTTCATTTCCCTGAAGCACCTAACACATTTTGCTGTTTTCCAGACGCTACATTTTTGAGATGGGTGTAAATTGTAAGGGGTGGGCAGAATTCACTGAGATTCGATGGATTTACCAAAGAACTCAGTGATATTCTGCGGAATTCCACCAATGGGCAGAACATATGCAGGTAACACTGCTTGCACTGAAATGTACCTGCAGCACGCAGCCATTTGAGGTTATTTTGGTGCCTCTCAAGTAGAACATGTACTTGAGCAGCAGGAAATCTACTTGAACAGCAACCCTCTGATAGTGACCTCTTGTGAATGCCAGATACTGACCGCGTTAGAAAATCGAAGAAGGGGACACCAAATCTCGCTCAGACTTGCCAGCTTGCATATTCAGGAGCATGGCAGGTGAAGAATTCTGTTATGCAATGAGTTTTGAATTTGCCCAGAACCTGACATTAGAGTAACATGGGGTGGCCGACATTTTGCCAATCAAATGGGTGGAATAGAACATTCTGCCTATCCCTAGTAAAGTGCCCAACTAGGAAAGGATCGAATGCCTCAGTGTTAGTGAATGGAGAGAAGGTATCCTACTGAACGATTTGAACAGAAATTTCTTTTGGTGAGCATAAAACATGTCACTTACCAGAAAAAGCAGACAAAATAACTCTGATTTCTGCAAACCGTCCCTGTTCCAATTACATGCCCGATGTGTCAAAGACACCCTACCACAAAACTAGAAACAGCAGCTATAGCCATAGCCTAGAGCATATCACATGGCTGAGATACCCGCCACCCCCTCTCAACACAATCCCCAAAGGAGGGAAACCGGAAACAGTTCTTGAAGTTTTTGGAAGAGGGAGGGAGTGACCCTCCCGGCCGTATTTATTAAAACAAAATTAAAACATTAAATCAACATTTTTATATTATGTACAATTTCATTACCACATTGCGATGTTGGCTAACCTTAACAGATTCTCTAATACAGAGGTTCTCCTAGCCGAACTAACATCCTACAAACATTTACTTGAAATTATGAAATTGTACATCCTAACGTTTAAGGGCCAACGGCAAGGTCGTAACCGGTGTCAAGATCCCTAACCACAAATACCCCCCCCCCACTTGTGAGGGGCGACAGCACTGAGGCGTACCTCAAGTGCAACTACCAATTTCCCTTTGACTTGACGGGGGCACCAATAAAACTCGACGCCACTTAAAGGTCGTTCGAGGACTCGTGTGAGGTATCTAGAAGGTAGCGTAGACCCCCCCCCAAATCCCGCACAACTTACCACATCTGCCGTCGCAGACGTCACTGGCCCCGGGAAATTCCCCAGGAGGGGGCTGTAACCCCTCCTACACAGGAAGGGGCCTTGACCGCCTTTCCTTTTCTTTCGGCGACCCATCCTTAGAAGGGACCGCCTCCCCGTTGAGGGGCCAATGGCCACCTCTCCTGAGCGCTCCCATCCGTGTTGGGTGACGCCCACTCATAGGGATCTTCCAATTAGTGCTCACCGATCATGACCTTACCGCCCGACCAAAATAAATACGACAATGCTAACTAAATTACTAAACTAAAAAGACATTAGCAACTACACTTTTATTAAAAGCATGCTTACCAATAAACACTAAAGCAGAATTACTTTATTTGCGAAACGTAACACAAATCGACCATTCTTTATTACATACTCCAAATCATCACGATAATACCGCAACCTGTAAACGAAAATCAGAGTTATCCATCAACTTTATTCAAAAACCACTTGCTGTCTTCAGGGGCTGGTGGGTGGGTCAAAAATTGGCTCTTCGTTCCGTCTCGAGCTCACGTGCAGCGAGGAGGTGCACCTTCAGAGCACAGGAACAAGAGGATGCCTTCGGATCTTGCTTCTCCTTTTATCCGTCTTCAGGGCGGGCGTAAACCCGCCCCTACCTGCCCCGAGGGCGTGGCCAGCTGCGTCAGTGTCTAGGCCAGCCCACTCTAGGGCGGGAAAAGGCGCGCCCCGGCTACGCCGCTTCGGGCATACCAGCCGAGACACGCCTCCCGCCCAAGATGGCTTCCCGGGGGGATCGTGGTACTCTGCCATACGTGCGGGGGGACCGAGTGGTCGCCCCTTTCCACATGGCTGAGATACCCGCCACCCCCTCTCAACACAATCCCCAAAGGAGGGAAACCGGAAACAGTTCTTGAAGTTTTTGGAAGAGGGAGGGAGTGACCCTCCCGGCCGTATTTATTAAAACAAAATTAAAACATTAAATCAACATTTTTATATTATGTACAATTTCATTACCACATTGCGATGTTGGCTAACCTTAACAGATTCTCTAATACAGAGGTTCTCCTAGCCGAACTAACATCCTACAAACATTTACTTGAAATTATGAAATTGTACATCCTAACGTTTAAGGGCCAACGGCAAGGTCGTAACCGGTGTCAAGATCCCTAACCACAAATACCCCCCCCCCACTTGTGAGGGGCGACAGCACTGAGGCGTACCTCAAGTGCAACTACCAATTTCCCTTTGACTTGACGGGGGCACCAATAAAACTCGACGCCACTTAAAGGTCGTTCGAGGACTCGTGTGAGGTATCTAGAAGGTAGCGTAGACCCCCCCCCAAATCCCGCACAACTTACCACATCTGCCGTCGCAGACGTCACTGGCCCCGGGAAATTCCCCAGGAGGGGGCTGTAACCCCTCCTACACAGGAAGGGGCCTTGACCGCCTTTCCTTTTCTTTCGGCGACCCATCCTTAGAAGGGACCGCCTCCCCGTTGAGGGGCCAATGGCCACCTCTCCCGAGCGCTCCCATCCGTGTTGGGTGACGCCCACTCATAGGGATCTTCCAATTAGTGCTCACCGATCATGACCTTACCGCCACAGGCCGGATAGTTGACCGGCTATCCGGACCCCCCACAAAGCTCCTACCTAAAGGTCATGTTTTAACGTTTTTAACCATGCTACGAAGTCTCCTATGAGTAACTCATTCCCCACCCAAGACAAGTGCACACCATCCCCCAAATACATACTGTCATCATTAATACAGCCATGCGAAATAGAATGCAATGTCCTGGAACGGAACAACCTACTCACTTTGTTATTAAGCTTTCTCACAGAGTGATTCAAAGCAGGAACAGAAATAGCCCCTCGCCACACCTTTCGTGGAACCATATGTGACCACGCAATTGTACACCCCGGAACTCTCCTCGCCAACCAACTTACTGTGGAAAGCATTGCTTCCAGGAGAAGTCGTCTACCGGTGGTGACCAAATCATTGCCCCCTAGATGCACTATGACTATAGACGGCGGTGACCTCGTCCGCCCTAACAAACCCTCGAAAAATTCTTGAAACTGGTCAATACAGAGCCCGCCTCTTCCGTAGAAGGACACCCTGTACCCGTATTCCCCAGCTACGTGAATCATGTCACCTGCTTTGAATACGTCCGCGGCACGCCTCACGTATGAGTGGCCCACGACCCACACCTCCTTTTTCGCAGCCGGTGATGTCTGACCGCTGGCCCGGTGTTGGGTCGACTGCATAGTTCGCCCCGCCTCGTAGGCTTGCGCAACTGAAAACCAAACAAAGACAAGAAGCGTGAGTACATCATTACAGCTTCACAACATGTGCAACCGCACATACCTCTTATAACACTTGGAGGACCAACGCCCCACTCGTTTCACTTGTTCAGCATTAAGACCCCTAGCTGTAGCTTCCGTAGCAGCCCCTATCCGAAAGGAATGGGTCCCAAGCTCGCCCGGGTTCAAGCCCGCAGCGGCAATTGACAACGCAAGCACCCGCTGAAACTGAAATCTCGTCAGTGGGGTGGCGTCCGCGTGTCTTAACAAGGTCCCCCCCCATGATGCCACCCTTCGTGCTAGGTAGTCTTCTAAACACTTTACCGGACACATGGAGGACCCGGGAATCCTGCGTATGAGTACGCAGTCACCCATCCCATCTTGATCGGTCTTGGACCTGACAAAGGAGACAGTCATTGTCTCTCCTCTGATCTGAACGTGTTCCTGGCACAAACCCCCTGTCACATCCTGTTTGTTCCTTGCCACCAGTTCGCTTACCCGCATCGCTCCATGAAATGCCAGCGTAAAAGCGGCTCGGAACAACACCGTCTCAAACTGAGATGAACATGTGGCAGGGAGTGCGGCCAACAACTGGGCCAACCTATCCAAACCTATCGGGCGCCTCTCATCTACTCTGCGACCCTCAAGGCGTTGCCACCCACGCAGCGCTTTCTGTACAACGAAAGACGCTGTCGGGTCCTGGATACCATGAGCCCTGGCAACAAAGGAAATGGCAGCACGATGCCTCTGGGCCGTAGCCACCGATTTCCCAGCCCTACGTAAGGACATCAGAAAATTCACTACCCATTCCTCGTGGCCCCAAAGCCCCTCTCTATGAGTCCCCAAAAAGGCTAAATAGGACCGAAACGCCCCTTCATATGCCTTCCTTGTCCTTGGTGCTAGGCTCTCTCCCACGAGGTGACGAAGTTCGGGGCACCGAGAGACCAGAGAGCTTCGGGAAAGGGTGCCGGCTCTGGGTCCGCTGTGGGAAGGAAACCCGAGAAAGCCTGCATATGAAAACGAGACAGTGCATCAGCCGCCTGATTCATCACCCCCGGGACATGTTTTGCTCTGAATAGCACATTCAGTCGCATACACAGTAAAACAATTTCTTTGAGCAGTCGTAAAAGCAGCTTACATCGTGCTGCCTGGCTATTGATGCACTCGACCACGGTCATATTGTCAGACCAAAATATCACAGAGTGATCTTTGAACCCTTCGGGCCAGGTTCTCAGGGCCACCAAAATGGGGAAAAGTTCCAGGAAAGCAATATTACTTGTTAGTCCATTGTCATGCCACCACGCTGGCCATCTTTGTGCCGACCATTTCGTGCCGAAGATGGCACCAAAACCTATGCTACCTGCCGAATCTGTCCATAGCCCCAGCTCTTCAGAGGACACGGCCGGTTTGTTCCAGACGACTCGACCATTAAAATCCGCCAGAAATGCTAACCAAATGCGCATGTCCTGGCGGACCTCAGCCGATAGTCTCGTGCGATGATGACCCTCCTTTAGGCCGACCATAGCTTGGGCAATAGAACGGGAAAAGGGGCGGGCCATCGGTATAACCCTCAGGGCAAAATTCAACTGTCCCACCAACTGCTGTAATTGATGCAGCGTAACTTTAGATCCATTTATGCACATTTGCAGGGCTGCCCTGAACTTCCCCACTTTGTCAGCTGGTAAACGAAAACAACCCTCACTGGAGTCTAACTCGATCCCCAGAAACTCGAGGCAAGTCGCAGGACCCACCGTCTTACCTGGTGCCAATGGCACACCAAACTGCTTCATTAACACACAAAATTCGGCCAAGGCCTGGCCACATTCGAGATCCCCGGCTGCCCCAAGGAACAGAAAATCATCAAGGTAATGCATTACATGTTGGAAACCCGTCCTCTTTGTGAAGACCCATTGTAGAAAACTACTGAATTTCTCGAAATAGGCACAAGATATAGAGCACCCCATTGGCATACACCTATCCATGTAATAATGACCCTGAAACATGAAACCTAGGAGACGCTGGTCGTCTGGGTGTACCGGGAGCAGTCGGAACGCTGACTCGATATCTGACTTCGCCATCAGCGCCCCGGGCCCCAGGCGATTCAAAATGGCTACGGCCTCATCGAAGGATGCGTACCGCACCGAACACACTTCTGGATCTATTGCATCGTTCACAGAAAGACCACGTGGAGCTGATAAATTATGAATCAGTCGGAACTCACCCGGGTCCTTCTTGGGGACCACCCCTAAAGGAGAACAAACAAAATTCTGCACCGGGGGTATACTAAACGGGCCAGCAACCCGACCTCGATTAACCTCTTTCCGGATCTTATCCTGTACCACGGTCGTATGCTGCAGGACCGAAAGTTGATTTTTACACTTCTCCACACCCTGAAAGTCCCCTACTGGGATGCGGAAACCATATGAAAAACCGTTTCGTAACACCCCAGCGGAAGTACGATCCGGGTATTCGCTGAGCCAGGGAATCATTGCCAAGGTATCAATCGGGGTAGGTAAAGGCGCCCCTCGGACTATGTTAGACCTGTTTGGCGCTTCCTCTACCCCCGTTATCACCCGTTTTGGCTCTGCACGTGGACTCAGGATGGGATGATTGCCCACACCCACTACATTCGTGTCTAAATTTGCACGACCCCTGGGGCCTAGTACATTTACCCCTGTTAAAGTTCCAACAGACCCCCCTTTTACCTGTATTGCCGGTAGGCCTCGAGTGACTGTCGGTACCCGTACCTGATCGAAAGGGCGTCCCCGCATATTGGAGGGAGGGTTCGCCAACGCTACTCCCTACCAATGGCAATTTCAACATACCAGTATCCTCCATTTTGGACCAGGACACAGAATCATAACAATCCCAAGTTAAATTCTTATCGTGTTCTTTTGCCTTTCTGAACAGATTATCATAGCAGAACCAATGATTACCCTCGTGTGATACAGAGTACCCCATGATCCGTGACTGATAAATCGGCAATTCGGGTAGCAATTCGGGCCTTCGTTCCCCCAAGATCGATGTAAATATCCCCCACGCTTTGCCCCAATTGCCAATGTTTTCATTTACCTTAAAGGCGGCCATCTTTGCGCGCCAAACACTCGGATGCATGAGGTCTTTCTGGCCCTTAACATGCTTCATCTCATAATGATCAGTAAGCAACGAGAAGATGTTTACATACTCCCCTGCCCATATCTTTTCTTTAATAGCTACAGGGACATGCTGACCCAACTTTTCCCTTCGAGAGGGTGCTGACTCATCCCTCGCAATCGGCAATGGCCGCTTACCTGAACCGGACGCTGTCTCTGCGACTGAACCAGTCCCCTGCGACTTCTCTACTGCCGCAGCCGGCGTGGATACCTTCGCTGCTTCCCGAGTTTCACTCAGTTGCTTCATCAAGACCTGCGCGTCGGCAGCCGTGGCGCCCTCGCTACCTTTACCCAACCACGCTGCTAATTGTGCTGCCAGTTCGGGCGGCATATCTTCCCCAGACACGGGAGTGACTACTACGGGAATCGGGTTCCCTTCTTCCGGCACGGGAGTGGGTGCTTCGAGCGGGGTACTGGGACCCGGGATGTCTCCCCCAGCTGCTCCCCTCCTGGGCCTCTTGCCTTTTCCTCCCGGGGCTGCTCCCGCCAAAGGACGTTTCGGCCCCCCTTCCTCGTCTTTATCCATTCGCCTCTTCAGGTCGGTCACCTCTTTCATGAGAACACGCAGCATCTGGTCGGTAGTCATTCGCTTTCCCGCCTTCTTCTGCATTCTCCGACAGAGTATCTGAAAAACAAACAAGAACGATTACAACGCTCAAAATTGGCTCTTCGTTCCGTCTCGAGCTCACGTGCAGCGAGGAGGTGCAGCTTCAGAGCACAGGAACAAGAGGATGCCTTCGGATCTTGCTTCTCCTTTTATCCGTCTTCAGGGCGGGCGTAAACCCGCCCCTACCTGCCCCGAGGGCGTGGCCAGCTGCGTCAGTGTCTAGGCCAGCCCACTCTAGGGCGGGAAAAGGCGCGCCCCGGCTACGCCGCTTCGGGCATACCAGCCGAGACACGCCTCCCGCCCAAGATGGCTTCCCGGGGGGATCGTGGTACTCTGCCATACGTGCGGGGGGACCGAGTGGTCGCCCCTTTCCAAAAGATATGTCAGCCGGAAACTGTGCCTGAAACACTATCAAGGTAAGAGGATCTTTAGAATCAAATCTAGGAGTAGGTGGTAAAGTCTGCTCCACTGGCAGAGTTTGTGGAATTTTGCCACTCAATGCTCCACTTGGAACATGAAGTTTGGCAAAAGAAGCTCTGCAAACAGCAGTCGGTGCAGAGTTTACAGATGCGCTCACAAGTCATCGCTCACTCCTAATCCTTGTGCCTCCTTCTGGACTTGCCCATCTCTGCCTCTGGGTGGGGCTTTACCCCCTGCCAGTGCCCCTCGAGCACTTCTTCAGTGGTCTGCACTGGAAGTGCCACCATTTTAGATCCTTCCTCCTCAGCACAAGTTGCAGCAGCGACCGGAACAGCGTCTCCGGGAGAAAACAAAGAGTGAGTGTGGCAGGGCCTATTCTGTGAGCAGCACGAGGGCGACAGGAGGCATCACAAGCCTCTTGGGGGTGACACTGTTTGATCCGCTAAGGGATTTTCATTTAAAATGGTCTGCCTGTAGAAGCAATTCTCTTTCTTGAGCTTGAAGATATTATTAACAATCCACTGATGAACAATGTTTAGTACTACAGTAGCCAAGTGCATATAAATTCAAACAAACCTCCCCCAAAAAGTAGAAAAAGAAAACATTACACAACTAAATAAAATTAATCCTTCTTAGTGGAACCAAAAAATCTCAGTTCAAAAGCCTTAAAAACCTGATTTTTGGGGGGGGGACAGTTCTTTCGAACAATGGACTTTTAATAAGTCCAAAATAAAGTCAATGCAAATCGTTCAAAATGTTTTGATGCGTCCTTTTTGATCGTTGTCTTCCTCTTCAAAAGTGTGACAAAAAAAATATTTGTTACTTTTCATACAGGTATAAAAAGTATTGGTAATGTAATGATTCTTCTTTTTAAATCAAAAAGCGTAGGTATATAAACCATCTTGCTGTGTGCCTACGAACAGAACATGGATGGGGATGTAAAACTTATTAAAATTATCATTACATACATATAACATTATTTAACATCAGCGTGCTTCCCTCCCTCTCTCCTTACAATAAAGTGCCTAAACTATGTATGATTTTGAAAATAATCAATCCCACCTGACTGCAGATTCTCCAAGTCTTTGATCTGGACTCCATTGCTCCAATGACTCTAGCAACAGACACACAAGCAAAATGGCAAGCTGAAAAGTAAAATCTCAAAAAAGACAATTTATCTAATTGAAATTAGTGGGAAAGATGTGAGAACACGTTTGAGTTTCTAAAATGTTTTATAAATGTTATATTACATGTATATTAATTCTAGTGTATTATATTTAATAAAGGCATATTTTGTATTTGCACTGCTACTTTAATAAACATTATTTACAGCCAAAATATTGGTTTGTGGTTTTAGTCCAGTTTTAAAATTCTCTGAAAATATACTTATTGAGCTTGTTAACTGTAACATATTTATTACATGAGTACGTAATTGTAATTTTTTCTAAAATTAGTTGTAATTAAATGTAAATATTTATTAAGATTATTTCAAATATTACTTTGAAGCCAAATTAATACCCGAGTTTTAGAAATGAATGTGTGTGAACATACTTTCATAATACCCCTACATTCCTTGCATCTCATCACCTAAGCTTATTATTCGACCACATACACGACCCACATGGAGGTGTACTTGGACTTCCACTCCCAGCATGCAAAGTGAACAGGAACTCACCTGAGAGTAATCACACAGAATTTGGGCATATACTGGGCAGTACTGGCCTGTCGTCACTCCTGCAGTTTGCCTATGAAGAAAGGTGTGAAGCCTGAAACGCGTCAGCAGAGAACTGATGGACTGTTTTGTTCACTTAGCAATTCTGTGCTTTGCCAATAAAACCTACATGTGAGAGCATCTCGCCTAGTGGGCACCTCTTCTCTTTTGCAAAAATACGGCGGGTCCGGCTGTGAGATCTCTCTGCCGCAGGATCACAGCGGGCCTGCCGCTGTTTATTTAGGCACGGGCACCATACAGCGGGACAGGGGGTGCAGTTAGCACGTGATAATGACATTGTCTCACATAAAGAACTTTCGTTGTTTTTGGCAGTGGCGACAGTGACCCACATGGGGGCGCATTTGGACTTCCATTCCCAGCATGTGAAGTGAGCAGGAACAGGTCTTACGACTGCAGGGGAAGGGAGAGGGAAAGGCATTCCCTGACCTATTCCTCAGGGATACTACTGAAAAAACATTGAATTATACCAAGTAAATCTAAGCTCTGATGTATGTTTACCTGTTTTTTAAGTAAATCAGCATGTTGCATGTATATAACTCAATAGTTATGCTCACCATATGTTCAAGTGCTGTCCTTCGATTGCATTTTAAGCCACTTTAGCCTTCAGGTACTAATTGTAATAGGACTATGTGTAACCTTTCAACAATTATTTTACTCAATATTTTCGTGTGTATGTTTGTGGTAAATAAAGGTCAATATATTCTGAATGGTTGACATATTATTAGATTTAGGCACAGTAGTAATCCTCAATTCCCACATGACTGCAGGTAGAACGACCCTGTAAGTTGCTGGGACCAAACCAACAGTAATTTATTCACTAAAGCCTAAGCATTTGCATCAAATAATTCTGTAAAAAGACGCTCACCTTCCAATGTAGTTTCCCTTGCAAAACTCTTAAATGTTCTTTCTAATGATTAAGCTCTTTAATGACTCATTTAGATAGTTGTTTGCATTACAGTTATACAAGTGTCTAGTATATTAATTTTGTCAATAGATTTGGGTACCTATAGCTGAGACTTCAGCTTGGTCATATAGACACAAACATTATAGTTAATGTCTACTAGAGTCTATACCATTTCTCCAATTCAATATAATTTGTCTGCAATCTGTTTGAGTACAAACTTACATTTTTGTAATCATTTAAGTTACTGTATGAATAATCTCCTCTGTGAGAAAGCCATCCTTTTTGCCCTGATCACCCCAATTTATTTACTAAAACTGAGGGTTACTGACTTTGATTATGTCCTGGGCTCTGCAAACCAGGACCAGGGCAAGTGCCTGGTTTAAAAGGTATATGGTAATTATGTGTAATTACAATTGGTACTGACACCCTACCTGCAAGTCCATAGTAATGGTAGGGCATGGAGGCTTAGGGGCCCAGTCCTACACATGCACTTATCCATTCACTAAGGCAGTACCCAGGCACTAAGTCATTCACCAAGGCACTACCCATGTACACATCAAATCACCCGAGCACTAACTTTGCACTCATCTATTCACCCAGGCACTACTTTTGCACTCATCAATTCACTCAGGCACCACTCATGCACTCATCCAAACACACAGCCAATACCCATGCACTAATTCATTCACCGAGGCACTATCCATGCACACATCAAATCACCCAGGCACTGCTTTTGCACTCATCCATTCACTCATGCAGTTCCCATGCACTTGTTTATTCAATGAGGTGCTACCCATGCACGCATGCAATCACTCAGGCACTACTCTTCCACTCATCCAATCATCCAGGTACTACACTTGCACTCATCCATTCACTGAGGTACTAGCAATGCACTCATCCAATCACACAGGTACTACCCATGCACTCATCCAGTCATGCAGGCACTAACCTTGCACTCATCCATTTAAGGAGGCACTACCCATGCTCTCATCAAATCACCCAGGCACTACTCTTCCACTCATCCAATCAATCAGGTACTACGCAAGCACTCACTCAATCACCCAGTCACTATACATGCATAACTCCAATCATCTAGGCACTTCCCTTGCACTCAATATAAACCCAGGCACTACCCATGCACTCGTCTATTCACCTAGGCAGTACCAATGGACTCACCCAATCACTCAGGCACTACCCATGCATTCACCCAACCATTCTCCATGCCATCATCCGTTTACTCAGGCACTACATTTGCACTCATCCAATCACTGAGGCACTACCCATGATCTCATCCATTCACTCAGGCACAACCCATATGCAGTCATCCAATGTCCCAGACACTACTGTTCCACTCATGAATTCATTCAGGCACTACCCAAGCACAAATCAAATCACCCAGGCACTGCCCATGCACTTATCCTCTAACCCAGGCACTAGGCAAGAACTCACTCAATCACTCAAGCACTACCCATGCATTCATCCATCCAGGGAGGCACTACCCCTGTACTCATCCAATCACCCAGGCACTACCCTTGCACTCATTCAATCAAAAAAACAGACACAACCCACAAGCTCTTAGATTCACTCCAGCACCAATGCTGCACTCATTGTAACATCCGTGCACCAGTTATGCACTCATTAAATCATCCAAACACCAGTCCTATACTAATTCTAACATACATACAAATGTTATATGTTGTTTAATAGTGATCCCGACCATGATGGCGGCCCCGTGCGTTGGTGAATAGAGGAGTTGCTTGCTGAGTAGAGTGAGACTGTGGACGTTGTAAAGAAAAGAGACTGGGATGCGAATGAAAATACACCACAGCCAGCTGGTTATAAGAAGTAGTTTGTGTTCCTTAAGTGACCAGTTACCTGCTGCTGCCGGATTGAGTTTTTTTTGTTCTTTATCGCCCTGTCCTGAAGAGGCCAGATTTCCCGGAAGGCCGAAACGCGACCGCGTCGACATTTTCCATATGGAGGAGTCCTTGAATTGAAATTGATTTTGGAAATTAATGCCTTGTGACACATTTTTTTGATTTAGGTTCTGTAAATTTGTGCATTGAACCAGTGTCCGACTACCTCCTAGTGCACCCCCTAGAGTTAATGGGAGGGCACTCAGCCTTTGCTGCAATATTTCTTTAGGGTGGAAAAAAGAAAAAGTTTCTAGTTTTTTGTCATTTGGTTTTTTTAAAAAAAGTGTTTATGTTGGTAATTGTTGTATATAGGTGTGTATATAGGTATGTGTATAGTGGTATATGGTGTGTAAAGTGCTTGTAAAAATATTCTGTTTGTTAAAAGAAAAAAGAGAATAAGAAATTAGATAAAAAGAATTTATGTTGATTACAAAAAATAAAATGTATAATCATGTCCCCTTGTGGGAGTGATGACGTCTAGAATGTTTGAATAATTTAACATTGAACTTATGGCATAGAAATAGGCGAATTGATTGTCTCCTATTTTGAAAAAACAATGTAGATCGGTTCCTCCTTTTTCCATTATTTCTTGGTCCTTGCATTTAATAACAATAGGCACTTCCAACAGGAACCTTTTTTGTGTTTTTTTTAAATTTAGTTTTTTCTTTTTTTGTTCTTCTTTATAATAATAATAATGGAAACTGGGACAGGAGGAATTCAAAGAACTTACACCGAAAAGTGCGAAAGATATAAAAGTGGAAAACATTTGCATGTATGATTTTTTTCAGCATTGCAAATAGCTGTAAAACACTGCTCACCAGCACTTGCAAGAACACTACAACCCATGCAGTGCGTGGCCATTCTTGAAAACTCTGGAGCCATATCTGATATAGTAGTCTGCACCTCCTAAGGTACTTTCTGGCAAGCAATTGTGGCTGCTGCAACTGATGTAGATGGTCTTCCTGCTTCCCTCTGCTTGAATGCCAGTTGGAAACATTCTTTAAGGTGAAATAACATGGACGTTGTCCCACATGAATATTTTTTGTTTGTCCCGCTAGAGAGGGCCTTGTCGCAGATTGTTCATTGCACTAGTTTTGCAGCAGGTTTAGATTACCTAGAAGTCCCATGGAACACTGGCTCCCTTTTGTGGAGGCTTCTCTTCTTCTAAATCTTCACATCCTCAACGTCCTGGTCATGTTGTTGTTGCTGCTGACCCCAATTTCATTCCTCTGTTGTTACTTTTGAAGCAAAAAAGGCCCAAAACTCTCCATACCAAGATTGATCTACCGGCTCAGAATAATGTTCTATGAAAGAAGATTCAGGAAGGAGTAGTGGGTGTGTACTCCATAATCATTTTGCTGAAAAGTATATTAGACATTGATATTCCTTGATTTCCTGGTCATGTGATATTCGCGGTGACTGTGATATAGGCGCCTTGATGCCTCCGGGCTAAGTAGCGCTTTATAAGTTTTCATTCATTTCATTTCATTTCATTTCATTTCACTGAAAATTGGTGGTTACTGCACAGAAGCGTAAATTCTTAATAGAAAGTTTAAAGTCTATATGATGCAGGGTTGTTGAAAAACACATGGTATCCGTGATTGCCAACGTCATCGTGACTTTTGATGTCTTTGCAGAAACAGAAAATAGTGTTTGAAGATGATTTTTCTGAAAACTTACTACAAAAAGAGTTTGAAAAGTACACTAAGAAAGCTCTACTGATAAATATACTGTAGAATATGTCTATATATATGTGTTTTACACTACAAACATGCTCTCTTAGTAAATGTGACAATGTTGTGCTGACCTAAAAAAATTGTTAAACATAAAACCAATTATCAATGTTTTTCATACCAAATCAAAAATGAGTTGGCTATAGTCAAAATATAATAGAAAATATAATAGAAAGAAAATATGAAATTCCTAAAGGCTCATTTAAATAAATTGTATGTTACAGTTAAGAAATAGAATTTCAAAAAACCTGAGAAATTCACTGGATAAAACAAGCATTACACAGATGTTACAGCTAGGGATTAATATTTTTAAAAAACCTTTAAATTTCACTCCAGGAGAAGTCTGGTAGCCAAAATTCATAAACCGTCTGTGTGATTGCACTATGCACTATGGTGGTTAAAAGCAAAAAAATAGAAAGAACAAACCTACCAATGTTTGTGGTGCTGTGAGTTTCTGTTGGTTCAGTTTTGTTTAAAATATGCTGTACTTTCTTGTTTGTTTCCAAAATGTAACTGCAGAGTCGTGGTTGGAACGCAACTCTTATTTTTTGTGATATTAAAACATATATAGAGAGAACTGTATGCTTAAGTTAAAGCTTACAGTTCTACTAAGATA
Organism: Lissotriton vulgaris; assembly: GCF_964263255.1. Classification (NCBI taxonomy): domain Eukaryota; kingdom Metazoa; phylum Chordata; class Amphibia; order Caudata; family Salamandridae; genus Lissotriton; species Lissotriton vulgaris. The sequence goes on from NC_141690.1 coordinate 50,053,168, forward strand.
GTAAAGAAACTTGTATATTAATAAGTAAAAGGTATTAAAATGGTTATTTTGTTAATAATTTCAGCAGTCACAGTAAGTCTGTATACATCAGCAGCACATATTTCCTGATTTGCGTAGGGGACGCAACTCTAAAGATTATTTTACAATATTAATAAATGTAGATATAGATTCAGTTACTTTATTTTAAAAGGAGAGGTACAGTTATTGGTAAATCAAATATTATAAGATACAACCAGATGTAGTTCAAATGTAAAATAAAAAGAAGTTGTGGAATCGCGTTGGGTACGTGATGCCACCAAGTAAGAGTCGCACACCCCATATGACACAAAAAAAATATGATTGGTTAAGCATATTATTATCAAAAACCAAGATAGATCCCACCCTCTTTTTTCTACATCAGGGTGTGACTGGCAACAGTCACATTTATTTGAGAAGAAGCTTTATGGAGGAGTTTTTTTGGGGGGAGTTTCTGCAAACGAAGCTGGCAACCTCTGGAGACATTGAGGATCAGGAAAAGCAGAATTTGCTTGAGAAGGAAGAAGAGTCACAAAAGAAAATAAAAGAAAGTGTGGTATCGGAGTTTTATCTATTCCTGAAGGGCAAAAAGATGTTAATGCCCAAAACGTTTGCAAGAAAGTATTGCAAGAAAGTATTATCACGTGGGTCGGACAAAAACACTCATGTGAAACATCAGTGATGTACAAACATCTAAAAATAATGCATAGTACCAGGCGTACAAGAGCAGAATTTATAAGATTGAAGGTGCAAGAAGGTAGACAAGCTTCTGGAGATGCACAACCTGGAACATCTCGAGAAGGCCAAAGACTTCAGAGCGTTCCTGTCACATTGCCTGATTTTGTGAAGGCTAGACTATTTTGTCCAAAGTGCAACACAAGCAGACCAAGTTGTCACTACAATGTTGGAGACAAATATTAACCTTTATTGTTGATTTTTGGGATGAATGATTGGATGACTGGAAGGGTAGTGCATGGAAGATTGGATGAGTGTGTTAGTACTGTCTGGGTGATTCGATGAGTGCATATGTAGGACCTTCATGACTGGATGAGTCCATGGGTACTGCCTTTTTGATTGGATGAGTGCTTTTGTTAGTCAGATGACTGCAAGGATAGTGGTAGAGTGTATGAGTACTGCCTGAGTGATTTGATGAGTGCACGTGCAGTACAAGGATGATTGCATGAGTGCATGAATAGTGCCTTGGTGATCAAATGAGTCCATGCTTATTGGAATGGGTGATTGCATGAGTGCATGAGAAGTGCCTGAGTGAATGGATGAGTGTATAAGTTGTGGTTCGAAGACTGGATGAGTACATAGGTAGTGCATGACTAATTGGATGAGTCCATGGATAGTGCCTTAGTTATTGGATGACTGCATAGTAGTAATTGCATGATTCCAAGAGTGCATTGGTAGTGCCTGAGTGAATGGATGAGTGCATGAGTAGTATGTAGGTGATTAGGTGAGTGCATGGGTAGTGCCTGTATGATTGGATGAGTACATAGGTAGTATGTGAGTGATTAATGACTGCAACAATAGTGCCTGGGAGATTGGATGAGTGCATGGGTACTGTCTGAGTGATTTAAAGAGTGCATATGTAGAACGAGGGTGATTGCATGAGTGCATTAGTAATACTTGAGTGATTGGATGAGTGCATAAATAGTGCCTGTGTGATTTGATGAGTGCATGGGTAGTACCTGAGTGAACACATAACATCACAGGTAATGCTTGGGTGTTTGGGTCAGTGTATAAGTACTGCATGGTTGGTTATATGGGTGCATGAACACAGCCTGGGTCATTTGGCTGAGTTCATAGGTACTGCCTGGGTGAATAGATAAGTGCATGGATAGTGGTTCAGTGATCGGACGATTGCATGTGTATGACCTGGGTGAAAGAATAACTGCATGGGAAATGCCTTGGTGATTGCATGTGTGCATGCATAGTATGTGGATGATTGCATGAGTGACTGAGTAGTGCCTGAGTAAATGGATGAGTGCATGGATAGTGCTTGAGTGATTGGATGAGTGCAAGGATAGTGCTTGGGTGTTTATATGTGTGTAAGGTTTTTACCAGGGCCTTTGGATGAGTGCATGGGTAATACCTGAAAGAGTAGATTAGTGCAAGGAAAGTGCTTGGGAGATTAGTTGTGTGCAAAGTTATTACCTGGGCCATTGGATGAGCCAATGGGTAGTGCCTGATTGAGTGGATAAGTCCATAGGTAGTTCTTTGGGGATTGCATAAGTGCATGAGTAGTCCATGCATATGAGTACATTGGTAGTGCCTGTGTGATTGGATGAGTGTATGGGTAGTGCCTGGGTTATTGAAAGTTTGCATGGGTAGTACCAGGGCAAATGGATAAGTGCATGTGTTGTGATGGATACAGTAGATCATATAGCTATAGACTATTATGGGCTAGGATAGTGGTAAATACACTAGTCCAAATGTTTTTAAACTCACATTCCTATAAGAGAACACTTTTCAATAGAAGGTCTAATGCAAAACAAAAAGGCCAATTATTATTATGCTACTTTTATTTGTTTCAGCTTTTTCCCAGAAAGTGAGTGTGTTACTGCTTTTCAGGAGTAGGATGACCCTTTAAAGGCAGTACATAAGTAGTAGATTATGTGTGCTAGACACAAAAGACATAATTGTATATGTTTGAATGATTGTCCAGTTTATCATCAATATTATAGTATATATTATTACATTTGATATAATTTAGATACAACATTTAGTAAATCAATTTTTGTATAAAAAAAAGGAAATACCTGAAACAGCACAGTACATCATTATAAATATGTGAAAGTATGCATTATGCCAACTATATTTTCCTAATTACTTTTTTCTTCTACATAAACTCTACTATTTAAAGTAAATGCATTTTAAAAGATTTTCTATTACTGTGACACCTCGCACAGTGTTAAGAATAAATATATCTACTACTTGTTTTTCAAATTCATGTTTCAAAATGTTATATGTATTAGGAACAATAATAATCAAAACAATAATTATAAATTCTAATGGAATCCAGTGCTCTTTTGTTTTTTGTTGTGTTTTTCGTTCTGTTGCAGTTGCTGTTCTTCTTTAGACAAAACCTTTCAAATTTTCCATCTATGGACTCTAGAATAGCTTTTAGAAGTGCAAACAAAACAGGTGATGGTCCGAATGTGGATCAATGTCACACACTCACCCCAGTCCAAAGATCTGGGCCCAAATCCATCGTTTTTTTGCACTCCACACCACCCTGGGTTAGACAATGGCGATATGCAAATCAGCTCTGACCCTGTGCCCCATGGGAACAGTCCAGTCCGAACTACAAAAGCCATGTCCTTCCCAGAACAGAATCAAGCATCCGAGGACCGGACCGGTTTCGAGGTAACACCTCTCATCAGCCCGGCTAGCTTGACTCCAGTGGTGTGGAGTGCCTGGGACCCACGTCTGGGCATCCCCAGCGCACTTAGGGCGGAATTTGCAAACAAAACAGGTGATGGACCGAATGTGGATCAATGTCACACACTCACCCCAGTCCAAAGATCTGGGCCCAAATCCATCGTGTTTTTGCACTCCACACCACCCTGGGTTAGACAATGGCGATATGCAAATCAGCTCTGACCCTGTGCCCCATGGGAACAGTCCAGTCCGAACTACAAAAGCCATGTCCTTCCCAGAACAGAATCAAGCATCCGAGGACCGGACCGGTTTCGAGGTAACACCTCTCATCAGCCCGGCTAGCTTGACTCCAGTGGTGTGGAGTGCCTGGGACCCAAGTCTGGGCATCCCCAGGGCACTTAGGGCGGAATTTGCAAACAAAACAGGTGATGGACCGAATGTGGATCAATGTCACACACTCACCCCAGTCCAAAGATCTGGGCCCAAATCCATCACTTTTTTGCACTCCACACCACCGTGGGTTAGACAATGGCGATATGCAAATCAGCTCTGACCCTGTGCCCCATGGGAACAGTCCAGTCCGAACTACAAAAGCCAGGTCCTTCCCAGAACGGAATCAAGCATCCGAGGACCGGACCGGTTTCGAGGTAACACCTCTCATCAGCCCGGCTAGCTTGACTCCAGTGGTGTGGAGTGCCTGGGACCCACGTCTGGGCATCCCCAGCGCACTTAGGGCGGAATTTGCAAACAAAACAGGTGATGGACCGAATGTGGATCAATGTCACACACTCACCCCAGTCCAAAGATCTGGGCCCAAATCCATCGTTTTTTTGCACTCCACACCACCCTGGGTTAGACAATGGCGATATGCAAATCAGCTCTGACCCTGTGCCCCAAGGGAACAGTCCATTCCGAACTACAAAAGCCATGTCCTTCCCAGAACGGAATCAAGCATCCGAGGACCGGACCGGTTTCGAGGTAACACCTCTCATCAGCCCGGCTAGCTTGACTCCAGTGGTGTGGAGTGCCTGGGACCCACGTCTGGGCATCCCCAGCGCACTTAGGGCGGAATTTAGAAGTGACCTTCCCCAAATAGGGAGACGTCTGAAGTTGTAGGCACCCGGGAATCAGCTTTGGCTAAAAACTACATTCCCCATACCCCTTTGCGGTGAGCCCGTGACTTTCTAGGAAGTAATAGCCCGCTTCCAAACAGACTCTGGCACCCGAATGGCAGGGACGGAATCGCCGCTACGACTAAGAAAGTGACTACTTGATACTCGGTAAGACATTCTGCCCGGGGTTTCAGAAGGAGTGGTCTCAAACAGCACAGAGGACTAATGCCCGGTGCGCTTTACTTTACAGGTAAACAGAAGTCCTGTACGGGCAGCAGCGGACACAGTTTCTAATCTCGGACTACCAAATCCAGCGTTACGGGGTAAGCTTCCACAATCGTGGTTAGCTACTTTAGGAGTTGTAGGCAATCATGAAGAGCTGTCACTAAACAGGATATTCGTTTTAACTTACAGGAGTCGAATGACTTCTTGGTGTCTGCGCAAGAAAGAATACGGAAGGCAGCAGACTATAGAAGGCGAGTTAGACATTTAAAGGAATAACCGTGCCTTACACGGTAAGCCGCCAGAACGGAGTGGGTAGTATATTGGTGTTGCACTGTCTTGATATACACTTTCGGTCATTTCTCAAACACTATCTACTCTCCTCTTTTCAGTTACTTTGTTTGAGGTGTGACGTTTGAAGTGTTTCATATATGGATCCCAAACAGTTTCTGTACAACTGAAGGTAGGGAAGCGACGCATAGGGTGTTCTTGTGTAAAACAAAGGCCAAGTGTCTTGCTTAAGTATAGTTAGCCTAAAACATATTCTTTTGTTGTTTATTCTTGTAGAAAGTTTTTTGGTCCTGAGGAGAACCCTTAAACAATCGGGGTTCGAAACGCGTCGACCGACCAGGTCCCTGGTCACCCAGAAGCTGACATTAGATATAAAGAAAACGTTTTTCCTTTTTCAGAAAAAACTTGAGTAACTCAAATTCGAAGACTGTTTTGTTGCTCCATATGTTCAAAAAACCTTACTTTAATCAATGTGACAAAGGGACCGTCTTGTTTTTGTTTTTGGGATGGATGTTTGTCTGAATGTGATATGATTGTGAAATTGGCCAAGTGTGTGTGATACATATTGTTAAAGTGATTGTAAATATTTCACAATGTGTGTCGATTTTGTCTCATTGTAGTGTTTATGTTCGTTTTGTATTTAAATGCACAACAAAGTACGCTATCTTTTCAAAAAATAAATGAAAATTGAATAGTTTGCTTATGACTCTAGGCATGGGCGGATTTTGCGGATTGGCAATCCGCGAATTTGCGGATTTGCGGATTTGCGAATTTGCGGATTGCGAAAATCCGTAAAATCCGCGAATCCTCGCAGATTTTTTTTTTGTGTTCGCACGGGTTTCTGCAAGTTCGCGAGGGTTTTGTTCAATTTCGCAAATTGCGAAATTGTACAAAATGCTCGCGAACTTGCGGAAACCCGTGCGAACACAATGTGCCTGCTCATGTATGTACCTCTTGTGTGTATAAAAGGTCAGAGAAAGATCAGTTCAGCAGATGAAGAGAAAGAAGCTCCTGGTCACAGGAACAGAACGGGTATTGTGCTCGTGAAAGTCAAGGATGCAAAGTCTATCCAGCATCACAGCTGATTTTCCACGGTAGATTTGGGAAGAAGGCACACCTGTCCAGCCTCGAGGACGCTCACAATTGTTTTTGGGCTAATGAATGAGTCACTGAATTTGAGCATCAACTAGTTCGAGCGACCATGTGTGTGTTACTATGCAATCGCCCCGAAGGGCGCAGGGGTCCCTAGAGTGAGCTGTAACTATTTTACAATGGCGCCAGCAAGCCTCCAGCGCCGTTGTAAAATAGTTACAAAGTTAACTTGCACAGGAAGCACTTAGATAAAATAAAGCAGCACCTGCTTCGTTTTATCTAGTGGTTCCTGTGCAAGCTAACTTTGTAACTATTTTACAACGGCGCTGGCAGCTTGCTGGCACCATTGTAAAATAGTTACATGAGTGGGGGTTCAACTTTTGAACCTGTTACGTCCGCGGATTTTTTTTTGCGGATTTTGCGGGAAATCCGCAAAATTTGCGGATTTCCCAAAAATCCGCAAAATCTGTGGGCGTAACGGATTTCCCGCTCAAGCCTAATGACTAAGGTGCAATCTGTAAAGCAGAATTTCATGTTTGAACTCATGAAATTACCTAACAAACTCTAGGAATAGTCAGTCTCAGCATTGGCAATGTTTAGTTTTGTATCTTTTGTTTTTTGTTGGCATCACTCCCAATAGGACGAATGAGGTCGTTAGAACTTTGGCTGCAGAAATAACATATAAGAATTTGCTCATTGAGAAATCAAGCTATCTTTGAATTCCAGGTGGGCATCATTGCACCGTATCCATCCATTGGTACACTTTTAATAAACAGTATCGTGTCCTGATGTTGCAGTATGTACTTCATAAATATAATCATGGCCAGTGTTGTACAAGTTCTTACTGAATTAGATATTTGACTTCCTTTAAAATGTGTTATTGGTGTTTCCAATTTTGTACCATTTCCCCCACAACGTTGTAACATTAAAATGAGATATTTCAAAAATCTTCCTATATGTAATGTAGACAACATCTCTGATCTACAATGTGAATATGCAATATCCTGATTTGCTTTTTTAATCAATGTTTTAAAAAGCACTGATTTGCAGTCTAGTATTTTTATGTAAATCTTTTCAATCCTGGATCTGTACACTTTTTCAATTTAGCCAGCTGAGATTAGTGTTTCCTCTTGTAAGCATGTTACTTGTTCATCAACATTTACATTCTTATAATAAATATTGTTCCGTATCAGGTATAATGTAGTATTTCGAAGTTCATTAATATCTACACAATCTTGCCATTTTTTTTACTCTTTGTTGGTTTACCATTTACTAGAATAACTACTGGCTCATTTTCCTCTCTTTCAACACCAACAGTTTTAATGTGTTTTCTTAAAATCTAAAGGCAAGTAAACAACTCTTCCTTTGAAACCTTCTTGTATATCTGTTGGTGGCAGCTAACCTGTCCTAGGCTCCATACATATATGGCCTGGAATGGGAGTACAGAGTAGATAAGAATAGACTTATATCATTAAATCTGCTAGTTCCTGAGGAATAGGCACCAACTGTACGTTGTTATATACTACCGTAGCTGCCTTTTTGTTTTTTTTCTAATTTGTTGTAACAGTACTTACAAATAACTTGATCACTGGACAATTCAAATTGTCCTCCTACAAACAAATAAAGAGCAAATTGCTGCCACATAATATTGTTTTCTTTTTCACTTTCTAAATATAAATCAACATTCCTAGTTTGACTGTCATAGTCAGTACGTCAACAACAAATACAAACAACATTTAGTTTTTCAGAAGAAACTGTGTTAATCTTTGTAATTTTTTCTGCAAAATCTTCAATAATACACCTAAAGTTATCAAGTCCTCAGTTTCTCTTCACTCCTCTTCAGAACGAAAAAAACTCTATTGTACATCATCACAAAGTTTCTGTACATCTCCTTCTGAGCCCCGCAAAAGAGCTGTATTACTCTTACTTAAACATAATGTAGGAGCTTTTACATAGTATAGTCTCCTTACTAATTTCCACATTTCAGAGTGGTGTACAGCCAACAATCTTAATTGTTAAAAAGAGCTTTGGCACACTTTGTTCCAAAGACAAGCCCGAGAATGACTCTGCAACTTAGTATATTTTCTAACTTTACATGGAAATAGTCCTTGAAACATTTTAATCTTCTGTTTAACACTTTTCTTTCAGTATTCACGTAAATAAAATTGTACTATGTCAATAGAATCCTGTCAAATACTGCAATTACTACTACAATCCCAATACAGTAGCTTGGGTATGCCTTCCTTGACTTTCTTCAGCTATTACTTCTTCTACATTTCTAGGAGCCAATCTTTCCTTTGGGATGCGAGAACCATCTTTTGCCCCATAACATTGACCACTAATATCAACTGCATGTACTAATGTGTTCTCTTGAAAATAGCTTTCTTCATTAAAGAAATGGAAGTGTGCTTCCATTCACCAGTAAAAGTTTTACAATAGTTAGTTCTCTCAACCATTCTTTTTGTCTTGCTTTTCTCCTTTATAAACACCATTGTTTTATCCAATGTTCTCAATCTCTTCAATACTAAGATAAATGATTTTCATTTCAACTCAATAGCTTTTTCTACTGCACTTTCAATCTGTTAACTTTTTGTATCAGCTGCTGATTTGTTTTATTGTTTTAAATTCCTTAAGACATTTTGAATTCCTCGACTTCAAAAAAATTCTTCTTCTTATTTCCTTATACTGTTTTTCCTTCTTTTTAGATGTGTTGTTTATCTAAAATTTGAAGTTCTTTCAACATAACTAATTCTCTTTTGTTTCTGATGTGTTGTGAAACATATCTTTTTCTTTTGAACATTTTCCACAGTTTTCAATCTTTGTAATAGTGTTTTAAGAAACTGTTTAATTCTCTTACTAGAAGATTTTTTTTCTCTATAATATTGTGTGTCATCTAATTTCTTCTTTTCAATCTTCTTTAAATAGTACATTTTTCTTTGTGCTCTTCTCTTGTCATGTTCTCTTCGCATCTTTCATTAAATAAAGTAAATATCTAAAAAATGAAATCACAATTTTAATAGTATGTTACATAAATTAATACTTTCAAATTAATTAGATAATATTATTCATAATAATCACGAACCAGTTATTTAAATTACACTAGCATTTTCTTCATTAGCAATAGAAGTATGTAGCATATACAGCTATGTAAATGTAAATGTACAGGGATTTACATAGCGCAAATCACCATCCGGTTTCTAAGCGCTTGCTTAGGGAACCTGTCCTGGTATTCCCCTGTGAGATAACCCCGGCAGGGTATCCGCAAGGTGAACGCCAGGCATCCCGCCACGAGGGGCCGTTGTGGAGATTAAGCAAGCTATTGCCCAGAGTCGCAGAGTGTGAACCCGTGAATCGAGTAGGCACCGGAGCGAGAATTGTCAAGTCCATGGACATTTTAGGACTCAAGACCCCACCGGGCCGGGAATTGAACCCTGGCCCCGGGCTGACCTCTGCTTCCAGGTCTGCCTCCTCTAACCAGTGAGCCACTCTTCTCCACTGCACATTAAGAAAGCTATAAATGGTTGAAGGCACTGCACAATATTTTTTAAATGAGTATACCCTTTCAAATTTTACATCAACAAGTTTGTGCTTTTTATACCGGACAGTCAGGTATGAACCTGTGTATTCGAATTCTCACATCAGTCCGCTCTAGCAAACAGATCTGTGTGTGTGCTACTAAAATATTAAATACTTCTAATAATATTTACTCAGGGGTATGACAGACAGTATAATTTTCAACTTAGAAACATCAGCTGTAACATACAAGTCAAACTAAACATAGAAGTTGTGACACACATAACACATGATAGAAATTTTGAATTTGAATTTTGAATATGGATTTATAAAGCGCGTAGCTACCCTAGGGCGTCCCAGCACTGACAGACGACCTATTATTCCGGAGGAGGGGAAGAGGAGGTGAAGAATTATGAGAAGAGCCATGTTTTTAGTTGCCTACGGAAGGCAAGTAGATTGTTTTCTCTTCGGATGGACAGTGGAAGGGAGTTCCACCGTTTTCGAGCATTGTAGGAGAACAATCGCCCCCCAGAGCGATTGTTCACACAATATACTTTTAATCTAAAGCACACACCACACTATGTTTGGCATACTTGCAGTGTCCTGTTGCAGAGAGTTATATTGACTAGGATACAGTTAAATGCATCTAGCAACATATTAAACCTCACTTTTCTATAACACTTTCATTAGAGTGACAGAGCATGCTAGGCATAAGCCAAAATTAAACATCAACTGGCATCTTGCCACACTGCTTAGTGTCAGCATCTACCTGGGGATTCCAATAAGTGTGTCAATGTCTTTTAAGAGAGAAGATAATATATTGAAACATCTGTATGTGCTTTCTAAATATGTATTAGAAGACACTCACGCAATCACTTTCTGCTCATTACACATGGCAACCAAGTATGAAAGTGTGTTTTCACATGATTTCTTAATCCTGGCCTTGGTAAGAGGCCTCTGTTTTGACGACAGAATACTGAAGAAGCTGTGACAAGATTTGTGTAAGGGTATAATAGGCTGTATAGTTTGTAAGTTAGTCTCATCAGCTGTACCACATATAGCAAAGTGCAAGTTGAGCAGCACACATACGTGAGAGATAGTAACAGTAAGACAATTCAAATTTGTCACAGTATGCTTTCAGAATATAGTATACACTTTACTATCTATTGCCTACTTGCAGTGTACCTCAGCAAAGCCTTATATGGACTAGAAGAAAGGTTAATATAGGTGCCAACATCTTTTAAACCTCACGTTCATCTACCACTTTAATTACAGCATTAGAGCTTACAATACCAGGCCTACGCCAAAATGAAAGGCTGACTCCTTATACGCAGATGGCCACTATGCAAGTGAGTGTTTGACTGCTTCTGCGATGCCTGCCTTGCTAACTGATATATGCTTCTAGGACTGAAAGCCTAAGGACCTGCTGTCAAGATTTCTGCAGTAGTATGAAACATTGCCTAGTTTCGAAGTTAGGCTCATCAGCTGCACCACACATGATAGTCTACAAGTAGAATCGCAGACCTACCTGAGAAATGATAGAAGTCAGACATTCAAAATTGACAGAGTACAATTTCAGTTTAAAGCACACACCTCGTTATCTACAGCACAAATGAAGTGTTCCTTTGCAGAGACTTATATCAGGAAGAAGAAAGGTTACTACATCTGCCAAGATCCTTTAAATCTAGCTTTCTTCTATCGCTTTTATTACAGAGTCAGAGCTCACAATGCCAGACCTGTCATGCAACCTTGTGAGTCTCAGCATCTTTCTAAACACCTTACTAAGGGGCACATTAGGAAAGTCCGCCCGCCCACCATCCCGACACAAAAAGGGACCGCCCGCCATAAGGGTGGGGGTCCCATGGGGGACATTAGGATGCGCCCGCCACAGTGGCAGGCGCATCCAGCATTCCTGACATTGTGGCGGGCGGTGCACTCAGCACCGCCTGCCACAATGCCAGGAAGGCATGTTGTGCACTTCCATGCACAACATGGCAAGCACCGCGCGGTGCCTGCCATGCTGTCCATGGAACTGCAGGGGGTAGTACCATAGGTACCCCCCATGTAGATCCCTCAGAGTACCTGTGGGCCCGCAACGGGCCCCCAATGGCAGAAACTGCCTGCATGCCACCGCGGAAAGGCAAATACCACACATGCTAATATGGATGCTGGCATCTCCCAGACACCGCCACCATGCTAGGTGCTTTTCCACCGGTCGACTCTGCGACCGGGCGGGAAACCGGCGGACAGTCTTTTTGTCCGCCCGGGTCCCACCGCCATGGTAATTTGGTGGGGGGAATTAGGGAGCGGACAGTGGTTTTCAGTGGGCGGATCTGCTCGTTATCATAATGGGCCCCTAAGTGTCTACATGCATTTATATGTAAAGAAGCTTATAGGTGAAACACTACCTCAGTTTCGCACCATATGCTTTCTAGATGCCTCTACATAAAGTTACATGAATCAGTTTCTACTCATTTCAGAAAGCAGCCAGGTATGAAAGTAGGTGTTCAACTGATTTTGTGATCCTGCCTAGCTAAGACATCTGTGCTTTTGAGGCTCACAGCTGAAGTAAGTCTCACAACATTTGTGTTGGGGCATGATAGCCTGTACAGTTTTTAATTTGGCCTCATGAGCTGCACCACACTGTGCAGACATACCTGAGAAATGGTACAGGTCAGAAATTCAAACTTGAAAGACTAGGCTTTCAGTTTAAAGCCCACACCTCAGTATCTAATCCCTACTCCAAGTTGACCAATGAAGACACTTATAGGGACTAGGGGAGACATCAATACATCTGGGAACATTCTTTGAATCTCACTTTTCTCTACTAGTTTCATAAGAGGGAGCGGTCACAAAACCAGACCTAAGTCAAAAATGTAAGACTGTCTCCTGTCATGCCAATCTTGTGAAACTCAACTTGTTTCTAGAAACCTCAATGAATTTGTCAGTGATTTTGTAGACACAAGATAATAATTTTATACAAACCTATACGTGCTAGAGTACCACTTTTTGAAACCACATGCTTTGCAAATATATGTAGAATAACCAGCATAAAATCACTTTCTACTCATTACACTGTCCACTCGGGTACAAACACGTGTATTCAAGTTATTTCATTTGACCTGGCTAGCTTACAGAATAAAAAAAACACTCATATTAATGTCACCATGTTTTTAGACACACCAATGATTGTCTGAATGCCTTTTGGGGGTGGGATAACACATGGAAAGCATGGTATAAACAAAATGCTACCTGTATTTCACACCTTATCCTGTACAAATATGTGTCTAGACGTAAATCAGGGAACTCTTTTTACTTACTTTACAGAACAGTGAGAGATGAAACTGTTTGTTAAATTGGTTTCAGAAACCTCATCTCCCTAACTCATCTTTGCTTGCAAAATATAATTCTAAAGTAGCTCTGATAATATTTTTCTACGGGTATGATAGACTGAATATTTTTTAACTTATGATAAATACCTGCATCAAATCTGTGAAATAACACAGAAAACTACAATCAAAGCAAACACATGGTACCAGTTAATTATCCAAATTTCATATATAACGCTTTTAGTTTCAAGCACAGATATTATTATGTACAATATATTTGCAAGTATGATTTCAGTAGAATTATATAGAGTACAATATAGGTTCCTACATTTCATAACATGTTTTAAACCTCACATTTCTCTAATACTCCTCAACTTTAATTAACACTCCATTTCAAGGTTAAAAATGTAATTACAATCATAGAAGCAGTACTACACCATTGTAGGAAGGCAGGATCCTTCTGCGTGTGTACCCCCACTTTTTGCCTGGTGCTAATGATCTTTTTGACTAGTCTGACTACGATCCTGCTACTCAGCACCCAAGTCTAACTGCTTTTTCACTATACTGTTATGCTATGTACTTAGGTACACCCCAGATTGGATACTGCGGTACCCTTGTCAGTCCCTAGTATATGGTACCCCTGAACCCAGGGCATATATACCCCAGATGACTCCCATAGGCTGCAGCATGCTTTATGCCACCCATGAGAGACCATTCAAAATGGAACAACAGTCCTGCCATTGCAACCTGTGCAAGTTGGTGCATATGCCACTTGCACCACATACTCAAGATATAGGTTTACTATATCTAAGGGTCACTGCACTTAAAACCTATATGTCACCCCTACAGCAGACCCTTACAATCCAGAGGGCAGGGTGATTGGTTTGAATTGAGAGGGGGCCCCTGGAGGAGCAGAACACCCTTGCATCCTACTGAGTCCGTTCTCCCGGGTTGTTGGTAAATCACCATATACTATATATAGAGAGGCATTATGCGATTCCGTGATGACCATCCCAAAACAGCTGCAACCAACCCTATTGCGTTTGTGTGAAATATTTTGGAATAATACCCCCAGATGGGTAACCGGTGTGGGAGGTATGATTCCATCCACGGGACGGCCCTTTGTGGGGCCCTGGGTGCTCCCCGTACCAGCCTTCAAGCTCCAGACTGCACAAAATAGTTGCTGCCAACCTGAGACACATTTCTGCCCTCCTGATGCTGAGCCAAGCTGGAGCAGGAGAAGGCAGAATAATAGGCATCCTGTCACAGGGAGGTGTGACCACCTCCCAGACAGGATTTCTTGTAACAGGGCTGGGTGGGGGCGCTTGCCAGAGCCTGAAAACTAGCAGGAGGGGCACATTTGTTGTCTCTGTACATAGTCCAGTTCAAATCAGTCCTAAGAGCCGTTGGCTCCCTCTCTGGCGTGGCACTGAACAAAGTACATAGGATTAAGCTCCCCCTGTCCAGACACTCCCCAGGAAGGGTCCCCTAAATCTTACAAACCTCTCCCATGGGTACGTAATGGCTTACCTGGTTGTAGGAACTTAAATTCATTGTGGACAAGATTCAGAACTGAAACCACTGCACTTTGACCGTCTGGGCACTCTGGACTTCGCTGGACTTCGTTTGGGCTTGACTTTGTCTCTCTCTCAGTCTGCTGCATTGCTTGTGTCTCTGCACCAAACAGGATCCCTGTAAGACCTGTGGATCATCCAAGACACCTGAAGGTGATCTTCTTTGGAGTGAAGGAGTCACTCCCCAGCATTAGCAGACACCACAACACTGCTGACCGGTCTGCAGATCCCAAACTTCTCCGGACTCTGAAAGGCTCAGCACACAGGAGGTGGGTTTCGACTTTCTTTAAGGCCTGAGCTGCCTTCTCACCAAGTTTGAGGTCAGAATCCCTTGTGGGGGATGCAATACCCAAACCCTTGTGCACTGCATACTTTTGCAAGTTCATGTGCTTGATGGCAATCTTGTGACAAGTGCATTGGGCTCCAAGTAGCCTCAACCTCTGGCACTATTTTCTACAAATATATTCACCCATCTCACACCGTGTAATCCATGCCTGCTGTTTTGTGAAGCTGCCGAGGACCTCCCTGGACTCCAGAGTCTACGGCCTGTGGGTCCAATTGAGGGCCATCCTAAATTTCCTTGGGCTCCCCTGATTGCTCTGGGGTCGGAACCAAACTCTTCCTTGACTTCCTGCATGGGTCGCTTTTGCCAAGGCTTGTTGTGCTCATGCCAGAGACATACCCCTCAGAACTCGACATCCCTTAAGGGACAGCTCGCATACAGCTCCTGGTTTTTCTTGCCATCACCTGGTCCCCGTAGCTGCAGAGTCAAGGTCACGTCTACTATTTTGAAGCACCCGACATCGGTTGGAATTTGTTTACCAAGCCCCTGGTCACTCTCAAGTAACCCAGACTCTGTCCCCTCTGCTTTCAAGTACTCCTTGACAAGAATCCACTTTTGGATTCCAACGGACACTTTCTCTTCTTCCAGCACCGGCCCTTCCTCAAAGTCTTCTATTGGGTTTGACAGTGGTTTCCTATGCCACTTCACAACTATGCACCTGGCTTCCCAGGGTTTGATAACTTGGGTACTTTGATATACATGGGTGGGGTGGCTCTCCAACCTTCTGTCTTCCATGGGGTTTTCTCGAAGTCCACTGTAAAGGGTACCTAATCTTTAAAAATCCAACTGCGACTTGCACATATACTTGTACAGAGAATGTATTGTGTACTCACATTACACACACTCTCCGAGGTGTTCCTATCTACTCACCTTGGGTGTTTCCTTGGGGTGCCAGCAATTCCACGCCCTCTCCACATTTTCGTGACTCAGTTCGTGGTGCTGAGGTTGTCCAAGACTGCTTAAATCATCATAAGGGCTGTCTGGACTGGTGCAAGGTGGCCACTTACATCAGTGCACAACATATACTAGACCAGCCTCTCACAACAATACATCACACACCTTACACAGGTGGAACTTACCACTGAAATCCTGTTGTAGGATATACAAATATAAAAAAAACTCTTAAACAATTTTCTTTCCCATACAATAAATGTGAAGCACCACTATCAACAAGAACAAAACAGTAATGGCAAATGTTTCCTCTCATTTTCCACAGAAATCAATGTAAGTGACAAATCAAAATATTCCCTTAATTTTCTTTAAATCTTAAACCACTTTATATTGGTTAGTCATATTCATCTTTTATTTCTCTCTTTTAAAAGAGACCAATCTGCTTCTGTAACTTAGTAGAGTTGCGATTCCACTGCGGTGCTGCAGTTTCACATCAAGATGGAATCGCAAAACCTTACTGGAGTTCAAAAACACATTTCTTAATGAACATAACACTACTAAACATTTTGTAGTGATTTAGGAAAATAAAATTTACAAGCATTTAACATATAAATAACATTACATTATATATTTTAAAATCATAGTTTACTTTAATCCCTTCCCCATAGTGGTTCATCTTAGTTTCCATAGTAACAGTTTGTGCAACATTCTACTGTACCAGTCAGTCAGAAGTTCACCATATTTTTCAATAGATTATACTAGCTTCCAAATCCAAATAACAAGTGTGCTTGACTTTTGCAAAATACTACCTTATCAAGTCTACAGTCCCCTTCAAACTTTTCTGCATAACCAATCGGAAAGATATTTGTATTCCTAAGTAACATGCAACCTATTGTTAAGTAAACAATGCTTATGAACAGCTAATGACTTATGTGCTTTTTGTCAAACAACATTTTATCCACCATTTTATATACCTCTCATTATACCAACTGACTTACTAAGGTACAGACATCTTTTGATACCTGGCACAGGTCCCTTCAGAATGCTTACAGTATGGAGTGTAGGGCACAGCAACATGTTCTGGGGAACAGGTACGCTGAGCACAGAGGAATTCACAAGGACCTGGGTTTGCAAAATGTGGATGTTAAATGGTTTGCACAGAGAGGACTAAAGTGGCACCAAGTGCAGCCTTAAGTTAAAACCTTTTTGAATTTCCAACCCTCTAACCTCATAATTGTGTACTGTGATGGCAATTACTTAGACACACTGACGGGTAGGATTTTAAATCTTAATGAGGATACCTTTGCACAACTAATGTCACTTTTCTTTCACACTGTCTTTGTTTACTCTAATATATGCCAAAGACAGAAATGGAAGAGGTCAAAACAGGCCTGTCCACAGATTCGCAAAGCCAGAAAGCATGTTAATAAAGCTGTTTCTGCATACCTCAGAGACCATAACATAGGTTATATCTACAACAACAACCTACCTTTTGACATGGATGACATCTACAGATCTGATGGAGTTCCCTTCACAGATGAAGGGAACAGGGTGTTTCTCAACAACCTCAAGCACTGCATCCGTACTTACCTGCATCTTCAACAAAGTCATAATGAACACAATGGCTCTTCTTAGAGCCACCCTATAACCCAACAATGAAAGTTATATATTGTTTAACTCACATCCTCCGTATGAAAATTTTACGGATTCTTGAACCCATTATGAATCTGCAAAACAGAAACATGAATTCAATGAACAGTAACACATTTCACTTTTATAAGTTGTTTTTTAATTTACAGTTTTTAAAATGCTTTCTAACTCAATTTGAATGTCAGTATGTACTTCACTGTCAGTAGCTCTATAATAAACTTTAAAACTGTAAGAGTGCCTGTGCTATTATTTAATATGTATTTATTTCTTCAAGGTAGATCTGCAACTTCACTGTTACACTGGGGGGCCGCGCTGAGCGCCGTGATGGGGTCACTACTATTACGACAATAACAACATGATAAATATATATAATATTATTAATGATGACACATGTTTGCCCCGGGGGCCTAATCCCCCAGAGCCTGCCCTTTTTAAAATGTATTTCTTTTTTTAAAAAGTGGGTCCACATGGCCCCCGTCCCCAGGCCTTAGCTGGCCATGGGGACACTATTCCCGGGACCAGGCCTTAACTATTCTATTTTTTTTTTAAATATGTAGGGGGGCTTGCAAGGCCCCCCTACCTGGGCCAATATTGCCGCGGGGTCCCCATCCACCGGGGCAAGGCCAGGTCATTGGGGACTGCAGGGTGAGCCTCAAGGCCTCAGTGGTCCCTGTCGGCTCCACACTTACGGCAGGAGGTGGGATTGCTTTAGGACAGAGGGAGCTGCAAACATGCGCCAAAAGGCGCGGTCCCTGGTGGGCGTAGTTGCCATGCCCGCTGGGTGTTGCCTGTACGTGGGTCCGGTCCTGGCTTGTCCCGCCCTCCACTGTCTTCTACATGTGGGGTTTCGGTGATGTGTCGGGCCAACTCAGTGTGCCAGCGGCTCCCAGGGGAGAGGCACTACCCCCCCACCCCCGACTCGTGTGTTACCACCGGGCAATGACGCTCACCACGCGGGTGTGGCCTTGGACTATACTTGAGGTAATAATAATAACAACAACTAGAGAGAGAGGGAAGAGACACTCTCAGTCCTCCAGGTTATAATTATAAACAACAAAAGAGTGTCCGCACAGGGAAAAGTAGTATCCAGCACAGGATTTGAGAAGGAAAGGAAATCAACCTATGAGAGAGTCACTTAGGGATTTCTTAAGAAGCCCTCACTCACCACCCTGGGTGGTGACATGCTTCATCATCGGGCCCACCAGGAGAAGCCGAATGCCTCCCTGGAGTGCTACAACGCCAGGTTACTGCGGAGCTGGTTTTTGTGACAATAATGTGCAAAAAAGTGAGTTTAAAAATGCCAGCAGGCTATACCAAGCAAAAAACTTTATTCCGTGGTTAGCTGGGCATAGATTAAAATATATGTGTCGGGAAATTTACCAACTAATGTGTTGGGTGTTTTCCCCTTTAGAGTGGGGTCAACATGTTTCTGCCCTTATGTGTATTGGTTTTACGGGGCTTTCATCAGGACCATGTAATTGTGTACCTCGGTGGTATGGGCGCGCTAAGGCCCACCCTTGCCAGAGGACGTGAAAGTTAAAAGTAAGCTGTAAAATTTGGTGCAAAAAAACAAACCTGAAAAATTGGTGGTTCACACAGTTTATGCGGAACCTGTGGTCTGAAAAGAAATGACAAACACACATAGAAAACAACAGAAATGGTGTTAGTATTAAGGCCCACATGCATCAAGCATTTTTGGAGTCGCAAACGGTGCTATTCCTTAAAATCGTCCGTTTGCGGTTCCAAAAATGCTTTTTGAGATGCATCATGCTTTTTTAGAAATCGCAACTTTTTTGTGATTTCTAAAATTGCAAAAGCATTTCAGAAATCGCAATTTTGCGATTTCTAAAATGCTATGCATCATTTGATTTCAAATTGCGAAATTTGAAATTGCAAGTGCAAATTACCACGAAGTTGAACCTCGTGGTGATTTGCGAAATTGTTTAAAAAAGCACAAACATGCATTTTTTAAACTGTAAAGTTACAGACACACATGTCCTTAGGACATGTTTGTATGTAACTTATACTCAAAAGTATATTTCATGGGTGAAGGGGGGGTCATTTGGACCCCCCTCTCCACCCTTGAAATGCATTGCTGAATTGCGATTTCAAATTGCGAATTCGCAATTCCCATTCATTCCTATTGGCATTTTAGCCCCTAGGAATGAATGGGAATTGCAAATTCGCACTTTGCTAATCACATAATATTTGAGAATCGGTAAAAATTGCGATTTTTACCGATTCTCAAATATTTTGCGAAAATGTACATGCATCCCATTTTGCATTTCCTAATTTGCGATTCCGTAAAAATCGCAAATTAGGAAGTGCAAAATGAAACAATGATGCATGTGGGCCTAAGACTGGAGCGTATTTTGCAAACACTGATCTCGAAGTTCTGTGCTTCGACTAGTCAAATGCGTGCCCGTGATAAATACAGTTATTTTATGCCTGGAACTGTGTCAATGTGAGCCAGGCAGTTTCGGGACATGCAATTGAAGGGAAAAAGGCAAAAAACGGTTGCTAGTTAGCAAGATAAATGCTGTCACATCACTTGTGATAATGGGATCAATGTGCCCAAATGGAGGGCCGGTGTTGACATGAAACCGGAATGATTCTAACCAGACATTTTACAGGTGAATTAAAATAAAATGAAATAAAAAATAAGAGGCGAAATTCTCACTTGTTAGTTAAAAGATCCACACCTCATGGGTCTCGGGAGGGGGGTGGTGGCAACAATGGCACACCCTATGGAAGCATGTAACAAACAGAGACCTGATTAGTAAAGGGAAATCTGAAACAAGTTACTTAGCTGTGCGCTGTTTGGATTCGTGAGCGCCGATTGGAATCAGGTCTTTCGCCTGCAACGCCAAACACCCGCTCGGCACCTAGCGATATCCTTTACCGGACCCCGTGGATGGGTGCCCGGTGAGTGATGCCGCTAAAATACTGTGAGCGCGGTAGGGCGCGAAACTGAGGGTGTTGCCAGGGCCGGTCAGAGGCGTGAGATGACGCTCGCGCCTCGGTATCCAATCACAACACAGGGTCGGAACGAGGCTTGGAAAGCAAGCACTCGCGTCGTTGGGGTTACCAAAAAATGAACACAGTCTGGCAGCAAGTAAATCCCCAACCCCACATTTGATTAGTAAAGCTGGGCAGGAGAATGAAAGCGGTTATATACCGAGTTTGGTAGTTAACATTCATAGTTGATTTAAGGGAAAGGAAAGAAAAGAAAAACAAGACCTGAACTGATGGCACAAGGTATTGATTTTGGTAAAATTCTCTAGTTTGGTAGGGAAGCAATGTTTGTTGATTATTTACTAGATCAGTGGAAACAAAAGGAATAATATTCACATCTAGCATGCAATTGCATGCAAAAGAAGGGGTTCATTAAAGGAGCTATGAGCAACTGACTGCAAAGGAACTAAGGTCAACGTCTTAGGACTGAAGACCAAGGTATTTGGCCATTAAGCCCATTGATGTGGGTTCCCAGTCTGTACACCCAGCGTTGCTCCTTTTTCAAAGAGGATGTTGGTGGTATTTCTTTCCCTGGTAATCTGCTCAATTATTGTCCAACGGAGACCAAAGGTGTGTGGTTTTTTTGGAGGAAGTGTTCTCTCATTTTAGTTGTTGACTTGCGGCACCTGATGTTGCTGCGGTGCTCACAGATCTGTTGTTTTACCTTTCGTGTTGTCATCCCTATGTATCTCTTAAGACAGGGACATGTTCTCATATAAATAACATTAGTCGAGTTACAATTGGTGTGGTTCTTCTGTGTCCATATTTTTCCTGTTTCCAGTGAGAGTTGTTCAGTGTGCGTTGTCAAATGACAAACGCTACAGTTTGCACAGGGAAAGTGTCCAGTCACGGGGGCAAACCCCATGCACTGGTGATGGACCTTACACCTCCAGAATTGGAAGTATCCGCTTTTGGACGGGTGTGTACCAGAGATTCTTTTAAGCTTATTCCTTTTTTGAAAGAGAAAAGGGGTTTCTGCCAGGTTCTCTTGTTGGTTGTTATAATTTTCCAGTGTTTGTTCTGGTTAGAATCATTCCGGTTTCATGTCAACACCGGCCCTCCATTTGCGCACATTGATCCCATTATCACGAGTGATGTGACAGCATTTATCTTGCTAACTAGCGACCGTTTTTTTTCCTTTTTCCCTTCAATTGCATGTCCCAAAACTGCCTGGCTCACATTGACACAGTTACAGGCATAAAATAACTATATTTATCACGGGCACGCATTTGACTAGTCCAAGCACAGAACTTCGAGATCAGTGTTTGCAAAATACGCTCCAGTCTTAATACTAACACCATTTCTGTTGTCTTCTATGTGTGTTTGTCATTCCTTTTCAGACCACAGGTTCCGCATAAACTGTGTGAACCACCACTTTTTCTGGTTTGTTTTTTTGCACCAATTTTTACAGCTTACTTTTAACTTTCACGTCCTCTGGCAAGGGTGGGCCTTAGCGCGCCCATACCACCGAGGTACACAATTACATGGACCTGATGAAAGCCCCGTAAAACCAATACACATAAGGGCAGAAACATGTTGACCCTACTCTAAAGGGGAAAACACCCAACACATTAGTTGGTAAATTTCCCGACACATATGTTTTAATCTATGCCCAGCTAACCACGGAATAGAGTTTTTTGCTTGGTATAGCCTGCTGGCATTTTTAAACTCACGTTTTTGCACATTATTGTCACAAAAACCAGCTCCGCAGTAACCTGGCGTTGTAGCACACCAGGGAGGCATTCGGCTTCTCCTGGTGGGCCCGATGATGAAGCATGTCACCACCCAGGGTGGTGAGTGAGGGCTTCTTAAGAAATCCCTAAGTGACTCTCTCATGGGTTGATTTCCTTTCCTTCTCAAATCCTGTGCTGGATACTACTTTTCCCTATACTTGAGGTAGTCACCACCTAGAGTAACATCCTGTGGGCTAATTGCATTCAGCTCACCTTGAATCTTATGTGCCAATTGGTCCCCAGGCAGACACTTCCACTGCACGTCTTCTCTCTCCATTAGGTACCTGACTCATGGGTGCAGGTCCCACAGGAGCAGACTGCGAGGCACCTTAGGGAATCACTTAGGGTAAGCGCCTGTCTGCCTCACCCTTTCTTCATGAGTTCTGGCGTTTCCCCTTTTTAATATAGCAATTTTCACACCCACGATTGTGGGTCTCCTGTCACCATGTACTTGTTGTTTGTTATTGGTTTTAATTTGACTAGTGTGCTTTTTTTTTAACATACAACACATTTGACAAAGGAAGTAATGGAACACAGAATTGATCATACCCCTATGTAGTGTATTTTCCCTTTAGGTCACATCGCAATAGCAGGACCTGCCGGCCTGCTTACTTATTGACCTCAAGGAATAAGGTTGTAATTCACATTTAATTAATTGTTCACTGTTTAGTACTGAGCACTTATGTCCTGAAGAATTGCCATGTCGGCAAGAAACATGTTGACCTGATCAGAGGATTGCAGATATTCTGCTGTGTACCTTCTCAGCGCATATCTCCCCTCCCACCTATTTTAATCAAGGGAGTCAGCCAGCTAATAAAGTTCCTTGTGGACTGACCCACCTTTTTTAATTCACCACTACTTCACAACTACACCTTTTCACTTGCCCTCTCACCCGCATGCACCATATGGCTGGAACAAAAGATCTCCGATAAAGAGCCCCTTTACGGGTGCCCGTCAGACATTACAGCACCAGTCTGATGAGGAGCAGAACCCATATGATGAAGCATGACATCTAGCTTGCTAGGTGTGTGAGGGTTTTAGTTCCAAAAAGGGAATTCCCCCTCCCTTTTTACCTTCTTGTACGCTACATGCACACTTGTCTTGCACACTCTCCCCGGGGAACTTTGTCCCCCTCTTGTGCTACAAGTAACAATACATGCCTATTCCCAGGTGCTTTAAATAGTAATTGTGTCAGGTGCCTTTATGTCCGCACACTCCACTTCCCATGGTTCAGTTCATATTGCTGTATAATGTATGTACTGCCACAAAGATAATTTTCAATACTTCAGTACTATTTCAAGATTTTCACAGACATTGCATGCCCGATCTTAACACCTTGTTTTTTAGGCCTTCCCGCACCCACTGTGCCTTGCCTTTGTTTGGGCTACTTGGGGTAGTTCGCGCTTAGGCCCCTGTAACTTTTTGACCACATAAGGTATCCACACCAAATGTGCGTCCTTTTCTTCCAACATTATTGGCATTTTAAAGGTACCCAGGCTTTGTTGATTCCCTTTGTGCGGACCCAGAAATATGCCAAAATACAACTAGAATGTGTTTTCTTTTGGAAAAATAGGGAAAAGGTGGTGCAGATGAAAGCATTTGTTTTTTCCCTGCAAATGGTATCAACAAATGGTTTGTGGTGCAGACATTTGTAAGTAAACCAACATTTTTACACCATTTTGGCATTTTACTCGGACAAAGCCAAATTTTTATATTTTTTGTACTTTCAACCTCTTTCCAGTTAGTGGTAGAAATGGGTATGAAAGCAATAATGGATCCTAGAAAGCTATGTATTTCTGGAGAGTAGATACAATTCTGAATTCAGCAAGGGGTCATTTGTATAAATCCTTCAAGGTTTTTTTTACAGGAAATAACAGTTGAATATAGGAAAAAATTAAAATGAGTTAAAAAAACACCCATTTGTTCCAACGTTTTCACCTGAAACTTCTTCTAAGTATGACAGATTTTTTAGAGCAATATACCGTTACATTCACTGGACCCTTCTACATGGGCATGTTTAGGACTTGTAAGTTCACCTAGAACCAGAAGAACCCAGAGCCAATAACTGAGCAGCATCTTGCAATGGTTTTTATTGTGTACAGGCTATATAGCAATTCATTTTGGGAAAATATAAACAGTGGAAAAGTGGTATGAAAGACACCTAAGTATTTCTTAAAAGGGAACAAAACATAGAGTTCAGAACAAGTAGCTATTTTTACAACTTCGAAATTGTTTGTACAGATACTAGCATGTGAATTATAGAACATTTTTTGAAGTGACTTATTTTTACACATTGTCTTTCATTTCGAAGGCAGGAATGCATCGGAAGTCAATAGAAAATAACAGTTGCTCCACAAGTCTCCCGATAAAAATAGTTTCTCACTTGTGTGGGTAGGTCTAGTTCCAGCAACAGGAAACGGCCCAAATGCAATGTGGACACTCCATATTTTTACTGTGAAAACAGACCCTTTTTTTGCCTAGCTGTGGATTTTGTACCTTTGCTCCATCAGCACCTAGGGAAACCTATCAAACCTGAATTTTTTAAGAAGTAGACACCAAGAGAAATCTAGTATGGGGTGGATTGAGTGGCTCTCACCAGGCTCTGTTACCCAGAATCCCTTGCAAACCTTAAACTTTATGAAAACAAAAACACATTTTTCTTAAATTT
The DNA here is from genome assembly GCF_964263255.1 of Lissotriton vulgaris. NCBI lineage: Eukaryota > Metazoa > Chordata > Amphibia > Caudata > Salamandridae > Lissotriton > Lissotriton vulgaris. The sequence continues at coordinate 50,078,003 of NC_141690.1, forward strand.
CAGTGATGGAAAGTTCTGGAATCTGTGTGGATCCGCAAAATTCCCACCACCATGCGTTTCCCAAAGTCTTCCAAGAAAAATGGTGCCTCACTTGTGTGGGTAGGCCTACTGCCCGTAACAGGAAACGGACAAAAATACAACATGGACACACCACATTTTCACAGTGAAAACTGACCCTTTTTTTGCAAAGTGCCTAGCTGTAGATTTTGAACCCTAGCTCCGTCAGTACCTAGGGAAACCTAGTAGACCTATACATTTTTTAAAGTAAACAACCTGTGGAATCCAGATTGGGGTGACTTGTCTAGCTCTCACCAAGTTCTGTTACCCAGAATCCCTTGCAAACCTCAAATTCTGCCTGAAAATATACATTTTCCTAAAATTTCTGTGAATCTGGGTGGATCCAAAAAATTCCACCCACCTCTCAAACCCCAAAGTCTTCTTAGAAAAATGGTACCTTACATGTGTGGGAAGGCTTCGTGCCCACGACAGGAAACGGCCCAAAACACAACGTGGATACAACATTATTTTTACATTGAAAATTGGCCCTTTTTTGCAAAGTGCCTAGCTGTAGATTTGAACTATAGCTCTGCTGGCACCCAAGGAAACCTAGCAAACCATTACATTTTTACAAATGAGACACGCAGGAGAATCCAGGATGGGGTGACTCGTTTGGCTCTCACCAGGATCTGTTACCCAGAATCCCTTGCAAATCTCAAACTTTGTAAAAAAATCTCAATTTTCCTCACATTTCTCGGATGGAAAGTTCTGGAATCTTTGTGGATCCACACACTTCCTCCCACCCCGAATTCCCCAAAGTCTTCCAATAAAAATAGTAACTCACTTGTGTGGGTAGACCCAGTGCCCACAACAGGAAATGCTCCAAAATGCAATGTGTGCACGCCACATTTTTACAATGAAAACTTACCCTTTTTTTCCAAAGTACCTAGTTGTAGTTTTTTAACCCGAGCTCTACTGGCACCAAGGAAAACCCAGCAAAACTATATATTTTTAAATCTAGGCACCCATGGGATTCCAGGATGGGGTGACTTGTCTGGCTCTCACCAGGATCTGTTATCCGGAATCCCTAGCAAACCTCAAACTTTGTTTACATTTCTGTGATGGAAAGTTCTGAAATCTGTGTGGATCCACAAAAGTCCACCCACCCAGCATTCCCCAAAGTATTCCGATAAAAATGGTACCGCACTACATTTTTACAGTGAAAATGAACCCTTTATTTACAACGCGCCTAGCTGTGGATTTTGAACCCTAGCTCTGCCGACACCTAGGTAAAGCTAGACACCCAGAGGAATCCAGGAGGGGGTGACTTGTGTGGCTCTAGCCAGGTTGTGTTACCCAGAATCCCTTGGAAATCTCATATTTAACTACATTGGGTAAATTCAGTCTTTCTGCTCCCCCGGGGGCACATAGAGACAGTAGCCCCCAATCTGCCCCCCCCACGGGGGCAGAAAGCCCACTAGTCACAAGGTTTTTTTTGTTGAATTTAGGGATGGGACTGCCCATGATGGGCATGCCAATGCCCCCCCCAAAAAAATTCCAGTATTTCTGACCACCACAGGGGGGCAGAAGCCCCCAATTTACCAGCTCGGGGGGGGGGGCAGAAAGCCCACTAGATACCAAAGATTGTTTTTTCATTGCAGTTAGAGGTGGGGGCTGCCAAAGATGGGCATGCCAATGACCCCCCATGAAATTACAGTATTTCTTTCTGCCCCCCTGGGGGGCAGACGGGACAGTAGCCCCCCTCAAATTTACTTACAAAGTCAAATTTTCCTAATATTTCTGTGTGGGTTAAGTTGTAGGAGCACAGTGCAGTAACACATTTCCTACAACCCAGCATTCCCCATGGTGTTTTGAGAAAAATTATCCCTCTCTTGTGTGGATGCCAAAAGTATTGTCAGCCTAAAAACGTATAAACAAACTGCCCTTATTGACCAGCTTGGGGCCCCCCTCAATTACTACACATTTTTTACCCTTCCATGTCATAGGCACTTGGCCCATCCTCACCAGTGAGGTATCATTTTTATCAGGAGACTGAGGGGAATGCTGGCTAGTAGGACATTTGTGCTGTGTTGTGCTGTGATCCCACAACTTTCCCACACAAATATTAGAGGAAAAAGTGAACTTTTAGTTAAATTTGAGGTTTGCAGCAGATTTTGGGAAGGGAAATGTGGGGGATCAATGCAATTCATACCTCCCTGAACTCCCAAAGGTCTCTACTTTTCAGAAAGGTCTGGGTTTTAGGTTTCCCGAGATGTCTGCAAACCCAGGACCAAAAACACAGGAACCCACCTATCAAAAAATGACCTGGTTTTTCAAGGGGTCACCTGTGTTTTTGGTCCTGGGCTCAGCGGCCATCTAAGGAAACCTACCAAACCCACACATTTCTGAAAACTAGACAACCTGGGGAGTCCAGGGAGGTATGGTTTGCATGGACCCTCCAACATTTTCCTACCCAGAATGTACCTGACAAAAATCAATTTTTTTCTCAAATTTGTGTGTGGAAAAGTTGTGGGATCACTAGAATGACAAAAAGTTTTAACACCCAGCGTTTCCCCTGGTCACCCGATAAAAATGGTACCTCACTCATGTTGGTGGGCCAAGTACCCGCGACTGGCAAGGGCCCAAAACGTATTGAGGAGACATCAAAATTACTAATCACAAAACAACCTGATATTGCAAGGGGGTCACCTAGAGTTCTGGCCCTGGGCTCGGCGGCCGTCTAGGGAAACATACCAAACCCACAGATTTCTGAAACTAGACAAGTGGGGTAGTCCAGGGAGGCTTGGCTTTCGGGGACCCACCAATGTTTTCCTACCCAAAATCCACTGCAAACCTCAAATTTAGCTGAAAAAAACACTTGTTTCTCAAATTTCTGTGTGGGAAAGATGTGGGATCTCTGGGCTGACACAAATTTCCTGCCACACAGCATTTCCCCAGGTCTCCCGATAAAAATGGTACCTCACTCGTGTGGGTGGTCCAAGTAACCACAACAGGCAAGGGCCCAAAATATATTGAGGAGACATCAAAATGCCTGGTTTCCAAGGGGGGATCACCTGGGTTTTTGGTCCTGGGCTTGGCGGCCATCTAGGGAAACATACCAACCACACACATTTCTGAAAACTAGACATCCGGGGGAGTCCAGGGAGGTATGGTTTGTGTGGACCCTCTAACATATTCCTACAAAGAATCCCCTGCAAATCAAAAATTCAGCTGAAAAAGTGACTTGTTTTTCAATTTTCTGTGTGGAAAAGTTGTGGGATCACCTGGCTGACACAAATTTCCTATCACCCAGTGTTCCCTGAGGTCTCTCCATAAAAATGGTACCTCACTCATGTGGGTGGGCCAAGTGACCGCAACAGGCAAGGGCCCAAAACATATTGAGGAGACATCAAAATGACATATCATAAACTACCTGGTTTTGCAAGGGGAGTCACCTGGGTTTTTGGCCTGAGCTCGGCACCATTTAGGGAAACCTACAAAACCCACACATTTCTGAAAACTAGACACCCTGGGAGTCCAGCGATGTATGGCTTGGGTTGATCCCCACTGTTTTCCTACCCAGAATCCCCTGCAAACCTCAAATTTAGCTGGAAAACCCCCATTTCCCAATTTTTTTGTGTTGGATCACTGTGCCGGCACAAATGTCCTACCACACAACCTTCCCCTCAGTCTTCCAAGTAAAATGATACCTCACTTGTTTGGGTGAGACAAGGGCCTGTGACTGGGAAGAGCCAAAAACTTAGGAATAAAGGGTATAGCACGGAAAATTCTAAGCGCTACATTAAAAAATATATATGTTTTTAGCCATTTCTGCATTGGACACCCACAAAAGTGAGGTATCATTTTACTCTGGAGACTGAAGGGAACGCTGTGGTAGGACACCATACTCAAAGAGGAACTTGTGCACAGAATTCCTTCCTTGCTGCTCTCAAAAAAAGCCAAACATGCACAAAGTCCTAACAAACAGAGGTGTACACCTAACTTGTCACCCTTTCTCAACTCTGCTGTAAAAATCGCTGGTAATCCAAGGGCTTACAAGGGGGTGAGCGGGTCATGCTCCCCTCATCAAAACACTCGAAAAACTCCACCGTTGTAGGGGCCCGAACTCTGCAGGGCGGCTGTGGCTGCGGGAGACAGGGATTTCCATTATTTTGGGTAGCAGCAAGGAATTAATTATGTGAACAAGTTCCTCTTTAAGATCGGACCATTCTATTTTTTTTCTTTTGTGCTGCATATCCACAGATCCTCCATGGATGGATAGACCTGATCAAAAGAAAAAAAGCTTTTGGCCCCAGGGAAATACATTTGGGACTCCCCACCAGATTTAGAAGGGCAGGGTATTGCTACAATAAAAATATGTTTCTCAAATTCAAATTAAAAAATTCCCTCCCAAAGTAAAAAAATGTATATGTTGAAATAAGTAATGGAAAATATAACACATGATGTACAGAATGAATTAACAGAAAATACATTATTTTAATATATAATATGTTACAATGTTTGCAATTTTTATATTAAACAGAGGCTAATACAATATTTTGAAATTAATTAATAAAAATGTTCTATTTTTAGAATATCTTACCATTACATGCAATTTAATCATATTTTGAAACAGCTTAAATAATTTATTTAAGTTCATAATTAGTTCTAATGGGTTTTGTTTAAAGCCGCTATTTTCATAATTTTCTATAGATGGGTGTTGCATTACTTGTGAGAGGTGATAGGTGGCGCTAGACTACCTCCAGCTCTGAGCTAGAAACCCTTTACGACTTCCTTAGGGCCTTTTTAGCTGTGATAACTATGGAAGGGCTGTTTATGCGAAGTAAGTGAATAGCATTATGTAACATGTTAGTAGGAGTATAAATGTACTACAAAATGCAGTTTGTGGATAGGCTCTATAGTGTGGATTTCTTGTGTCTGGTCATTCATAGGGAAAGAGGCTCTGAACTAACCCGGCAGACTGACAGGACTGATTACAGCCCTATATGCACCGTCCTCAAGTAAGCTGTAGGAGGTTTTAGGGCTACATTTGCATGAATTCCTAGCTCGATTTGGGAAGTTGGGTAAGTCTACTCTTTTGAGAGGTTTTTGGATTTCAAAAAAATAGAAATAAAATGCATCAACTAAGTTAAGTAGAAAATGTCAAAAATCATTGATCGGTTATCTCATTTAAGTTTTTTACCCTGGCGAACAACTCAGTTATAATTTCAACATATAAGATTAACACTACATTGAGCAGATATTGCCTATATATTTTGGACATCATGGCATACCTGACATACAGTTTGCATAAGGTCTACTGCACTAGAGAGGCTCATATATATTTCTTTCAAAACTATGCATATTAAAATTGACAAGGCTGAACTAATCAGACTTTCTTTCTGATGGATTGTCGTATTGATCAATGCTGCTATGAGTCATAGGGTACGGGAGATGCCCTCGAAGAACACTCCAGACTCTGTTGCCTTTCATTTCTCCATGTAGCTGTACATTCTTAGCTCTTCTGTCACTGAGATAATAGAGATGATACATGTGACACTGCATACAACTAACAATAAGCAAACACATTTGGTCTCTCCTTCGTTGCCTGCCACATGCCTTTCTCTTGTACCTCAATCATCAACACTGCTCTAAAAATCCCCCCAAGTTTGCATTTCTCAATTCCAATAGGTTCCTTTCTTCTCTATGCAGAACTCCATAATATAAAAGCAGTGCTCTTCTTTAGAAGTTCCCAAAAAATGAATTACACTTTTCAGATCATCTACATTCACTTTAGAATCAAGAGTCAAAGAAATCCAGGGGAAATTTGGCTTTGCCTATGTCAGCAACTGAAGTACACATTCACAATTGTTGTAATGTAACAGCGTATTGCAATAGCATTTGACTACTTAGCACTGCTGTGCATTATGATGTTGCCTTAGAACCTGTTGAACTGGGTGTTTCATGGGTGGTGGTTAATGAGTTAAGGGAAATGTACTGGGCCTGTACGACATTTCTAGATCCTACACATAAAGAACCAGCCTTAAGCAACACCAGAGTGTTTATGAGTTGTTGCAGCCCTGGACACAGAGAAGCAGTCTTCTGTGAAAATGAGGCAATGAGGTCCTTGGTGGATAGTGGGGATAGTGCAAGGAAACCCAGAAGAGCGTTGTAAAGGTAATCGCCACAATGCAACATACACAAGCCAACATTATCAGCCTGCGTGTCAGTGATGCATAGCTGTTGCATTCTTGTAAGCAAATGCAATGTAATCAGTGAGGTGGCATGTCTTTCAGCACACTGGGGTGTATCCATGCAAACCATTCCAGTCAACCACGAGCTGCCATCTAACAGTGCATTCTGGTGAAGTTTTGCGTTTCAGCTAGCAACAGCATTTTTCGCGGTGACACAATTGGGCGGGATTGTGTGGGTTGGAGTGTCTTTAATGATAGGTGGTGATAGATCTGATGGTAACTGCGCACTTGTGAGGGAAATTAAACTCATGTCAGGTACATTGGAAAAACCATGAAACTCAAAGGTATTGGGGGATTTGTGACAAATGATACACTAGTACAAAGTGTGACTTTTGTGAATTTAGATGCACCAGAAGTGTGTGGTACCACATTTAACTAAATGTGATATGCTTGTATTACTATATGTAATAATATAATGGGCATACTTTATGGTTAACAGCTGTAGAACAGGAGCTGATCAAGATAAACTTCAGCATGGTACAGTTAATAGTGTATCTGGTTTAACCTATTTTCTGCTTGCCATTTACAGAACAAGTAGTAAAACATGCGGGTCTTAAACATGTTGAATTTAAATAATCCTCAACCATTTTTAACTGTGAAAGATGAACCCACTTTGTCTTGGAAAGGATGAAAGAGTACTTTTGCAAATATATTGATAGGTTTGAAGAGGAGGATTTTTTGCCTGAGAAGAAAAAGGATGTTTTATGGTATTCATTAGGTCCAGGATATGCTAAAACATACATTCTGATAAAGGGAAAGCCAAGAGTGGATGGAGATGTTTTTGTGAATGCATTGGAGGATCTTGACGTGCATGTTTTGCCTATTGTGTGTGTTGCAGTGGATATGTACACGTTTTTCCACCGAAAACAGGGAAAAGCTGAGTGTTGATGATTATGTTGCGGCACTATGTGCTCTGGCTTTAACACGTCATTTTAGACCCCTTCACAAAGAACTTATTTGCGATCCAATCATAATGCATGTGAGCAACCCAAATGTTCTGGATAAACTCAGTGTCAATGGTGAGGCACCCTTAAAGGAGGTAGTGACTTTAATTCAGGAAACAACGATCACAGCTCAACTTTCACACCGCACTACCATTACAATGAAACTTTTACAACGCAAGATCCATTACAACGCATGCTATTACAACGCATGCCAATGCAGCGCAGATGCTATTACAACGCATACCATTACAACGTAAGTATGGGTAAGTATTTAATTAAATAATATCAATTTAATTTTAATTTAATTATTTTTAATTGTAAATTATTTTTACTATAAATGTAATTAAAATAAATATAATATTGTAATTACATTTAATATTTATTTAATTATAATGTAATTTACTTAAATTATTTTTAATATTTTAATTAAATTTAATTTTAATTTATAGAATTTATAGAATAGTAATTTTAACCCCTACACTATCCAACACGTACCCTACCATTACACCCCCCTGGAGTTAGAATAGTAATTTTAACCCCTACACTATCCAACACTTACCCTACTATTACTCCGCCCTGGAGTTAGAATAGTAAATTAAAATATATTAAATAAAATTAAAAATTAATTTAAATAAATTAATAAACATTGTTGTAAATATATTTAATTTAAATTACTATTAATAAAATTAAATACTTACCTATACTTACGTTGTAATGGCAAGCGTTGTAATAGCAGCTGCGTTGTTATGGCATGTGTTGTAATAGCATGCGTTGTAATGGATCTTGAGTTGTAAAAGTTGAGTTGTGATGGTATGCGTTGTGAATGTATGCGTTGTAACATCATCCATTCCTTTAATTCAGATAAATCAGTCAAAACATTTGTGCATTACCTGTTTTGTATTCATTACAACATTTTAGATGTATACCATGTCAAACAGAAGAAGCTACATGAATGAATTGCTCATGGGGGTGATGGTTAATGTGATTTCAGATTCAGGATCACCCTTTACCATAGTGAATACAGGTGTGTGGAAATATCAATTCTAGAGAAATTTGGGCATAAATCTTGATAAATCAGATGTGGTAGCAGATAGTTATTCTGGGGACAGGATTTAATTCATAGGTTTCTGTGACTTAGAATTTCAGTTAGGTTGGGCTTACCAGGATAAACTAGGAATAATTTGAACCCCAACAGTCCTGAACCTGTGTTGACAATTAAGAATGACCTAGATATCAAGAGAGAATTATGAAATTCTGATCCTGAAGTATTCTCTGTTAAAATGAGGTTACTGAATGATTTCGAGCACAAACTAGAAGTAAAATAATTAGTGGCTCTGTGTTCTCATAAGGTTAGGCACATACCTATCTCTGTTAAGAAGCAAGTTCATCAAGAACTGGAAAAACTGGTGGAGGACAACATTATTGAACAAGTTGAGTCAGCAGAATTAGTGTTTCCATTAGTTGTTATAAGGTGACTCAACGGGAAGGGAAGGTTATGTGTGGGCCTAAGGGAAGTGAATAAAAACATCTTTGTTGATAAGTATCCCTCACCTCTTATAAATGAAATGGGACCGCGACCAAAGATGTGAGCTGGTTTTTGACTATTGATCTGAAATTAGCTCATCATCAGGGTCTGCTATACCAGGATGATAAGAAATCCACAATGTTTATTACACCTTTTGGGTGTTATCAATTTATCAGGGTGATAATGAGTAAACATGTTTGTTGAATTAGTGGGGTGATGGTATTTCAAGATGACATTGTGGTCATGGGTAAAAATAGAAAGGAACATGACCATAAATTGAAACAAGTTCTCAACATTCTTAAAAGAAAAGGCTTGAAGGTAGAATACAGTAAATGCAGATTGGCTCGAGAGGAAGTGGTATACTAGGGACTATAGGGCTTACTATGATGTTGGGCAGGGTTGCCTCCGACCGACACTGTCGCAGATTGGAAATGCACCGACCTCCGATTGGCAGTTCCGACCATCTGATTACAATGCGGGCAAACACTGTTTAGTCGCATACTACCATTTCTCTATGGGAGCTTGGGTTATGGCGGTAAACTGGCTATAATACCCGCTCCCACAGAGAAATGGGGTGTGAGTAAAACCCTGCACACTGTCTTAGACACCCCATTGTGCTTGCCACAAAGTGCAGGGATTTACAGGGGGCACCCCAGGTACCCCCTCAGCCATTAACCATAGGCCATTGAGGAAAGGGGTACCTGCTAGGTGCCTCCAAAGTCGCTCTTTGACAGCCTTTCCGACAGGCATGGTATGGCTGTGGAAAACCAACATCATAGTCCCGATGGCAGGAACGCCATCCTTGTGAGATTACTGTGCAGCTACAACCGTCTGGAAGACTCCGAAAGCCGGTCGTAACTGCATTGGATGATTGTTGGTTTATGCTTCGATAGACGACATTGTAATTCAGCGGTCATACTGCAAACCAACCGTGTCGGTTGGAATGCTTCGGAGTAGCGGTAGGAGGATGTCTGACCTACATCGCAATCTGGTCCATGGTGTCACCAAGTGTAGCATCAAACCTAAACAATCTTTAGTGGGAGTCTTCAAAGAAGCTCCTTGTCTGACTGGAAAAGACGTAAGAGCTTTTCTAAGTTTGATTGAATTCTATTGCAAGTTCATTATGAAATTTTCCAGAAAACATATCAAATAATACAATTACTTAAGAACAAGTCCAAATGTACTTGGTAGACAGAGTGTCAAATGGTGTTTGATAATTTAAAGAAAGATATTTTCAATGCAACATTTCTAATAGAATGTGATCCTAAATGTAAAGCCAAAGTGACAACTGATGCAAGCAATAATGGCTTGGGGGCAGTGTTGTCACAGTGTGATGAAGAAAACAATGAATGGGTGGTTCTGATGGCATCATGTTCCTTGACTCTTGCCAAAGTAAGATATTGGGTAATAGAGCAAAGACAGTGGCTTGTGAGTGGGCATTGAATACATTTAAGCAAATTGTGTGAGGGCTACCTCTCAGATGCATCAAAGAAAATACCGGGAGAAAACAGGCAGTTTCTCAGAATCTGGCCGTTTGCTCCCGGTATTTTTGCATTTGGGATGCATCATCCCAAATGCAGAAATCGCAATTTAAGGAATCTCTAAATAGCGATTCCTTAAATTGCTCTTGCATTTAAGGAATCCCAAAATGAGATTCCTTAAATGCAATGCATGAAACCCAAAAAAATAGCGATTTCGCTAATAGGGGGAGCAAATTACCATGAAGTTGAACTTCGTGGTAATTTGCTAAAACTTTGAAACATGCACTTTTGTGCATTTTTCAAAGTGACATGTTGCGCACACACATGCCCTTAGGGCATGTGTGTGTGTAACATTTGTGCACAGGTCCATTTCAGGGGTGCAACAGGGTGTCCTTTGGACACCCTGGCACCCTTGAAATAGAGGAACATTAGCGATTCGGCAATAGCTAATCGCTAATAAGGAATCCTTATTAGCGATTAGCTATTACCGAATCGCTAATAAGGAATATGTAGGAATCGCTAATAACATTGCGATTCCTACATGCATCCCGCTTTGCGAGTCTTTAATAGCGATTCCTTAAAATTCGCTATTAAGGACTCGCAAAACATAACTTTGATGCATCTGCCAGTACATGTCTTGTTAAGGGCAGACCACAAACTTTACCAAAGGTATAAACAATTGCAGGTTTACAAAATGGAACTCTGAGAATGAGCAGGAAATCTGTAAAATTGTTAGACTTTATTCATGGTGATATGTATTGGCCAGGATTCAAGAACAGAGTTGCAGATTTTCTCAGTAGAATGGCATTACCAACTAAAATGTTGATGAACTGATGTGTGAGGTGAGCAGTTAGCCTAGATTGTGTTATGGTGGAAGGAAGGTATGACAAAATGGAAAGAAGTTTGGAGTGAATATGACAGTTTAAAAAGAGTATCTGTGACATAAATGAAGGTTGGCCTGGCAAAACAGATTTAGGGTCAGATGAAAGTGTTTTCTCGGAGATGAGAAATAAACTATATATATGAAATAATATGATGTTCCGATTTGGGAGAGCTGTTTCTAGAGTGTCAATTAGGAAAACAATGCTAGGTTCATATCATTAAGGGCATCCTGGGGTTTCTAAGACCCAACAAAGTGTTAAAAACTATTTTTGGTGGCTGAACAAAATTAAGAAATACATCTGAGACATTCAAACCGCCTTTATTGCCCATTGTATGCCCCAATATGTCTTGGGAAAGGTTAGGTTTGGAAGTTGTGGGTCCGGTGGATTGTGATGATGGTGAATATAAGTATATTCTTGTTGTAATGGATCCTTTTTCCAAATGGTCGGAGATTGAAATTGTGCCTAAAGCAGAATGTGAAAGGATTATCATGTGTTTAGACCACATTTTTAAGAGAAAGGCTTTATCCAAGAGTGTGATTACTGAAAATGGACCTCAATTCATTTCTCACAAATGTAAGATTTTTTTTTAAAGGAATTGTATGATCATAATATCACCTTGTTATATCATACAGAAGGAAATGGTTTGGTGGAATGCTTCAACTGGGTTATCAAAGGTAGTATCCAGTTGGCCAGTGTTAGTGGATTTAATTGGGAAAGTGAGTTATTTAAGTTACTTGGAGCTTGCAGAATACGTCTAGGTAGTGTCACTGACAAAAACAAGTTTTCCTTGATGAGGAGACGAGAACCTATTGGCAAGGTTCTTGGTGGTTGTCTTCTGCAAAGCAGGTTGAATGGGTTGAAGACCATGAGAGGATGAAGAACACTAAGGTCCAACTAGCCTATAAGGGATAGTATGACAAGAAAATAGGCACCAAAGAGTTTAATGTAAAATGTGGAGATTGGATAGAGTAAGGAAAGAGAAAAGTTCGGAAGGGGGAAAGCACATTTTCAGAAACACACAGAGTGTGTGAAATGCTCCATAAATTTAAGTGATGGGAAAGTGTGGCATTTGGGTATCAAAGTGCAGAAATGTCCTGAAGGATGAAAGGGAGTATGTCAAGAGTTATGATTGGTTGGAAACCGGTGAAAAAGTAACTGGTGAGAAGGCAAATTCGTACAGTAGATCGGTGGGGTGTAATTGCTAGCGTGATTATGAAACACAAATGGAGCAATGTGCACGGAATTCTCGACCTAGAACATCTGGTGCTCAGAACATATGTGGTAATGCGAACAAGGACAGCCAAATCAATAGTGGAAGATTTGGCAAGATTATATCCAAACCAGAAAGGTTTGATGATTTTATGTGTGTCAATACAGTTTAATATCACACGTGCAATCTATATATATTAGCTTATTTAAATGTAATTTGTTGTTCATATCACATGGTTATGCCTTTATAAAAGGTTATGCCTTTTTAAAAAATTAACATTTGTCAATAGTTGTTAATGTGTAGTAGGATATAGTTATTTTATCATTTTCTGTGCTGTGCTTTTTGATGGAGCCCTACAACATGTTGAACTAGGAGTTCTATTGGTGGCGGTTGGTGAGTTCAGGAAAGTGTACTGTGCCTGTATGACGTGGCTGGGGCTGCTAAATAAACAACCTACCTTAAGTAACGTAAGTACGGTCACTACACTGGCTATTTTAGAAGCAAACTCAGGTGTTAGTTGAGGCCGAAGTGAGTTTAAAAATTAGCAAATATTTGTATCTTGAGGATTCTACATACGCAGGTGTATTTACAATTCGATTTAGTGCAGTGTTGTTGGATGCCATGAAGTATTGTTGTTTCCTTTCTCAGAGCTGCTTGTGAGATAAATCGTTTTAGAAACCTTAATTTAAACCTTTTTGCAGCTCAAAAATCAAACTCGAGTATTTGGAAAGGTTGGCTGTTTATGCACTGAAATCTATAGGAAAAAATCAAGTCTAAATGGTGACGGAAAACATATTTTGTTTATTACATTGCAACCATTAAGCCTGTTGTTGCATCTCAAATGACTGTTCAGTGTAAAACTAAAGCCAGATGAACGCGGCTATGAATAACAAAGGGCCAGCGTGTAGCAACACTCCAGGAAAAAAGACATTGTTGATGTTTCAATCCGTCATCATCTGCTCATTAAGGAACTGTCCTCTTCCGCAATATTCAAAACGAAAAAAAAGACTGTCGCTGAGGAAAACAATCCTTGAAACAGTGGCAGCACATTTCTTTCCTCCCTCCCCAGTTAATTGCTACAAAATGAAACCTAATTCATCGTAAATTCGTCCCTCTGAGCATTTAAAAAACATAATCTGAGTAATTTAGTGAAAATTGCTGCTCATCACAAACACAATCACTCCGGCTAAAGCTTTCTTAAAATTAAATAGCAACTAATGAATGTAAATTTATTGTTTTCCTAGTTTCATCAACTTTATTTCTAATTATTTTAAATGTCCATTACTTCAGCAGATTTTGCAGCTAAAATAGAGAGATGTGTGACGGCACTCCTTATCTGTTTAATATATTATCTGAAGTGCTCTTGGAAACTCCTTTTTACAAGAAATAAACGCTAGTGTATGAAAAGAAATCACATCACATTTAAGAAGTCTTATCCACGATAGCTCCTAGGTGTCCCTAATCAACCTGTAGGCCAATCTGCACCAGACTCCAGATTAAATTATGCTTTTTCATATATATCTAAACGCACACAGAGAACACTATTAAGAGTACCTTGTTAATTCCAATTAGACCAGTAACAGAAGTTGCAATTATGAGCTGCAATGCTTTTCAGCTGAACTCTCTGTGTAAAACAGCAGGGGAAATCGTGAAATAGGCACCCCAATTGCTGTATGTTACTACCCCAAAACTGTTCAGCACTCGGACCTCATATGCAGGAACTGTAGTTCTGCGGCAGGGGGATAATGGGGAATATGTAGGAGCTACATTGTAGGTGGACTCATAATCGAGTTTAAAGTTGCAAGACACCATCTTGTTTAAATAACAGATATCATCTAGTAGTAGTAAGGCTTTATTTCGATATAAAAAATATCTTAAAAGCACCGACATTAAAATTTTACAATTAAAACACAGTAAAAACACAGCTTGAGGCTCTTGAACTCCACTGGATTACAACAAGCTTTCGCTATTACTTTAAAAGACAAATTTACACATTAAGGTACATTAATTATTCCTGAGAGTAGTTTATACATAAAAAACTTTAAAATAAGGATTAAACATTTACTTTCAGCCTTTTTGCTCTAATTGTCCAAGCCCAGCTTAAATATTTAGCCAGGCCAGTGACACAGAGAAGACTAGAGTTCGATGAAAGGATGCGTAGTGCTGCAACATAGTCTCTAGTACCCAGAGCTCTACACAACGGTTTGAGCCAGTAACCCCATTGAACCCTGTAGGCCAGGCAGGCAAACAAGAAGTGGGCCATAGACTCTACTCCTAGTGTACAACAAGGGCAGGCAGATGACGTTTGGAATTGGGTTTTCCAGCGTGCAGTAAATTCCCTTATCGGTAGGGTACCGATCCTGAATTTAAAATACAGTGCCCTGTCTAGGGGTTTATAGATGATATCTAAATATGGCTCAGTAGACATAACGTCCTTTATCATTTGGAACCTATTGGTTACACTTCCCATCTTTTTTTGTGTTCAAATCGTTTTTATTAGACAATAAAGAAAAGAAAAGAAAGCAAATGTGGATCAATAATACAGACAATCGTGTCATTACATTGCTGAGGTCAAAGAAATAAGAAATAACAAATAACAAATAAGAGATAACTAATAAAGTAAAGTTACACAGTGCTTGATTCAGAACCACACCTTCATGACGGATATACGGTCAAACGTAAGGATGATATTAATAATATTAATATTACAGTAGATGCGTTCTAATTGGTTATGACAATAAAATTACAGTTTCGCAATACAATGAGAGGGTACAGCATCGTAATGCTCTCAGTGTGGACTTGATTAACAGTTGGTATATGCAGTGTTCAAACAACCGTCATGTTCATGCATATTATGTCAAGGATATAGCTTGTGAAACCACAGTGCAGCTCAACAGATAAAATACAAGATCTTACTGAAAGTATATGGTAGTGTGCAGGACTACTATAGAGTAGCAGTATGCTATTTGTGGCCTGTCTCCGGGTGGCTACTCGCCGGGCATTTTAGGGTGGCTAGTGATTATTGGGCATTCTACGGCGGGTCAAAGGAGAAGGAGGATGCATCCAGAGAGGTCCAGAGTTTCTTATTGGTAACTTGCCAATGGGAAAGAGTGTAAGGCGGGATTGTCTACTCCTCTGATGCAAGATAGCCACTCCTTCCAAGTAAGGAAAGAGACCTCTGAAGCTGCCTTCCAGTAGCAGAGGACAACTTTACACGCTAGGGTGAGTAGTAGGTCAAGGAGTTGGCGATCTTGGTCTCTTATTAACATCGGGTCAATGGCCCCCAGAATTATGTAAATGAATTCCCTCCTCGGTTTGATGCCGAATATGTGCTCAATGTAGTCAAAAAAGTTGGACCAGTATTTGTGTAACATAGGACATTTGAATAGCATGTGTGGCAGGTCACCATCAGCTAGGGAGCAGTTCCAACACGTGGGGGTATCTCTTAGATTAAGTTTAAATAATTTTTGTGGGGTCCAGAACACCCTGTTGAGTATCATGTATTTGGTTTGCGAGAGGATTGGTGAAACTTTGTGTGTGAGTGCTGAAGCATGGATCCTGTCCCAGTTAATAACTATTTCGGTATTGTTAGGTTCTGCTTCCCATTTAAGCTCGTTTCGTCTTAGTGATTTGCTCAGTGTCGGCGCAAGCAATTTGTAGACTTTTGAGACAAAGTGTCCTGATGATTGTAGGTGAGGGAGCGTCGACTTTAACTTTAACCAAGGTGTTGAGAGTGTGAACGAGCGTGTGGACAAAGCTGGCTTTAGTTTCAGGAATGCGTAGAAGTCAATTGGTTGAAGGGAGTGTTTAGACTGGATCGTTGCGAAAGGCAGTGGCATGTGCCCATCGTAAAGATCCGAGACCACGTTGATTCCTTTGTCTGACCAATGGTCCCAGGAAGGGGACGAGCCATTGATCTTTATGAGTGGGTTACGCCATAGGGATGAGGAAGCCGACTTCTTTATTTGTAGGCCAGATTTATGTGTAAGATCTAATCTGAGAAGAGCTCTTTTGGTGTTAAGCATGATATACTTAGAGTGTGTGAGGTGTGACAGGTCCATGGTGAGTACCGCTGCGAGTGGGGCTTTGCCTATAATAGACTTTTCTATATTGATCCACAATGGTGTGTAGCTAGGTCCTTCGGTGAACCAGGAAGCCCCTTGTTTACACAAGAAAGCAGTTTGATAGTTTCTGAAGTTGGGTAAGCCTAGCCCACCTTTAGGTTTTGGAAGTTATAGTTTTTTCATAGAGATTCTGGGTTTCTTCCCCTTCCATAGGAAGTTACTAAATAATTTGTCTATTTTTTGTAGGAAGTCCTCTGTGAAGGTCATAGGGAGAATGCTTGCCATATAATTAAATAAGGGGGTGACCATCATCTTTAATGTCTCTGCTCTACCCGGACACACAAGAGAACTCCTCGATCGTGGAGAGCAAGGCAGGTATAGCTCTATCAGCCTGTTCACTCAGGACTAAAACATCATCAGCATATACCGTGAGTTTGATAGTACATTCCTTAAACTGAATTCCCGGGATGTCATTATTCTCCCGGATTTGGTATAGAAAGGGTTCAATTGCCAGGAGGAATAGGGATGTGGACAAGGGGCATCCCTGTCTAGTCCCTTGTTCCAGTTTGAAAGGGGAGGAGAAAGCTCCACCAGCCCTCACTCTAGCAGTCGGACAGGTATATAGGGACATTACCATTTTAGTAAATAGAGGGCCCAACTCGAATATATGTAGAACTGCTTCCAAACATGTCCAATCCACCTTGTCAAAAGCTTTTTCTGCGTCGAGTGTTATCGCCGTAGTGGGCGTGGAGAGGAGCTTAGCTTTTTCGATTACATGAGCTAGGATTCTGGTATTGTCACTTGACAATCTATTTTTCAAAAAGCCGGCATGTTAGGGGTGGATTAAGGACGGCAGCACCTTCTGGATGCGTCTTGCTAGGATTGAGGCCAAAAGCTTACAATCCAAGTTTATTAACAAAATGGGCCTGTAGTTTTTGGGGAGTTTAGAGTCTTTCCCTTCCTTGGGTATCACGGCAATCACTGCCTCAGCCATCGTTCCCTTTACCTTCCCGTAAGACTAATCTCATGGAACACGTTCAGAATTGGTGTCGTATGCGTTTGTGCAAAGCATTTATACAATTTTGCCGTAAACCCGTCTGGGCCAGGGGCCTTCCCACTCTTAAGAGACTTGATCGCATCAATGACTTCTGCCTCAGATACCGGTTTGTTTAAGGATTCTTGTTCTGAGGGCGTAAGCGTTGGTAGTGCGCATTTGGTGAGGTATTCCTCCACTCTCTCTTTCCCCACATTTACGTTCCTGGCGTATAGCTTCTCATAGAAGTCTTTGAATAAGTCGGCAATTTTATTGGGGTCCGAATTGGGGGTGCCTTTATCATCCAATAGGGAAGTGATCGTGTTTTTTTAAATTTTAAATTTAAGGTAGGCTGCTAATCCTTTCCCCGCCTTGTTAGATTCACAGACTTTAAAGCGTTTCCTTCTATCTAACCAGACTCCTGCCTTTTCACTTACTAGTTTATTATAGACATATTTTTGGTTGGTCAAGTCAGTCAGTGATTTGGCACTTCTACTGTTTAGGTATTCGTGTTGGAGTTTTGAGATGTCTTCTAGTTTTAAAAGGGCGGCATTAGGGTTTTTGTTTATTGCGGATGATATTTTTATGATGAGTCCCCTTACGGTGGTCTTTAGTGCTTCCCAACGGATTAAATCAGAGGTGTCCCCCTTTTTATTAATTGTTAAGAATTCGTTGAGGGCGCATTCTATTGTTTCTCTATGCTTCTCATCGTTCACAATGGCGTCGTTGAGGCGCCACATCGACTGGCGGATTGTCGGTTTGATATTTGATAAAGTGAGTGATATACAAGAGTGGTCAGAGACGAGTCTTGGTGCAATGTCTGTGTCCTCTATTCTGGCTACAGCGTTCCTAGTTATGAATATGTAGTCAATTCTTGAAAACGAGTCGTGAGGTGGGGAGTAGAACGAGCAGTCTCTACTGTCAGGGTTTTGTATACGCCATGTGTCTACCATGTGAAATCTGTTACATAGCTTAGTGAATTCCTTATGGGCTTTGCCTGGTTGGAAGGTGCACTTAGAGTCCCTATTCAGGGCAGGGTCGAACGGAAGGTTGAAATACCCTGCTAGTATATGAACTGCAGAGTCCGGGATGGTGTCGATCTGTTTCGCTAGTTCTAACCAGAAGGAAGGTTCATGTGTGTTGGGGGCGTATACCATTGTAATGTAAAATCAGTGTTGTCTTTAATTAATTTCACCGAGATCCATCTACCCTTCGTGTCTACGGAGGATGAAACCACTTCCACATTCGCCTTCCTAGCAAATAGTATCACTACCCCGTTTTTCTTAGACACAGCTCCGGATCCTACCACCTCAGCAAAGAACTTGTTACGTAGGGTGTGAAAGTGTTTCGCCTCTAGCTTTGTTTCTTGTAATAGGGCTATGTCTCCTTATTGTCTACGGAGATAATCAAGCACTTTTTGTCGTTTAATCGGTTGGTTCAAACCCTTCACATTCAGCGAAAGTAATTTAAGGTTATCTATGGTTGTCGTCCCTATGGCGGTGTCTATAGTAGGAGCCATCAACTGTCGTGTGTGGAACATTCTGACTTACTACATTGAGCTATATTAGTATTAGAGGACGTGTTTTGGCCTAGACACAGGTGGCGCAGCACTACGCAGGAGACAATGTTAGCATGAGCAAGAGTCGTACTGGTTTCAAGAAGCACATTCGGTTGCAAGATAGGATGCAAATTAGAGGAAACAAAGCAAAACAATACACAAAATGCAAAAACAATCCCCCCCTCACCCCTTCAAACCTCCCTCCACCCTCCTCCCTTACCCACAGCCCTCCCCTCCCACCCCAATAGTAGAAAAAGAACATGGCGACTCAGGAACGACCGCGAGACCGCCTCCAAGCAGCTTACTCAGAACTATTAATCGTAGGAGCTGCAAAACACATTCCAGATCAAACGTGAAACAATTATGCAGACAAAGAGATATAACAATAGTGCTGTATCAGTGAACTCAGCAAAGGCCACTATAGTGACTGTATCAGTGGGAACAAGGTATATCAATAATAACTGATGGAGTGTCCTGAAGGTACGTAAAACCTAGGAGGTGTACTACACAATAAAGTTACAACATATTACGCAACTATTGAAACACAAGACCACTAGCATAGCAATCTCAAAAATAACTTGTGTAACAGGTTCCAGAGAGACTGTACTGTCATATTTGAATCATAAGAAGACCCGCTGACATTGCCCTAAGCATGGGCGAATTTTGCGAATCTCGCGTTCGCGAATTTTGCGGATTTGCGAACTCGCAATCCGCAAAATCCGCGAATTCTCGCGAATTTGCGGATTTTTTTTTTGTGTTCGCGCGGGTTTCTGCCAGTTCGCGAGGGTTTTGTACAATTTCGCAAACGCGAACTTACCTGTCGGGTCGCAAGTTTTGCGAACTTGTTGTTTCTACGTGTCCAGCCTGTTTGGGACACTCTTCTTCATCACTGCCACTCTCTGTCACCACTGCCACTCTCTGACTACTCATGCCACCTTCTGGCCCACCCATGCCACCCTCTGTTTCATCACAGCACCCTCTGGTTGTCCAGTCAGTGTACATTATTGTGGCAAAGCAAAGCACACCTTCCCTGCCTCAAGTGACCTGAATTAATTTGGGGCTGATTAATGTGTCACAGAATATATTTTTAGCTGGCACCTGCTTCCTTAGTGCTTCCTGATTAGTGATCTTTTGCACTTGCTAAGTGCTTTCATTGTTGCAAAATTAGTTACAACACCTGCCCTGCCCCAACTGACAATAATGAATTAGGGGCTGATTAATGGATTTGAACTTCCAGCCTGGCTCCTGCTTGTCTCCCTTAGCTGTAATTCAGGACCTTTGTGGCATATGTGTAACTATTCTGAGGTTCAGAGCAGGGTCACATAATAGTTGCAACTGGCAACTGAACTCTGGAGGGGCCCCTCAGGAAGCACTACAGGAAATGGCTACTAATGATGAGCCTGAACTTTTGAACCTGGTAAGTAGTTTCAGTTTTGCTAAGATCGTATTTCTGCAATTTTGCGCTTATTCGCGGGGCGCGAAGTTGTACTGGGAAGCCGCGAACTCACGCGAACAGTGCGAGCAAGCCATAAAATCCGCTGCTCGCGGATTTGCGGATTTTGCGGGAGATTCGCGAATCTCGCGGATTGCGAATTTACCGAAAATCCGCAAAATCCGCGAGCGAAACGGATTTTCCGCCCATGCTTACATTGCCCCCAAATGAATCGTAGAACAGGAAGCAAAGTGGGTGGACTATAAAAAGGTACAAGCAGAGCCGTGCCGTCCTACCAGACGCCATTTCCGGACAATATAGCTAGCAGGTTGAGGGTACAGCATAAGTCATACCCAATAAGTAGTGACAATACCCAATAAGTAGTGACAAAAACCATGGTCTTTGAGGAAACGGAGCATACGGAACATAGTGCAGAGCAAGGACACCCAAGCACAGTTAGGTGGACTATGAGGAGCCTTAGAACATGTTAGTACAGGATACTCAAAAGCTCATCCTAGGCCGGATGCAGAAGCGCCCATCTGGGCCGAAGGGGAAACTTCCATATTGCCGTCCCCTTGGGTGAATAGTAGGTGTCGTAGTTTTTGTGGTTCATAGAACACATGAGTTACACCCTGTATTGTTACTTTGAACTTGGTCGGCCCAATAAAACCATACATGTATCCAAGTGACTTTAGTTGTGGTCTCATTGCAAGAAAGGCTTTCCTGATTTCCACAGTCTCTTTAGTCTTTACTAAAGTCCTGTGAGATGAAGATTGTGTGACCTTTCCATAGTACATGGTTATGTTTACGGACAAAGGTAAGTATCTGCTCCGTGTGTTGATATCTTAGTGGCTTGCACACTATCGCTCTCGGGCCTTTCTGTTCCTTAGTAATTCGCCCCGGTACTCTATGTGCCCTATCGAACTCCAGTGGCTGAGTGAAGGTTAGATTTGTGGCCTGTGTAAACCACTGCTCAAGGAAGGGTATGCATGATCCATGGGGTTCCTCCGATTTTTCTGGCATTCCAAAAATTCTCACGTTCCCCCTCCTATTTCTATCCTCCAATCCCGCAACTTTCCTCACAAGAAGATCCGAGCACAGGGTGAGTTTCTTGTTGGCTCCACAGGTTCTATTTTTGGAGTCTTCCAGTTTACTTATTCTGCTCTCGGACTCCGTCAGCCTAGAGTTGATGTCCTTTATATCTTGTCGAACCGCAACAACCTCCTCGTTGGTGGATTTGGCTAGATCTCTAACTTCTTCCAGTCTGCTCAGGATAGTCTCCATTGCTTCTGCTATTTCTTTTTTCCCTTTGACTGGCGTCGGTGGATCAGATTTCAGACGCTTGGAAGTTTTCCCATTATCTTTGCCCCCCATTCTTAACTTATTTGCTGGGAGATTGCCAATGCCTTTGTATCCTATTGGTTGGACTGATCCGGGATCACTGCTGTAGCACCTTCCGTCAACGTGCGACACAGAGCAGAGTCTATAAATAACAGCTTGTTTCCTTGGGGTTCACAAACCTCACAGCGCTGAGTCTGGGTCGTGTTGTGTCAATGTAAGGCAGCGCATTGATTAATTAGCCTTCCTTATGTGGGTAATCGTGAGTAATGAATAGCGTTTTATTGGCGGGAAGGATATGTTCGCATTACAGGTAGACTGGATGCATAGCCCCACATGAACACACATCGGTAGGAGTCGCCATTTTGTACAGCGCGAGAGGTGTCTCTCTGTTAACGGCTAGTGCTGAAAGCACTACCAACGTGACACACAAGGCAAAATGTACAGATCATGTCCATATATACTGGTCTCAGATCACCAGTAGCCTTGTGAGCAATCAAGATTCTGCATTGAAATTGAATCACTAGTGAGGCATTGGCAGACGCGTGTATCAGCTTGGCAGTCACTCGATTTTGTCAGATTACTGATTGCATCATTACATTTAGCAAGTGCGCACGAGCGGGAGCGTTAATTGCTTGCAGGAAGTCCTTCAAACCCACTACTAGGAGCATGGAACTTAGTACCAACCATAGCAGTGACCATAGCAGCGGGGGCGCAGGGTGTCCCGAGTGCGAAATTAAGTGCGCAGGCAAACCGCCATTTTAAACGGTCGTTTCTCGCGCCGCTTTTCCTTTACATTTGCACATTTGCAGTAAACTCACTGTGAGCACCATTTACTCACGACCCAGCCGCTGTAGATCGACAACCTGGAGCTGTGTACCGCGTTGAGCGAGCATTCCCTTGATGAGGCGAGTCCGGTGCTCCGGGAGGCCTCGTGGTTGTAGCCGGGTTCAGGCTCCGTCACGTTCTGCAGTCTCCGGCGGTCAGGGCAGAAGGTTGATTTTCTCTGCTTTCCGCGTACGGATTCGGCTCAAATTTTCTGCATCACCGGGTCTGATGTTCCGACACCTGAATCCCCGCTTTAATCAGGAATGGAGTCGGATTGCAGCCCTCTGTTATCCAAAGACCGTAGCTGCCTGGAGGAGGACAGAATTACGCCGCCATTTCCCCGGCGTCCAAGCCACGCCCCCTACACTTCCCATGTTAGGGTCACAATTGCGCTTCCTTGAAACTCAATTCCAAAAAAGGTTCTTTATTACTGATTTTGGAGGAGCTGATCTATTCTCCCATGATTCACTAAGACCTAGGTCAAATAGTAGGGACTTTACGTCTTGGAGCCATTTGATTTTTTCCAGCCCATAGTAGACATCATCTCTGCCAAGCCTTCTGCATATTTGGCCAGCTCTGGGACCCGCCAGAGCTGCGCCCACAATAGGAGTGGGCGAAGCTTTGCCAGGTCACTAATGGCATGGCACCCAAGATCCAGCAATAGAGGTACCATGGGCATGCTCTGTGGGAGTGTCATTAATTCCCTAAGGAATCTATTTTCAGATTTGGCCAGATGCTCCGTATTGCTGGATGCCCAGAGTTCTGCTCCGTAAAGGTCCACAATTACCCCCCTGGCCCTGTAAATGTCAATTACTTAGCCAATAGGTCTCGTAGATGTAGAGCGCTGTTCCTTTAGCAAGGCCCCCGTAACCCTCTTATGGCCCAATAGCATCTTCTGCACGTGGGCATTCCACTTCATGGAATCCGAGAGTCGGATGCCGAGGTAGTCGAATTCCAGGACCCTCTCGAGAGGCTCCAGATTTAGGACAGGGGGCTTACCCAGCTTCCTTGGCGGGTTCAATAACAAATATTTAGTCTTGCTGGTGTTTATCACAAGCCCCCTTGATGCGCAAAAGATCTGGAAGCTGTCAAGAAGATTCTGGAGCCCAACTGGGGATTGAGATAGAAGAAGAGTATCATCGGCGAACAGGAGGGTTGGAATGCGCTCACCCGCCAGCGATGGTTCGTCAGACTGGGTCTTCATTAAGTGCTCCACCACTCCATTCACATAAAGTGAAAACAGAGTGGGGGCAAGGACACATCCCTGGCGGACGCCCCTGTCCACCAAGATTTTCCTGGTCTTTTGCCCCTGGGTACCCCACCTTACTTGGGCAAAGTTGCCATCGTGGAGACGCACCAGCAAGGACAGAATGTATGCTGGGATTCCCATCTCAGATAGCACTCCCCAAAGACGGGCACGGGGCACCAAGTCAAAGGCCGTCTTGAGGTCTATAAGTGCCAGGTAGAGGCTTCTCTTCCCCACAAGAACAGTTTTCCAATAAATGAGTAAGAGCCTGAAGGCCTGCTCGATCGTTCCTGTTCCAGATCTAAAGCCCGCCTGGTAGTCCGAGAGAATCCTGTTTTCCTCAGCCCAATACAAGATTCTCGTGAGAATCACCTTCCCAATCACCTTCTGCGTGGTATCAATGAGGCTGATTGGGCGGTAATTCGCGGGGTCGCCCCTATCTCCTTTTTTGAAGATAGGGATGACCTCTGCCCCCTTCCTAGACTCGGGGATGGGACCCCCGTTATTGATGGAATTAAGAAGGGTAGAAATAATCTTTGCACATTTACGAGGATCAGAGCGGAGGAGGTCACCAGGGATGCCATCGGGCCCAGAAGCTTTCTGCGGGACAATTGCTCGAATTGCATCCTCCACCTCCCTGTCCGCAAAATGGGTTCCATCCTTGTCCCTTAGAGTTGGCAAGCAGGTCTGAGGGGTTGGAGCAGGGTGTCCATTCTGGGAGCAAGAATACAATTTGGAGAAGTGATCAAACTAGGTTTCTCCCACTATGTTGCAGGTTATGGTCTCACTTGAGGGTCTGTTCTTTGATCTAATAAGATTCCAAAAGCGGGCTGAATCTCTCCCCAGACTAGCCTCCTTAAGTGAGCACCAGTACTCGTTTTCCCAATTTCTTTTGGCCTCAATGACAGCCTGTTTATATTCCTTGCGTGCCAGCTGGATGGATCTTTGGGACCTGCTTTTCACAGCTTTTATCAATGATGTTTTTGCATGCCGGCACTTAATGTATACCATCCCTCCTTAATAATGGGCCTATAGAGTTTCCTCTGCACGGGGCCTCTGTTTCGGGCTAGGAATATATTACCTAGTGCTTTGATAGTTTCTTGGAATATGTCTGTTGCCTTAGACTGGCCACATTGGTCTAAATCTCTTGACTGCATTTTAACCTGCGCTGCAGACAGGATAACCTCAATATTCACCATTTTCCCTGGGTCTAGAATCATTTTACACTATTTTAGGCGCCTACCACAGTTTGATGGGGTGACTTCCTTTGTGAGCATGAGTTGCACCATTGCATGTTCTTCAGCTCCCTTCCAAATGGGATGTAAGCTCAATGAAAGGGGGTTATGGTCGCTATCAGTTGTTGAGCGTACCTCCATGTCCACCAGGTAACGCCACAATTTAAGGTCAAGGAGGATGTAATCGATCCGCGTGGCATGGTTTATCCTTTTATAAGTGCAGGCCCCAATTGGGTCAGAAATGGTCCTACCATTTGCTGCTCGTAAACCAAATTCCGAGGTAAGCATATTCATCTGGATCGCCCGCTGCGTCCACCTCCGAATCGGGTCAATTTAGAGAACAGTTATACCTCTCCTAGTGTCATCCTCAGCTGTGCCGAGGATGTCATCGACAGCCAGCGGCTCAATAGTACAGTTAAAATCCCCAGCAACCAGGATATAAGCGTCCTGGTTGCAACTCCTAAGTTGGCCTTCTAATAGAGCGACAATGGGAGATGGGATACTGCCCTGAGTACCGCGAGCATACACGTTGAATACTTCTAGGGCTTTCTCTCTCCGACCTCCATATACTGTGACCCTAAGAATATCTGGTGAACTGCAATATATTTGCTTAAAAGTACATCCTATTGAAATGCTCACCCAGACTAAAAGTCCACCAGAGGGGCGACCTCTCCCTGTTTTGGGGGTATAGCCGGCAGATGGAAGGTAGTATAACCCACTTTATGGTGAGGGACTAAACTCCAAGTTTCCTGGAAGATGCAAATAGAATGGGCATCGACTATAACATTCCAATCCGGCAGATCAAGTTTCTTTGAGATGCCCGCAATATTCCAGGACAATACCTTAATCTGGCGGCCGGGCTCTACTATGCCCTCTGAGGTACAAGGGTACTTTGGGGAAAGGCCAATGTCCACTAAACTGGGGGACACTTGCTTCAGTTGCGAGCTAATTTCTCCTTCAATTGAGGGAGCTAAAGCCTCAATCATTGGTGCCTGCACTTGTGGGGAAGGGCTCTCTCCAGGGTCGTTTTCCAAATATTCACGGCTACCAGTGGATTCTGTGGGGATGGTCAGCCCTCTCGCAAGGTTGCCTCCCTCACCATAAGTGGAATAGCTAGGTAGGATTAGAGGGACTAGGATAGGCCCGGGAGTACAGGGATCATTGGTTTTACAAGTGGTATCAATAGTAGAGACTAGGGTGCTCTGTTGTAACTTTAATACCCTATTTCCTCGAAACAGAACCCCTCCAGTTTCCACAGCTGTAATGGCTAATGGGCAGGTATATACCTGTCAGTAGCCAAAACGAGCTCCATAAGGCCCCAGGAATTGATTCTGGGTACTTGCTCGATATGCAAAATGGTTTGCATGGGCTGACTCTCTGGTACTCTCAAGGCCAAATGAATGCTGGTGATTTCTATGTTCATTGAATTGCACATAGAAATAACCCAGCTCAAAAGTTCCACTCCCACTACAACTATGGTTACTCTGCTGATTACAGATATACCCAGAAACCCTAGGGTCCCTAGAATTTACAAGAATGCAGTCGCCTGGAATGTCCTTAACCCTGTTCCCAATCCAATCTACCCTCCTCACATGCAAAATCTGACCATCCAAGTAAGCTGGAAGGGGTCTATTGCCATTCAACCAATACATAGTTTTATTCTTCAACTCGTGATTAAGGGTGGGCGTAAAATCCGTTTCGCGGACGAATTTGCGGATTTTGCGCGATTTCGCTATCCGCGAATCTCGCGAAATCGCGGTAAAATCCGCGAATCAGCGGGGACGAATTTTCAGCCAAGCAAGGGTTACAGCAGCAGGTGCAAAAGTTGAACCTAATTTCTTTGTAACCTTTTACAAAAGGGTTACAAACAAATTAACTTCAACTTGGACACCTGCTGCTATTTGCTTCCTGGCACCTCTTTGCCTACTTGCAACTATTCTCTGACCCTGCTCTGACCCTTGAAGCAGGGTCAGAGAATAGTTACAAGTAGGCAATGAGGCACCTGTCCAAGGAATTAAACCTCATCAGGAAGCACTTACAGATATAAAAAACAGGAAGAAGGGAGAGGATGGCAAATACACCCATTTTGAGTTGTCAGGAGGGGTTAAACTAAAAGAGACCTTTACAGCACAATTTTCATATGCATTTTGCTAAAAATAAAAAGCTGTATGTTCTGTAGGGGCAACTCAGGAATCTGGCCCTTCAGAGATCCGGCCTCTCTTTCTTTCTCTCGTTCTCTCTTTCCCCCTCTCTTTCCCTCTCTTTCTCTCTATCTATCTATCTATCTATCTATCTATCTATCTATCTATCTATCTATCTATCTATCTATCTATCTATCTATCTATCTATCTCTCTCTCCCTCTCCCATAAACGACTGCATGGGTAACTTCGCTATGCAAGCGGCTCGCGAAGACACAAAAAGCCCCGCGAACACGCAAAAAACCCCGCGAACACGCAAAAAAAACCCGCGAACAGGCAAAAGAACAAAAATCCGCAAATTCGCACAAATTCGCGAGTTTTGCGGATTGCGAATTCGCAAATACGCAAATTCGCGGATCGCAAATTCGCAAAATTCACCCATGCTCACTCGTGATAGGATTCAGATTTCCCAGGCTCAAGCATTGGAACTCCGGTCAAAACCAATACATAAGGTTGGCACCCCGGGGGTAAATTTGCATGAGGCACCACCCGGGCATTAAGTGGTGCTGCCCCTGACTTGGGATCTATCACTGGCCCATCAACCACAGGAACCCCTGTGGTTGTATACGCAATATTAGGTTCGCCCCTAGGATGGGGGGAGGGGCCCCTAGGCGGTTCTTTTGCCTTGTTTTGGGAGCTTGAGGGCTTGGGTTTAGTTTTTCCCCCTGGGTTTCCTATTTTTGTTTCCGTAGCTTTTATGGTCGCTTTAGACGATACCCTAGGGGCTGAAGTGACATTGATTCCTACCTGTTTCGGAGAGGGTATGGGCTGAACTGGGGATATCAGGGAATGGGCATCACTGTTCTGTTGATTTTTTGACTGCAGGTTGAGCATGGTTGTGAGGGAGAAGAAATTGTCCAGAGTGGCCTTCTCAAACCGGTCAAGCCTCTCCGTCAACTCCTTAACTCTCTGAAGAATTGGCAGTGTAAATGAGGACAAGATCTGTTCTAGGTGTAACAGGAAGGGAAGTTGTTGGGTATCCCCTCTAGTGGTAGAAGTAGGTAGTGTAGAACAGATGACTGCTGCTGCTGCTGCGAATAGCAATGGACGGCCTTTAGCAGCAACTCCAGGATCCGAATGAGGGTCTACTATCCTCCCCTGCCCATCTCTCTGCCCTCTCGGTTTCGTTTTTTTGGTTTTAGTTTTTTTTTAGGTTGGCGCGCCTCCCCCCATAGAGCCACTAAAGGCCCTCTTCCTTTTGTTAGTAGCTAGACTTGTCCCTTCCATGCGAGGGTGCTCAGAGTGTTCAGAGTGCTCAGATACGGCCGAAGACGATGATAGGTCTAAGACTGATGTGAGCGTTATCTGCGAGGTAACCCTCTGCGGTGTTGACTGTGTGTCTAAGCGGGACCCACTGCCTAGTGTAGTAGGTGTACATGCAATAATCCCTGGACTCCCCTCAATTGATGGTAGGTTCCCCAGTTGGGTGCTATCAGAACCAGCATGCACCTGGATCATGGCTGGCGATAAGGCTCTAGAAAGAGGGTCTAGCGACTAACGTTTGCCTTGTATAGATTCTATTGAAAGGCGCCGCTCCGTTAGTGCAATCTCTTTCTCCAGAACTGAGAAATGGTACCACTCACGCAACCCCCTCCCTTTGCCCCATTCCTTCCTGAGCGGGTTGACATTGGCATGTAAAGAAGATATTCAGTACAAAGGTACGAAGTAAAAGCAGACAGTGTAACAGGTAAGGCTTAGGACTAGTGTAGGAAGCTCCCCCAGCGAATTTACCAAGTCGGGTTCTGTGTAGTTCCAATCTGTCCTGTAGGCGATGAAAGGGGAGGTGGCCCAGCCCAGCCTCCTCTGGCCTCTGAGGGCCACAGAGGGCCGGCCCTTTGCCCGGGCTTAGCCCGGCGCACTCCCGCGCGCTCCCGCGCAGCGTGAGCAAGTGGGCTAAGTAGGCCACGTGGCGGGTGGTGGGCGGGGCCGGACAATGGACGCAGACCAGGTGCAATGGGTCTCGCAGGGACTCCTGGACAACTGAGTCCCTGCGGCGTCGGAACAGCCTGCTTCCCCTCCTCGTAGCCAGTAAAGCACTCCCCAACATCCAATGACGCGATGCGCCACCCGCGATGCGGCACCCGCGAAGCGGGTGTGGCGAGATGCAGCGTCGGATCGGCAAGCCCAGGTGAGTTCAAGCAACGTTCTCCAATGGTGCGGGCTACTCACGGTACAAACAGCAACAGCAGCTCTTAAGGTTGGATTACAGAGAGGCAGTTTATCAGTGTGTGGCGGGCGGTGGGCGGGGCCGGACAATGGACGCAGACCAGGTGCAATGGGTTCCGCAGGGACTCCTGGACAACTGAGTCCCTGCGGCGTCAGAACAGCCTGCTCCCCCTCCTTGTAGCTAGCAAAGCACTCCCCAACGTCCAATGACGCTATGCGGCACCCGCGAAGCGGGTGCCGCGAGATGCAGCGTCGGATCGGCGAGTTCAAACAACGTTCTCCAATGGTGCGGGCTCCTCACGGTACAAACAGCAACAGTGTTGAAAGGACAGTCAGAGAGTATGCTGCAGCATCAGCTATTCCAAACAATGGGCCTCTTAAATTTCTCTTCATTACTTTCTTTGTGGCTCATTTTCAAGGATTATAGATCTTCTATTAGGATTCCTTAAAATGTTCTTAAACTACTGAACAACTGTAGATTACAAGTGCCCACAAAAGCCTCCTTATAGCAATAATTCTAAAGTTGATCGCTGTATGAAATTGCAGTACTAGTTGAGGGGGGTAACTACCCCACTCAAGTAATATTCCCATGTGACACAGGGTCAAGACTGATTTGCATATGACTGGGTCCAAACTGGGGTGGCGTAGTTGGCTAAAGAACAATGATTTTAACCTGGATCTTTTGACTGGGGAGAATGTTTGCATTGTCAGCATTCCGTTCATCTTTGGTTTGCTGTAACAGCCTTCTGATCTGAGCCTCAGGGGCATAAAAGGCTCCCCAACCAGCTCCTGTGTGGAACTACAGAGAGTCCCTGATCACCAAGTACTACCCCCCAGCGCCTGGCCCCTTGGTGTGGCTCAGTTCACTTAAATCAAGCTTTTGGGCTCTACTTGATCATGTACGGTCCCGTTCACAGCGAGACCACGCCACACCATCTCTTGCACCTCAGTATAAACCACTCACAGGGGAACAGCAACATCAAGCACCAGTCCACCCATCCATTAAGCTTGGCCTATTCTTTGCGCCATGAGGATAACAGCCTTAGACATTCTCCTTGATCCCTGTGACCCTCTCCAATGCGAACAGGAGTCTTGGCACAAAACTTGAGAAGGTAAATCTTTAGCTGGACTAATCTGGGCCTGTATCCAACCTGCACTCCATCATGGTCAGCCTGAAAATTTGACTGACCCCGTCCAGCATAAGCAAATAGCCATGGTTGGCGCTTTGTGCTTTTAGATTTTATTTTACTCAATATTTTTTAAAAATCCATACCTCTGGTTCCACTGATTGGATTTTTGACATATTGGTCTTGTTTTATTAACAACATTTTACTTTACTGTTCTAATTTGGTGTGGGACATTTTTGTGTCGTGTTGTCACTGTTTTACTATTTGAAGTGTTTAAAAAATACTTTACACATTGCCTCTAAATTAAGCCTGACTGCTCTGTGCCAAGTTACTAGGGGGTTGAGCACAGGTTAACTTGGGGTTTGCTTGAATCTTACCCTGACAAGGATCGTGATTGCTGCTTTTCAGTAAACCAGTATCTTAAAGTAGTAGTAAAAGAGGTTTGGGATGAGTCAAAGAGTGGAAATAGGGAATATTTTGGAAGAGGAATAGTGTCCCATATGTATATGCAAGCGTAAATATATACAAATTCTGGCTTTCTGTTTTTGCTATAAATCATTTTTTTAGTTATTATTATTATTATTACTACAATTGTTATTATAATCATATTCTTTACGTATATTTGTCCCCCAATATATCAAAAGAGACAGCATTTATACATATAACAGATATAAACATATTTAAACATTGTTACAGATATGTGCTATTATAGGAGAGTTAACCCATAAGCATACCCTCATTACCTTATATACATGGATATCATGGTAACGAAAACTCTGCAAACTCCACCGGTGAAGTTTATCGCCCACTCCTACTGTATGGGACAATGGATCCAAACTGCAAAGCCACACACGGCTCTCTTTTATGATGTGTAAATTGATAAACTGATACTAATGCTACAGTGAAACGTTTTCCCGGAAAGCATAAAAGTATGTTGAAATTGGTCAAGCTTCAAAGTTATCTTTCCAAAGAATGTACCTCATGATGCTGCATTACTTGCATTTTAATTAGGATAGTTTTTGTTAATCGCACTGCACATGTTTGATCAAGCACGTTTCCATAATTCCACTGGCCATCTCCTTACCCTATCCATCTCACACCCTTCTGCATAACTAACATTCTACCAATAGCACAACAAATATTATTCCAGGTTTGAGAGAATGAGCTGTAGGGCTTTTGTTTGGTGATGGCCTGGTTAGGACAAGTTAAGTTAGTAGAAAGTAGATGGTGTAGATGGTGTGAGGGATGGTATAGCAAGACATGTAGGCCCACATTTCATATTTGGTGTGGGATTTTTGCCAAAAAGTAGCGGATGCCTTTCTTCAAACTCTATTCAGAGTCAGGAGAAGTGGCAGGTTTCCATTGGAAGACCATCTGATGGATCCACTAGTGAAAACATTTGACCAACCACCCATCTGACATTGGACAAATGGTCAATGTATATCAGATTTATTTAGAGCAGACATTCCAATATACATTTTTTCTGCTTATAGGGCACAGAGATCTATGTCTACCTGGTAAATCTCACTAAGTAAAGAGAGTAACCTGAAGCCAGCCCATCGGACTTCACTGTCCAGCAGTCATTGCTCCAGGAGGGGCACCGAGCAGTGACTCAGAGCCATAAAGTGCTCCAGAGAGGCCCGTAACGCTCAACATATGGAAACCTACAGCCAGCCGACTTTCATTGTTCAGCAGTCTTTTACTTCTAAAGGGGAGAGGAGCTGTGACTCTGAACTATATTGTGATCTGAGAGCCCTGCAGCGCGGGGCGCTGCTGGGTGCTGCGTACAGACTCTACAATAAATAATTCAAAGAAACTCTTGCACAATATTGTGTCTACAATCAATAAATTTGAATAGCCTAATGCCCATAAAAAACTGATAAACTACAGAAAGATATAAAAAGATACAGTAAAGAACGGACCCACCCATTTCTCAAAAAATACTTTTACCTTCCTTAAGGCCCGAATAATACCTCTTTTAAACAAACCACTTTCTCTGCTACTAACTCAGATACAGACAGTGACCTGACAGCAGACAATTCCTATAAGTGTAAGATTGATAATCAGCCCTTGAGTTCCCATCAGCCTTTTTTAGGGCAAGCCTGCAGGGGCACAGGACCACCAAGGAGATAACAAGGTACAAGACGAGGATGGTACCAGAATCAATACACTCCGGGCTACAGAAAAACAAGGAATCAATATTAGAATAGTAGAAACCGATCAAACCATATCGATCTTCAATGTATTAACTCATGTACTTTCTCAATCAGAAATGTTATTACTGATGTCAGGTCTCTCTTTTGTACTTACTTATAGGAATGACATATCTCAGATCAAATTCTAACTCTGCGGAGCTCGCAGAGTGCAGAAAACTCATCTTCGTGATGTGTAGTGCAGTTTTCTCCCTGCTCATAATCGCGAATGGTAAGTTTACTATCCCGAGTGGTAAGTTCACGAGCGCAAACTGCAGTTCGGGTAGAACCAGCACACACTGCAGTTTGCACTGCACTCCGCCACTCGCTGAACTTCGTGGAGTTTTTTTGTAACTTCGTGGAGTTCTGCATAGCAAAACTCCACGAGCTACGCCCAGGCTCATATTCATAGTTCATGTGGGCTTTACTATATAGGCAAAACTACTCAACAGATTAAAAAAGAATACTACAACATCAATCAAGAATAAAATGCCATGTTGAGAATGCCGCAATGGTTGAACATTACACCAAATTGCAACGCTCAGAGAAGGACATGGTCTGGTGGGTTATTGATGTGACAACACTTTGTAACAAAAATATCTAACATTGAATACATGTTATCAATAAATGAAAACCGTTGGATCAGCAAAATTGACAATGTCACCAAGGGCTTGAATTTAGCTGTAAAATGGCAAACACTAGCATTTATGTTCTAAACTAGTAAGAGATGAGCATTTTCCCTCGACTCCATTGATAAGCACCAATGATAATACCATCTAGGGTTTAAATTTGTTACAGAATGGCTGGTATTAGCATCAATTATCTCAATCTGTTGTATAATAATATCTACCTCCTTTATTATGGTGTATTTGACTAATCTTCATCTGAATTTCCTAACTTGATGATTATTTGACTGATGCTGGCAACTACACCTCTAGCCACATGTGTACAAATGCAAGTGTTTTACCAATGTTCACCGCATATCACACTGTGTTTGTAAACATCTAACAATGATTTTGCAACACTCTATTGCTATCTGGTATGCATCTGTGAACCAATTTTGAACTATTGACTTCTAAGTCTCAACACACAAAATTAATGTATGAAGTTCTTCATGATTATGGTTATGTCTTCAAATGTAGAGATAATTAATATGTTGTTGGACTTCCTTTATATGACTGCTGATTGATAACATGCATGATATAAACTATTTTCTTTCCTTTTTGTCTTTTTCCTCTTCTCAGTTTCACCTTGTCTTTCCCAATCTCCCTTTCTTTTTATGTTTTCCCTAATGTATCAATGAAGGAATTTAGATATTTTTCAAAGTAATTTTACGCCATCTTCCTAATTCATTTAAACCGGCTTTATATTCAACAAATGAGATTGACAATGCATGATGACCTTCTTCCATCTCTATTTCTTAATAAAGCTGTGAACCTCCCAGCAGATGATTAATTATATAAACTACTACATATGTGAGTCTCGTTTCAAGATGCATGCTGATATGAGATGTAGTTATATTTTTTACAACATT
Organism: Lissotriton vulgaris; assembly: GCF_964263255.1. Lineage (NCBI taxonomy): Eukaryota > Metazoa > Chordata > Amphibia > Caudata > Salamandridae > Lissotriton > Lissotriton vulgaris. The sequence continues at coordinate 50,112,250 of NC_141690.1, forward strand.
GATATGATGTGTGTTACACTATTTTTTAACAAAACAGCATATTTTCGATGTTACACCATAAGGGCTGCTGAGTTTTAAACACTGAAATTAATACAGATATCGGCCTGATGGTTCAATGCAGAACACAGACAGCCCCATTGTTGAGTTTCACAACTTTGCCCATATTTTAAATAATATTCCTTTCACAAACTGAATAGGGTATTCATCCAACGGGCCCCCTTTGAGAGGGTTTGCATAATGGGATAGCCCTTCCAAGATGGCCATCACATTTGTTGAAAGATTATGGCCATTTGAATCAGACCTGGCAGCAAAAATATACTTCTGTTTACTCAATTTAGTTGCTGCTTGACTTTGGCCGGGATACCGATCTGTGACGGTGTGCGATGAATGTTTTGAAGTCAATTTATTTGACAAGCAACATCTATTTATTTTTAACTTTAATGTTTTAGAGCCTCAAACTGAGAGTTTATTTATAATATTGATAAGCTCTCTCATCTCTTTTTCCCTTAAGCATAACCACTTAGTCGCCACATTTTTAACTTTGGCTTTTTGATTAAGACTGCACGCTGAAATCTTATTAGACTGCAGGCAAGAAAAAGGTATTTTTGATTCATCATTGATTCATTTCTCACAGCGATTCAGTCTCCGATTTGTCTAAAACTTTACATTTGGTTCACCAGAAAGTAAATGGTGCAATTGGAGTAATATTTCATGTTGAATAATATAAATAAATTATGTTTTCTTCATTTACATTTTGCAAATATTTCTCAAATAGAATTCGGCCAAAAGCCACGATACTCATTATATAAATGATTGCACAATAACATTTTCCCTTTTTTAAGATTAAACATAAATCATTTATAGTAAGTGCTGCATTACAGTGATTTTGCTGCTCCTGCAGTTGAATAAGAATCGGATACATGATCCGTTACTTCCTTTTCAGATTGCTTTGATTCATCACCACTCATTTATATCCACCTGGACCAATCATTCAATTGTCCATATCCAGTTTCTACTTTAAGTAAGTCTTATCCAATATTGTCACTTCAAAAAGAGGTGGGTTAACACTGTTGTATCCTCTCCTATCATTTAGAGGATCCTGAAGCATAATCCTTTTTCTCATGAGATGTTAGTAATATTTTCTCTTTTCACTTTCTCTGGGTGTATATCTTGGTTCTTTTAAGGTCCTTTCCTCAACAAACACATTTTTTTGTGATTACTCATTGTAAACAGAGGTCTTCAAGCCACATATGAATTTCTTTGTCCTGAAGATGGTCTATTGGATCAAAGACCCCAAAAAGACCGAAACATCAACATATTTATCCCATTTTCAACAGATAATTATTACATAGGAACTAATCATTCAAAGTTGATTTATAGTTCCTAATTGTATAGGGGCGTAAGAAAAGTGTCCAGAAGATAACTTTCTGTAAGATTATTAATCACTGTCACTTGTGTGCTTGTTATTTGTCAGTTGTGTTTTGAACCCTGTAAGTTATGTATTCAGTTTTTGTTGTTTTTAAATGATATGGATAATTCATATGCTTTGGGCCACTAACTAAGGGAACTCAAAAAAGGTTGTTCTTAATTGAGCTTGATTATATGTTTTAAACAAAATCCCTTGCAGGCTCTGGTACCTGATAGAAAATTTACAATAACCAAGCCTCCGAGGGTGTATGGGGTTTCCCAATTTACTTGATTGTATGATAAGAGTGCATGAATTTATGAAAACAACAGAGGTAGCTTTGAGATTTTCCACAAAATTGGGTGTTTTCTAGAGCGGTTATTGAAGATTGCAAGCAATTGGGTTAATATGAAAGCCATCACATGGCTTACATTTATCATTCAGTCTATTGTTGATCTATGGATGGAAAAATAGTTTGAGAGTCAAAAATTATAAAGACCTTAGAGAAACCAAGGGTCTGGTATGAAGACACATATACCTAGATTATGATTATGTTCTTCCCATGTTTTCACAATAGGTTTTTAAAATAGCAACTTTCCATTGAAAAACAGTAGTTACAATAAAACAATATATTACAGTTTAAAAAATTGTACATCAATTATTCAACTCCACCATTTGAATTCCTTCTCCATAACATTTCCTGATTTAGACAGCAGAACAAATGCAATTAGTACTGCTTAATCATTATGATAGCATATAGACTGAGATTGAAATAGCTAGGCCAGCAGTGTCATGCCATTTCGGTTTGTTAACTGCAGTTGGAAGTCTGGTCTTGAATTTACAGGTACTGTTCAGTCTAAGTTTATCTGATTTGTCTTATGTATAATACTCTGTATTTAGTTTAAACATTCCCTGCCTATGTCTTCTGGTTTCTTCATTTACTGTTCTGTCCTCGTGATTGTGTCTCTGCACAACCAATTTGCACACTATGGAGTATATTTATAAGATAATGGTGCAGTGCAGCAAAGCACGTTTTGCATTGTTGTGCTGCACTACGTCACTGAGAAAGGGAGGGAAAGCACCTTATTTAAAGCACAAAACACATTGCTGACTTTCCCCCCTACAATTGTGCACAATGGGCAGCCTGTGTTGCATGCAAAATAGTTGTTGTGCATGAAGGGGCAGCTTCCTGCACAAAAGCAATCCTGTGGGGCATATTCTCAGAGAAGTTATTTTTCCACATTATTTCTCTTCTGAGGAGGCTATCTTTTCAGTACATTCTCACGTTTATAGTCTTGTAAATCTGCGAATGCATCAAAGAACATGGGAGCTGCACAGGAACACCCACACAGCGCCCTTGGAACACATTCCTAGGGCACAGTAATGCAATATTTCAGATATCTGGAGCCACTCAAAGTCCCAGAAAGTCGCTTTACGTGGTTTCAAAACCCTGACTTAAGTATTGTCTAACTCTTGCACCACGTTGCGGGAGCAAGAGTGATGCAAACTGGGTCATAAATATGTCTGCCTTTTTTCACATTGTACAGTATTCCAAGGAAGTAGATTCTAGTTCCTCTCTTTCAGGTTTTTAACATTGGAAACTATAAAATTACTATGTTATTAATTCAATAGATTCACTCTGAATCAGCCTATTTTTCTGCACTAATTGTATTTGTTCTGCTGTCTAAATCAAGAAATGTTATGGAGAAGGAATTCAAATGGTGGAGTTGAATAATTGATGTATAACCTTTTAAACTATAATATATTGTTTTATTGTAAGTACTGTTTTTTAAAGGAATGTTACTATTTTAAAATCCTATTATGGAAGCATAGGAAGAATATAATCATAAACTAGGTATATATGTCTTCATAACGGAAATGGATGTGAGGACACAACTCAAGCAAAAAAATAGTGCCAAATGTAAAAGCCAGCATTGTGCATATCATCACATTCTTTTTGGGCTTTTGCATAATTTACTTGGCCAGGCTTACCTACCACCATTCCTAGCAGGCGTGCCTTCAGGAATAGGTAGCTTTTGAAATGTAGCAGAGAATTGAGTGGCCAGAATTGTAATAGCTAAACTTATGGAAAGCATCTCTCACTCGTTCCCTGTAGTGTCAGCTCCTCACTTTACAAGCTGACACTTTTATTGTTTGGCATGCTGGAGGTCAGCGAAATGGATACTTTGAGGAGAGACTGGGATTTTCAATGCCACTCTCTTGTCAGTTGTTTATGTGATTGTGATACCTTAGGAGTAAACTTTTGTGGTTTTCTACATTATGTTGCCAGTAAAAAACAATCATATTATTTGCCCTGATGTTATGGTATGTTATGTTAAGAAGATCACCCTGGAGAGTTTCCTGGCACCTAGCAGGTGTGAGTCTGGCCAAGTCAAAGGCCTAGTCGGACTACTCAAAAAGTCTGGATGACGTTGATGTCATGAGTGTGGATGATGCTAGGGAGAGGTATCATGTATACATTGAAGAAGATCAAGCTTAGGGAGGATCCTTCCAGAACTCTGCAGATGAGGGAATCCAAACTGTATGGTGTCAGGTTTACTGACAGTGTCCTTCCAGTCAGGAAGGAGAAGATCTGTTGCGATACGTGTCTGTGGATTCCAATATCATGTAGGCTTTAGATGAGAATGGAATGAGAGACCATGCCAAATGCTTTAGAGAGGTCCAAGAGTATAAGGTCATCCCTCTCTCCTATGTTGAGAGTCTGCTGATGTCATCAATGGTGGTGATGATGTAGGTTTCTGTGATGTGGCTGGGTCTAAACACAGTCAAATAGTTGGTGGTAATTGAGGTAATAGGTCAGACGTCTGTTGATGATTTCCTCCAAGAGGTTAGTGGGGAACTGTAGCAAGGAGATAAGTGTCAGAACCCCAAGACTCCAGATCGGTGTAATAACGCGATCTGGCAGAAACTGCAAACAAAATCATCCTCAGGGAAACCTATGGACTAAGTTAGTACGCCAATGGAACCTAAAAATGTCCGTCGACGCTCTGCGCGGTCAGCGGTCTAGCTTATCACAACAGTAATTATCGAATGCTGGTGAAGCGCGCGAGCACGGAGAACTGCTCACTTCACCTGAGCCATAGCCGAAGGAAGAGCGTTCTTGCACCCAGAGTTAGATGTGCCCGAGTTTTAGTTAATTCCTGCTTTAATTCCTCTTCATATTTTCTTCCCCTTTAATTAGAATAGGTAGTTTCCCCTTCACCCTTGCCCCCCTTCCCCCTCCTCAAGAGTAGTGACAGCATTTTCCCGAATTTTAGCAACAAATCTTGCCGTTCCAGTCAGACGGCATTCTTGAGACCTCTAGTGGCCATCTGAGAAGACATCACAGAGGCAGTTTTCAGTCAGAGATACCAGAGTCCGAGTGAACCGGTTCACCACAAGAACCGAGCTGAGGAAGAAGACGACAAAGAGCTAAGTGCCATACCAGTGTTACAAAACCTGGGGTACTAATTAGTAAACTAACGTAAAGATAATAACTTACCTGAATTCAATAGCTGTGCATAGAATTAGGAGAGACTTCACCCAAGTACCTCGTCATCTGAAAATAAATAGAAAGGAAGAGTTAAAGACAGCAAGGCAACATTGACCAGAGAAGAGGATAAAGACCAAGCAGATACCATATTAAGTGAGTTTAATAAGAAGACATATGCTTAGTACAGGAGTTAGTGAAAGGAAGGTTAGGACTAATCATAGGACTGTCTAATTCTAGGTCAAAAGGAAGCACACAACAGGAAAAGAGAAGAACACAACAGGCATCACAGAGGTTGAGAACATACAGAAGATTAAGTAAAGTAAGTAGAGGTAACTAAATAGGGAGAGGTCAGCAATAGAGAAGGTGCACTATATTAAGTGAGTTTGTGTTTTACAGAAAGAATAACTAGTTGGAGCCAGTAAACACATATCCATCTAGTGAAGAAAGAAAAAATCAGAAGAGAAGCAGAGTTCTGGAAAAAACAATGGTAGGAAAAGAGATTAGACTTGAGTGATAATTTATGTAGGAAGATTACAGGAGAGTTATTAAATAATTGCATTCTTTCAGGAAATCCTTCAACGGAAGTCTGCAGGACGGACTACGAGAGGAACCACCAAAACTCTCTCTCTTCTCTCTTTTGTTATTTTATCCACTTTCCCCCTTCCCTCTAAGGTAGCATACTGGGAGACTTGTTGGTTCAAGCTCCGGGTTGCTGCTTGAAGGGATTTGGGAGCTAGCATCTCTGTTCCTGTGTATTAGAACTGAAGTACTTGGTAGTCTGACAATAAGTCTGTATTTGACAAGTGAAGAAGGGTCTGCAGAGGGTTTCTTCTGTAAATACATGTAGTTGCATGTTTTTAAACATCTGGGAAGTTTGTAGAAGACATGGGTGAGAGCATGGTCCTGATGAGTTTGCAGTCCTCCTCAGTAGGAATGGTGGAGGTAGGTGTCAAAATGGACCCCTTAGTGGATGGACCTCATGGTGGCAGCAGTTTTTTCTGGGGGTGAAGAAGGGCCATATGACTAGCATTGGTTCTTTGGAGAAGACTAGGAGGTGTTTCATACAGCCTGTTTGGTCTACTTGTGGTTTGAAGTTGCTTTAAATGGTGGGGATTATGTTGCTCATAAATGTAGAGAGATTTTTTTCAGAGGTTGCGGGATGGTTTGATTGAGGTGGAGGCGGCTGCTGGTGAGGTGAAATCCGGCACAATGAAGAAGATGTCTTTGCTGCTCTTGGTGCTAACATTAATGTGGTCCACAAGAGCAGCACATTTGGTGGTTGCGCCTCAGAGCAAATTTGAATGTCCTACCATCTGCATTGTCCTGCTCCATTTGCACCCCAGTTGCTTTCTGTGGTGTTTCATGAGCCTGAGTTCTATCATGTCCAAACTGGGCTGGGGTCTAGATCCTTTTGTATTGCTGTTTTTGAGGGGAGTTGAAGCTTGAGCAGGAGGTGAGTAAATGGTTGAAATTATTGATGGAGGCTGTTGCTGCATTTAGGTCAGTGGCTGTTCAGAATGCTTTACCAGTCCTAGTCAGTGATGCAGTTCAGTTTTAGTGGGCTGGTCTGGTAGTGGTGTATATGCATTCAACAGGGACTGGTATGCTGAAATTGATTAGGGTGTGGTCTTCCTATTATTTAAAGGCAATGTTTTAAAATGTGGTCATTTTTACTTCTAAAGTTTATTCGTTTGTTTTCAAAGTAAGTCATATCACTGTAAAGCATTAGACACTTAAATTGTTCTGTTTTCTTTTTACATGGCAAAATATATTTCAGTGGTCATGAAACATCTCCACCACTGTTGTTTGTGTTCTACTTTTTAAAATGTATTGCTCAGCATATGATAGATAACTACATATTGATGGGCACTGAGCATATTTGATGACGCTAAGTGGTCTCAGCTTTTGTTTGATTGTTTGACTCATTTCTTGATGTATTGTACAGGCCACAGTCTGGATATATATCTCTAAATGAGCCCCAAGTTAGTATTGCACACTTAAGACTGAATTTATTCAATACCATTGCCGGTCTGTCAGTTACTGTGAATTTAAATTTGCCTGTTACATATGATATAAATAAACAACAGGTGCACACAGGGTCATGAAGCTACATCATTTTAAAGATAATTACCAGCTCATTTCAAGAACTACATAACCTGTTATTCAAGTCAAGAAACCACCATAGACAGGTTAAAATGTAATAAAAATGTTAATTGTTACATCATGTTTGACAAGTTCTTGCTAGGCAACGGAAAATCTGTTATTTCACTAATGTCGTTACAGCAATTTCAACTTATGTAAAGGTGGTATAAGCAGGGCAAATTCATATTTTCTCTATATTTAAAATGCACTTATTGTCAATATTTAAAGTTGACAGTTCGATTTACTTGAGCTAACTTAAAGTGCATTTTTAATGTGTCTCTTGTGATGCATTGGACTACCATCTCTGGATTATGTATACTCTTTCATTAAATAACATTTAGAACACTGTAGAAACCTTAATTGTTGAGTGGTGAATTACATCTTGTAGCATAGCACCATTATTTAGTTTAAAAAGTTAGTGTTAAGCATAACAATCTGACATTTATGGAATGTGTTACTGAGATGTTCGGAATGCCATTTTTATCTATTGTTGTAATTTAGTGTAAACATTTTACTTAAGCTCTTTTAAAATGTATTATATTAAATACATGTGTGGCCATAAAGTCACTATGACTCAAGCCCTTGGCATGCACAGTGTTTTCATTTATGATGTACATTCAGATGTCTTTAGGGATGTTATCAATGCAGTCATTGTATGTCATGAGTGATTTCTTAATGCAAGGGTAGAAGCAGGTGGTGGACGCAAATTATAGTTACTTTAGGGCACATTTCAGTGTTTTGTCTCAGTTTTAAGTGTTCTGTTTTAACCAACATTTTCAATTGACAAAAACATCCTTTTAACCTTTGGTTTTTTCAGTGAATTTCTAAGGGTTTTGTATGTAAAGGAAGCTAATATTACAATTTCTCTATACAACTTCACTTTAACATTCATTTTTTCAGTGAATTTCAATAGCTATTTTACCATAAAGTAAGACCTCCATTGCTGTCTTAGCGTGAAATTGGCTGCAGGAACTGCAGTGTGGCCAGGCCCAATCTCCGGCCCCTCATGGGGAACGGAACCCCATTTTTATTTATTAGTATGGTATTGATCTGTTTTCATTCTTCAGAGGTGTCACACTGTGTCTCAAAATTGGATTCATGGGTCCACATAACACAGGTCCGGGCTCGACATGACAGATCACCCTGAAACTTTTCACGAAGAAGCTCAGATGGATGAGGCTTTTTTTTAAAGTTATGTAAAGTTTTATCAACAGGGAAAAGAGATCCGTAAACCAAAACTTTCATTTCCTATGGAAATGTGGTCCCAAATATAACTTCCGTGGTGGCAACAGTTAATGTGTAATTTTTAATAGTAAAGATGATGAATGTCTTTCTTCTTGATTACATTTGTGCAAATATTTATCAATTTTTTAGTGCATTGTCCCATATCTACGAATTGCATTTAGTTATAACTGTAGACATGAATGACGTGAAGTGTGTGGCCAGGTTTTTCTTTGAAGGTTAAATATTTGTATAGGTAGATTTTAGGTTTGTTGGTGTGGTTGGGTTAGCTGGGTTTAGTATGTTAGATAGAAGAAAAATGGTAAATTTTGAGTAGAGGGGGGTAAGCACCTTAGTTTGCAATGCCCTTCCTCCCTCAGATGCTTGATGCTTCTGGTCGTGTGGGGCAGTGCTATCTGTGGCAAGAGTGTATGATACATTGGGAGAGGGTCAGACGTAACCTGAGTTACGGTGTGATGCAACTGAGTAGTGTGGACCAGATCCAACATGGATGGGCATTTGTGCTGTCCTGAGAGACTGACTTGCTGCATGAATATTAATTTGTATTTCCCTTACCAGGAAATTGTTGTTTTTGAATTGTGATTAAGGGCTAGTGTTCATTAGCATTTGAACTTTGCTGAATGTTATTATTTGGCCCAGCAAATTTAATATTTTGTGTCAAAATTGTGGATCAAACCAATACCACATTTACCTTTGTATCCTATCACAAAAGGAACTCCGTTTTAGGTAATGTTCACACATTGGCTACTTGTTGCCAAGGGGGATATGCAAAATGGTTGCTAAGCCATTGAGATGAAAATATTTTAAGAATGAAAGAGTCCCTTTCCACAACATATATTTTGCTTCAAATAAGCTCATACCCTTTCATAAAGGGCAATGGTGTGTGCATTGGCACATGGCAGACATTAGTGCACCAGTCCAGGGAGATAGTAAACTATAAAACCATTGTAATAAATATGGAAATGTTCCGCTGTCTCACTGAAAATGCAACACTGAAAAAAGCTTGTAACTATGTGCTATGTTATATTTATGTAAATATACTCCTTTAACAAATAACACTATTTTCAGTTATGTATCCATAACATTCCATATTGGTATTGATATTTTTTATATATATTATGCTAAAGGTATGTTACATTTATTTCAGGTGGTTTCCCTCTTTTTGATGATGCTGAAATGCCTTCATCCTTCTTTCAGTAATCCATCCTCTGTTGGTGAGTACTTCATTTAAATAAACTTACACAAAGTAATCAGATTGATGTGGTGACTTGCAATTGTTTACCTCACTGTTCCTAAGCATGTCACCTGTATGAGTGCTACAATTCCTCTAGAAAATGCTTTGTGTGACAAATAAATGTCTCAGAAAATGTTTTGGTAAATTTGAAATGGCTGCTTGAAGCAGGCACAATTCATTTTCTATTTCTTGTGTGTTTCATAAAAGTACACACACAATAATTAGCCAAAACATTTTCTCTAAGTGTTTGTTTTTTAAATGTACACCTTATATTATGAAGATACCACTTTAGAGACACAAACACACTTGCACAAGGGTGTCTGCATGGTATGTGGCTTGCACAAGTGTGACTCCATATGTAAAGAGCAGAGCAGCTACATATCTACTAAGATGTGTTAATGTTAATATTCTCCTTTCTAACAACATCTGGACCTATTTTTCAGCATGTGCCATCACATACACCCTAGTGCCATAGCGCTATCGAATATGCATTCTTGGAAGCATTGATTGTTTACTTTAGGGGAACCTTGCACTGTCAAAAATTAAATATAGGACTTCATAAACTTTGCATGTGTGAAGTATAATGCAGCACACATGGAAAGCATTGAACACCAAGTTGATCACTGTTTGGCATTTATATATTTTAATCCTGCCTCCAGTAGTCACAGCAATTACCAACAATTTAATGTCAAATTAATTATAAATGTGAGTATTTGGATCCCAAAACATGGATTTGTGGATGATAACACCATCTAAGATCCTTTAAAGCCACCCTTAATTGATTGTAAAGGCACAGCATTGTGCTACTTTGAATTACTTTACATTAATAGCATTCTTGCCTTAAACTTGTTAAGAGTTTTTGGAGGTGCATTGGGAAGTGCTGCTTGTGATTGTTGGGTTTTGAGGAGTTTTGAGAAGTTGTGTCTTGTGCTTGGTACTTTGGTTGTGTCTATATTGTAATTATTGTGAGTGTTTTCTACTTTTCTCAGCTTTGTACTTGTGTGAGTATTTTGTGAGGTGCCTGTTTCTTTTACATGATATTTGTGTGGGTAGTTCATATGTGTGTGTAGTTTGGCTAGTCAGGTTTAGTTTTAAGTTTAGTACGTTAGACAGGGGGAATAAGTTCAATTTTAAGTAGTGAGAGATAAGTACATAGGTCTGGCTTGTATTTTCTTTCTTCTCTTAGATATCAGCTGATTGTAGTCATGTGGCGCTGGGCAATTTGTTGAAAAAATGTATGATATGATAGGAGAGGGTCAGATGTAACCTGATTCATGGTGTGATTCTAGAGAATAGTTTACAGCAGATCCAACATCTTGAGTCCAGCATTTGCGGCTAAGCTAGGATAATCATTTGTAAGTTTGTTAGACAATGCTTGAAAGTAAAATATAAGTATTTGTTGTAGCATCTATTACTTTTCAAAAAATGTACCATGTATTTTGGTCTACATTGTCTATATGTTGCTAACGTTTTAAAAATGTAAGTAATGACTTCAGTTGTCTAAAATTTTATGGTTAAATCATAAGGTTTCATATTGATCACATTTTCTATAAGGATACTGTTAGAAGTAATGCCCACATGCAAGTGAAGAGTGAGAAGGTGTTTATTGACTGGATCCTCCAGCACCAGCTGACAAGTCAAGCACACCAACAGTCTAAGGTGAGCTTTACTCCAAAATTCTATTAATGGAATGTACCACTGTGAAAAAAGGTTGGGAGGAAAGCGGGTTAAGGGAAGAAGGAGAACCAGGTAAGGGAAGGGGATGGTGAAAGGGTTAACTACATAGTTACAACACATCTCCCTTTGAATAAGGGAAAAGTAAGTTAAAACATTAGGAACAGTAAGAGCAATTGCAATGTAGAATTCAACCATATGTCAAGGATAATACTAGAGATTACATATTATAATCTGCTTTCCAAGCGGGCGGTCGGTGAAATCTGGGCTCTTTAGAACCATGTGAGATGGAGGTTGATTTGTCCTGACTTTCTTCACTGAAAGACAATGAGTGGTGTACCTTGGAACAGCGAGCAGCATTGTCTATGCTCCAGGTGCTTCCGTCTTCTAGCTCAACAGAATTTTTATTGACTCGTTTTATTCTCATAGGTTTAGAAAATGAGGTAACTTTGGCATGAGAAACACTAGGCTTCTTGATGACTACCCATTGACCTTCCTGCCAGTCCTTGTTGACAGTACCCTATTTATGGATGTATCTAGATTTGTAATCTTGTTGATGGCACCCAACTTTATCCAACACAGAGTTCCTGTCAACCCAAACAGGACACCCACCATTGAGCCAATTGGGCGTGAATTTGGAACTAGGATTTCTCCCTTTGAGGGGGATAAAAGGAGAAACTCCAGACACAGCATTCGGTGTGATGTGATATGACCATAGCATTTTTCTTATGGTTTCCTCCACAGGGTCACGAGTTGCCAAGACCAATTGAATGTTGTCTTTTATCATCCTCTTGGCTCTTTCTACTAATCCATTGGCTTTTGGACAGTAGAGTGGTGCTTTAAGATGAATAATAGATAAAGAGGTCATAAACTGCCTCATTTCATCAGAAGTGAATTGAACCCCATTGTTTGTGATTAAGGTGATGGGTATGCCCTCTTTGGAAAAATATATTTAAGGAATTCAATTATTGACGATGTGGTGATAGTGCTGACCATTCTTGTCGAAATCCAGTGGGAATAGTAATCAATAAGTACGAATATGTATCTTTGAGAGTAGTTGAGCAGGTTAAGTGGACTGATAATGTCCAGGCCTAACTTGTCCCAATGTTTGGTGGGGATGGTTACTGGGATGAGTTGGAGTTTTGCGAATGACTTTGGCTTTGTCACTAGATCCACATCCAAGGCAGTCTCTTACACTCTTTTCTATCATGGAATCCATGTTGGGGAACCAATAGTCTGCCTGATTTTGCTTTTTATTCAAAGTTCTGGATGCAAAGGCTATTACTTTTTCTTGTCCTTTTACGCTTTGTGTAAGTCAGGCTCCTAATCCTTTCAAGCTTGCGACAGTTGTCAAAGTTGTTTTGGCATTGGGGACGAACATACTTAGAGTGGGCACCTCAACTATAGCTTGCTTAATTTGTGTGAAGTCATTCTGACACTGCGAGTTCCAATCAAACGGGGTAGCTTTTTTGAGTAACTCTCCAAGAAAATGGATTTGTTCTGCCAAGTTCTTTATGTACTTGGACATGTATTCAACCAGGCCAAGAAAGGATTCGAGTTCCTCTTTATTTGTAGGAGCAGGAGCAAGTTTGACTGAGTCTACAAGGTTAGATTTAGGTTTTATCCCTCCGCCTGATATGGTGTGACCCAAATAAATCACAGATTCAACACCTACTTTGCATTTGTCCTTTTGAGTGGTGAACCCAGCTTTGTTGAGTTTTGTTAAGACTTCTTCTAGGACTTTATTATGTTCTACTTCAGATAAATCTGGGGCGTCAGCTAACAGTTTCTCTTGAATTTTTTTATCACCAGTGCATCTAATGTAAATGTATGTATGTAAATGTAAATGTATAGGCATTTATATAGCGCACTACTTACCCGTAGGGTCCCAAGGCGCTTCGACCGCTGCGAAACCCTTCCTGGCTTCCCTGAGAGATGGTCCCTTAATGGGTATCTCCAGGGTGAGACCAGGCATCCCCGGCGGTCTGGTGGGGCCGTTAGTGAAGATGAGGCAAGCTAATGCCCAGAGTTGCCGAGTGTGATCGCTGATCAGAGTGGGCACCGAGGCGAGAGAATTATCGAGTCCGCTGACCCTGGTCCAGAAACCTGCCGCGCCGGGAATCGAACCCTGGTCCCGGGCCGTCCTCTGCTCTCGGGTCTGCCGGGTCTGGTAAGAAATTCAGTCAGAGTTCAAAAATCACAAATTGATGCTAACCCCCTCAATACAGCAATATAATTGCACACTTTTTCATTTTTCCCAAGTGAACGTGAAAAGACTGTGTGCCGTTCTAGACCAACATTAATCTTTTACCCAAATAGCGCTTCTAATTTCTTAAGGGTGTTTTGATACACATCATGCGCATCCTCATTAACATCTTCATTTTCAATTATAGAATCTGGAATGTCATCAAAAATCTCTCTAGCATCTTTTCCTAAATTATGCAGCAGTATTTGTTGTTTACGTACTGATGAAAACCTATCACCTCCTATAAGATTCAAAAACATTCACCCATTTTTCCATGGTATGAGCGGTTCCCTTACTTTATTAGGAAACGAAGGAGGTTGAGACATGGTAAATGCTGCCATAAGGACGGAAGATAAGAAGAAGAGAAGTGAGGAAAGCCAGAATACATAGTAGAAATGCAAAAGTAGTGAGGAAAATGCAGTAGAAGTTGAGGATGAGAATAATAGAGAATGAAGATAAAGATAGGACTGAAAAGAAACCCACAGGAGAATTAAATATATCCTCAAAAGTGAAGAGGGTTAAGTTAAAGTGTATACAAGTACTAGTGTATTCATACATAAGCAGTAAAAGTACACATTGCAGAGGTAAGGCTTAATTAGCTTATAATATGCAGAAAACTCTGTTCTTCAGTTTAAGAAATGTAAGGACATAGAGAGATATGAACACAAGTAAAAACGGAGCACATTAAACTTAAGAAAATGTGCCTACCTGCAGAGAAAAAAAACCAATGCAGGAGATGTAGCACATAGATAAATGGAAACAACAACACCTTCCTTATAAGAACAAAAGTGAAACTCCACAGAGAGCTGATCAATAATGGAGATTGTCCCAAAGTAAGCTGTGCCTGTCAGCGACTGAAATGGTGGCATTCTGAAGTGAATATTGGTGGCCTGAACAGTGTAGCTTATGTCCAAATGTCAAGCTGTGCCTGTCAGCAGTGATAAATGCTGGCAGGCTGTGGTGGAAACAGCCCCTCCTTGGAAACAAACACCACGTCAGGGATTAAAGTAAAGAACATGAGCAGTAACTGCATCACCCTTCAACAGAAGTGGTCATGTGGCGAAGCGTTTACCACATTCTACAAGGCTAAATCAACGTGCAGTGCCACCAGCACCAACTGTGCCAATGATTTCAGAACCCCCGGCTATCGGCTTTTAATGAGACTCTGAAGGGAAGAACAGGTGGCGTGCTGCATCACCTAGCAACAGTTGAAGCAAAGGAAGCGAGATGAAGCTTCCAGCCCCTCCCTCGGTGAAGTTGACACAGCACTTAAGATATCTTGGCAACAGCCGAGGGAGTGAGGGCTGACGTAGGAGCACGGAGCACTGAGGGAAAGGGCAATCGGCACTCCATGCATCAATATGTCCTCATGGTGAGGAGCAGTCAACTTGGACTGGTGATTTCCGAGCTGATGGGACACTCATGATGTGAGTCACAGGGGTCTTGATGTCCCTCAATGGGTGCTTTTTTCTAGGGTAGATGGAGTCCATCACATACTCTTCATCTAGCTGTTTGCTGAAGGGGGTCTGGGACCCTAGGTATTAGTACAGTGCAGCTCTGGTAAGTCCTGATGTCTCCAAACTAGGGGGGTCATTAGGATGGCGGACGGACCTGCGTCCGTCCGCCACCCCCGAGGTGGAGGGACCGTCCGCAGGGGCAGCAGCGGTCCCTCCATACCAATTAGGATTTGACCCCCACCCTGGCGGTCACATCCCATGTCTTTAACCTTGCGGCGGGTGCTACTTGAAGCAGCACCCTCCGCAAGGTTAAAAATGCATGCTTTGCATTTACATGCACAAAGTGGCAGGCACCGCGCAGTGGCTGCCGCTTTGTGCATGCAAATGCAGGGGGATACCATAGGTACCCCCCATGTGCACCCCCCACTTCACCTTCAGCCTGGGGACCCGCAACAGGCCCCCAAAGAAAAGACTGTATGCCTTTCCCTGGCGGCATTGCCGCCACGGAAAGGCATGTCCTGCAGCTTATCCTAATATGGCTGGCGGTGTCTGACAGACACCGCCACCATATTAGAGCTTTTCCACCACGGTCCGGAGGCGACCGGGGCGGAAAAGCGGCGGATGGTCTTCCCGTCCGCAGATGACCCCCCAGCCATCCTAATGTGGCGGGGGTCTTTGAATTCACCGCAGCGGTGATTCTGCATGCTCCGGGCCGGCGGTGGCTACCGCCGGCCCGGAGGATGCCGAATCACCGCAATCCTAATTGAGCCCTTGGTGTGGAGACAGATCTGGCAATCCAGAGCTGTTTTACCTCTTCTGGTGTGGGTGCTGCTTCTGAGTCACTGGGGAGCAGCAGGTTGACAAGCCGGACCACTTAGCAGGATCGGTTCTGCTAGTGTGCAGGGGACCTTCACTCCAATGGAGGTTCTCGGTGATTTATCAAAAGCTGGAATAGCCACATGGTTCAGGACAATTTATTTATTTATTTTTGTATTTTTGTAAAGCGCATGGTTACACTAGCAAGTGTGTCCCCGCGCTGAAAATGCTAAAAGATGTTTCCAGTAGTTCAAGCTTCTTTCCGTTTTTAGTCTTTGGGGAAGAGGATTGTTTTCAGGTCTTTTCTGAATTGTGGCTCAGAAGGTTCTGTACGCAGTTTTTCTGGTAACTGGTTCCATGTCCTGGCAGTCTTGACTCTGAAAGATTTTCCACCCATTTTGGCTGTTTTGACCTTCGGGACTTGTACTTGCCCTGTGCCGCATGATCTCAGCTGTCGGGTGGGTTCGTACCATTTCAGAAGGCCATGCAGATATCTTGGACCTCTGCCATGCAGTATGCGGTGTCCTACACATAGGGCTTTAAAAGTCACCCTTTCCCTGATCGGGAGCCAGTGAAGGGTTTTCAGAGCTTTTTTAGATGATGCTCTTCTGGGTAGTAGTGGGATCAAGCGGGCCGCTGTATTTTGTATTCGTTGAAGTCTTGAGAGGCTTTTTTCACTGGCCCCCAGATACAGTACGTTTCCATAGTCTAGCCTGGATGTTATAAGGCTATGGACTAGGGTCTGGCGTACTGGTATGGGCATAAGGTCCAGCGTTTTCCTAAGGACCCGTAGTATCCCAAAACAAGTGCCTGCCACTTGTTTGGTTTGGTGGACGAACGTTAGGTTTTTGTCTAGCCAGACCCCTAAATTCTTTACTAAATTGCTAGGTGTGGGCAGTTCACCCAGTTCTTCCGGCCACCATGCTGAGGTCCATACTGATGGGGATTTACCTATGATCAGTACCTCCGTCTTATTTCCATTTAGGCGGAGGCAGTTGTCTGCCATCCATAGTGCCACCTTCTGCATACAGGACGCAAAGTTGATAGCGCTTTGCTTCTCTGGTTGCGTTAGGGTTACAATCAGTTGCGTATCGTCAGCATACGATACTATCTCAACATCGTAAGTATCTGTGATTCCTCCTACGGGGGCCACGTAAAGATTGAAAAGGGTGGGGCTGAGACTGGAGCCTTGTGGCACTCCCTGATTTCGTTTTATTTCTTTGGACTTGAACTGGCCTTGGGCGACCTGGAAGGTTCGATCAGTTAGACATGTTTGAAGCCATTCCCAGGCTTTTCCTCTTACTCCTCCCTTTTTAAGGCACTGTAGCAATGTTTGGTGAGCTACAGTGTCGAAAGCGGCACTGAGATCGAGGAGAATCAGTGCCACCATCTGGCCCTCATCTGCATATCTTCGTAGAGCTTCTGTTGAAGACAGCAGGGCCGACTCGGTCGAGTGAAGAGCTCGAAATCCCGACTGTGAGGGGTGGAGCAGTCCATTGGTTTCAGCAAATGCTGAGAGTTGTTTTTTCACTGCTTTCTCAGCAATTTTTGCAAAGTAGGGGAGTAGGGAGATAGGTCGAAGGTTGTCCAGTTTTTCTATGCTAATGTTAGGATTTTTCCTCAGGGGAAGGACAGTCGCTTTTTTCCGTGAGATGGGGACTTGTCCTGTACTAAAAGAGAGAGCCAGGAGATGAATAATGTAAGGCTCCTGGGTGGTTATGCTGCCATGGAGTCTTTTAGGGGTTGCTGGATCGCTAGGTGATCCTGATTTAATACTTTTTGCTATGTGACATATAGTTTCCTTAGCAGGTACTAGGAATACTGAGAGGCAGTTATTCTCCTGTATCTGTATGAAGTTTTCTTCCTGTCCCTCGCCTACTCTGGCAGTCTGTGCAAGACTGCACAACCATGATTGTCAGGTTCATGAAGCAACAGACAGAGTTTGGAGCAAATGTTCTGCATCAGGGCTTCAGGGCTTCAGTTCTCGGGCAGCAGCTCTACTTTGTTCATGCATTTTGCTTATCCATCAAATCTAAGGGTCTAGGACCAAGTATAACACCTAAATGCTAACTTTAGTAGTCGTTAAAGGGGGAGAAAGACAGCAGCCTACCTTTAGGATGTCTTCACAATGTAAATGACCACTTCCTGTGGGAAGTGGCACTACCCTAGCCCAGATAGGCTGTTTTCCCACCAACTCAAGATGGTGGATTTTCAAGAGAGGGGTCCATATTCCCTGCCACACCTTCGGGGTGGTGCACACTGAATGTGGACAATCCTACTCATTTAACTAATTTACCCGCCTGTCCTCCCACCAGTTTTGAGAAAGAGATCTGGCACTGGGAACCCGGTCAGCACGGACCCAGTGCATTTACAGTTCAAAATCACACCAGGCATTAAGCAAAATGTTGGGGTTAACAATGTCAAAATAGGTATTTTCCTACAACCCTTTAAATCCTATCAGGAAAGATACATTAGTAATTGGAAATTCACAGGCATATTTCCAACAAAGTAGCGAAGCATGACGTTAGCCTCCTTGGCTTAATGCCATGCTCCATCACTTCTGAAGTGCAGGGCTGCACCATATTTACAACAATATAATGCAGCCATGCATTTGACCCCTAGGAGCCTAGCACCAATGCAGGCACCCCTTGCACCATTGTGCAAGGGGGTCTAAGAGGGGAAGATTGAAGAGAGACCTTCCTGCACAGAAACAATCTTTAAATGGAGTGTAGTCACTTCTATGTGTGCTGCTTACTGCAGCGCAGATAGAAGTTACAAAATGTCATTTAAAAAAAAACTGTTTTTATGTGAAGGAAGGGTTGCCTTCCTGTACATAAACAATCAATGGTCTGGTGCTATTTCTATGTGTTCAGCACAACCCAGCACACATAGAAACAGCAAAAACTCAGAGAAACAAACCATTTCAATTTGTTTTCGCTGTTTAAGACCAGGTTTTCCCTGGTCGTCATTTTGGCACTGACTCCTATTTACGCTGACCTTGTAAAAAAAGGGTCAGCGTTAAGCCACATTAAGTGGCTCAATGCTGCCTTGTAAATAAGGCGAAGCACACATCGCCACAGGGGCATCACTAAAAGGGACATTCCTGTGGTGCTAGGGGCTTGTAAATATGCCCCTTAGTCTTTGTGGGATTTGTCTCTAATTTATAAAGCTTCAAAAAAAGTATTAAATAATTCAATTAGGTCAAAATCTCTCCTTGAGGACAAGGCGACTCTGGCCAAATGATCTCACAACTGGATGCTTTAGTTAGCCTTATAAAGGGAATCCCTAGAGCTTGAGAGAGCTAGAAAAAAGATGGGACTGGAGTCCCATAGTGGCAGCAACTTCCCTAGTGGTAGAGATAGATCCCATGACCATAAGAATTTAAACAAGATTGTCCCTCCCTACAAGAGTGGGGATGACATCCACAAATGGATTACTGCACTGGAAAGGGCCTGTAAAGTTCAGAAGGTACCCCAGGAGCAGTGAACAGCCATCTGTGGCTCTCCTTTGCAGACAAAGGTAGAGACAAGCTCCTCACTGTTGGAGAAGAGGATGCTGATGATTATACAGTCCTGAAGAGTACTCTGATTGAGGGGTTTGGCCTAACCACTGAACAATACAGGATAACGTTCAGATATACCCAAAAGGCTCAGACACAGGACTGGGTGGACTTTGTAGATTGTGCTACCAAGGCTCTGGAAGGTTGGATACATGGCAGTAAGGTGTGTCATTTCAAAGGATTCTACAACCTAATTATGAGGGAGCAGATCCTTAATAATTGTCCAAGCTTTTACACCAGTACCTGGTGGACTCTGATCTGACCTCTTCCAAGAACTGGGAAAGAAGGCAAACACATGGGTCAGAACCAGGGTAAGGCCTAAGAATCAATGTGGTGACCAGAAGAAATATTCTACCAAGTACCAAGAGGAAGGTGGGGATAAATCAAAAGACAAGTCCCCTACAGGGCCCCACAAATCCACTTCTGGGGGTGGGTCTCAAACTCCTTCCTCTTCTCAAAAGAAACCATATTGCCATGTTTGCAAAAAGCCTGGCCACTGGAAAAGTGATCCCAGTTGCCCCAGGATTGGCAATAAAGAAAATGTTCCTCCAACTAACACTAACACTCCTCCTGTTACTACTAGTAGTAATCCCCCAGGTGGTGACATTGCACCCAAAAAGTTAGGCACATTTTCATGGGGAACAGTGGTTAGCCCTGATTAAGAGAGGTCCGCCTTACTAGCGTCCTCAGTCTGTGATGGTGTTATGGGATTTGCCACCTTTACTAAGAGTCCCTATATTTTGGGCAAATACAGACAGGAGCCCTTAACCAATAGTCAGAAAGCTGTGGCCTTTAGGGACACAGGGGCTAGTGTCACCATGGTGGCAGGGAAACTAGTCCCCCCTCATTAGTTTTTACCTGAGTTTAAGTACCAGGTGACCAACATTGATGGTATCAGAACAGCTCACTCCATGGCCATAGTCAATCTCAGCTGGGATGGAGTCACTGGTCCAAAATGAGTGGCAGTGTCCCCAAACGTGCCTGTGGATTGCCTGATGGGCAATGATCCGGAGATTTCAGCCTGGGCTGAATTTGAATACCAGGCCCATTTAAGAATGCTGGGCCTCCCCGAGAAAGTTAGTGGGGCTGTGAGGGCCACAGCCCAACCCCAGGGACATTTTGTAGTGAGGGAGCCTGAAAGAATGGCCAACTCTCCACCACAAGAGAGCACAAGTGTTGAAGAAAAGTCTTCTTGCCCCCAGACTATAGGTAAGGGTCCGCCTCCTCAGGGAACTGATCCTACCCCTTGTGAAGGAACTGCCTCAGAGGTAGTCAGGCCTGGCCTGACTGCCCCTTTAATGGCAGGGAACCCTTCCAAGGTAGTACCCAGTGTAGAGCAGATAACCTGCCCCTCTCTACCCTGCCCTAGCCAGCCCAGGGCTGTAGAGGTCATAAAGGTCAGTAGACCATAAAGGACCCACTGCACAGAGAAACCCCCCATCAGCAGATTAGGGGCACCCAGTCTAGTAGCCCTAGCCAAGTAAAAATTCCTCAACACACTGAGGGATACCCTTACCATTGGGTAGGGACCTCCCCCAGATGGACTCTGCTGGGCAAAGGCAAACCTGGGACCAAAATATGCCAACCCTGCCATGCCCCTCCAGTGTTCCAACCAAAGGGACCCAACCCCCAGCTGTAGGCAGCCAGAGGTTGACCCTTAGAGCAAGATGCAACTCAGTCATGGAAAGTAAGGCCTACAGGGTGACCAGTGGTCTGAGGAAGCTAAGACCAACTCTATTAGGGCCCCACTTCCCTACTAAGACTCCCCTCGCCTTTTACTTTACCAAAATACACCACAGGTAGTAATTCCCCATGTTGGAGACCCTCACATACCCTTAGGGTTAGGGATTGCTTAGTGGACCATAAGACAGGGGGTAACCATGCTAGTTAAGGTTCTTCCTTATATGGCCACTTAGTCAATAAAGGCTCACCTGGACAAGGTTAGCCTCATCTCCTTTTGTTTCGTTTGTGGGTATATAGGAGGGTGGAATCTGAATTGATGGTTGCCTCCACTTTTTTCCTGGTGGTTTGTTGGTTTTTGTCTTAGTTTGGCTGGGGTCCTGCTATTCAGGGCCCCAGACTATCTGCTTTCCTCTCTAAATTGATACCAAGTACTTTAGGTACACTCCAGTTTGGTTACTGGGGTACCATTATGTGTCACTAGTATATGGTACCTTAGGTACTTAGGGCATAGGTACCTGAGAGGCCTACCAGGGGCTGCAGCATGTGTTATGCCACCCATGGGAAGCCTTCCCAAATGACACCACAGGACTGCTACTGCAGCCCGGGCAAGGTGGTGCATGCATCCCTTACTTAGATAGGTTACCTATATCTATCTTAAATCACTACACATATAAACCTATCAGTCACCCCTTGGCAGACCTTAACAATTTTGAGGGCAGGGTGCTGGTTTTTGTGTGAGAGGCTGCCCTTGCATGAGCAGGTCCCCTCTGCAGCCTTCAGAACCTATTCTCTGGGGCTGTTCTGTGATGCAGCTAAACCATAGACTCTTAAGTGCATTATAACCTCGCAGTAAATGCTAACTTTGGACTGACTGCATGGAAACATGTTGGTGTCAAACACTTTGGAATCATACCCCCTCACGAGTCCTGGTGGCGGGAGTATGATTCTACCCTTTTAGAGGGAGAGACATTTACACACCTGTATACCCGATACCAGTTTAAAAGAGCCCTGGCATCGCAAAATGGATGCTGCAGCCACAGACACGAGTCTGGCCTTCCTATCACAGGGAGGTGTACCTACCACCCAAACAGGCTTTAGTGTATTGTGGCTGGGTGGGTGCACTCCAAGAGTGCTTTGAAGTTTGCACTGGGAGCACATTTGGTGTCCCTGTGCATAGTCCAGTTCATACCGGTTGCAGGGTCTACTAGCCCCTGCTCTGGCATGAAACTGGACAAAGGAAAAGAATGTATCCACCATTCTTTGAAGTTCCTCCCATAGGTGGGTCCCCAGAGTATGTCCAACCACTTCCTTGGGTATAAGAAAGTAATCCCTGACTACAGGACTTTAGATTACACCTGGACGAAACTCTGATACTGAATCCTGGAACTTTGACAATCTGCACAACGCTGGAAGAATCTCCCTTGGAGTAAAGGACTTACTCCCCTGCTTGGCAGCATCCAAAGACTCATCTGGCCGGTTTGCATCTCCGAAGCTCCCGGCGGACCCTGAAGTATTTTCAACACAGGAGCTGGATTTCCAGACTTCCTTGAGTCCGACCTGAGTCCCCAGCAAAGCTGAGACCCATAGCCTTCGTGGGTAATGTGGAACCTGACTCCCTGGACAAGGTGCACATTTGCAGGTGCATTAGCTTCTCGAAGTTCCTTTAGGAAGTGTATTGGGTTACTTGTAGCCCAGACTCTAAGTACCTTTCCCATCTAAGATTGCTGTACTAAACTCCATGGGTTTTTCGTGAGCCTCCCCTTTGTGTTTTCGCCTTGACGTACCTTTGCGATCCCTGGTCCGTCAACTGGTGGGTCCTGAGAAGGCAACTTTGACTTTCATTGGATTTCCCTGGTTGCTCCTGACGTGCCCTGACTCTACACCACTTGGTAAGTCCCTCGGACCGTTCTGTTCCCCACCAAAGCATCTTTTCTCTTTTTGCATGGGATGCTGTTACCAAAGCTCGTTGGGTCCAATCCGGGCATAGACACTGCAGCTCTTGACATCCTTTGTGGGACAGCTTGAATCCAGCTCCTGGTCATCATCGACACCGCCTGGTGCTCGTGGCTGCAGAGTCAAGCTTCATCCTAAAACACCTGACATCAGTGGGCATTTGCCTATCGTGCCTCTGGTCACTGGCAAGTGACCCAGCCTCTGTCCCCTCTGCTTTCAGGTTCCTCACATCTTCGATCCAGGCTTAGATCAACCCGGACACTTTCCTTCTTGACGGCAGCAGCACTTTGCAGCAGATCACCATTGAAATCAACGATTCCCGACACCAAAAGACACCTATGCACCCTACTTCCCGGTGTGAGGTAACTCGAGTACTCCTGTGCTCCCGTGGGTGTTGGCCCCAGTATCCCTTAAGTCTAAAGGGGTTTGCTCCAAGTCCTCCTGTAAGTGTCCTTAATCTTTAAATTTTCGACCTCGACTTTCCCCATAGAAGCTAACGGTGTCTTGCAGCTGTGTTCTCACACTGCACAACTCCCCCGTGGGTCCCCTTTGTCACTACCTTGGGTGGGTCCTTGTGGTCGCAGCAAATCTACAGGCTCTAGGCATCGTGTCTAGGCAAGTTGTGGTTCTTTTACCACTTTCTTAATATTAGGTTTGGTTTGCTCCTAGGGTCTAACATATATTGTGCTAATTTACTGTGATATATTAAGTGTAACGTATGTGCTTTGACCTCTAGCCTCATAAAGAGACTAGTAGGGTGTGTTTTAGAATAAATACATATATTATATATATATATATATCTGCTGTGGTTCACCTTCATTTGGTCATTCGAGAGATTCTAGACTGGTAAAACAAGCTGCTTTACATCACTTCAAAACTTGGCCTGAAGGCTGATCTCCATAGCTACCACGAGGATAGCTTTCAATAAGTTTGTCTTTAACCTATCACCTCTAAGGGGCTGTCTGGACTCACTATAAATAGTTGACAGCATATGCCAGGCCAACTTCTCACACTTGGGTTTTGGCAGAGTGATTGGATAAGAAAATGGAACGGGATGGGTAATTGGAGGAGTGCATAGGTAGTAACAGGGAGATAACTAAACTAAATAGGTAGCACTCAAAAGACTATATGGCCGGGATACCCAACACCCCCTCCCAACACAATCCCCAAGAATGGGAAGACGGAAACGGTTCTTGAACTTTTGGAAGGCGGGAGGGAGTTACCCTCCCGGCCGTATTTATTAAAAATATGAAACAAAATTAAAACATTAAAATAACAGTTTCATATCATGTACAATTTCATTTACACATTACGATGTTTATTGGCTAACCTTAACATATCTCTAATACAAAGGTTCTCCTAGCCGATTCTAAAACATCCTGTCAATGTATTTCTCAAAATTCAAATTGTACATCCTAACATTACCGGCCAACGGCAAGGTCGTAACCGGTGTCAGATCCCTAATACCAGAACTCCCCCCCTTACTTGTGAGGGGCGGGCGCACAGAGGACTGTACCTCTGTGCCAACTTCCAATTTCCCTTGTCTTAATGGGGGCCCCATATTTACTCGACGCCATCTTGGTGGTCGTCCGAGGACTCGTGTGAGGTGTCTAGAAGGTAGCGTAGACCCCCCTCCCACCCCACACTGTTTACCACATCCGCCGTCGCGGATGTCCTGGCCCTGGGAAATTCCCAGGAGGGGCCCGTAGCCCCTCCTCCCCAGGGAGGGGCCTATGACCGCCTTCCCTTTTGGCGGCCCCATCCTTAGAGGGTACCGCCTCCCCGTGTGAGGGGCCAATGGCCGCCTCCCCCCGGGCGCTCCCATCCATAATGGGTGGCGCCCCACCTCTAGGGATCTTCCAATTACTGCTCACCGATCATGACCTTACCGCCCAACCAAAATAAATACGCATTTTTTTTCCTAATGAGGACGGAATAAACATTTAAACTGGGCATTTCAACATAACTTCTAACTATGCAATAACCCATCTTTCAGCTGCGATACTTCGCCTAAAAAGAGCAACCATTTTATTGTCACACCAAACAATCACAACTTTATTAAAACAACCTGAAAAGAGATAATATCCTCGTTAATCGACTTTATTGCAATACAAATCGCTGCCATCAGGGGCTGGTGGGTGGGTCAAAATTGGCTCCTTGTTCCGTCTCGGGCTCACGTGCAACGGGGAGGTGCAGCTTCCAAGCACAGGAACAAGAGGATGCTTCCTTGGATTGTTGCTCCTCTTATTCTTCCTCGGGAGGGCGGGGACCCTCTTCCGACCGCCTACGGGGCGTGTCCAACGGTGCAGGTGTCTAGGACAACCCCTCTTGGGCGGGAAAAGGCGCGCCCCGGCTACGCCACTTCGGGCATACCAGCCGAGACACGCCTCCCACCCAAAATGGTTTCCCGGGGGGATCGGGGCACCCAACCATACGTTCGGGGGGACCGAGTGGTCGCCCCTTTCCATATGGCCGGGATACCCAACACCCCCTCCCAACACAATCCCCAAGAATGGGAAGACGGAAACGGTTCTTGAACTTTTGGAAGGCGGGAGGGAGTTACCCTCCCGGCCGTATTTATTAAAAATATGAAACAAAATTAAAACATTAAAATACCAGTTTCATATCATGTACAATTTCATTTACACATTACGATGTTTATTGGCTAACCTTAACATATCTCTAATACAAAGGTTCTCCTAGCCGATTCTAAAACATCCTGTCAATGTATTTCTCAAAATTCAAATTGTACATCCTAACATTACGGGCCAACGGCAAGGTCGTAACCGGTGTCAGATCCCTAATACCAGAACTCCCCCCCTTACTTGTGAGGGGCGGGCGCACAGAGGAGTGTACCTCTGTGCCAACTTCCAATTTCCCTTGTCTTAACGGGGGCCCCATATTTACTCGACGCCATCTTGGTGGTCGTCCGAGGACTCGTGTGAGGTGTCTAGAAGGTAGCGTAGACCCCCCTCCCACCCCACACTGCTTACCACATCCGCCGTCGCGGATGTCCTGGCCCCGGGAAATTCCCAGGAGGGGCCCGTAGCCCCTCCTCCCCAGGGAGGGGCCTATGACCGCCTTCCCTTTCGGCAGCCCCATCCTTAGAGGGTACCGCCTCCCCGTGTGAGGGGCCAATGGCCGCCTCCCCCCGGGCGCTCCCATCCATAATGGGTGGCGCCCCACCTCTAGGGATCTTCCAATTACTGCTCACCGATCATGACCTTACCGCCACAGGCCGGATAGTTGACCGGCTATCCGGACCCCCCACAAAAACTCCTACTAAAGGTCATGGCTACACAAACTCTTTAACCAAGCTATGAAGTCTCCTATGAGTAAGACATTTCCCTCCCGGGACAAATGGACCCCATCCTCCAGATACATCTGGTCCCCCCGGATACATCCATGCGGAATACAATGCAATTTTTCTGTACGAAACAACCTACCCAGTTTGTTATTAACCTTCTTTACCGACTGATTCAATGCTGACACAGAGAGGGCCCCCCACCACACCTTCCGAGGAATCATGTGTGACCATGCAATCGTGCACCCCGGAACCCTTCTCGCCAACCAACTTACTGCGGATAAAATTAACTCGAGAAGTACTCGTCGACCAATGGTCACCAAATCATTGCCCCCAAGATGCACTATGATTACAGATGGCGGTGGCCTCGTCCGCCTTAACAGTCCCTCCATAAAACTTTGAAACTGGTCAATACAGAGCCCGCCCCTTCCGTGGAAGGTCACCCTGTACCCGTATTCCCCAGCCACGTGAATCATGTCACCTGCTTTGAATACGTCCGCGGCACGCCTCACGTATGAGTGGCCAACGACCCACACCACTCTTCCCTCAGCCGGTGATCTTTGACCGCTGGTCCCCAGGTGTCGGGTCAACTGCACAGTCCGCCCCGCAAAGCCTGCTCGCGAAACTGTAAACAAACAGAAAACAAGAAGCGTGAGTGCATGACATTAGCTTCACAACATGTGCAACCGCACATACCTTTTATAACAATTCGAGGACCAACGCCAAACTGTTTCACCTTATCAACACTCAGACCCCTGGCTGTAGCCTCTGTAGCAGCCCCTATCCGGAAGGAATGGGTCCCAAAATCGCTCGGGTTCAAGCCCGCTGCCGGGATTGCCATTGTCAACACCCGATGAAACTGAAACCTAGTCAGTGGGGTGACGTCGGTGTGCCTCAGCAAGCTACCCCCCATGACGTCGCCCTCTGCGCTAAATACTCCTCCACGCATTTTACCGGGCACATGGGAGACCCCGGAATCCGCTGGACTACCACACTGTCCCCGATCACTCCCTGATCGGTCTTGGACCTGGCTATTGGGATTACCATTGTCTCACCCTTAATTTGAATGTGTTCTCGACACAGACCTCCCCCCGTATCCTGCTTATTCCTCGCTACCAGCTCGCTTACCCGCATAGCCCCATGGAATGCTAATGCAAAAGCGGCCCGGAACAGCACCGTCTCTGATTGAGATGAACAAGTTGCAGGGAGTACGGACATTAACAGGGACAACCTTGCTAGACCTATCGGGTGCCTCTCATCCACTCCACGACCCTCAAGGCGTTGCCACCCACGCAGTGCCTTCCTTACGAGAAAGGACGCTGTGGGGTCCTGGATGCCATGCGCCTGCGCCATGAAGGCAATGGCGGCCCTGTGCCTATTGGCTGTTGCCAGTGATCGGCCTGCCTGATGTAGTGATACCAGAAATTTCAGGACATACTCCTCCTGCCCCCAATGCTCCCCCTAGCTGAACCCAAAAACGACCAATAGGAACGGAACGCTCCTTCATATGCCTTCCTTGTCCTGGGTGCTAGACTCTCTCCCATGAGGTTTTGTAATCCGGGGCACCGAGAGACCAGAGAGCTTCGGGAAATGGTGCCGCCACCAAGTCCGCAGAGGGCAGAAAACCCCGGAAGGCCTGCATATGGGAACGAGAGAGTGCATCAGCTGCCTGGTTCAATACCCCCGGCACGTGTCTTGCCCTAAAGTGGACGTTTAGTCTCATACATAGCAGGACAATTTCTTTCAGCAATCTCAAAATCCATTTGCAGCGTGCTGCCTGATTATTGATACATTCAACAACGGTCATATTATCAGACCAGAACACCACAGAGCGATCACGAAACCCCTCCGGCCATGTTTTCAAGGCCACCAGAATGGGGAACAGCTCAAGAAACCCAATGTTACCTGTGAGCCCACCATCGTGCCACCACGCCGGCCATGTTCGTGCCGACCATCGATTACCAAAGATGGCGCCAAAACCCACACTTCCTGCCGAGTCGGTCCACAACCCCAGCTCCTCGGAGGAAGCCGACGGTTTGCTCCACACGACACGACCGTTGAAGTCCGCCAGAAATGCCAGCCAAATGCGCATATCCTGGCGAACCTCTGCTGACAGTCTTGTGCGGTGGTGCCCTTCCTTGAGGCCCACCATGGCTTGTGCGATAGAGCGGGAAAAGGGGCGAGCCATCGGTATCACTCTAAGGGCAAAGTTAAGCTGACCCACAGCTTGTTGCAACTGATGGAGAGTTACTTTTCTCTCGCCAAGGCATACTTCAAGCGAGGCCTTAAATTTCATTACCTTCTCCTTGGGCAAACGGAAGCACCCCTCTACTGAATCGAGCTCAATTCCCAGAAACTCGAGTGAAGTAGCTGGCCCCACTGTCTTGCCTGGTGCCAGTGGCACGCCAAATCTTCTCATGAGATTACAGAATTCCATCAAAGCCTGTTCACATTCTGTGCCCCCGGCTGCCCCCAGAAACAGAAAATCATCAAGGTAATGCATAACCTGCGTGAAGCCCGTGGCTCTGGAAAACGCCCATTGCAAAAACGTACTGAACTTCTCAAAATACGCACAAGAGATGGAGCAGCCCATCGGCATACATTTATCCATGTAGTAGCGTCCCTGAAACACAAAGCCTAAGAGACGCTGATCCTGTGGGTGTACCGGGAGCAACCGGAACGCTGACTCGATATCCGATTTAGCCATCAGCGCTCCGGGCCCCAGGCGATTCAACATGGCGACGGCCTCATCAAAGGATGTGTACCGCACCGAACAAACTCCCGGGTCAATCGCATCGTTCACCGAAAGACCCCTAGGAGCGGACAAATTATGGATTAACCGAAACTCACCTGGGTCCCTCTTGGGGACTACTCCCAATGGTGAACAAACAAAGTTAACAACTGGCGGGTTCACATATGGTCCCACAACCCGACCTCGGGTCACCTCCTTTGCAATCTTTGCCTGTACCACCGCCGTATTTTGTTGAACAGATAATTGGTTTTTACACTGTGCATCCCCCCCGAAAATCCCCCGCCGGGATGTGGAAACCATATGAGAAACCGTCTCGCAACACCCCAGCGGAGACATGATCAGGGTATTCATTCAGCCAAGGGATCAATGCCATGATGTCAACAGGAGTAGGTAACGGTGCCCCTCGGTCGATATTAGACCTGTTTGGCTCCTCCTCTACCTCCTGTATCACCGTTCTTGGCTCTGCACGAACTCTCGGGGTGTGAAGACTGCCCGCACCCTGCACACTCATGCCTGAACTTGCATGTCCCTTGTGGCCTAGTGCACTTGCCTCTGTTAAAGCTCCAACAGACCCCTTTCCTACCCGAGTTCCCATTATTCTTTGTGTGCTGATCACCGTTGGCGCCTGCCCGAAAGGGCGCCGCCACATAATGGCGGGAAGGCTCTGCCCCATTCCCGCCAAGAGAAGACGACTTCGTCGTGTTTGGCATAACTTGTTTCTGCCAGGAAATGGAGTCGAAACAATCCCACGTCAGGGATGAGTCGTGCTCCTTGGCCTTACGAAATTTGTTATCATACCCCATCCATTGATTGCCTTCATATGATTCATAAAATTCCATAATACGTGTCTGGTAACAGGCTAATTCCGACAACACTTCCGGCCTACGTTCCCCCATGATTGCTGTGAACATTCCAAACGCCCTGGCCCAATTAGCGATCGTTTCATCTACTCTGAAACTCGCCATTTTGGCACGCCATACACTCGGATGCAACAACTCCTTCTGATTTTTAACGTGCTCTATCTCATAGTGATCGGTCAACAGCGAAAACATGTTCACATATTTATCCGCCCAAATCCTTTCTTTCACATCCATCGGGATATGTTGGACCACCTTTTCCTTCCTTGAGGGTAACGATCCCTCCCCCGCCATTGGCAACGGCTGCTTACCCGAACCAGTAGCTAGATCTGTTGTTGCTGCTGTTCCAACGCTCGACGCCGGTTTTTCCGAGGGAACCTGTGGGGAAACAAGAGGACAAGGCGCCTTCGCAGCATCTCTCGATTGCCGCAACTGCTTCATTATTAACCTGGCCTCCTCGGCCGTGTCTCCTGGTGCCACAGCACCCTCGTTGTTCTTGCCTAACCACGCCGCCAACTGGGCGGCCAGCTCGGGAGGCATATCCCCCTCGCTAACAGGTGTAACTACCACAGGGATCGGTTGTCCCGCGTCCGGGATCGGAACTGGGGCCTCCACCGGACCGACCGGGCTCGCCGGAGGTGACTCGGGAACCGGGGCCCCCCCTCCTGCCGCCCTATTCCTGGCCCTTTTACCTCTCCCGGCAGGGACTACTCCCGGCAATGCTGGTCCGATGACTTTCTTCGGTCTACCTGTGCCATTCATTGCCGCCATCTGCTTCTTCATGTTCGCCATGTCCTTCACCAGCATGCGAAGCATTTGTTCGGTCCCAACCTTCTTTCCGACTTTCTTGCCAGGCATCGTTCACGGATATTCGATTCGAGGTCCTGGATCCAAAGCTTCGGAATCACTGAAAGGAAAAACACAAAATTACAGGTTCTCAAAATTGGCTCCTTGTTGCGTCTCGGGCTCACGTGCAACGGGGAGGTGCAGCTTCCAAGCACAGGAACAAGAGGATGCTTCCTTGGATTGTTGCTCCTCTTATTCTTCCTCGGGAGGGCGGGGACCCTCTTCCGACCGCCTACGGGGCGTGTCCAACGGTGCAGGTGTCTAGGACAACCCCTCTTGGGCGGGAAAAGGCGCGCCCGACTACGCCACTTCGGGCATACCAGCCGAGACACGCCTCCCGCCCAAAATGTTTTCCCGGGGGGATCGGGGCACCCAACCATACGTTCGGGGGGACCGAGTGGTCGCCCCTTTCCATAAGGGATGTATGACATTACAACGCATGCTTTTACCACGCATGCTTTTACAACGCAAGTATTACAACGCAAACCTTTACATTGCAGAGCGCTTTGGGGTGCTGGATAGTGAATAGTTTAATTTCCTATTCCAACTCCAGTCCCCGTGGACACTAGGGAAGGTGTTGGATAGTAAATTAAATCTATTCCTTATCCTAGAGCGCCCCCCAGCGCGATATGTTGTAATGGTTTGCGTTATAATAGTTGCATCGTAAAGGCACCGCGTGGTAAAAGTTGCGTTGTAAAGGATGTTCCCCGACTATAAGTGTATGAGTTAGTGCCTGGGTAATCGCATGAGTACATGAGTACTGACTGGATGATTAGAGTACTGCAAGGTAAGTGCATGGTGAATTTATAAGTGCTGTTGTTTTGGTTGAATAATTAGATAAGGACATGGGACTGTCTGGGTGATTGGAGGAGTGCACGGGGAGTGACAGTGTGGTTGCTGGACTGCATAGGTACTACCTGGGCAATTGGAGGAGTGAATCAGTAGTGTGTAGGTGGTTAGAGGACTAAATGTTATTGTAGCTAAGCATGGGCGAATTTTGCGAATCTCGCGTTCGCGAATTTTGCGGATTTGCGAACTCGCAAATCCGCAAAATCCGCGAATTCTCGCGAATTTGCGGATTTTTTTTTTTTGTGTTTGCGCGGGTTTCTGCGAGTTCGCGAGGGTTTTGTACAATGTCGCAAATTGCGAACTTACCTGTCGGGTCGCAAGTTTCGCGAACTTGTTGTTTCTACGTGTCCAGCCTGTTTGGGACACTCTTCTTCATCACTGCCACTCTCTGTCACCACTGCCACTCTCTGACTACTCATGCCACCCTCTGGCCCACCCATGCCACCCTCTGTTTCATCACAGCACCCTCTGGTTGTCCAGTCAGTGTACATTATTGTGGCAACAAGCACACCTTCCCTGCCTCAAGTGACCTGAATTAATTTGGGGCTGATTAATGTGTCACAGAATATTTTTTTAGCTGGCACCTGCTTCCTTAGTGCTTCCTGATTAGTGATCTTTTGAACTTGCTAAGTGCTTTCATTGTTGCAAAATTAGTTACAACACCTGCCCTGCCCCAACTGACAATAATGAATTAGGGGCTGATTAATGGATTTGAACCTCCAGCCTGGCTCCTGCTTGTCTCCCTTAGCTGTAATTCAGGACCTTTGTGGCATATGTGTAACTATTCTGAGGTTCAGAGCAGGGTCACATAATAGTTGCAACTGGCAACTGAACTCTGGAGGGGCCCCTCAGGAAGCACTACAGGAAATGGCTACTAATGATGAGCCTGAACTTTTGAACCTGGTAAGTAGTTTCAGTTTTGCTAAAATCGTATTTCTGCAATTTTGCACTTATTCGCGGGGCGCGAAGTTGTACTGGGAAGCCGCGAACTCACGCGAACAGTGCGAGCAAAATCCGCTGCTCGCGGATTTGCGGATTTTGCGGGAGATTCGCGAATCTCGCGGATTGCGAATTTACCGAAAATCCGCAAAATCCGCGAGCGAAACGGATTTTCCGCCCATGCTTAATTGTAGCACTACATGTGTTAGTGCCTGGGTCATTGCATGAGTACATGGATAGTGACAGGATACTTAGAGTACTGCCAAGAGAGAGTATGGTGAAAGTGTAAGTGCTTGGGTTTTGGCACATTGATTGCAATAAGGACATGGGACTGGCTGGATAATTGGAGGAGTGCGTAGGTAGTAACAGGGAGATTACTAAACTTATAGGTAGCACTCAAAGGATTGTAGAAGTGCATGAGTTAGTGCCTGGGTAAATGCATGAGTACATGGATACTGACTGGGTGATTAGAGTACTGCAAGGAGAGTGCATGGTGAATTTATAAGTGCTTGGGTTTTGGCAGAGTGATTGGATTGGTACATGGTACATGGTACTGGCTGGGTGATTGGAGGAGTGCACCGGGAGTGACAGATAATAATCATTATCAACTGACTTCTTCACCCCTTCTGCCTATTGTCAGTTTCCATAGCAACAGATCATGCAACATTCAACTTAACTCACAGATCATAAGGGCACCACACATTGTTCAAATGAGAACAGCAGGTGTGGGTGGCGTTGCAAAACATGACCTTATCCTTTCTGCTGTAACTTTCAAACTTTTTTTACTATCCAATATGAAACTTGCTTTTTAAACAAAGTAAAATGCACCCTATTTTAAATGTACGATGATCTTCAACAGCCAATCAAATCTCTACTTTCTCTAAAACAGCATATTGTCCACCATTTTAGATAGCTCTCATTCTACCAACTGATTGCCTCAGCTACAGACATCTTTTCATTACCTACAGTCACCACTTCAAGATGCTTTCAGTGTGGATTGTTGGGCACAGCTATGTTTTCTGGTGCCAAAGGTATGCTGAACGCAGTGGTATTGACAAAGACCTAGCTGTGTAAAATGTAGAAATTAAATTGATTTCACACCAATTGTTGCCTGTGGTTAAAACCTTTTTGCATCTCCAACCCCTGACCTCATGATTGTGCACTGTGGTGGCAATGGCCTAGGCACATTGAATGGGGTAGGTCTGGAAATGCTAATGAAGGACACCTTTGCAGAATTGATGTTGCTTTCCCCCCAAACTGCCTTTGTATACTCTAACATATGCCAAAGACAGAAATGGAAGTGGTTCAATCAATTTGGTCCTCAGATTGAGAAAGGTAAAAGGAATGTCAATAAAGCTGTTTCTGCTTACATCAGAGACCATAGAATGAGCTCCATATAGAACAACAATCTACGTTTCCATATGAAGGGCATCTACAGGAGTGACGGAGTACCCTTCACTGATGAAGGGAACAGAGTGTTTCTCAACAACCTAAAGCTTTACATCCACGTTCCCCATGTGGAAAGAATTCTACTTTGGATTTTGGAAGCAAGAGCACTGTTTGCACAGAGCCATGCTCCCGCCCTGTCATAGCAAACAGCAGTGTCCCGGGGTAGGCACCCTGGGGCACTAAAAGGAGCCAGACCTGGGAAGGTAGCGGTCCCCAGGGCCATCAAGGGCTCCAGGAGGGGGGCGAATGGCCACCCTCCCAATGTGTTTAAAGCCTTGGGGAGGTGGTGGTCCCCGGGGCTCAGGGGTCCATAACAGATCCCCGCATTTACACATTTACTAGAGGAAACTTTGTGCAAGGCTGCAGCCGAAACTACTGAACGGAATTACCCCAAATTTGGCACAAAGGTAGTGCGTGGGTCAGTAAGCGAACTTTCATTACATGGTGTAAATCCGTTCAGTAGTTGCTGAGAAATTAGAAAAAAAAGTTTCAATATCAGGCTTCACTGTGATTGACTGCTAGTAGTCCAAACCAAGAAGTGTTGGCAGCCATCTTGTGGCTCGATAGAAGCAAGTCACCCGAAAACTGAAAAAGAAAGGTAGAAGACAAGGGAAGCTGGCAGGGTAGAAATACCCTGACCCCCTATGCCTGCTCTCGGGGTCCTAGAAGGACCCCCAGGACCCCAAAAAGTATTTTTTTTGTTGAAAAAAATCAGCTGTATTTATGCTGGGGTCGTGCGTTTTAATTTAAGGAGGCCCTTGGGTTGGCTAGGTTCCGGGGGCATTTCGTAAAAAAATATTAGCGAGGGCTTGCATGTGTTGCGGTGGCCCGCTGGGGTTTGTGCAGCCCCGGGGCTTCAGCCATGTTGGGAGGGGGTTGCGTGACCCCCCTCCTGGAGGCCTGTATGTGCTTATAACTTTGGTGTCGTTTGACAAATCTTTTTAAATTACCCAAAAAGTTTCTCTTTTTTTTATTAGATCCTATATTGAAAGTTTGGGGGTAAATGGTGTAGGAGGGGCTGAGAAAAAAGGGGTCCCAAAACATGTTTTCACCATGTAGTTTTGATACGAAACTTTACAGAAGACTACTGGTGAAAGTGCTGAACGGATTTACAGCATATTTGGCAGGGAGAAAGGTGATGGTCCAGAAAGCATACTTTGTTTAAATGGTGTAAATCTGTTCAGTAGTTTTTAAGAAATATCAAATTTGAAAGATATTGTTATTTGAGAATTCTGACATTTGATTGGTTGAGGGGTTAATCAATCAAGAAATTTCTCAAGGCGCTTTGGGGGGGGGGGGGGTCCGCTACTGCTCGAACAGCCAGGTCTTGAGTTGCTTCCTGAAGGAGAGGTGGTCTTGGGTAAGACGGAGCTGGATGGGGAGGGAATTCCAGGTCTTGGCTGCCAGGTAGGAGAAGGATCTTCCCCCCATGGTGGCTCTTCGAATGCGTGGAACGGCAGCGAGGGCATGGCTGGTCGATCGTAGTTGGCGGGTGGGAGTGTAGAAGGTCAGGCGGCTGTTGAGGTACCTAGGGCCTAGGTCGTGGAGGGCTTTGTGTGCGTGGGTGAGGAGGCGGAACATGATTCTTTTGCCGACGGGGAGCCAGTGCAGGTCTTTCAGGTGTCCGGAGATGTGGTTGTGACGGGGGATGTCCAGGATGAGTCGTGCCGAGGCGTTCTGGATGCGTTGGAGTCTTTTCTGCAGTTTGGCTGTGGTTCCGGTGTAGAGGGTGTTTCCGTAACCCAGTCTGCTGGTGACAAGTGCCTGGGTGACCGTCTTCCTGGTTTTGGTGGGCATCTATCGGAAGATCTTATAGAGCATGCGTAGGATGTTGAAACACGATGACGAGACGGCGTTGACTTGTTTGGTCATCGATAGGGAGGAGTCCAGGATGAAGCCCAGGTTGGGAGCGTGGTCCGTTGGTTTGGGTGCACTGCCTAGGGCCGGGGGCCACCAGGAGTCGTCCCAGGCGGACGGTGATGATCCAAGGATGAGGACTTCCGTCTTGTCTGAGTTCAGTTTTAAGCGGCTGTTCTTCATCCACTTGGCTACTTCTTTCATCCCTTCGTGTAGGTTGGTTCTGGAGGTGTTGGGGTCGTTGGTGAGGGAGAGGATCAGCTGGGTGTCATCGGCGTAGGAGATGATGTTGAGGCTGTGATGGCGTACAATGGCTGTGAGGGGTCTCATGTACACGTTGATAAGGGTGGGGCTGAGTGATGATCCTTGTGGTACGCCGCAGATGACTTCGGTGGCCTCGGATCTGAACGGGGGAGGCGGACTCTCTGGGTTGTTCCGGCGAGGAACGAGATGATCCACTCCAGTGCCTTCTCTTGGATTCCGACGTTGCTGAGGCGTTGTACTAGGGTGCAGTGGCAGACAGTATCGAACGCTGCGGAGAGGTCCAGGAGGATGAGGGCCGCTGTTTCCCCGTTGTCGAGCAGGGTTCGGATGTCGTCAGTGGCTGTGATGAGGGCGGTTTTGGTGCTGTGGTTGGTTCAGAAGCCGGACTGCGAGTGGTCAAGGGATCCGTTTGTCTCGAGGAAGGCGGAAAGCTGTCTGTTGACGGTCTTCTCGATAACTTTGGCTGGAAAGGGGAGGAGCGAGATGGGGCGGTAATTCTTGAGGTCGGTGGGGTCTGCCGATGGCTTCTTCAGGAGGGCGCTGAGCTCGGCATGCTTCCAGCTCTCCGGGAAGGTGGCGGTGTTGAAGAAGCAGTAGATGATGTCCCGGAGTTAGGGGGCGATGATGGAGTCGGCCTTGTTGAAGACGTGGTGGGGGCATGGGTCGGTTGGTGATCTGGAGTGGATGGTGTTCATCGTGTGGATGGTGTCTTCTGTGCTGACTGGAGTCCAGGTGCGGAGGGTGGTGGTGGGGGGCGTAAGTTGTATGGTTGGGTGCGTGGACTGTACGCCGAAGCTGTTGTGTATGTCTGCGATCTTGCTGTGGAAGAACGAGGCGAGTGAGTCGCAGAGGGCTTGTGAGGGAGTGATGTCGTTGTTTCCGGCGCTGAGGTTGGAGAGCTCTTTGACGATGCTGAAGAGCTCCTTGCTGTTGTGTGCGTTGTTGTCTACTCGTTCCTTGAATGCTGACTTCTTGGTGGTGTGGATCAGCTGGTGGTGATTGCGGGTGGCGTGCTTGAGGGCGGTCATGTTGTCTGCGGTTGGGTTCTTTTGCCAGGCTTTTCCGAGGGTGCAGCAGTTCTTCTTGGAGTTCCTGAGTTTGTCATTGAACCATGGGGTTTTCTTGCTTCTGGTCCTGCTGGGATGGCTTTTCAGGGGTGCTAGGTCATCGGCGCAGTTGGTGATCCACTGTGCGAGGTTGAGCAGCTGCTTGGTTGGGGTCCGTTGATCTGGTGGGAGATTTCTGGTTTAGTGATGTGGTAAGCTTGTCGGTGGTGATCTTGTTCCAGTTCCTGCGGGGAACCTGTTGTGAGAGGTGGTGAGTCGTGGTCTTTCTGAAGCTGAAGTGGACGCAGCTGTGGTCTGTCCAGAGGAGTCCGGTGGAGTGGCACAAGCACGACCGTGCGGCTCATTGGCTGTGAACTGTGAAACCCGGAAGTGTTGGCAGCCATTTTGTGATTTACTCCGTTCGCTCGCATGTCTCCGTGTAGAAGTCATCGGGCTACAGTTTTACCTCTGCAAGGCAACACGGGCATCTGCGTGAAATATGCCTTTCCCTCTGCCTGTCCTCATATCACTAGGTCGTGGATATGGCTTTAGAAGCCCATTTGTCGACTCCCACCTCTTTACGTTTGCAAGCTAGTATGTTGCTATGGGGTGCAGGTGTCCCTTTGTGAGACTGGATGCGAACTGTTGATAAGTCACACTATATGAGCATTAAAAGCCATTTTGTGATTGAGTCAGTCGGCTTGCATCTGTCCGAGGCATTTCTGAAAACATACCGGAGTTCTTTCTCTGAGAGATACCCCTTTTACGCTGCATCTCCCCACATTAGTAGTTAACACACCCTCTTCCCACATCACCAGGATACCCCCAACAAAACAACAACAAATAAAACGATATACAGCTGTGGCTTGTCATCGCTGGTCAATTTGTGAATCACAGCCTGCAAGACAAAAAGAAAGATAAGATTGTGCGTCATGCGTCCAGGAAAGGAGATAGAGATAGATAGAGAGAGAAAGAGTGAGAGAGAGAGAGGGAGAAGAAGAGAGAAAGAGGGAGAGAGAGGAAAATAGAGAAAGAGTGACAGAGAGAAAGAATAAGATACAAGGATGAGAGGAAGAGAAACAGTGTGATTGAGAGGAGCACAGAGAATGAGTGATAGAGGAGAAGAGAAAAAGAGTGAGCTACAAGGAATATAGAAAAAGAAAGACAAAGAGGGAAAGAATGACATACGAGTAAGAGCGAAAGAGAGATTCGGTGTGAGAGAGAGGAAGAGAGAGAGAAAATGTGAGAGAGAGAAAGAGTGAGAGAGGAAGAGAGAAAGAGAGAGAAAAAGCCAGCCAAAGAGAGACAGAGTGACACAGAGAGGAAGACAATGAGAGAATCAATATGAGAGATAGGAAGAGAGAGAGATAAAGAGAGAAACAGTGTGAAAGAGAGGACGAGAGATAGAGATAAAGAGTGAGAGAGTAGAGGAAAGAGACAGAGAAAAAGAGAAAGTGTGAGTGAGAGAAAGGAACAGATGGAGAGGGAGTGTTGAGACTGGAAACATCTTTGAAGATCAACTTTGTGTCACTAGTGTGTCTCCAACCACGTGCTCGGAGATAGTGCAGACCTCAAGTTAAGAGATCTGAAAGATAAAGAGAGAAAGAGTGATAGAGAGAAAGAGAGAAAGAGTAAGATACAAGGAAGAGAGAAAGAGAAACAGTGTGAGAGAGAGGAAGACAGAGAGAGAAAGAGTGAGAGATAGAAAGAGAGAAAGAGTGAGCTACAAGGAAGAGAAAAACAATGTGAAAGAGAATAAGACAGGGAATGAGAGAGAAAGAGTGAGATACGAGGAAGAGAGAAAGAGACAATCAGTGTGAGAGAGCAAGAGAGAAAAATAGTGAGAGAGAGGAAACGAGAGGGAAAGAGTGAGAGAGAGGAAGTGAGAGAGAGGAAGAGCGAGAGAAAGAGTTAGAGAGAGTAAGAGAGAGAAAGAAGGAGTGAGAGAGGAAGAGAGAAAGAGTGAGAGAGAGGAAGCCAGCCAAAGAGAGAAAGAGTGAGACAGAGAAGAAGACAATGAAAGTGTGAGAGAGAGGAAGAGAGAGAGATAAAGAGTGAGCGAGAGGAGGAGAGAAAAAAAGGAATGAGACAGAGATAAAGAGAAAGTGTGAGAGAGACAAATGATCAGATGGAGAGGGAGTGTTGAGATTGGAAAAATGTTTGCAACTCACCTTGGTGCCACTGATGTGTCTCCAACCACGTGCTGAGAGATAGTGCAGACCTCATGTTTAGTGATCTGAAAGATAAAGAGAGAAAGAGTGTGAGAGAGAAAGAGTGAGATACAAGGAAGAGAGAAAGAGAAACAGTGTGAGAGAGAAGAAGACAGCGAGAGAAAGAGTGAGAGAGAGGAAGAGAGAGAGAAAGAGTGAGAGAGAGGAAGAGAGATAGAGAAAGAGTGGGAGATGAAGTGAGAAAGCATGAGAGAGTGGAAGAGAGGGAGAAAGAGTGAGAGAGGAAGGGAGAAAGAGAGAGAAGAAAGAAGACAGCTAAAGAGAGAAAGAGTGAGACAGAGAGGAATACAATGAGAGAAACAGTGTGAGAGACAGGAAGAGAGAGATAATGAGAGAAACAGTGTGAGAGAGAGGAAGAGAATGAGATAAAGAGTGAAAGAGAGGAGCAGAGAAAGAAAGAATGAGACAGAGATTAAGAGAAAGTGTGAGAGAGAGAAAGGAAGAGATGGAGAGGGAGTGTTGAGATTAGAAAAATGTTTGCAACTCACCTTGGTGCCACTGATGTGTCTCCAACCACGTGCCGAGAGATAGTGCAGACCTCATGTTTAGTGATCTGAAAGATAAAGAGAGAAAGAGTGTGATAGAGAAAGAGTAAGATACAAGGAAGAGAGAAAGAGAAACAGTGTGAGAGAGAAGAAGACAGAGAGAGAAAGAGTGAGAGAGAGGAAGAGAAAGGGAAAGAGTGAGAGAGGAAGAGAGATAGAGAAAGAATGAGAGATGAAGAGAGAAAGCATGAGAGAGTGGAAGAGGGAGAGAAAGAGTGAGAGAGGAAGGGAGAAAGAGAGAGAGGAAAGAAGCCAGCTAAAGAGAGAAAGAGTGAGACAGAGAGGAAGACAACAGTGTGAGAGACAGGAAGAGAGAGATAATGGGAGAAACAGTGTGAGAAAGAGGAAGAGAATGAGATAAAGAGTGAAAGAGAGGAGCAGAGTAAGAAAGAATGAGACAGAGTGTGAGAGAGAGAAAGGAAGAGATGGAGAGGGAGTGTTGAGACTGGAGAAAATCTTTGCAGCTCGCCTTTGTGCCACCGGTGTGTCTCCAACCAAGTGCCGGGAGATAGTGCAGTCCTAAAGTTTAGTAACCTGAAAGATAGTATAGAATTAGTAATTGTAATTGTAGAGTACATAAAACTGCACATAAGTAATTCTATTTTTCTGTAATGTGCAATATGGGAGGTGCACCCCATCCATTCCCACTGCTTGGAGATGTTTGTATGCTCTTGTGTGCACAGACTGCTGCACACTATCCACTCCCACCGCCCAGAGGGGACTGCCTGCTGCTGTGGAAAGAAGTCTCTCTGCTCACCTTCAACCACAGGAGTGTGTATATGAGGGTCCACCACGTGCCGAAGCATGTGAAATGGAGCAGGCCTTGGAACAAGATCGACATTGAATCTTTCACAACCCACTTCTCTCTCCCGTCCATCACTAAATACACTGACCCCAATAAAGCTGCAACTGACCTAGACCATGCTATTTCCGCCACCTTAGACTTAATTGCCCCCAAAAAGGTATCCAAGGGATCTTGCAAAATCTCTCCATGGTTCACCCCTGACTTAGACAAAACCAAAAATGCAGCAAGGGCCGCCGAACACAAATGGTGACTTACTAAGGAACTAGCGGATACATGAATGAGATAGCTGCAGCTAAACAAAAGTACTTGGGGAACAGGATAAAGCTGGCAGAAAACTCACACAGAGAACTATACAAACAGTTAAAGATTTTACTAACCCTCCGACATGCCAGCCTCCTCCCGTTGAATCCCAGGACTGGGTTAACACCGTTTCATCCTATTTTCAGGATAAAATCAACACTATTTATGAAACCTTCCCCACGATAACCAACATACTGGCAACCAACTTTCCCCCCAACCAGGCTGACACGTACCACCTCCAAGTCCTGCAGTCCTCAAAGAATTCCTGCCATTCTCAGATATTGAGGTTGCTCACCCATTGAACAAAATCAAATCTGGATCCCCTACTGACCCTGCCTCTTCTCAAGTTCTTGCTAACATTCTGCCTGCACTAATCGCCGATCTCACAAAAACACTCAATCTCTCACTATCCCATTCCTCTGTCCCCTCTCACTGGAAACAGGCCATTATACGACCGATCCTAAAGAAACCCTCTGCCGACCCTAAACTACCATCCAACTACCGCCCTATCTCCCTCTTACCAATATTTGGGAAAGTCATGGAATCCCTAATTACCAAGCAACTGTGCAGACACCTAGAGGTCAACCAGCTGCTTGACTCATCTCAGTCTGGTTTCAGGGCACACCACTGCACTGAAACAGCACTGATAGAGATTGTGGATAATATCAGGCTGACACTCGATGCTAGACAGTCTGCAATCCTGGTCCTGCTCGATCTCTCGGCGGCCTTCAACTCCATCTCTCACAGGATTCTCCTAGAGCGTCTGCTGGAGATGGGTGTCGAAGGTCCAGCCCTACTCTGGCTCAAAAGCTACCTAACCGAACGGCGCTCAAAGGTGCAAATTGGGCCCTTCACCTCTAATGGCCAAGTTAACGATAAGGGGGTGCCCCAGGGATCAATTTTGAGCCCCACTCTGTTTAATTTATATGTCTCCCCCTTAGCACAGGTAATAGGGGCGCATGGTTTCGACACAGTGTCCTATGCGGACGACACGCAGCTACTGATCACCCTAGGCCCTGACCCCTGCAATACCAAACTGAGATTCCAGAATTGCATGATCTCTATTAAGGACTGGATGACGAAAAACATCTTAATGCTTAATGCCGGTAAAACCGAGATTGTGCTTTTTAGAAACGCCCACAAACACTGGACTGATGAATGATGGCCCCCATCACTAGGACCCTGTCCCACTCCCAAGACCTCGGTTTGCAACCTAGGAGTGGCAATTGATGACAAACTGTCCATGGCCAGTCATGTCAACAAGATTGTGCACTCAAGTTTCGGGCTGATGCGTAGCCTCAAATAAATTTTCAAATGGATACCCCTTTCCTCTTGTATGCCCCTAGTCCAAGGCCTAATCATCAGCCCGTTGGATTATGGGAACACTCTACTTGCATCCATCAATGAGAGTCTCCTTGCTAAACTTCAGGTCCTGCAGAACACCGCAGCCAGAATGGTTCTTGATCTCCCTTCCCGCTCCCCATCCATGCCAAATCTTAGAACTCTTCACTGGCTCCCCATCAGGAAGCGCATACACTTCAAAGTCTGCTGTGTGGTCCACATAACCATCAATGGACTAGGCACTAAATACCTAGAGAAGAAACTTGTAAACCATTGTCCAGTCAGATCCCTTCTGTCTGCCAACAAATGTCTCCTCACCGTTCCCAAAGTTTGCACAGTCAGAAATATTGATAGGTCCTTTTCCAAATTAGCCCCAGATGCCTGGAATGCCCTTCCCTTAAACATCAGGACCGAATCCAACCACATGCGATTTCGAAGACTCCTAAAAACATGGCTCTTTTAGCTACCTGGTGTACTGGTTCTCCTTTTTAGCATCTGCAAGCGCTCTGAGACCTACAGGTGATTTACGCGCTATACAAACACAAATACAAATACAAAATACAAATACAACCTCCTCAGCCGTTGTGTACATGCGGTCCAGCTGAACTCACAATTCAGATTGGGTGTTAATTGTCAGAATGGCCATATATCATCGCAGAGTTTTTGCGCTTTCAGCTCTGGTGGTGTTGGGGGTTAAATTTGTAAGCAACCTAAGATTGTGTGTCATGTGAACTTTGACTCTCTTGAGAACTATCTCTAGCTATTTCAGCTGCAATAGTTCTTTCTTGAATATTCTCTCCGTTCAACATTTGGAGATCATTTGGAAAAAATGTACATTCAATGCTATCTTTACATGCATTGAAAGAATCCTCATAGCAGCCACAATGTCCAAAGTAATTCCATTTCAGTCCGCTAAGGTTTGAAGAGTTGCAGAAGATCTAAATAGAAAAACTCTCTCTTATCTGGAGTATCACAACTT
Organism: Lissotriton vulgaris; assembly: GCF_964263255.1. NCBI lineage: Eukaryota > Metazoa > Chordata > Amphibia > Caudata > Salamandridae > Lissotriton > Lissotriton vulgaris. Next base: position 50,155,517 of record NC_141690.1, read on the forward strand.
AATTTCCTGTGATTAATCAGATGTCTTTGTCATGCTTTACCAAACATCCTTCAGATCCAATTACAGCATATTTTCCTTCATTTATATTTTCTGTGACATTTTTTTAAAACTATAATGTTGGAGTATTTCATATAGACATATGTTTTCCAGGTATGGACTTCTATTTGGACAGTACTTATCCAACATATTTGTTTTCAGAATAGTTGTACTTTCCTGTTTATTCAGTGCCAAGTTTTCAATTTCTTGCACAGATTCATGCTGCAGGAAGACCAAGACTTATCCAGATGATCCGTTTTGACTTTGAATATAACATTGCAGATGTCAATCGATCCTAACATTCGTAGGATACAATTTCTCGAGGTGAAAGCATCTTCAAGCTGAAGCTGTACAATTGTTTGCTAAGTGTCCTCTCCTGCGAAATTTCTTCCCACATTTCTTTCAATTCTGTCTTCTCAGAGTTGGTAATATATGACGTGACATAGCGAGCAAAAGAAATTGAGTTTTCTGCAACATATTGTATGTCTATATTTGCTTTCCACATCTTCAAAATCACCGGATTATAATCATTAATGTACTTCAATTCTTCTGTTCTTTTTAAATTATGAGTATTTTGGGGGGATTTTCGAGTGATGGTATGCCTCACTGCTGACATAAAACTGTTCACTCTTCCTTTGGAAATTACTGGACGTGGAAAGCCAAATCGACATTTTGTGTAAAATATATCCTTTGACTTATATTTCCGTTGGCAATACTTTGCACATCAATGACTTCCATATGCAAATACGCCTCACTAATCGAAGGGAGTCTGGTGATATGGTCGCTGCCATGAAGTTGGGGTCACTGCCATTCAGGACTCAGAACACAGTTCCACATGTGGAATCGGCTTGTGTTTAACAGGGTTAGTGGCACCTTGTGTTGTACAGGGTTAGTGGCACCATGTGTCGCCGGCCTTGCATATGGAAATATGTCTCACTGATTGAAAGAAGTCTGGTGCTGTGGTCGCTGCCATGGACTTAGGGGGTCACTGCTATGCAGGACTCAAGACACAGTTCCACATGAGGGATTGACTTGTGTTGAACGGGGTTAGTGGCACCACGTGTTGCCGACTTGTGTTGAACAGGGTTTGTGGCACCACGTGTCGCGGCTTGTGTTGAACAGGGTTAGTGGCACCACTTGTCCAAAATTTGAATTGCAAGCTCTGCTGCCCGCAGTGTAGACTTGTATTGATGTTTTTTTTTTGCCCTTGATGATGAATTAGGTGATTATACTAAACCCTACTCACTGCAATGGAGGCAGGAGGCAGCGGTGAGGAAGGCACGTGGCACGTGGCGTTAGCTTGAGCAATGTCTGTTGCTTACTGGACTACATCATTGACAATTGCCACTCGATCTATATTGTGAGCCCTACTCACTGCAGTGTAGGTCGGAGGCAGCGGTGAGGAAGGGTCCACAACCACATGTTGTTGACTTGAGAAATGTCTGTTGCCTACTGGGCTGCATCATCTGCAATCATGATTCAATCTAAATTGTGAGCCTTGCTGTCCGCAGTGTATATCAAAGGCAGTAGTTTGTACAAACATAAGTCCGCGGTGCTGTGCCTCTGGAGGCCTGTGTGGCGGAAGACAGAGATCGTCTGAGGAGGCTGGCAGTCACGACGGCCCCCTCGTGGCAGGGTGTGGGGCGCCGCCCTAACATATTCTTTGGCCTTCCCACAAGTGAACCACGGGCAGAGCTCCAGCCTATTTATTCACAATGCTATGCTGAAGTGGCGTACGTCAGACCAGACCACTCCGGTTACGCTTATGCTTACAGGGGCAGGATACAGCTACATGACTGAGATCTTCCCTACTGTTTGATGTAAAATGGTTGGGTCCACTGTCCACAACATAACAAGCACCAGTAGTATTTGTGCACATGGAGAGGTGTGTGTTCTGCATACTGAGATGTGTCCAGCAGGTGCATCGTATTATCACATGAATGATATCATCGGAGATGTGATCCGTGTTGTCAAATGAAGTGTCATCAGTGATGTCATCAGTGATGTCATTCGAGATGTAATCAGTGATGTCATCAGTGATGTCACTGACCATGTCATGAATGACGTAATATGTGACATCATCAGCAGTGGATTGCGGGTGCGCGAAATATAGTTAGTATAACTAACTATATAGGAGCAATTTCAATGGTATTTTAAATGCTAATTCCTAACTATATAAAGCCTGAAACCTATGGTTTTTTAAGTGAATTTGCAAGGTTTTTAAAATGCTACTTCCTAACTATATAAGGCCTGAAACCTATGGTTTTTTAAGTGAATTTTCAAGGTTTTTTAAATGCTAATTCCTAACTGTATCAGGCAAGAAACCTATATTTTTTTTCAATAAATTTGAAAGGTTTTGTAAATGCTAATTCTATTAGCGGATAACGTTTATATATGTTATTATCCTTCTGGGACCACCTGAGCAGCCATCTTGTTTCTAAGGAGAAGTGAGGCACAAGAGAGCACAAAACAAGAGTGGAAAACGCAAAAAGGGGGCAGGGTTGAGACCCCCTGACCCCCTAGCCCTTCTCAGGGGGTTCCAGAAGGACCACCAAGTGCAAAAAAAAGTATAATTTTTTTAAATCGCGGGGTACGCACACGGTACGCGTACCGTACGCGTACCGTGCGCGTACCCCGTCGATTTTTTTGAATGTTCTTTTTTTTTGCCCTTGGGGGTCCTTTTGGGACCCCCTGAGGAGGGCTACAGGTTGGGGGGTCTCTACCCTGCCCCCTTTTCGTGTTTACCACTCTTGTTTTGGGCTCTCTTGTGCCTCAGTTCTCCTGAAAAACTAGATGGTGGCCAACACTTCCTGGTTTGGACAGTTTGGAATGTTGACAGTCGACTGCCAGCCAATCAGAAACTCGCTCGCGCACGTAAGGGTACGCGCATGTACGCTTACGGTACGCGTACGGTGATCGCATATAGATATATAATTTGCTCAAATTCTATTTTCTCAACAACTACTGTAGGGATTTTCACCAAATATAGAAAAGGCACTACTGCATACCTGTCCCTACCATTTTTCCAAGTTTGGTGTAATTCCGTTCAGCTGTTCGGGCTGTAGCCGTGTCCGTAGGTCCCATAGAAAATGCCATTTGAAAAATTTCAAATTCAATTTTCTCAAGAACTACTAGAGGGATTTTCACCAAACGTAGCAAAGGCACATCTGCATACCAGGCCCTACCATTTTGCCAAGTTTGGTGTGATTCCATTCAGCCGTTCGGGCTGTAGCCGTGTCTAAAGGTCCCTATGGAAATTAACATTGGGAAAACACATTTTGGGACCCCCTTTTCGGCCCCCGCTTGACCAATCCCCCCAAAAGTTTCAGGGAAGGAGCGGAGCGGAGCTGGCCAAAATTTAGGAACATTACACACAGATTCCTCAATCGGCGCCAAAGTTATTCCCAATAGAATGTTGAGCGCATATAGATATATAATTTGCTCAAATTCAATTTCTCAACAACTACTGGAGGGATTTTCACCAAATATAGAAAAGGCACTACTGCATACCTATCCCTACCATTTTGCCAAGTTTGGTGTAATTCCGTTCAGCCGTTCGGGCTGTAGCCGTGTCTAAAGGTCCCATAGAAAATGCCATTTGAAAAATTTTAAATTCAATTTTCTCAAGAACTACCGGAGGGATTTTCACCAAACATACAAAAGGCACTGCTGCATACCATTCCCTGCCATTTTGCCAAATCTGGTGTAATTCCGTTCAGCCGTTCGAGCTGTAGCCTTGTCAAAATGTCCCTATGGAAATTAACATAGGGAAAACATGTTTTGGGACCCCCTTTTTTCTCGGCCCCCGCTTGACGAATCCCCCCAAAACTTTCAGGGAAGGAGCGGAGCGCAGCAAGGCAAATTTGAGGACAATTACAGGCAGATCCCTCAATCGGCGCCAAAGTTATTCCCGATAGAATGTTCGGAATTTCCTATGGTAACTAGGTCCTAACTATATATACCTACTGGGGATTGGTGTCAGTACAACGCGATGTATTACAACGCGTTCCCTTACAACGCAGATTTTACAACGCGGGATACATTACAACGGATGTCATTACAATGCATGGCATTACATCGCAAATGCTATTACAACGCATGGCATTACATCGTAAGTATAGGTAAGTATAGCTTTTTTTAAAAATGTTATTTAGTTTATTATAATTAATTTATTTAAAATAATTTAATTAAAACACATTTTAAAATTGTCATTAAATTAATTTAATTAAATAATATCTATTTAATAAATAATATCTATTTTATAAATGTAATTTTAAAAAAAATAGTAATTAATTTAATTTAATAAAAAAAAGTAATTAGTTTAAAGTACATATTTTTGATAATGAAATTAAATTAAATTAATAACAATTAATTATTTAATTTAATTAATTTAATTAAATTTAATTAATTAATTTAATTAAAAAATGTAATTAGTGTAAAATAATTAATTTAATTTATTAAATATATTTTAATAAATTTTAAAATAGTAAATATAATTTAATTATCCCTAAACACAAACCCTGCCCTAAAACCTAAAAACACCCCTGTACCCCAAAACCCAAACCCTGCCCTAAAACCTAAAAACACCCCTGTACCCCAAAACCCAAACCCTACCCTAAAACCTAAAAACACCCCTGTACCCCAAAACCCAAACACTGCCCTAAAACCTAAAAACACCCCTGTACCCCAAAACCCAAACCCTGCCCTAAAACCTAAAAACACCCCTGTACCCCAAAACCCAAACCCTGCCCTAAAACCTAAAAACACCCCTGTACCCCAAAACCCAAACCCTGCCCTAAAACCTAAAAACACCCCTGTACCCCAAAACCCAAACACTGCCCTAAAACCTAAAAACACCCCTGTACCCCAAAACCCAAACCCTGCCCTAAAACCTAAAAACACCCCTGTACCCCAAAACCCAAACACTGCCCTAAAACCTAAAAACACCCCTGTACCCCAAAACCCAAACCCTGCCCTAAAACCTAAAAACACCCCTGTACCCCAAAACCCAAACCCTGCCCTAAAACCTAAAAACACCCCTGTACCCCAAAACCCAAACCCTGCCCTAAAACCTAAAAACACCCCTGTACCCCAAAACCCAAACCCTACCCTAAAACCTAAAAACACCCCTGTACCCCAAAACCCAAACCCTACCCTAAAACCTAAAAACACCCCTGTACCCCAAAACCCAAACACTGCCCTAAAACCTAAAAACACCCCTGTACCCCAAAACCCAAACCCTGCCCTAAAACCTAAAAACACCCCTGTACCCCAAAACCCAAACACTGCCCTAAAACCTAAAAATACCCAAACACCCCAAAACATATACATCAGTACCCCAAAACATATACTCCTATACTCATACTTATTTAAAAAAATACTTAAATTAATATATTTAATTTATAATATTTAAAAACGAAATAAATATTTTTTTATAATTAATAATAATTAAATCAATTATAAAATATTAAATAAAATAAAATAAAAATTAAATACTTACCAATACTTACGATGTAATGGTATGCGTTGTAATAGCATCTGCTATGTAATGCCATGCGTTGTAATGGCATGCATTGTAATGGTATTTGCGATGTAATAGCTGCGTTGTAACAGCATTACGTTGTAAAAGATGCGTTGTAGCAGTAACACACCACCTACTGGCTATCGCCAGTAGGTAATAGATATATATATATCCGGAGGTGTGTCGTGCCTTTTTTCTTTAAAATGGGAGCAGGCACTGTTTCTATATATTGTCAGCAATCTGGGCGCTGACTGACGACACCCCCTCTCGTTCAGGAGCACCGTGTTAAAACCAGAACTCTTCGGTAACCGGCATTTCCTGCACAACACGGAGCCCCCCCCAGCAGCTAAACCCACCACATTGGCCGTAATCGCTGCAAGGGGAGAGAGGAGGCAATAAGCATTGCCTGTCAAAAGGGATCCAAGAAAGACTTTTTTTCACTCTTCGGGGCACTGGAGCTGGCGTGTGGCCCGTATCCATATTTTGGAGCATCACTGGGTGTTCGGATCGTATCTATCACTGTATAGATCTCCGACTGGACTTCACATACCAGCATGCTTCTGCTCTGGAGAGGCGGAGCGCGTGGACAATACACCTTTAAATGAAGGAGGGGTGTTATAACTTTACCAGGGACGGCTTCCACCTCACCTGTACCCTGTTGGACATCCTGGAAGAGCGAGCAGCCCGTGTAATCTGGCACTGATGAAAGCCTAAGGAGGCTGAAACGCATCTGCCATCAAGGTTTATGGACTGCCAGCACTGCGCACAAATCATCATTAAAGTCCTGTCAAAGATCCCGGAGGTGTGTCGTGCCTTTTTTCTTTAAAATGGGAGCAGGCGCTGTTTCTATATATTGTCAGCAATCTGGGGGCTGACTGACGACACCCCCTCTCGTTCAGGAGCACCGTGTTAAAACCAGAACTCTTCGGTAACCGGCATTTCCTGAACAACACGGAGCCCCCCCAGCAGCTAAACCCACCACATTGGCCGTAATCGCTGCAAGGGGAGAGAGGAGGCAATAAGCATTGCCTGTCAAAAGGGATCCAAGAAAGACTTTTTTTCACTCTTCGGGGCACTGGAGCTGGCGTGTTGCCCGTATCCATATTTTGGAGCATCACTGGGTGTTCGGATCGTATCTATCACTGTATAGATCTCCGACTGGACTTCACATACCAGCATGCTTCTGCTCTGGAGAGGCGGAGCGCGTGGACAATACACCTTTAAATGAAGGAGGGGTGTTATAACTTTACCAGGGACGGCTTCCACCTCACCTGTACCCTGTTGGACATCCTGGAAGAGCGAGCAGCCCGTGTAATCTGGCACTGATGAAAGCCTAAGGAGGCTGAAACGCGTCTGCCATCAAGGTTTATGTACTGCCAGCACTGCGCACAAATCATCATTAAAGTCCTGTCAAAGATCCCGGAGGTGTGTTGTGCCTTTTTTCTTTAAAATGGGAGCAGGCGCTGTTTCTATATATATATATATATATATATATATATATATATATATATATATATATATCTATTACCTACTGGCGGTTGCCAGTAGGTAGTTATAATTAGGATTTTTTTCAATGTTAAATCTCAAAATTCTATTTGGAATAACTTTGGCGCCGGTTGACGAATCTGACTGAAAATTTCCTCAAAATGGCCTCGCGGCGTTCCGGTCCTTCCCTGAAAGTTTGGGGGGGATTCGTCAAGCGGGAGCCGAGATAAATGGGGGATCCCAAAACACGTTTTCCCCATGTTAATTTCCATAGGGCGGTCGATTTCACTTTTAGCCCGAACGGCTGAATGGATTTCCACCAAACTTGGCAAAATTGTATGGACTGGTAGCCCGATGTGCCTTTGCTATGTCTCAAGATATGTGCACCAGTGGATTTTGAGTAATTTAGGTTTAAAAAATATATATATCTATAGGCGCGCTCCGGTGCGCGCACCGGTGAGCACACCAGGCGCGACACGCGACTTGCGCGCAGAAAGCTGATTGGCTCACGGGTGTCTGTAAACATTCGAAACAGTCCGGAGCGGCCGCCATCTTGTGTCTCGGTAGGATCGAGACACAAGAGGTGACATTAAAAAAGGGAGAAATGACTATAAGGGGGCAGGGTAGACCCCCTCCTGACCCCCTAGGTTCGATGTGGGGGCTAAAATAGGGTCCCACGGGGCATTTTTTAAAAATATATTTTTTCGATTTGTGCGGGGGGAGCACCCGGTACGCGCACCGGGAAGCGCACCGGGGAGCAAAGCACGGGGAAAATCCAGGGCCTTATTTATGAAGGCCTTGCGACAGTTTTGCGCCGCCTGTGCGTCACTTTTTGTGACGCACCAGCGGTGTAAAAAAATGTGCCTCGTTGCGTTATATTTAAAATGTGACGCATCTAGGTAGATGGGTCACTTTTTAAAACCCTGCGCCACATTATACCTGTGTCAGGTATAATGTATGCAGAGGGGGCGTTCCCCCGCAAAAAGCTTCGTAATAGTGACGCAGTGAAATCTATGAGATTTCACTGCGTCACTTTTAGGATGCTGTTGCGTCAAAATCTTGCGCCTGCCTCACAGCAGGTGTAAGACTGACGCAGGACCTTTCACATGGTGCTTTCCCCATGTGAAAGGACGCATTACTGGAGTTGCGTCACTTTTGTGACGCACTCCAGCAATGCGTCACTTTTGTGTTTACAGATACGTCAGAAATACTGACGTATCTGTAATTCCTTGCGACATGATTCGTCATACATTAAATATGACACATCTGGAATGTCGTAAGGAGTGCGCACAAAAAAGTGACGCATCGCACCAGCGGTGTAAAAAAATGCGCCTCTTTGCACTATATTTAAAAAGTGACGCATCTAGGTAGATGGGTCACTTTTTAAAACCCTGCGCCACATTAAACCTGCGTCAGGTATAATGTATGCAGAGGGGGCGTTCCCCCGCAAAAAGCTTCGTAATAGCGACGCCGTGAAATCTATGAGATTTCACTGCGTCACTTTTAGGATGCTGTTGCGTCAAAATCTTGCGCCTGCCTCACAGCAGGTGTAAGACTGACGCAAGACCTTTCACATGGTGCTTTCCCCATGTGGAAGGACGCATTACTGGAGTTGCGTCACTTTTGTGACGCACTCCAGCAATGCGTCACTTTTGTGTTTACAGATACGTCAGAAATACTGACGTATCTGTAACTCCTTGCGACATGATTCGTCATACATTAAATATGACACATCTGGAATGTCGTAAGGAGTGCGCACAAAAAAGTGACGCATCGCACCAGCGGTGTTAAAAAATGTGCCTCATTGCGCTATATTTAAAAAGTGACGCATCTAGGTAGATGGGTCACTTTTTAAAACCCTGCGCCACATTATACCTGCGTCAGGTATAATGTATGCAGAGGGGGCGTTCCCCTGCAAAAAGCTTCGTAATAGCGACGCAGTGAAATCTATGAGATTTCACTGCATCACTTTTAGGATGCTGTTGCGTCAAAATCTTGCGCCTGCCTCACAGCAGGTGTAAGACTGACGCAAGACCTTTCACATGGTGCTTTCCCCATGTGAAAGGACGCACTCCAGCAATGCGTCACTTTTGTGTTTACAGCTACGTCAGAAATACTGACGTATCTGTAACTCCTTGCGACATGATTCGTCATACATTAAATATGACACATCTGGAATGTCGTAAGGAGTGCGCACAGAAAAGTGACGCATCGCACCAGCGGTGTAAAAAAATGCGCCTCATTGCGCTATATTTAAAAAGTGACGCATCTAGGTAGATGGGTCACTTTTTAAAACCCTGCGCCACATTATACCTGCGTCAGGTATAATGTATGCAGAGGGGGCGTTCCCCCGCAAAAAGCTTCGTAATAGCGACGCAGTGAAATCTATGAGATTTCACTGCGTCACTTTTAGGATGCTGTTGCGTCAAAATCTTGCGCCTGCCTCACAGCAGGTGTAAGACTGACGCAAGACCTTTCACATGGTGCTTTCCCCATGTGAAAGGACGCATTACTGGAGTTGCGTCACTTTTGTGACGCACTCCAGCAATGCGTCACTTTTGTGTTTACAGATACGTCAGAAATACTGACGTATCTGTAACTCCTTGCGACATGATTCGTCATACATTAAATATGACAGATCTGGAATGTCGTAAGGAGTGCGCACAGAAAAGTGACACATCGCACAAGCGGTGTAAAAAAATGCGCCTCATTGCGCTATATTTAAAAAGTGACGCATCTAGGTATATGGGTCACTTTTTAAAACCCTGCGCCACATTATACCTGCGTCAGGTATAATGTATGCAGAGGGGGCGTTCCCCCGCAAAAAGCTTCGTAATAGCGACGCAGTGAAATCTATGAGATTTCACTGCGTCACTTTTAGGATGCTGTTGCGTCAAAATCTTGCGCCTGCCTCACAGCAGGTGTAAGACTGACGCAAGACCTTTCACATGGTGCTTTCCCCATGTGAAAGGACGCATTACTGGAGTTGCGTCACTTTTGTGACGCACTCCAGCAATGCGTCACTTTTGTGTTTACAGATACGTCAGAAATACTGACGTATCTGTAACTCCTTGCGACATGATTCGTCATACAATAAATATGACACATCTGGAATGTCGTAAGGAGTGCGCACAGAAAAGTGACGCATCGCTAGATGCTCCACCTTGTAAATATGAATAAATAAGGTGCATTTTTTACTGGACTGGAGCGTCACAAAAAGTGACGCTCTGGTGGTGTTAAGGTGACGCATGGCTTCATAAATGAGGCTTTCAGCCTTCAACTCCAGCAATGTATCTTTTCTTACCCTTCCACTCCCGTTCCTTTTCAACATTTTCTTTGAATATCAACATTCCCTATATTCATTCTTCTTCTCCTTACTTTCATTCCCAACACTCACCTTCTTTCAGTTCCCCTACTTCCTTTCTCCTCTCATACCTTTCTGTTCTTTCTTACTCATTTTCCTTTCCATTATCAATGCACTCCATTTCACTTACTCTTTTTCATTTTTTAAAGAATATAGCTCTTTGATGAGAATTGGAGGTAGTTCTGAAAAGAACTTTTTGTTTTCTTCTTTTTTCAAAACAGGAACAAAAACAGGGAATGGAAACTGCTCAACAGGAGCAAAAAGAACAAAAAAATTAGGGGTGGAAAGGGCAGCGATGGTTTTCTAATGCTCGAACCATGAGCTGTACACTTTGTTCTCCAAAGGTAAGCAGTTGATTGCAGTATCTGCATCTGAGGGCACCATGGTTAAAAGCAGGTTGAATGTTTGGCACCAGCTCCTGCGATTGCCCCCTCCCAGAAGAAGTTGCTCCTCCGGTCGATGTAGAGGCCCCATCACTGGGAACCTCTTGTGCCAGAGCCCTGACACTTTCCCGGGCAAAATTCTGGGGGTGCCTCCTCTCCACATGCCGGATCATCGTGAAGTTCCCAAATGAATATTTTTTTTGGGGTCACCCCGTGACAGGACCTGTTTGCAGATCCTGCACTCCACTTTTGGAGCATTCACCTTCTTCTGGACTGCTGGAATCTTAAAAAATTTCCAAATAAAATGATCCTTCACCTTTGGGGTAGGAGGCTCTTCATTGATGAAATCAGAATCTTCATCACTGCTGGATTCTCTGGCAGCCATGGTAAATCAAGAAAGATTCAGAAGCAAAAAACAGGTCTTTCAGTCACAAAAGTGAAAGAAGAAGTGAAGGAAATGGGTGGGGATTTCATTCTTTGTAAAAAACCTGTTAGCAACCAATGAAAAGTGTTATTTTAGGGCCACATGATTTGACGTGCTGACGCTGCGCGCACCGGAGCGCTTCCGGGGCGCATACGCGGCCCGAATGTAGGCGCTTCCGGGGCGCATACGAGGTGCGAACGTAGGCGCTTCCGGGGGCGCAGACGCGGCGCGAACGTAGGCGCTTCCGGGGGCGCTTACGCGGCGCGAACGTAGGCGCTTCCGAGGGCGCTTACGTTGCGCGCCGAAGTGACGTCATCATAGTTTTACGGAAATGCATAATCATTTTCATTACCTTATAAAAAAAAACTGCTTTTATTTGCATGGTACGAAATGTTTTGCGTTATTATTAACTTTTCATTCATATTTTTTTCACGAATGAAAGTAGCGCTCTGGGTGCGCTTTCCGGAGAGCTTACCGGAGAGCTTACCGGAGCGCGCACCCAGAGCGCCCCAGGAAAAAATGATAAAAAAAAAAACTTAAAAATTAATACTTACACAAAACAGCAAAATGTAAAAAAAAACATAGGTTAGAAACTCGATATAGAAAGGAATTAGCATTTAAAAAACCTATGAAATTCACTGAAAAAACCATAGGTTTCATACCAGTTATAGTTAGGAATTAGCATTTAAAAAACCTATTAAATTCACTGAAAAAACCATAGGTTTCACACCAGTTATAGTTACCTGGAAATTTTACTGACATAAAACCATAGAAATTCCCACGTTATAGTTAGTTGGACTCACTATAACTTGCGCGTGAAATGCACTGCTGATGACATCACATATTACATCACTCCTGACATGGTCAGTGACATCACTCATGACATCACTGATGACACCATCCAGTGAATGTGTGTCTTTCGGAAAAATAAATATGTTTTATATATGTATATGTAAAGGTCAATGGAAGAATAAATGTTTAAATAAGTGTCTAAATGGATGTTTTTTAAAAAAAAAATTGATTGAATAACTGGCTTATTAAGTGTATCTTAGTGAATACATATATTAGCGAGTAATGTTTAAATATTTAAATATATGTATCAGTGTTTCACTTTGTGTATAAGTGGCTGCATGGGTTGGTGAGTAGCTACATATGTGTGTATATGGGTTATTAGATGTTTTTTTTAGTATCTTTATAATTGTCTGTTTGATTTGGTGGGGGTGTTACTTAGCACATAGAAGCATCAATGACTGACTCACTGTTTGTATGTGTTTTGAAGACAGCATATGTGCCGGACTGTATGGGTGAATGAGTGTGTTTATGTATGTGTTAGTAAGTGAATGACTGTCCCACTAGTGTCTTTATCAGTAACTACATATGTTTTAATCTAGTATATGTGAGTATTGATGTATATAAGTGAGTATATGTGAGAGTGAGAGATTGAAAAAGTTCTTGTTTTAATAAGTATGTGTTTCTCTAAGTGATTGTTTAAGAGAGTAAGTATGTGTAAGTTTCCTTAGAAGTAAGGTGGTAGTGTGTGTATAGCTGTATATGCAAAAAAATGGATGTTCAATAGTTTATTTGCATGTGTGAATATGTGTGTGAGCAACTTTTGGAAGACTGTCGGTGTGTTAACGGATGTATAGGTGTCTCACTACATATGATGAGTGAGTATATGTATGAATGACTATATAGAACTGTTGGTGAATGAGTGGATGTGTATATAAATGGTGGAATTACTGAATTGGTTGTTGTAACTGGTATAGGTATCTCCACTTTTTTGAAAAGGTTAGTTTCTATTTTTGAATATGTGTTTCAAGGGTTACTTTACAGTGAAAGGAGGTCAGTCACAATCCTGCTAAGAGCAATAAATAACAAGGATAATCATAATCATTACTTCTAATTCTTTGTAAAAAACCTGTTAGCAACCAATGAAAAGTGTTATTTTAGGGCCACATGATTTGACGTGCTGACGCTGCGCGCACCGGAGCGCTTCCGGGGCGCATACGCGGCCCGAATGTAGGCGCTTCCGGGGCGCATACGAGGGGCGAACGTAGGCGCTTCCGGGGGCGCAGACGCGGCGCGAACGTAGGCGCTTCCGGGGGCGCTTACGCGGCGCGAACGTAGGCGCTTCCGAGGGCGCTTACGTTGCGCGCCGAAGTGATGTCATCATAGTTTTACGGAAATGCATAATCATTTTCATTACCTTATAAAAAAAAACTGCTTTTATTTGTATGGTACGAAATGTTTTGCGTTATTATTAACTTTTCATTCATATTTTTTTCACGAACGAAAGTAGCGCTCTGGGTGCGCTTTCCGGAGAGCTTACCGGAGAGCTTACCGGAGCGCGCACCCAGAGCGCCCCAGGAAAAAATGATAAAAAAAAAACCTTAAAAATTAATACTTACACAAAACAGCAAAATGTAAAAAAAAACATAGGTTAGAAACTCAATATAGAAAGGAATTAGCATTTAAAAAACCTATGAAATTCACTGAAAAAACCATAGGTTTCATACCAGTTATAGTTAGGAATTAGCATTTAAAAAACCTATTAAATTCACTGAAAAAACCATAGGTTTCACACCAGTTATAGTTACCTGGAAATTTTACTGACATAAAACCATAGAAATTCCCACGTTATAGTTAGTTGGACTCACTATAACTTGCGCGTGAAATGCACTGCTGATGACATCACATATTACATCACTCATGACATGGTCAGTGACATCACTCATGACATCACTGATGACACCATCCTTGTGACAGAGTGACTGACCTCCTTTCACTGTAAAGTAACCCTTGAAACACATATTCAAAAATAGAAACTAACCTTTTCAAAAAAGTGGAGATACCTATACCAGTTACAACAACCAATTCAGTAATTCCACCATTTATATACACATCCCCTCATTCACCAACAGTTCTATATAGTCATTCATACATATACTCACTCATCATATGTAGTGAGACACCTATACATCCGTTAACACACCGACAGTCTTCCAAAAGTTGCTCACACACATATTCACACATGCAAATAAACTATTGAACATCCATTTTTTTGCATATACAGCTATACACACACTACCACCTTACTTCTAAGGAAACTTACACATACTTACTCTCTTAAACAATCACTTAGAGAAACACATACTTATTAAAACAAGAACTTTTTCAATCTCTCACTCTCACATATACTCACTTATATACATCAATACTCACATATACTAGATTAAAACATATGTAGTTACTGATAAAGACACTAGTGGGACAGTCATTCACTTACTAACACATACATAAACACACTCATTCACCCATACAGTCCGGCACATATGCTGTCTTCAAAACACATACAAACAGTGAGTCAGTCATTGATGCTTCTATGTGCTAAGTAACACCCCCACCAAATCAAACAGACAATTATAAAGATACTAAAAAAAACATCTAATAACCCATATACACACATATGTAGCTACTCACCAACCCATGCAGCCACTTATACACAAAGTGAAACACTGATACATATATTTAAATATTTAAACATTACTCGCTAATATATGTATTCATTAAGATACACTTAATAAGCCAGTTATTCAATCAATTTTTTTTTTAAAAAACATCCATTTAGACACTTATTTAAACATTTATTCTTCCATTGACCTTTACATATACATATATAAAACATATTTATTTTTCCGAAAGACACACATTCACTGGATGGTGTCATCAGTGATGTCATGAGTGATGTCACTGACCATGTCAGGAGTGATGTAATATGTGATGTCATCAGCAGTGCATTTCACGCGCAAGTTATAGTGAGTCCAACTAACTATAACGTGGGAATTTCTATGGTTTTATGTCAGTAAAATTTCCAGGTAACTATAACTGGTGTGAAACCTAGGGTTTTTTCAGTGAATATATATATAGATATGTGGCAAAAGGACGTCTCTAAGATGATCATCATCAAAGACGAGGCAAGACCCAAAACTGGTGCATAAAAGGTTTTATTGTGCCCTACACCATACCGCCATAACGCGTTTCAGCCTGGAGAGGCCTTGATCACATGACAACGCTCCAAGGTTGGAGTGCTCCTTTATATTGAAAGTGCCTCATGCTAAATTGATTAACATAGAAGACAGACTGTCTTTTTTCGTACAATCAACGGATATTTGCACCACTTAACTTCATAATTTAAACAATTCGGTAAATCAGGTATACTGGGTTTAGGGTGAATAATAAATCCACAATAATTATAAAAACATATAAATAAATATGTTTAAAAATATAAATATTCATAGACATTGCTGTTAAAACCCCAAAGCACACACTATTGTAAAAACACACTGTCGACAGTAATTAAGTAAAATCCTGCTAAGAGCAATAAATAACAAGGATAATCATAATCATTACTTCTAACTGTACAACAAAAAATGTGTTAACTTATCCAAAGTAACCACTGTGTTCACTTAAATAAATAAAGTGACACTGCGTAATACAGCCCAAGTGGGCATTGATTCATCATAATATTTGTGTGCAAAGGTTTAAATGTGCAAAATCGCAAATAAATATTGGCATAAGAATTAGTGCAACCCAATTACAACAGTGAACGAATAAAAGTGACAAGGGTTACCTATAAAGTTAGATTAAAAATTGCCTCAATGGACAAAACATGTTGAAGCAGCTACGATGTAAGTACAGAAATGAAAAAGGCAAATTCTTGATAACGGCTCATAAATATGTATAACAGTCCTCACTTGCATTTAGACCATTTGGAGTCTTTGTATCAAGGAGAATAATGTGCCTAGCCTCTATTTTGCACTGTAAAGATTCTCGGTCCCCACCCCTCCTCTGTGGGGGGATTGTGGGGCATATTATCAAGGGGGTTTATCTCCGCTTTTTTTTAAAAGCCAAGAAAGCGGAGATAAAATTATCTCCCTATTACCTAGCTGTCGCTAACACCAGTTAGCGACAGCTAGTAGGAGATAGCGACCATCTTGGGCCCCACTTTGCATGTCAGTGATATTTATCACTAATGACATGCAAAGTGGGCGTGCCAAGATGTTAGCGACTGAAAACAGTCGCTAACATCGCTATCTCCTATTACCAACTTTTGGAGATATTTGCGCTAAGCACGAATATCTCCAAAAGCTAACACCTGCCCTGAGCAGTTCTTAGCCATGTTATCCAATGGGAGGTGGATAACATGGCTAAGAGCATTAGCTCGGTAATGCATGAATATCGCTGACTTTTCAGCGATATTCATGCATTGCGGCGATTTTTATCGCATTTGCGATAAACCTTGGTAATACCAAGGTTTATTTCCGGTAAAAATCGCCGCAGCTCAGCGGTAAATTTTTGTCTCTAACCAAGCAATAGCGATAATTATCGCTATTGCTTGGTAATATGCCCCTGTGTCCATTACATAATACTTAAGTTCAGCAGGATTCTTGTTGTGTTTTTCTTCAAAGTGTTGGGCAACAGGGTACGCGGTGTCGCCATTGGTTATGGCCCTTAGATGTTGAAGTGTCCGTTTGTACACCTGTGGCCTGGTACTTCCCTGTACCAGAGACCACAGGGATATATATATATATTACCTACTGGCGGTCGCCAGTAGCTATATATAGTTAGGATTTTTTCTCTATGGGATTTTTGAAAATTCTATGTCTAATAACGTTGGCGTTTGTGGACGGAATTGGCTGAAATTTTCAGGAAAATGGAACATTTTGTTTCTGAGCAGCCCCTGACAATTTGGGGGGGTTTCATCAAGGGGGGGCTGAGAAAAAAGGGGGGTCCCAAAACGCGTTTTTCCCATGTTAATTTCCATAGGGCGGTTGGCCTCACTTTTAGCTCGAACGGCTGAATGGATTTGCACGAAACTTGGCAAAATTGTAGGGACTGTTAGCCCGATGTGCCTTTGCTAGGTCTCAATATATGTGCTCCAGTGGATTTTGAGTAATTTAGGTTCAAAAAAAGATATATATCTGGGCGGAGCCTAACCACACATCTGATCTGATTGGCTGTCAGCACTTCATCCAAGAAGTGTTGGCAGCCATCTTGGGACCAATATACATGATAGCACCTCATTAAAAATCATTGTAGTTAATAGAGGGTTTTAGGACTTTAGTTACATTATAAATCATTTGTTGATGGTACCATACTCGTTTTAGGAATTGTGGTGGGTTCTAAGGTGATTTTACCATGTGAAAAAACCTTCTGCTGTGATATCATGAATATTGTTTGAAAGAAAACTAATATCTCATGATTTTCCCACAGTGGTTTGGAAGGGGATCTATAAGCTAAACTGAAAGCATATTTTCTGTAAATTCACATTATCTTTCTCAGTCATGTGAAAATGAAGTCTGACATTCTCAGTAAAACATGTGCATCCAACAAGGACAGAGACTGTCAGTTGATTCCTTTGTGTTCTACTGCAGCCTCCTAGAGTGTTCTAAAGAGCAACTAGAGTGCTAACAGTCCTACTTATTACAAAGGTATGGCACACCTGAAGCCATCTTGATTGGAATAAAGTGGTAACTCTTAAAACATTTAATTTAAAAAGAAACAACATGAGGGGGTATATTTTGCCATAGAAAGTATGATTAGTGCTGCAGAATGAAAAATTAGGGCACATTTTGAGTGACTTCTCAAATCCTTTTCTATTTCATTAAAACATTCTGACATGCAGTCTCCCAAAATGGCCACCAGAGACAAAAGAGCCCAAATGTAGCCCAAATATCACCCAGATGTAGCCCAAGTATAGCCCAATGACAGAATGTCCCAGAGTGTTCTAAAGAACAACTAGAGCGCTAACAGTCCTACTTATTACAAAGGTATAGCACACCTGGAGCCATCGTGATGGGAATAAAGTGGTAACTCTTAAAACATTTAATTTAAAAAGGAACAAAATGAGGGGGTATATTATGCAATAGAAGGTATTATTAGTGCTGCAGAAAGAAAAATTAAGGCACATTTTGAGTGACTTTTCAAATCCTCTTCTATTTCATTAAAAAATTCTGACATGCAGTCTCCCAAAATGGCCACCAGAGACAAAAGAGCCCAAATGTAGCCCAAATATCACCCAGATGTAGCCCAAGTATAGCCCAATGACAGAATGTCCCAGAGTGTTCTAAAGAACAACTAGAGTGCAAACAGTCCTACTTATTACAAAGGTATGGCACACCTGAAGCCATCTTGATTAGAATAAAGTGGTAACTCTTAAAACATTTAATTTAAAAAGGAACAAAATGAGGGGGTATATTTTGCCATATGAATTATGATTAATGCTGCAGAAAGAAAAATTAGGGCACATTTTGAGTGACTTCTCAAACCCTCTTCAATTTCATTATAAAAATCCTGACATACACTCTCCCAAGATGGCCACCAGAGACAAAAGAGCCTAAATGTAGCTCAAATATCACCCAGATGTACCCCAAGTATAGCCCAATGACAGAATGTCCCAGAGTGTTCTAAAGAACAACTAGAGCGCTAACAGTCTTACTTATGACAAAAGTATGGCACACCAGAAGCCATCTTGATTGGAATGAAGTGGTAAGTCTGAAAACACTCAATTTAAAAAGGAACAACATGAGGGGGTTAATTTTGCCATAGAAAGTATGATTAGTGCTTCAGAAAGAAAAATTAGGGATCATTTTGAGTGACTTCTCAAATCCTTTTCTATTTCATTAAAAAAATTCTACTACAGTGATCTAATGTGCAACTAGAGTGCTAACATTCAGAATTTATGGCAAATGTGTGACACATCTGAATGCCTTCTTGATGGAACCAAAGTAAACAAGCATTGAAAATGCAATAGATCTCGCCCTCGTTAAAGTTAAAGCCATTCTGTTTGTAATGAGGTGGCTTTTTAGCTTTGCTTTTATTAGTGTTTTTTCAACTTTCATGTAAATAACATGCATCTGCATGCATATAAGTATATGTATGCATGCATTTATGTTTGTATTTATATAGATATACAGATGATATATGTTTATATATGTATGTATATATATATATTCACTGAAAAAACCATAGGCTATAGACCATATATAGTTAGGAATTAGCATTTACAAAACCTTGAAAATTCACTGAAAAAACCATAGGTTATAGACCATATATAGTTAGGAATTAGCATTTACAAAACCTTGAAAATTCACTGAAAAAAACATAGGTTATAGACCATATATAGTTAGGAATTCACATTTACAAAACCTTATTTTACTCACACAAAACCATTGAAATTCCATATATAGTTAGTTGCACTAACTATATATCGCGCACCCGCAATCCACTGCTGATGATGTCACATATTACATCATTCATGACATGGTCAGTGACATCACTGATGACATCTCAAATGACATCACTGATGACATCACTGATGACAACATCCAGTGACTGTATGTTTCTGTAAAGTTAAAATATGTCTTACATATTGAAGAATGAGTGGATGTATAAGTGTCTGGATGAAGGATTTAGTAGGTGCATGACTGACTGTATGAGTGAGTGATTAAATGTGTCTCACTGAGTGCATGGGTTAGTGACTAAACTGTCTTAATTTGTGCATCATCATGTCTGTTGTTCTGTAAACTGTTGCATGTGTTGATAAGTAGCTATATGAGTAACTATATGGGTTATTGATTGGTTGCCCAAGTATTTGTATGGGAGACTGAGTGTGTGTGTGGGTGGCTGGGAGGTGTATGACTCTGTGCATAGATGAGTGAGCAGTTGATTCACTAGATGTATGGTTTCAAAAGTGCATGTGGAAACAGCTGTATGGGCGGTTGACTGTGTGCATGAGTGTATTGGTGAGTGAATGGATATCTCAGTGCTACATGTCAAAGTAAGTACATATGTAAAACACAGTACATGTGAGAGTTTGAAAGTATGATTAGTGCTGCAGAATGAAAAATTAGGGCACATTTTGAGTGACTTCTCAAATCCTTTTCTATTTCATTAAAACATTCTGACATGCAGTCTCCCAAAATGGCCACCAGAGACAAAAGAACCCAAATGTAGCCCAAATATCACCCAGATGTAGCCCAAGTATAGCCCAATGACAGAATGTCCCAGAGTGTTCTAAAGAACAACTAGAGCGCTAACAGTCCTACTTATTACAAAGGTATGGCACACCTGAAGCCATCTTGATTGGAATAAAGTGGTAACTCTTAAAAAATTTAATTTAAAAAGAAACAACATGAGGGGGTAATTTTTGCCATAGAAAGTATGATTAGTGCTGCAGAATGAAAAATTAGGGCACATTTTGAGTGACTTCTCAAATCCTTTTCTATTTCATTAAAACATTCTGACATGCAGTCTCCCAAAATGGCCACCAGAGACAAAAGAGCCCAAATGTAGCCCAAATATCACCCAGATGTAGCCCAAGTATAGCCCAATGACAGAATGTCCCAGAGTGTTCTAAAGAACAACTAGAGCGCTAACAGTCCTACTTAATACAAAGGTATGGCACACTTGAAGCCATCTTGATTGGAATAAAGTGGTAACTCTTAAAACATTTAATTTAAAAAGAAACAACATGAGGGGGTATATTTTGCCATAGAAAGTATGATTAGTGCTGCAGAATGAAAAATTAGGGCACATTTTGAGTGACTTCTCAAATCCTTTTCTATTTCATTAAAACATTCTGACATGCAGTCTCTTGAAATGGCCACCTTAGACAAAAGAGCCCAAATGTAGCCCAAATATCACCCAGATGTAGCCCAAGTATAGCCCAATGACAGAATGTCCCAGAGTGTTCTAAAGAACAACTAGAGCGCTAACAGTCCTACTTATTACAAAGGTATGGCACACCTGAAGCCATCTTGATTGGAATAAAGTGGCAACTCTTAAAACATTTAATTTAAAAAGAAACAACATGAGGGGGTATATTTTGCCATAGAAAGTATGATTAGTGCTGCAGAATGAAAAATTAGGGCACATTTTGAGTGACTTTTCAAATCCTCTTCTATTTCATTAAAAAATTCTGACATGCAGTCTCCCAAAATGGCCACCAGAGACAAAAGAGCCCAAATGTAGCCCAAATATCACCCAGATGTAGCCCAAGTATAGCCCAATGACAGAATGTCCCAGAGTGTTCTAAAGAACAACTAGAGCGCTAACAGTCCTACTTATTACAAAGGTATGGCACACCTGAAGCCATCTTGATTGGAATAAAGTGGTAACGCTTAAAACATTTAATTTAAAAAGGAACAAAATGAGGGGGTATATTTTGCCATATGAATTATGATTAGTGCCGCAGAAAGAAAAATTAGGGCACATTTTGAGTGACTTGTCAAACCCTCTTCAATTTCATTAAAAAATTCTGACATACAGTCTCCCAAGATGGCCACCAGAGACAAAAGAGCCCAAATGTAGCCCAAATATCACCCAGATGTACCCCAAGTATAGCCCAATGACAGAATGTACCAGAGTGTTCTAAAGAACAACTAGAGCGCTAACAGTCTTACTTATGACAAAAGTATGGCACACCAGAAGCCATCTTGATTGGAATGAAGTGGTAAGTCTGAGAACACTCAATTTAAAAAGGAACAACATGAGGGGGTTAATTTTGCCATATAAAGTATGATTAGTGCTTCAGAAAGAAAAATTAGGGATCATTTTGAGTGACTTCTCAAATCCTCTTCTATTTCATTAAAAGAATTCTGACATGCAGACTGAAACATGCACTTTGAATACCAGCAGCAGACGTCCCTGGTGAGCAGTAGCTTTACTACAGTGATCTAATGTGCAACTAGAGTGCTAACATTCAGAATTTATGGCAAATGTGTGACACATCTGAATGCCTTCTTGATGGAACCAAAGTAAACAAGCATTGAAAATGCAATAGATCTCGCCCTCGTTTAAGTTAAAGCCATTCTGTTTGTAATGAGGTTGCTTTTTAGCTTTGCTTTTATTAGTGTTTTTTCAACTTTCATGTAAATAACATGCATCTGTATGCATTTAAGTATATGTATGCATGCATTTATGTTTGTATTTATATAGATATACAGATGATATATGTTTATATATGTATGTATATATATATATTCACTGAAAAAACCATAGGTTATAGACCATATATAGTTAGGAATTAGCATTTACAAAACCTTGAAAATTCACTGAAAAAACCATAGGTTATAGACCATATATAGTTAGGAATATGCATTTACAAAACCTTGAAAATTCACTGAAAAAACCATAGGTTATAGACCATATATAGTTAGGAATTCGCATTTACAAAACCTTATTTTACTCACACAAAACCATTGAAATTCCATTTATAGTTAGTTGCACTAACTATATATCGCGCACCCGCAATCCACTGCTGATGATGTCACATATTACATCATTCATGACATGGTCAGTGACATCACTGATGACATCACTGATGACATCTCAAATGACATCACTGATGACATCACTGATGACAACATCCAGTGACTGTATGTTTCTGTAAAGTTAAAATATGTCTTACATATTGAAGAATGAGTGGATGTATAAGTGTCTGGATGAAGGATTTAGTAGGTGCATGACTGACTCTATGAGTGAGTGATTAAATGTGTCTCACTGAGTGCATGGGTTAGTGACTAAACTGTCTTAATTTGTGCATCATTATGTCTGTTGTTCTGTAAACTGTTGCATGTGTTGATAAGTAGCTATATGAGTAACTATATGGGTTATTGATTGGTTGCCCAAGTATTTGTATGGGAGACTGAGTGTGTGTGTGGGTGGCTGGGAGGTGTATGACTCTGTGCATAGATATGTGAGCAGTTGATTCACTAGATGTATGGTTTCAAAAGTGCATGTGGAAACAGCTGTATGGGCGGTTGACTGTGTGCATGAGTGTATTGGTGAGTGAATGGATATCTCAGAGCTACATGTCAAAGTAAGTACATATGTAAAACACAGTACATGTGAGAGTTGACATATATAAATAACTGTGCATAAGAGCCAGTGAATGTGTGAGTGGCTGTATGGATCATTGTGAACTTGTATCAGGGATTGTATAAGAGAGTAAATATGTGTTAGTATATGTTTGAATAAGTAAAGTTTGTATAACTGTGTAGTTGAGGAAATGGAGGTGTGATTGATTCTTTGCATGACTGACTACGTGTGTGAGTAACTCCATGGATGAGTGACAGTCTGTGAGTGTCTGTTTACACTGATTGTATCTAAGGTTATATTAGAGTCTGAAGAGGTTCATCGTATTATCACATGAATGATATCATCAGTGATGTGATCAGTAATGTCAAATGAGATGTCATCAGTGATGTCATCAGTGATGTCATTTGAGATGTCATCAGTGATGTCATTTGAGATGTCATCAGTGATGTCATCAGTGATGTCACTGACCATGTCATGAATGATGTAATATGTGACATCATCAGCAGTGGATTGCGGGTGCGCGATATATAGTTAGTGCAACTAACTATAAATGGAATTTCAATGGTTTTGTGTGAGTAAAATAAGGTTTTGTAAATGCGAATTCCTAACTATATATGGTCTATAACCTATGGTTTTTTCAGTGAATATATATATATATATATATATTCACTGAAAAAACCATAGGTTTGACACATGTTATAGTTAGCTGGAAATTTTACTGACATAAAACCAATGAAATTCCACGTAGTTAGTTGGACTCACTATAACTTGCGCGTGCAATGCACTGCTGATGACGTCACATATTACATCACTCATGACATGGTCAGTGACATCACTGATGACACCATCCTTGTGACATAGTGACAGACCTCCTTTCACTGTAATGTAACCCTTGAGACACATATTCAAAAATAGAAACTGAAATTTAAAAAAAAATGGAGATACCTATTTCAGTTACAACAAGCAATTCAGTAATTCCACTATCTATATACACATCCACTCATTCACCAACAGTTCTATATAGTCACTCATACATATACTCACTCATCATATGAAGTGATACACCTATACATCCTGTTACACACCGACAGTCATCCAAAAGTTACTCACACACATATTCACACGTGCAAATAAAATATTGAACATCCATTTATTTGAATATAGAGTTATACACACACTTCCACCTTACTTCTATTGAAAATTACACATATTTATTCTCTTAAACAATCACTTATAGAAACACATACTTATTTAAACAGGAACTCTTACAATCTCTTACTCTCACATATACTCACTTATATACATCAATATTCATATATACTAGATTAAAACATATGTAGTTACTGATAAAGACACTAGTGAGACAGTCATTCACTCACTAACAAACACATATAGACACTCATCCACCCATACAGTCCTGTACATATGCTGTCTTCAAAACACATACAAACAGAGAGTCAGTCACTCATGCATCTATATGCTAAGTAATACCCCCACCAAACCATATAGAAACTCATACTGATACTAATAAAAATATCTAATAACCCATATACATACGCATGTAGCTACTTACCAACACATGTAGCCACTTATACACAAAGTGAAACACTAATATATATATTTAAATATTTAAACATAACTCACTAATATTTATTTTTCAGAAAGACACATATTCACTGGATGGTGTCATCAGTGATGTCATGAGTGATGTCACTGACCATGTCATGAGTGATGTAATATGTGACGTCATCAGCAGTGCATTGCACGCGCAAGTTATAGTGAGTCCAACTAACTATAACGTGGAATTTCATTGGTTTTATGTCAGTAAAATTTCCAGCTAACTATAACATGTGTCAAACCTATGGTTTTTTCAGTGAATTTCATAGGTTTTTTAAATGCTACTTCCTAACTATAACGTGTGTAAAACCTATGGTTTTTTCTATGAATTTCATTGGTTTTTAAAATGCTAATTCAGAAAAATGTCGTGTATGCAACCTATACTTTTGGCAATAAAGTTCTGGCAATATTTTTTTCGAAAACAAGCCGTTTTCTTCACTGTTCAAGTTGCATAGAGACTCCTTGTAAAGCGATACAGAATTCGAAAGTCTGTACCTTGCCTTTTTTTAAACACATTAAAATTTGTCTGTAAATAAAAATAGCCTTACTAAACTTTCGTGCGCGACCCGGTGTGCGCACTCTCGGCAACAGTTGTCAATAAAATGGATATCGCATTTCCAGGCTTTCGTGCGCGACCGAGTGCGCGCACCTGCCTATATATTTCGTGAAAACTTTGCAATTTGAACTTTCCAAAAACAGCTCCAGGAGCATATTATAAAGGGCGTTTATCGGCTTTCGATCGTGCGCGACCGTGTGCGCGCAACCGCCTATATATATATTTCGGGAAAAGTTCGCGATTGCAACTTATTAAATTTCTTCATACACCCACCATAGAACTTATACTACTCAGAAGATATACTAAATCCGGATATGTTTCGATTTACTCCTTTTCACGTTTTGAAATTGGACCGCTACTTCCAACCAGATACTATCACCGCGTACACGTCCTGAAACGCGCATGTGAAGTCATGTGACTTGAAAACAACACTTCCAATTGGTTCCTAGTAGTTTCTATGCTGCGTCAATACCTACGCCTGCTTCAAACACATGCACAGTTTTGAAACAGCATGGGCCTGAAAGTCACTGAGTGAAATATCATACATTACAGTCAGCCACTTTCAAGACGCATTCCTTCAGAGGAACACTTACCGTTTATTAGAGGTAGATCGTCCGACTCCACCGGAAAACACCCCTAATAAAAAAGACATATATATAAAATGCGGACTAGCCGCTGTATCGTACTAGCAAACTTTAACTTAAAACTCGTTAGAGAAAACAAAAGGAATCGAACAAAATCAATAGGCCACTGATAGGATCTCTTTTTGACCTTGCTAAAATAGAAACATTAGGAACAACCCCTCATGAGAAATATGAAACTAGTGAAACTAGTGGGAGAAACCGAGCTCAACGCCATCTTGCCCCCTTTTAGGCCCCATCACGAACATAGATAGCCCTACATAGCAAAACGTGATCTTATCGCCTGCCCAACTTCAGATCTGACCCCCCCCCTTTTGCTCTCATGTCCTGTCGGAATGTCC
The DNA here is from genome assembly GCF_964263255.1 of Lissotriton vulgaris. NCBI lineage: Eukaryota > Metazoa > Chordata > Amphibia > Caudata > Salamandridae > Lissotriton > Lissotriton vulgaris. The sequence goes on from NC_141690.1 coordinate 50,181,765, forward strand.
GGCTGTAGATTACAATCACATGTTCCATTTGGGAGGGGAAACGACATCAGAGCGACAAATATTAGAAATATACCACACGACAGCAAAATAACAGATTAAAACGTTTTTATTCTTGAACAAAAATATATTAAAACAACTATGGAGAACCATTACGCGAATAGTCCGGAGGCGACACCATGCGCCAAGGCCTGTCCCCAGGATGAACCAAGGAATCCGTTCCTGGGACCGTGGCAAAGAGCAGCCGGTCGCCATCGGCCAGAGAAGGCATGGGCCCGACCCGAGATGTAGTTGTCTTCCCATTCTCTTCCTCTTTCGGCGCCTTGCAGGCCACGAGGGGGGGATGTCTTGCATATGCCTCCGACCCCCCCCCTCTCTTCATCGCCTGGTCCGGCCATAACAAATGTCAGCAAAACGCCGTGGGGTACACTGGGAGGGAGAGATGGCGCGGACGATAATCTTTCGGCACCTTGCAGGCCACGAGGGGGGATGTCTTGCATATGCCTCCGACCCCCCCCTCTCTTCATCGCCTGGTCCGGCCATAACAAATGTCAGCAAGACGCCGTGGGGTGCACTGGGAGGGACAGGCGGCGCGGACGAGCCTCTCCCGCCTCCCCACGTGCAGGCCCCTCACCTGCACCCCCAACGCTCCACGCACCCATCAAAGGACTCGTCCACTCTTGCGGTGCAGCGACGCTCGATGCACCTGGCAAAGGACTCGTCCACTGTGGCGGTGCAATGATGCTTCGCCCGACAGGCTTGAGTCCATCAGCTCCTGCAACCCAGTGACTGCCGGTGGTTGCAGATCTTTCCTTTCAAAATGCTGCCAACAATATTTTCTGAATGGCGTAGCCACGAGACGTTGGCGCTCTCATGCTGACGCCAGCCTCAGTTTGAATGACCAACAATCCGGGGCGCGGCGCAGAGCGCGTAACGTAAGCATAACAGGTCATGTGACTTGTTAAGGCTTTTCATTGGTTTAGAAATATTTTTATGAGCATATTTGACTATTTTATTAAAGACACTACACATAACCTGTTTTTCAAGTTATGTTTATTTTAAATGAAACGGTTTACATTTTCACTTTTTATTTCCAGTAAATTTGAAAAATAAATGTTTATAGTTCCATATGCTGAAGCACGTCAGCTTCCCACCCTATGTCATACAATTCTGACAAATCGGCATCCTCATCATGTTCTTCATCATCCTCAGGATTTAAATCATCTAAGGGTTCCACTTCCACTGACGTTTCAATGACATGTTCAACAATAAGATCGAGACCAACGGATTGCTCATTATCACTCATGGTTATTGTCCTTATCTTTAAAGAAAGAGAACAACAATGAGATGTTGCAGAGTAAGAGACAAATCTCAGACACTATAATAGTAAAATTGTTTAACAACAGTAACATTTTGCAGCTATTATTTAGCCATGTCCAGCGATGCTGAGGAGGTGAGTCCTATGTCCAAGTTTTCAGTGAACAGGACTCATCTCTTTTTAACCTTCGATAAGCTTCACCAACTCTGTGTCCCCTGCTCATACTTAAATGTAAAGGAGCAGATTTATGTTAACTGGCGCATCCCCAGAGATGCACCAGTTAATGTGCACCGCTGCTCTGCCACCCATGGTGTGCCGCATTTACAATGTGGAGCACCATTTACTCGCAGTGACAAAATGGCAGTCAACACTTCCTGATTTCCTTCGAATCGAACGTTAACAGACGTCACGCAGCAAAAAAAAATTCCGCTCGCGCGCAGCCCCTCCTTCCCCAAAGTAGCAATGTTGGGCTACTTTTGGGCTGCTTTCTAGTAGGGTTTTTGAGCGTCAGAAAGTCTACAAAAGCCGTCGGCAACGGCCTGGGGTGGAGAACCATTACGCGAATAGTCCGGAGGAGACACCACACGCCAAGGCCTGTCCCCAGGATGAACCAAGGGATCCGTTCCTGGGGCCGTGGCAAAGAGCGGCCGGCCGCCATCGGCCAGAGAAGGCATGGGCCCGACCCGAGATGTAGTTGTCTTCCCATTCTCTTCTTTTTTCGGTGCCTTGCAGGCCACAAGGGGGATGTGACATACCTAATAGTATAACTCATATATATCCGACCTCCCCCTCTCTTCATCGCCTGGTCCGGCCATAACAAATGTCAGCAAGACGCCGTGGGGTCCACTGGGAGGGAGAGGCGGCGCGGACGAGCCTCCCCAGATGGAGGCCCCTCAGCTGCACCCCCAACGATCCATGCACCCGGCAAAGGGTTCGTACTCTGTGGCGATATAGGGACACTCCACGAGCCCAGCAAAGTGTTCACATACTGTGGCGGTATAGGGACGCTCCACGAGCCCAGCAAAGGACTCGCCCACTGTTGCGGTACAGCGACGTTCCACGAGCCCAGCAGGGTCTCCTCCACTGTGGCGGTGCAACGATGCTTCGCCCGACAGGCTTGAGTCCATCTGCTCCTGCAACCCAGTGACTGCCGGTGGTTGCAGATCTCCTAAAAATGGCGGTCGACTTTGCAGGAATGGGCATGGCGTGAAAAGTTGGCCTGGTCACCTGTTAACCAGAAAATGGGCCCCTGTCTTTCCTTTCAAAATGCTGCCAACAATATTATATCAAACTCTGCATCGGTACTTACTTATAAATGCAGAAACAACTCAATTAACACAAGGGCTCTTTTCAGAGCCACCTTATATCAAAGCACTCAAACTTCTGATTTATCTCCATTTTCACACTTTTGTAAATAGGTGTGCGCGCCCGAGTGCGCGCACCCCGCAACTTTTTCGAGAGAAAAATATATATATTTTCGCTTTTAAGGACCTTACTGCACACCCTGAGAAAACCTACGCAGCAAAACAATCTCTACCTTCTCCCCTTTCCATGTTCCAACGCTTTGAAATGACAATATATTTACTCGCATTGACAAAATGGCGGTCAACACTTCCTGATTTCCTTCGAATCGAACGTTAACAGACGTCACGCAGCAAAAAAAAATTCCGCTCGCGCGCAGCCCCTCCTTCCCCAAAGTAGCAATGTTGGGCTACTTTTGGGCTGCTTTCTAGTAGGGTTTTTGAGCGTCAGAAAGTCTACAAAAGCCGTCGGCAACGGCCTGGGGTGGAGAACCATTACGCGAATAGTCCGGAGGAGACACCACACGCCAAGGCCTGTCCCCAGGATGAACCAAGGGATCCGTTCCTGAGGCCATGGCAAAGAGTGGCCGGCCGCCATCGGCCAGAGAAGGCATGGGCCCGACCCGAGATGTAGTTGTCTTCCCATTCTCTTCTTTTTTCGGTGCCTTGCAGGCCACAAGGGGGATGTGACATACCTAATAGTATAACTCATATATATCCGACCTCCCCCTCTCTTCATCGCCTGGTCCGGCCATAACAAATGTCAGCAAGACGCCGTGGGGTCCACTGGGAGGGAGAGGCGGCGCGGACGAGCCTCCCCAGATGGAGGCCCCTCAGCTGCACCCCCAACGATCCATGCACCCGGCAAAGGGTTCGTACTCTGTGGCGATATAGGGACACTCCACGAGCCCAGCAAAGCGTTCGCATACTCTGGCGGTATAGGGACGCTCCACGAGCCCAGCAAAGGACTCGCCCACTGTTGCGGTACAGCGACGTTCCACGAGCCCAGCAGGGTCTCGTCCACTGTGGCGGTGCAACGATGCTTCGCCCGACAGGCTTGAGTCCATCTGCTCCTGCAACCCAGTGACTGCCGGTGGTTGCAGATCTCCTAAAAATGGCGGTCGACTTTGCAGGAATGGGCCTGGCGTGAAAAGTTGGCCTGGTCACCTGTTAACCAGAAAATGGGCCCCTGTCTTTCCTTTCAAAATGCTGCCAACAATATTATATCAAACTCTGCATCGGTACTTACTTATAAATGCAGAAACAACTCAATTAACACAAGGGCTCTTTTCAGAGCCACCTTATATCAAAGCACTCAAACTTCTGATTCATCTCAATTTTCACACTTTTGTAAATAGGTGTGCGCGCCCGAGTGCGCGCACCCCGCAACTTTTTCGAGAAAAAAATATATATATTTTCGCTTTTAAGGACCTTACTGCACACCCTGAGAAAACCTACGCAGCAAAACAATCTCTACCTTCTCCCCTTTCCATGTTCCAACGCTTTGAAATGACAATATATTTACTCGCAGTGACAAAATGGCGGTCAACACTTCCTGATTTCCTTCGAATCGAACGTTAACAGACGTCACGCAGCAAAAAAAAATTCCGCTCACGCGCAGCCACTTGGGTGCGCGCACGCATGCGCGCCTATAGATATATAATTGACTTTAACTTTAATTTTCTCAACAACTACTGAACGGATTTACACCATTCCAAAAAAAGCGTAATCTGCGAGCCGGACTGTACAGTTTTGCCAAATTTCTTATAAATCCATTCACCCGTTCGACCTGTAGCCGAGTCTAAAGGTCCTATGGAAAATAACATGGAGAAAACACGTTTTGGGACCCCCCTTTTATCTCAGCCCCCACTTGACCAATCCCCCCCAAACTTTTAGGGAAGGAGCGCAGCGGACTGAGCCATCTTCTTTGAGAAATTCGCTAAGATTCTTCAACCAGGGCCAAAGTTATTCCAAATAGAATGTTGAGCATTTCCTATGGAAACTAGGTCCTAACTATAACTACCTACTGGCGACCGCCAGTAGGTAATATATACATATATATATATTCACTGAAAAAACCATAGGTTATAGACCATATATAGTTAGGAATTCGCATTTACAAAACCTTATTTTACTCACACAAAACCATTGAAATTCCATTTATAGTTAGTTGCACTAACTATATATCGCGCACCCGCAATCCACTGCTGATGATGTCACATATTACATCATTCATGACATGGTCAGTGACATCACTGATGACATCACTGATGACATCTCAAATGATATCACTGATGACATCACTGATGACATCTCATTTGACATTACTGATCACATCACTGATGATATCATTCATGTGATAATACGATGAACCTCTTCAGACTCTAATATAACCTTAGATACAATCAGTGTAAACAGACACTCACAGACTGTCACTCATCCATGGAGTTACTCACACACGTAGTCAGTCATGCAAAGAATCAATCACACCTCCATTTCCTCAACTATACAGTTATACAAACTTTACTTATTCAAACATATACTAACACATATTTACTCTCTTATACAATCCTTGATACAAGTTCACAATGATCCATACAGCCACTCACACATTCACTGGCTCTTATGCACAGTTATTTATATATGTCAACTCTCACATGTACTGTGTTTTACATATGCACTTACTTTGACATGTAGCACTGAGATATCCATTCACTCACCAATACACTCATGCACACAGTCAACCGCCCATACAGCTGTTTCCACATGCACTTTTGAAACCATACATCTAGTGAATCAACTGCTCACACATCTATGCACAGAGTCATACACCTCCCAGCCACCCACACACACACTCAGTCTCCCATACAAATACTTGGGCAACCAGTCAATAACCCATATAGTTACTCATATAGCTACTTATCAACACATGCAACAGTTTACAGAACAACAGACATAATGATGCACAAATTAAGACAGTATAGTCACTAACCCATGCACTCAGTGAGACACATTTAATCACTCACTCATAGAGTCAGTCATGCACCTACTAAATCCTTCATCCAGACACTTATACATCCACTCATTCTTCAATATGTAAGACATATTTTAACTTTACAGAAACATACAGTCACTGGATGTTGTCATCAGTGATGTCATCAGTGATGTCATTTGAGATGTCATCAGTGATGTCATCAGTGATGTCACTGACCATGTCATGAATGATGTAATATGTGACATCATCAGCAGTGGATTGCGGGTGCGCGATATATAGTTAGTGCAACTAACTATAAATGGAATTTCAATGGTTTTGTGTGAGTAAAATAAGGTTTTGTAAATGCGAATTCCTAACTATATATGGTCTATAACCTATGGTTTTTTCAGTGAATTTTCAAGGTTTTGTAAATGCTAATTCCTAACTATATATGGTCTATAACCTATGGTTTTTTCAGTGAATTTTCAAGGTTTTGTAAATGCTAATTCCTAACTATATATGGACTATAACCTATGGTTTTTTCAGTGAATATATATATATATACATACATATATAAACATATATCATCTGTATATCTATATAAATACAAACATAAATGCATGCATACATATACTTATATGCATACAGATGCATGTTATTTACATGAAAGTTGAAAAAACACTAATAAAAGCAAAGCTAAAAAGCCACCTCATTACAAACAGAATGACTTTAACTTAAACGAGGGCGAGATCTATTGCATTTTCAATGCTTGTTTACTTTGGTTCCATCAAGAAGGCATTCAGATGTGTCACACATTTGCCATAAATTCTGAATGTTAGCACTCTAGTTGCACATTAGATCACTGTAGTAAAGCTACTGCTCACCAGGGACGTCTGCTGCTGGTATTCAAAGTGCATGTTTCAGTCTGCATGTCAGAATTTTTTTAATGAAATAGAAGAGGATTTGAGAAGTCACTCAAAATGATCCCTAATTTTTCTTTCTGAAGCACTAATCATACTTTATATGGCAAAATTAACCCCCTCATGTTGTTCCTTTTTAAATTGAGTGTTCTCAGACTTACCACTTCATTCCAATCAAGATGGCTTCTGGTGTGCCATACTTTTGTCATAAGTAAGACTGTTAGCGCTCTAGTTGTTCTTTAGAACACTCTGGTACATTCTGTCATTGGGCTATACTTGGGGTACATCTGGGTGATATTTGGGCTACATTTGGGCTCTTTTGTCTCTGGTGGCCATCTTGGGAGACTGTATGTCAGAATTTTTTAATGAAATTGGAGAGGGTTTGACAAGTCACTCAAAATGTGCCCTAATTTTTCTTTCTGCGGCACTAATCATAATTCATATGGCAAAATATACCCCCTCATTTTGTTCCTTTTTAAATTAAATGTTTTAAGAGTTACCACTTTATTCCAATCAAGATGGCTTCAGGTGTGCCATACCTTTGTAATAAGTAGGACTGTTAGCGCTCTAGTTGTTCTTTAGAACACTCTGGGACATTCTGTCATTGGGCTATACTTGGGCTACATCTGGGTGATATTTGGGCTACATTTGGGCTCTTTTGTCTCTGGTGGCCATTTTGGGAGACTGCATGTCAGAATTTTTTAATGAAATAGAAGAGGATTTGAAAAGTCACTCAAAATGTGCCCTTATTTTTCTTTCTGCAGCACTAATAATACCTTCTAGTGCATAATATACCCCCTCATTTTGTTCCTTTTTAAATTAAATGTTTTAAGAGTTACCACTTTATTCCCATCACGATGGCTCCAGGTGTGCTATACCTTTGTAATAAGTAGGACTGTTAGCGCTCTAGTTGTTCTTTAGAACACTCTGGGACATTCTGTCATTGGGCTATACTTGGGCTACATCTGGGTGATATTTGGGCTACATTTGGGCTCTTTTGTCTCTGGTGGCCATTTTGGGAGACTGCATGTCAGAATGTTTTAATGAAATAGAAAAGGATTTGAGAAGTCACTCAAAATGTGCCCTTATTTTTCATTCTGCAGCACTAATCATACTTTCTATGGCAAAATATACCCCCTCATGTTGTTTCTTTTTAAATTAAATGTTTTAAGAGTTACCACTTTATTCCAATCAAGATGGCTTCAGGTGTGCCATACCTTTGTAATAAGTAGGACTGTTAGCGCTCTAGTTGTTCTTTAGAACACTCTGGGACATTCTGTCATTGGGCTATACTTGGGCTACATCTGGGTGATATTTGGGCTACATTTGGGCTCTTTTGTCTCTGGTGGCCATTTCGGGAGACTGCATGTCAGAATGTTTTAATGAAATAGAAAAGGATTTGAGAAGTCACTCAAAATGTGCCCTAATTTTTCATTCTGCAGCACTAATCATACTTTCTATGGCAAAATATACCCCCTCATGTTGTTTCTTTTTAAATTAAATGTTTTAAGAGTTACCACTTTATTCCAATCAAGATGGCTTCAGGTGTGCCATACCTTTGTATTAAGTAGGACTGTTAGCGCTCTAGTTGTTCTTTAGAACACTCTGGGACATTCTGTCATTGGGCTATACTTGGGCTACATCTGGGTGATATTTGGGCTACATTTGGGCTCTTTTGTCTCTGGTGGCCATTTTGGGAGACTGCATGTCAGAATGTTTTAATGACATAGAAAAGGATTTGAGAAGTCACTCAAAATGTGCCCTAATTTTTCATTCTGCAGCACTAATCATACTTTCTATGGCAAAATATACCCCCTCATGTTGTTTCTTTTTAAATTAAATTTTTTAAGAGTTACCACTTTATTCCAATCAAGATGGCTTCAGGTGTGCCATACCTTTGTAATAAGTAGGACTGTTAGCGCTCTAGTTGTTCTGTAGAACACTCTGGGACATTCTGTCATTGGGCTATACTTGGGCTACATCTGGGTGATATTTGGGCTACATTTGGGTTCTTTTGTCTCTGGTGGCCATTTTGGGAGACTGCATGTCAGAATGTTTTAATGAAATAGAAAAGGATTTGAGAAGTCACTCAAAATGTGCCCTAATTTTTCATTCTGCAGCACTAATCATACTTTCTATGGCAAAATATACCCCCTCATGTTGTTTCTTTTTAAATTAAATGTTTTAAGAGTTACCACTTTATTCCAATCAAGATGGCTTCAGGTGTGCCATACCTTTGTAATAAGTAGGACTGTTAGCGCTCTAGTTGTTCTTTAGAACACTCTGGGACATTCTGTCATTGGGCTATACTTGGGCTACATCTGGGTGATATTTGGGCTACATTTGGGCTCTTTTGTCTCTGGTGGCCATTTTGGGAGACTGCATGTCAGAATGTTTTAATGAAATAGAAAAGGATTTGAGAAGTCACTCAAAATGTGCCCTAATTTTTCATTCTGCAGCACTAATCATACTTTCTATGGCAAAATATACCCCCTCATGTTGTTTCTTTTTAAATTAAATGTTTTAAGAGTTACCACTTTATTCCAATCAAGATGGCTTCAGGTGTGCCATACCTTTGTAATAAGTAGGACTGTTAGCGCTCTAGTTGTTCTTTAGAACACTCTGGGACATTCTGTCATTGGGCTATACTTGGGCTACATCTGGGTGATATTTGGGCTACATTTGGGCTCTTTTGTCTCTGGTGGCCATTTTGGGAGACTGCATGTCAGAATGTTTTAATGAAATAGAAAGGGATTTGAGAAGTCACTCAAAATGTGCCCTAATTTTTCATTCTGCAGCACTAATCATACTTTCTATGGCAAAATATACCCCCTCATGTTGTTTCTTTTTAAATTAAATGTTTTAAGAGTTACCACTTTATTCCAATCAAGATGGCTTCAGGTGTGCCATACCTTTGTAATAAGTAGGACTGTTAGCGCTCTAGTTGTTCTTTAGAACACTCTAGGAGGCTGCAGTAGAACACAAAGGAATCAACTGACAGTCTCTGTCCTTGTTGGATGTACATGTTTTACAGAGAATGTCAGACTTCATTTTCACATGACTGAGAAAGATAATGTGAATTTACAGAAAATATGCTTTCAGTTTAGCTTATAGATCCCCTTCCAAACCACTGTGGGAAAATCATGAGATATTAGTTTTCTTTCAAACAATATTCATGATATCACAGCAGAAGGTTTTTTCACATGGTAAAATCACCTTAGAACCCACCACAATTCCTAAAACGAGTATGGTACCATCAACAAATGATTTATAATGTAACTAAAGTCCTAAAACCCTCTATTAACTACAATGCTTTTTAATGAGGTGCTATCATGTATATTGGTCCCAAGATGGCTGCCAACACTTCTTGGATGAAGTGCTAACAGCCAATCAGATCAGATGTGTGGTTAGGCTCCGCCCAGATATATATCTTTTTTTGAACCTAAATTACTCAAAATCCACTGGAGCACATATATTGAGACCTAGCAAAGGCACATCGGGCTAACAGTCCCTACAATGTTGCCAAGTTTCGTGCAAATCCATTCAGCCGTTCGAGCTAAAAGTGAGGCCAACCGCCCTATGGAAATTAACATGGGAAAAACGCGTTTTGGGACCCCCCTTTTTTCTCGGCCCCCCCATGATGAAACCCCCCCAAATTGTCAGGGGCTGCTCAGAAACAAAATGTTCCATTTTCCTGAAAATTTCAGCCAATTCCGTCCACAAACGCCAAAGTTATTAGACATAGAATTTTCAAAAATCCAATAGAGAAAAAATCCTAACTATATATACCTACTGGCGACCGCCAGTAGGTGATATATATATATATATATATATATATATATATATATATATATATATATATATATATATATATCACCTACTGGCGATAGCCAGTAGGTATATATAGTTAGGATTTTTTCTCTATGGGACTTTTGAAAATTCTATGTCTAATAACTTTGGCGTTTGTGGACGGAATCGGCTGAAATTTTCAGGAAAATGGCACATTTTTTTTCTGAGCAGTCCCTGAAAATTTGGGGGGGTTTCGTCAAGAGGGGGGGCCAAGAAAAAAGGGGGGTCCCAAAACGCGTTTTTCCCATTCATTTTTCCATAGGGCGTTTGGCCTCACTTTTAGCTCGAGCGGCTGAATGGATTTGCACGAAACTTGGCAAAATTGTAGGGACTGTTAGCCCGATGTGCCTTTGCTGGGTCTCAATATATGTGCTCCAGTGGATTTGGAGAAATTAACGTTTTAAAAAACAGATATATCTGTGACAGCGTCCCGGGTAGCGATCCGGTTCGCGTACTTTTCGCGTTACGGAACTTTGCGAAGCGAAGCTGATTGGCTCTCCGGTGTCTGTCAACATTCTAAACAGTCCGGAACGGCCGCCATCTTGTCTCTCGGTAGGATTGAGAGACAAGAGGAGGAGAAAAACGAAGGGGGAATTTAATGAAAGGGGGCAAGGTAGACCCTTCTTGACCCCCTAGGAATGATGTTGGGGTTATTAAAGGGTCCCGTGGGGCAAATAAAAAAAATTTGATTTTTTGCGGTAGAAGCGCTTTCCGGTTCGCGAACCAGGTCGCGAAACGGGAATTCGCCATTTTGTGTTTCGTTTTAATTAAATTACAAGATGGAGGAAAAACAATGTGAGAAATGGGTATAAGGGGGTACGGGAGACGTATCCTGATCCCCTATGTTTTCTGAGGGTGGCTGAGGATGCTCATATATGTTGATACATGTCTTCCAGCGGCTGCGCGTGAGCGTTTTTTTATTTTTTGCTGCGTGACGTCTGTTAACGTTCGATTCGAAGGAAATCAGGAAGTGTTGACCGCCATTTTGACACTGCGAGTAAATATATTGTTAAAAATAATTGTTATAAATTAATCCGTATTGATAAACATTGTCTGCGCCATCTTGCCTTTTTTCCAATGCTACACTTTTGTCGTGCACAGCAGCCATTTTAGATGCCTTGACCAGACCCACTCTCTGCACGCCGCCGATCCTCAGCATGGCTCCCCACCCTCGCAAGCATCTCCCCCATGCACTGGTCACCCCCGCTCTCTCTCTCATGCATGGGCCATTAAGTCACCATTTTTCCGTACTTTAATCGACGTTCCGAAGTGACCTGCAGAAAAGAGGGAAAAAGAAGGGGGCAGCGTTTAAAACACATCAGCGCGCATAAACCCGAAAAGGCTTTTACTTACGACATACTCGGCCTATCTCCACGGGATGCAGTCCCTACCATCTCGGCGTTTAAGCCCAGGGGGGACCGGTAATGTGGGAGAGATAATTATCGGAGGCCTGTAGTTAGCATAGGTCGCCCAATTGTGGCATTACGGATTGTGTGCAGGGGAGGGTCAAAACAAAGGGCAGTCGGTGTAAAGTTGGGGCGAGCTCGTGCTCTCCTTTGAGGAAGAGAGATAACCTACAGTGGTACGGGGTCGTTTTCGTTCGTACTAGGGGGGCCAGGTGACATTCCTTCGGGGTGGCTTAGGGGCATTTAAAACAACTTCCCTGATACAGGTAGCATATAAAGTAGAGGCTAAATACCAGGATCTTTATCGATTGCTTTATGCTGTACAAAAATGAAAAACACATACAGCAAACCTGGACCATTCATATTTGCAATGTTTCTGCGTACTATACTTTTTAACCCTTAACTAATCGAGCTGCTTCATTTCACCTGCTTTTTTTTTTTTTTTTTTTTTATATCGGAAACAGTGGCCATTTATTCGAAACTTACCAATCTACGCGTTACAACTACGTTTGCTTTTCAAAAACCTTTAATAAAAATGTTGGTGCACAAATACGGGCCTACAACCCTGTGGGCCGGCCACGGAGCAGGCTGGAACTGTAAATGGGGGGGGGGTATTTATTTGTGGAAAACATAACAGAGTCAGCGGTCGTTGATTTCATAGTAAAAAGTGCGACAAGTGCAACAAAATCATATCGATAATTCATTGTGAGCAAGTACCAAAAGTGTCGACAATTCGAACCTTCAATAAATACAGTAATCAATGATGCATTAGAACTTAATATCAATTCATTGTCCGAACGTGTAATCAGTATCCGTCCCATGTCAATTCATTGTTCGAACGTATAATCAATACCCATCCCGGATCAATTCATTGTCCGAACATATAATCAGTCTTATCCCATATCAATTCATGTGCTAAAAACTGCATACATATCTCATGATATCAAGGCTGAGCAATCGGGGCGCAACAAGGAGTTGAGAGTTTCATTTGTACCGGCGCCATTTTGGGTGAGGTCAGGAAGGTCCAAGTATAGTCAAAATGTCTCCACCAACTCGTGGTTGGACCGGGAGGTCTTTCGGCAGTCCAAAAGTTTTCGTTGAAGGGTAGCAGAGGGGACTGGCGACATGAACCATCAGTCAAAGTGGGGTGGGAGGCAACAATCTCTCCTACCGGGTCATACTGGTGTCCCACCGGAACTGATAAAGTTAGTAGTCTTGCAGGATTTTGGTCATTTCAAGACTGAGGCCGGCGCCGGCATGAGTGCGCCGACGTCCCGCGGCTACGTCGTGGTCGTTCCGTGGGTGATCATGGCAGTCATTCCCCATCGGGGGTGTCTGCGGGGGTCGGGGGCCCCCGTGGCTCTTATAGAATCTTCAAAGTCGAGGAGAACGTTTCTGGACGCAGGACTCATTTTCTAGCTGAACTCAGAAGCGCCGTTGCACCGCAACAGTGGACGAGACCCCCGCTGGGTGAGCGGAGCATCATTGCCTCGCAATAGTGGACGAGACCTTTTGTTGGATGAGTGGAGCGTTGGGGGTGCAGCTGAGGGGCCCCCACCTGGGGGGGTGGGAGAGGCTCGTTAGCGCCGCCTCTCCCTCCCAGCGCACCCCACGCCGACACCTGGCGTTGATATCCGTGATGTCCGGACCAGGCGATAAGAGGGGGGGGGGTCGGAGGCAGAGGCAAGACATCCCCCCCCGTGGCCTGCAGGGCACCGCTTCAGGACCGAACGGGGAGCTCATACCAAGCCGGGGCCAGACCAGGAGATACGAGGGGAGGGGGGGGTCGGTGGCATGTGCAAGACATCCCCCCCCCGTTGTCGCAGCCATTATTGAAGAAAGAAGGAGGATGGGACAAGGGATCTCGTCGGCCTCGGCTCCTCTCCTGGCCCACCTTACGCGATGACCTCCCCGGCCGACGGCTGCCAGCAGGACCCGCCCTACACGTGCCGAAGGCCTCGTCTTCCGGATGGGTGTAGCTGCAAACCTGTTGCACTTCGGGAGTTTCCGGAATGGGGGTAGGTATCTGCTGATTTGTATCTGTTTCATGTTACCGTTATTGGGCGTGGCAGGCGGTGGGACAGACATGCTTGGAGCAGTGGGGGGTGGCGGAGCCTAGCTACCTCGTGGCTGCCGTAACGTCAAGCTTGGCTTCTCTGACCACTTTCATGTTTCTTATTTCTAGCGAAGTCAAAAACTCATCAGTGGCCTACTGATTTTGTTCGATTTCTTTCCCTTCCTTTTCAAGTGTGTTTCATGCTAAAGTTTCTGTTTAACAGGATACAGTGATTACTTCGTATTTTACATATGTCTTCTTTATTAGGGGTACCCTCCGGTTGAGCCAGATGATGTACCTCTAATAAATGGTCCGGGTGGAACTAGTTTATCAATCAGTGGGGAGTAGATGGGCATGACAGATTACAACGGGGGACAAAGGTCCGCATTACCCACCCTTCACTACTTGCAAAGACTAGACAGAATATTTCTATTCCACGTTATTTGCAAACAGAGAATACCTCGAAAGAAATATTCCTTGAACAATAAATGTCCAGCCAATCAATCAATAAGTGGGGAGAAAAACAGGCATGACGGATTACAACGGGGGACAAAAGTCCGCATTACCTATCCTTCACTATCTGCAAAGGGAGACAGAATATTCCTATTCTTCTCTGTTTGTAGACAGGGAATATCTCAAAGAGCAATAATCGATAAAAAATTAGTAGGATTATAACACTTTAATAACTTATAAATATATACATCGCAACAAAAACAGTAAAAACCTTAAAACATTTTTTATTGAAACAGAAGCAACAATGACAACTAACAGTAGTGATATCCTGGGCGGGTGATGGAACTGGGATTGTTAATGGAAAAACATCTACAGAGAAAGCTATTGGTGAATTATACTTCTCTGGAAATTTAAAACTCACAAATGTTTCATTTGTGTAATCGTTTCATAAACATGTACATTAAAAAACTAAATACACTCCACTGTTTTAGAAAATCTTTACAGCTTGCTAGATCACCCTTTAAAGTTACAACTACGAAAACCTACTTACTTAAGCTGTTGAATTCGGCTTCAAATGTAAAGCATAAGTTCAAGCTAGCATATCATATGTCTAAAAGGTTTAACATAATTGATATGCAAATTTAAATACTACCCTTTCTTAATGGTGACACCTTATCTCTCCTATATCCCACAATTTCCATGAGCAAAGCAAAAGAAATTCTGAGGCCCTGAAGAAATAAGGCTTACTGTGGGGTTCAACTCAATCTGGTGTTTGGGAGATTCCATGTTTTAGGGTGATATTCTGTGACAGGGTGCAGGCACCAGAAGAATTTTAGCCGAGTTCATCACATTGGAGAATGAGGGTCTGGGTAAATATCTAATCTGGTGAAGAACCATCCCTTCTTTAAACCCCATGGTGACCAACTATAGTTTATTCTCTATTTCGTTCCCTTGCCATAACAAAATAAAAGTCTTGGGTTATTTATGGAAGGGAATACTTTTTGTTTCTTCCAATTTTTAAAAGAAAAGAGGAGGGGGGGGGCAGCGTTCAAAGCACATCAGCGTGCATAAATACGAAAATGTTTTTACCTACCACGTACTTGACATTTTACAGCTTTTAATATTTGCTATTAAAAAACCATTGTAATTCACTGAAAAAAACATAGGTTATAGGCCATATATAGTTAGGAATTAGCATTTACAAAACCTTAATTTACTCGCACAAAACCATTGAAATTCGCATATATAGTTAGTTGCGCTAACTATATATCGCACACCCGCAATCCACTGCTGATGATGTCACATATTACATCATTCATGACATGGTCAGTGACATCACTGATGACATCACTGATGACATCATCCAGTGACTGTATGTTTCTGTAAAGTTAAAATATGTCTTACATATTGAAGAATGAGTGGATGTATAAGTGTCTGGATGAAGAATTTAGCATGTGCATGACTGACTGTATGAGAGAGTGATTAAATGTGTCTCACTGAGTGCATGGGTTAGTGAGTAAACTGTCTTAATTTGTGCATCATTATGTCTGTTGTTCTGTAAACTGCTGCTTGTGTTGATCAGTAGCTTTATGATTAAGTATATGGGTTATTGATTGGTTGCCCACATATTTGTATGGGAGACTGAGTGTGTGTGTGTGGGTGGCTGGGAGGTGTGTGACTCTGTGAATAGATGTGTGAGCAGTTGATTCACTAGATGTATGGGTTCAAAAAGTGCATGTGGAAACAGCTGTTTGGGTGGTTGACTGTGTGCATGAGTGTATTGGTGAGTGAATGGATATCTCAGTGCTACATGTCAAAGTAAGTACATATGTAAAACACAGTACATGTGAGAGTTGACATATATAAAAAACTGTGCATAAGAGCCAGTGAATGTGTGAGTGGCTGTATGGATCATTGTGAACTTGTATCAGTGATTGTATAAGAGAGTAAATATGTGTTAGAATATGTTTCAATAAGTAAGGTGTGTATAACTGTATAGTTGAGGAAATGGAGGTGTGATTGATTCAGTGCATGACTGACTAGGTGTGTGAGTAACTCCATGGATGAGTGATAGTCTGTGAGTGTCTGTTTACTCTGAATGTATCTAAGGTTATATTAGAGTCTGAAGAGGTTGATCGTATTATCACATGATTGATGTAATCAGTGATGTCATTTGGGTTGTCATCAGTGATGTAATCAGTGATGTAATCAGTGATGTCACTGACCATGTCATGAATGATGTAATATGTGACATCATCAGCAGTGGATTGCGGGTGCGCGATATATAGTTAGCGCAACTAACTATATATGCGAATTTCAATGGTTTTGTGCGAGTAAATTAAGGTTTTGTAAATGATAATTCCTAACTATATATGGTCTATAACCTATGGTTTTTTCAGTGAATATATATATATATATATATATATATATATATATATATATATATATATATATATATATATATATTATATATATATATATATATACATACATAATATTCGCTGAAAAAAAACATAGGTTTCAGACATGTTATAGTTAGGAATTAGCATTTGAAAAACCTTAGAAATTCACCGAAAAAACCATAGGTTTTAAGGGGTGTTATAGTTAGCTGGACATTTCACTCGTACAAAACGATTGAAATTCCTCCGTTATAGTTAGTTGCACTAACTATAACTCACGCGCCCGCAATCCACTGATGATGATGTCACATATTACATCATTCATGACATGGTCAGTGACAACACTGATGACATCTCAAATTACATCACTGATGACACCATACAGTGAATGTGGTTTGGTTCCATATTTAAATCAGTATTATACATATAGGAATCTGTATTGAAGACTGAGTGGATGTATAAGTGTCTGGATGGAGAATTTAGTAGCACTGTGATTGACTGTGTAAGTGTCTCACTAAATATATGGGATAGTGATTAAACTGTGTGAACATCTATATCACTCTGTCTCTTGTTGTGTAAACTACTGCATATGTTGGTTACCACCTGTGTGAAACTCTATATTAGTTATTTGTATGGGACAATGAATGCATATGTGGTTGGGTGGGAGGTGTGTGACTCCAAAGATGTGTAAATAGTTGATTCAGTAGGTATATATGGTTAAGACTGCATGTGCAAACAGTTGTTTGGGTGAGTGAATCTCTTTGTGGGTGTGTTGATGAGTAAATATATTTCTCAATGATGCATGTCCAACAATGTAGAAATATAAAAGGCACTGTATGTTACAATTGGTGTATATAAATAAGTATACATAAGAATCAGTGATTGTCTGTGAGACTACATGGAAAACTGTATACTTGTAATAGTGATTGTATAACACACTAAGTATGAGTTACTTTCTATATCTATAAATAAAGATATGTTTGTATAAGTGTGTAGCTAAGTAAATGTAAGTATGATCAATTAATTGCATACATGAGTAGGATGACTGCATAAGTGAATAGGATGTGTGCTGGTATGTAATGTTGATATAGGTGTATAAGTATATTATATATTGTTATATTGATCTTTGTTAGCTTGTATGAGTTAATCTATAGTTCAGTGTTTAGATGTGTGTGTAGATCTACAAATCACTGAGTGGATTTTAAGAAACTTGTATTGTGTGTCAATGGTTTTAAAAATAGTAGTTTATATTTTACAGTGAGTGATGAAAGGTTATACTAGTGTATGATGAGGTGTATCAGATTGTCACATGGATGATGTCATCAGTGATGTCATTTGAGATGTCATCAGTGATGTCACTGACCATGTCAGAACCCAAATCAAAACAATTTTCTACCAACAAGTAAGTTGCAAATTCCTTCCACATATTATTATTTTCTCTTTCACTTTTTAAATACAGATCAACACTACTAGTCTGATTTTAATAGTGAGTTCGCCGACAACAAATACAAGAAGAATTTGGCCTTTCACCTGAAATCAACTCAAACTTTGTAATTTGATCATCAACATTTTTTGTAATAGTATGTTCAACATTGTCTTCAACATTTTCTTCTATTAATGTCTCAGTTTCTGCACTCTCTTGTTCAGGACCAAAGTAACAAAACTCAATTTCATCACAAATCTTCTTCACATTTGATACTGACCCATGCAAAAGAGCATTATTCAACTCATTTAACTTTAGTGCTGGACTTTTTGCATAATACAATCTTCTGTTTAACTTCCGCATTTGAGTATGATGAACTTCCAACATCCTGAAATTTTCAAAAATACTTTGACATACTTTCCTAGAAAGACAAGCCAGAGAATGACCTAACAAACTAGTATTTTTACTTTTTTTGCAAGGGTCTAGTCCTTGCAACATCTTAATCTTTTGTGTAACACATTTCTTTTAGTATATGTTTGTAAGAAATTGCGTAAAAGATCAATAGATTCTTGTTGTGCACTACAAATACTACTGCAATCCCAAGTGTACACTGGGGCTTTAGGACGTCTACCTAGAACTTCATCAACTATCACTTCTTCTGCATTTCTGGGAACCATTTCCGCTTTCTTAATCGGACAACCATTTCTAACCTCATAAGCTCGACTACTGATGTCAACTGCATGCAACAAATCCTTGGTCTGAAAATAACTCTCTTCATTAAAGAAAGGCTCTGAACTTGAACTGTGTTTCCATTCTCCCCCAAAAAATCACAAAAATGGTTCTATTAATTACTTTTTTGCTCTTACTTTTGGCCTTCCTTGAATGGACTTGTTTATCTAGTGATCGAATTCTGTTTAAAACTAGAATAAATAATTTCCTCTTTACTTCAAAAGCCTTTTCAACAATAGATTCAATATGCTTCTTCTTTTTATAAAACAGTGCTCTCTTTTTATATTTCTTAATATCTTTCAGCAAATTATGTAGTCCTCTATTATAAAATAATGTTTTACGTATTTCTTTATACTGATTTTCTCTTCTTTTACCATACGTTGTTTCCTTTGAGAGTACATTGCCTATTTTTCCTTTCCTATTTTTTTGACTATTTTTTGTGGTTGGAACATTTTCAGTGCTTTCAACATTCTGAATATTGTTTCTGAGTCTAGTAAGATTTTTAAGAAATGTGTTAGTAGTCTTACCAGAACATTTTCTCTTTTTAGTCACATTATCTTGGTCATCCAATACTTGTTGTTGAGTTTTCTTGAAGTGCCTGTCCTTAAGCTCTCTTTTTCTCTTTCTCAATTTCTCAGGCATGATACCTTTATTTTAATAATGATAAACAATATCTGTAAAAAATAAACATAAATAAATGTATATTAATAACTTCATAAATTATACTTTGCTATTACTATACAAACACATTCTACATCAATACTGACAGGGGAATTGTAGGCCTGAAACACAAGTGTGAAAGTGGTTACACCACTACATGCATAGTGCATACGAGTTTGAAGCACTCTGTGTCCTAAAGTCTGTCCCACTGCATTAGTACATGTATACTGACAGAATGATTACAGTACTATAAGGAGAGATTGTTGATGAAAGCATAATTGATTGAGTTTTAGTTTAGTGAAAGGATTACTACATGATACTGAAAGAGTCACTATGGGATTGCAAGACCACTCACAGTGTGTTTGCTGGAGTATATGGATACTAACTGGGGAATTGTAGGCCTGAAACACAAGTGTGAAGGTGGTAAGACTACTACATGCATAGTGCATAGGATTTTAAAGCACCCCATGCCCTAAATCCTGGTTCACTGCATGAGTACATGGATACTGACTGAATGATAACAGTACTATAAGGAGATACTGTGGGTGAATTCAAAATTGATTGAGTTTAATTTAGTGAAAGGATTAATACATGTTACTAAAAGAGTCACTATGTGATTGCAAGAGCACTCACGGGGTGTTAGCTGGAGTGTCTGGATACTAACTGGGGAATTGTAGGCCTGAAATACAAGTGTGAAGGTGGTTAAACTTCTACATGCATTGTGCATAGGAGTTTGAAGCACTCCGTGCCCTAAAGCCCTCCTCACTGCATGAGTACAGGCATACTGACTGAATGATTACAGTACTCTAAGAATCTGAGAGTCTGTAAGAGGTAAGATAACTGCACACATTCCACATATTTTACAAATGCACTGTACTGTGGAAGCCTTACTCATTTAGTAAATACATAAGCAATGACTGCTTTCAAATTCTACCAAAACTTGGCAACATGATACGTTTTTAACCAGTTATATATCTGCAAGCACATGAAGTACCCACAGGTTTTTCTCACAACAGTGTCTAAATGTACACCGACTCACAGTGTGATTCTAGACAACCAATACTATCCCTTGGACTTCATCAAAACATATTGACTGATCTACGAAAACTAAGGTGACAGCACACATGCCACATATTTCATTACTACATTTTAGTGTTAAAGCTTAACTCATTTTCCAAATACATAAGCAATGTCTATTTTTTAATTCTACCAAAACTTAACAACAAGAAAGGTTTTTCAGCACTTATCTGTCTGTAAACACATCAAGCAACCAAATGCTTCTCTCAAAATTCTCTCAAATGCACACTGACTCAAATTGTGATTCTAGACAAATAGCAGTATCCCTTGCACTTTAGTAAAAAACATTTACTAGTCTTGAACAGGTGACATGACTGCATATATTCCACATATTTTACAAATGCACTATACTGTAGAAGCCTTTCTCATTTTGAAAATACATAAGCAATGACTGCTTTCAAATTCTACCAAAACTTGGCAACAGCATACGTTTTTAACCAGTGAAATACCTGCACGCACATGAAATACCCACAGTCTTCCCTCACAACAGTTCCCATATGTACACAGACTCAAAGTGTGATTCTAGACAACCAAGACTATCCCTTGGACTTTATCAAAACACGATGACTGATGTACAAAAACTAAGGTGACAGCACACATTCCACATATTTCATTACTGCATTTTAGTGCTAAAGCCTAACTCATTTTCCAAATAAATAAGCGATGTCTATTTTCTAATTCTACCAAAACTTAACAAAAAGAAAGGTTTTTCAGCACTTATGTGTCTGCAAACACATCAAGCAACCAAATGATTCTCTCACAATTTTCTCAAATGCACAATGACTCACAGTGTGATTCTAGACAAATAACAGTATCCCTTGCTCTTTAGAAAAAAACATTTACTAGTCCGGAACAGGTGACATGACTGCACACATATCCACATATTTTAGAACACAGTCTCACAATGTGAATCTAGACAAGCAAGACTACCAACAAGTAAGTGGCAAATTCCTTACACATATTATTGTTTTCTCTTTCACTTTTTAAATACAGGGCCAGGGTCAGGCGGTAGCTACCACAAGTAGGGTGGCGGAGCATGCCAACCACCATCCTCCCTTGTCTCCATGCTAATGACCACCGCAGTTGTGTAAGGGGTGGTGCTGGTGACACACCGCTGGGGCAAGGAGGTAGCTACCGCGAATAGGGGGGCGGAGCATTCCCACCACCACTTGGGCATGTCTCCATGCCAATGAGCACAGGGGAAGGGTCAGTAGTGTTTCCTCCCACGCTGAACGCAGCGATCTGCACTCTAACCCGCATCTCTGAATAAAAACTGGGCACACTTGTTTTTATTCTCACCACATTTTTAAACCTGCACATTTCCCCCGACCCCCTACCTGTGTCTTTGCACAGTGCACGCATAGCGCACTAGGCGTGGCACTTGGACTTTGACCTCAGTCCTGGTCCACCGCGGCAGGAGCCGTTTGAGTGGAGGGCGAGCCAAACTACTTAAAAGGCAGGGAAAAGGGACGCGCTGCAGAGCACCGGGAGACGGTCAGACGGTCAGTAGTGTTTCCGCCCATGCTGAACGCAGCAATCCGCACTCTAACCTGCATCTCTGAACAAAAACTGGGCACACTTGTTTTTATTCTCACCACATTTTTTAACCTGCACATTGCCCCCCGCCCCGACCTGCGTCCTTGCACTGCGCACGCATAGCGCACTACGCGTGACACTTGGACTTTGACCTCAGCCCCGGTCCACCGCAGCAGGAGCCGTTTGAGGGGAAGGCGGGTCCAAACTCTCCTTTTTGTCAATTAGGTTACACGATGGGGGAGGGAAAGGGGAGGAATTGATACCGCATATCCCCTATTTTGAGCACATGGGTCAGAGGACGCGCAGCGGACGCGTGCAGAGGGCGCGCCAAAGGCAAGCCCGTCTGCGCCCATCCGCGCCCGGCCCGCATCCAGCGCCAGCCATGCTGCCCAACCACAATCAGATCCTAAAGTAGTACTTACCAGAGAACACATTCTTGCAATAAGGTCTAAATGTTGCTCTAACCCCATCCAAAGAGATCCCGCCTCATGGATCTGCAATCATGGCATTCAGAACCCCTACTGTAACAACTGCACCTTTAACCTTAATGATGGCAAAGGCACAAGATGCAAAGCACTGGAAACAATTAGTCTCCCTAAATTAGCTACGAACATCAGAGCATGCCTTATAAACTGCAGGTCACTCCTTAAGCATGCCAATGACATATGGCTGCTCTTAGAAACTAAAATATGCAATATGATTTTCCTAACTGAACATGGCTCAGAGACAGCACTACACCAGCAGTCTACCTGGCCATCCCAGATGACTATAAAATAGTGGCGGAAAACAGAGAAGAGAATAGACTGGGAGGTGGCCTAATCATCATTGTCAAAAAGGATTAGGAAATATCACATATAAAACTTGTAACCAAGGATGTGCTGGAAGCTATCTCCTTTAAGGTTATCACCCCGACACTAAGCATTGCAGGAATACGTTATACAACGTTTAGCACGCATTTTTTACAACGCACTACCATTACAACGCAGGCATTACCACTCATACCATTACAACGCATTGCGCTGGGGGGCGCTCTAGGATAGGTAATAAGTTTAATTTTATATCCAACACCTTCCCTAGTGTCCACGGGGACTGGAGTTGGAATATAAAATTATACTTACCACTATCCAGCACCTCAAAGCGCTATGCGTTGTAACGGTATTCGTTGTAAATACCGCGTTGTAAAGGTATGCGTGGTAATAGTATGCGTGCTAACGTCATACATCCCAGGAATACTTATCTATAGACCACCTAGCTCAAAACTCAGCGAGATATGGAAACTATGTGACCTAATAGCCGATCACTCGCTGAAGTACACAAATTATCTGGTTTTAGGGGACTTTAACATTCATATAGACGAGGTACACTGTTCTCAAGCGTCACAATTGATCGATTCCCTTAAAGATATAAATCTTAATCAAATGGTTACAGCACCTACACATATAGCTGGACATGTTCTAGATCTTGTTTTTACAAATATCTCTACCCTTGTGGCCGAGAAACCAATCCCCATGACTTGGTCAGAACACTATTTGGTCCCATTCAATCTTAGCTTCACTACCAGCCTAGACAGTAGGGACAATAAACATGAGATTTGAAGTAATTGGCGGAAAATCACCCCAGAAACTATTGGCACTACACTTCACATGTTTTGTCTGGTGAACCTGATAGTGCTGCAATAACTTTTAATCATTGGGTCACTACCGCTTTGGATACTATTTCACCCCTGAAAGAAATAAATTCAGCCCGGCCTAAACCCTCCTCACCCTGGTTTACGCAGCATCTCCAATTAGAAAAAAGCTGTTGCAAAAGACTTGAACGAATATGGCAAAAATCCTTCAGTATTGATGCAAAAACCATCTATAGGAAGGCAGTGAATAAATTCCATAAACTGAAACACATAGCCATAAAAGATTATTTTGCTAGCCAAATTAAAGCATCCAAAAACTCTACGAAATAAGTTTTTTAAATCGTTTAAAGCGTTATGAAGCCAGAGGCCTTGAAAAGCAATATAATTCTATCGGAAACTCTTTGTGGGAAAAAAATTGAAGATATATATACCTCATTCACTGAGAGTGAGAGTCCAGTTACACCTCGGTCCCCACACAAAGAAACATGGATGGACTTTGGCCCGTTCAGTATGGAAGACCCGCTTAAATTGCTGCTAAAAACTAAGTCTGGGTCCCCCTTGGATCCTCTCCCAGACGGATTTTTCAGTACATTAGCATATTTGATTAATCCCTCACTAAATGAACTTTGGAATGCCTCACTAAATACTGGTATCCATCCATCTGTATGGAAAACAGCCCTTATACAACCCATCCTAAAAAAAGAAAATGCTGATCCGCCATTTTTTTTAGACCTATTTCCCTTTTACCAGCCCCAGCCAAAGCTTCTTGAGAAAGTTCAAAAACAGCTGTCTAGCTTTCTAGAATCTAACAAATTATTGCATGACACGCAATCCGGATTTCCTGCTGGCTACAGTACCTAAACAGCTTTACTGGAAGTCACCGAATCCATCCAAGAATCCCTTGACAAAGGCTGCTGTGCAATGTTGGTGCTGCTTGACCTTTCAGCAGCATCTGACATTGTCTCATACAAGATCCTGCTTGACAGGCTCAGGCATTTAGGGATTTCTGGGACAGTGCTGGCCTGGTTCAAATCCTTCCTTGAAGGACGAATCCAGAAAAAACAACTACAACCATTTGTTTCATCACCTCTCCCCCTAATAAGTGGAGTCCCTCAGGGCTCAGCCCTAGGTCCTACTCTTTTTAATGTTTATCTCGCACCACGGGCCCCACTCATTGAACATTACAATGTTAGTGTCATCTCATATGCTGATGACACTCTGTTGATGTTTTCCTTCAAGGATCATTCGGAAGCAGCCTTCACTAAATTTCGGGACTGTCTAGCTGATATATCCACCTGGATGACCAGAAACTGTCTACAGCTTAATGCCGAAAAAACTAAGTTTTTTTTTTTAATAAACCATCACCCCCTAGATCCGACCTCTGGTGGCCTTCGGTACTCAATCCAGCTCCCTGTCCTGTTCCATCAGCAAGAAAACTGGGATTTAAAATCGATGAGACTCAGTCATGTAAAACCCAGATAGCTCAGGTTTCATCTACATACTTTTTGAAACTAAAAGCCTTATGTAAATTTCTTCACCTGCTTCCCGTCAATTGTAGAAAAACGATTGTCCACGCTTTAGTGACATCCCAATTGGACTATGCTAATAGTCTATATCTAGGTCTGCCAGCCTACATGTACAGAAAGCTGCAGACAATACAGAATGCAGCTGCAAGGCTTAATAAAAACATTCCCTTAAGACATCACATCTCGCCACATCTTAGTACCCTTCATTGGCTCCCAGTAAGAAAACACACATAATTCAAGGCACTCATTCTCACTCACAGAGCAATAAAAGGGACTGGCCAGCACTATTTAAGAAAGCGCATTCAAAAACTAAGACACACGAGAAACTTAAGGTCAAACTACCAAGAACTTCTTGTAATCCCCCGCTTTTCCAAAGCCAGACTGGGTGGACGATCTCTCTCAGTAAAAGCAGCCTCCCTGTGGAATTATTTACCGCGACAAATCAAATTGGCCCCATCCCCAATTCTGTAACCTGTAACCCAATTTCCGTAAGTTAGTGAAGACGTGGCTGTTCAGTCAACCATAGTTCTGACAGGTCCCACCAGACTGACCTACATTTCTCCTTTCTCTGCTCAGTGCCGGAACACTCCCACAGGATGTGCTGTGGCCATCTCATGATGGTTGTCATTGACATGTGTCCATTTTCATCTCAACTAGGATGAGGCCTAATCTCCTACGTCACTTCACACTGCTGGAAGACATGGAGGATGTTGCGATCATTCGCAAATTCCACCTCGACATACCTACCCTGAAGACCCTTTATGATCTCTGGGAGCACCACCTGCAGCCTCGTCGTCACTACCCAACAGCTTTCACCCCAACGTAAAAAGTGATGGTAGCCCTCCATTTTTTTGCAACTGGTTCCTTCCAGGAGACAGTGGCCAGCGCTGCAGGGATGTCTCAACCCATGTTCAGCCTGGTGCTGAGGGATGTACTTGCAGCTTTTATTCCAGTGGCTTAGTGAGCACGGGACCCACGTCTGGGCATACCCTTCCCACATAGGGTGAACAGCAAAACAAACAAGATGATGGATGGAATGTTGCACAATGGAAAAACATTCACCCCCAGTCACAGATCTGGGTTTAATCCATTGTTATTTTGCTCATCCCAGAGAGGATGGCTATCTACCTGTAAGGTGAGGGAGAAGAATACAATGGCTTCCATGTGCTCCTGGGTGGTGTGGGGGAGGGCTCCATCTTGCAGGGGTATGGGACACGGGGCATGGTGGGAGTAGTAGTACAGACCTCCCTCCCACATACAGGCCTCCCAAGCAAGAAGGTTACCTATCTGTAAGGTGAGGGTGAAGAATAAAATGGCTTCCATGTACTCCTGGGTGGTGTGGGGGGAGGGTTCCATCTTGCTGGGGTATGGGGCAGGGGCCATGGTGGGAGTAGTAGTGCAGACCTTCCTCCCATATACCGGCTTCCAAGAGAATATGGCTACCTACCTGTTAGTTTGTTTGGTGAACAATGCAATGGCTTCGTAGTGCTTGTGGGAGGGAAGGAGGGCTCCATCTTGCTGGGGTGTGGGACAGGGGGCATGGTGGGTACAGTAGAGCAGGCCTCCCTCCCACATTCAGACCTCCCAGAGAGGATGGCTACCTACCTGTAAGGTGAGGATTAAGAATGCAATGTCTTCCATGTGCTCCTGGGTGGTGTGGGGAGAGGGATCCATCTTGCTGGGGTGTTGGACAGGAGGCATGGTGGGAGTAGTAGTGCAGGCTGACTGTGCTCATGCTCCCAAGGTTATATTGCTAGCTACGTTTAGGGTACATGGGAGTAGGTGTCTGTTGGATCTGTGAGACAGGTTTTTGTGGATGTGTGGTGCAGATGGATGTGATTTGTCTGGTGTGGTGTGTGTTTTTGGATGTACAAAACAGTACATATACGTGTGTTGGTTGACATTTGTTTGTACTTATCAGTCTCCGCTCCCCCGAATACTCCTGTGAGACTCTCAGGATGCAGTATGGCAAGCACCTTCTCCTCCCATGGTGGGAATGTTTTCTGTGGGATGGGAGGGCCACCGCCAGTCTGGTTAGCCAGCTCCCAGTTATTGCTACTCCTCTCTTTGACAACCCTCTTGAGATCATGCCACCGCTTCATGATCTCCTTCTTGGACCGCGGGGTGGACCCTACTGCATTGACCCTTTGTACTATCCTTTCCCACATTTGAGTTCTTGTGGCTAATGGTGTCTGTTGGACCAGGCTACCAAACAGTTGTGGTTCCACTCTGACTATCTAATTTACCCTGACTGTCAACTCACTCTCTGTGAATTTGGGCATTTTCAGTGATGCCATGGTGTGTGGTGTTTGAAGTGTTTGTGGGTGCAGGGGTGTGGGTGGTGGGTGTGGTGTTTTTGTGTGAGCTGTGTTATGTGCTGGGGGATTGTTAGTGCTGGTGTGATGGTGGTGGTGGTGGGTGTGTTGTGTTCTCTTGCCTCTCCTGTTGGATCTGGTGTGTGCCCTTCTCTTCTGGAGTGTTGCAAAGGATTGTGGTCAGTGAAGGGGCTGGTTTTATACACAGCTGTGTGGGTGTATCCACATGGGATTGTGCTGTTAGGTGTGTTGTGGGGGTTGTCCTGGGAATTGTAGGTTTAAGTTTGGCATTTTTCCTTTTCATTTGTTTGTGTTTTGTGTATTTGGGGGGCATGGCTACTTAGGTTTTTGCAATTTTTGGCATTGCGGCGGTGTTTTTGCCTTGGACCGCCATGTTTTTCATATATCATCCCCTGCAGTAGCTATGCTGCAGCTCTTCTTTTGTCTCTCACATTTACTCCTGTATGCGACCGCAGCAGTCGGAAACAGTGGATCGTACTGCAGAACTATCGGGGATATACTAATTTCCCATGCTGTGTCTCCTTTATGCTTGCTTCGGGTTGTGGCTTTTCCGCAGCGTTTCCGACCACCGCGGTCATTTTTTGGACGTCACTGTCCTCTTCGGGCGGTTTTGGCTGGTGCGCTACCGCCGCGGTCGGTCTTTTTTGGCAGTTGTTCCTAATTTGACCACCGGTTTCTCCACGGTCCTAGGCAGGCGGTTGTTTCCCACCTCCATGGTGGTCGGGGTGGTTGTCAGCCCGTCATCCCAATGGGGCCCTAAGTGTGTGATAAAATCACTATTATAGGTATACAGTTTTCAATACAGTCACTCATGCAATTACTGAGTCTTATGTATACTTATTTAAATACAACAACTGTCACATACACTGCCTATTATATTTCTAGTTTGTTGAGAAATTGAGAAATGTATATTTACTCATTACCACACCCATAAAGAGATTCACTCACCCAAACAACTGTTTCCACATACAGTCTTAACCTCATATACCTACTAAATCCATTACTTACACATCTTTGGACAGTCACACACCTCCCACCCAACCACACACACATTCACTACCCCATACATATATTCACTTAACTAAATAATAACTAATATAGACTTTCACAAAACTAGTAATCAACCTATGTAGTAGTTTACACAACAAGAGATAGAGTGATACAGGTATTCACACAGTTTAATCACTATCCCATATATTTAGTGAGACACTTTAAATTAGTGACTTAGACAGTCAATCACAGTGCTACTAAATCCTCCATCCAGACACTTATACATCCACTCAGTCTTCAATGGAGATTGCTATATATATACTACTTATTTAAATATCAAACCAAACCACATTCACTGGATGAAGTCATCAGTGATGTCATCAGTGATGTTATCAGTGATGTCATCAGTGATGTCACTGACCATATCATGAATGATGTAATATGTGACATCATCAGCAGTGGATTGCGGGCACGTGAGTTATAGTGAGTACAACTAACTATAACGGAAGAATTTCAATGGTTTTGTACGAGTGAAATGTCCAGCTAACTATAAATGTTTTTTTTCAGTGAATTTCTAAGGTTTTTTCAATGCTAATCCCTAACTATAACATGTCTGAAACCTATGTTTTTTTCTGTGAATAAAAAAATATATATATATATTACCTACTAGCGGTCGCCAGTAGGTAGCTATAGTTAGGACCTAGTTACCATAGGAAATCCGCAACATTCTATTCGGTATAACTTTGGCGTCGATTGAGGAAATTGCGTGCAACTTTTCAAAAATTTGGCCTGCTCAGTTCTGCTCCTTCCCTGAAAGTTTCGGGGGGATTTGTCATGCGGGGGCCGAGAGAAAAAGGGGGGTCTCAAGCAATGTTCCCTCTAATTATTTTCCTCTGTGTGCGGCAGAGTAAGGTCTCTGTGCGCTGCAACCAAGGCTATGTGCGCCAAGAACCTGACCGCGCTTGTAGACCAGGGCTTTGAGTGGGATGAAAATTCTCGGGGATCTTACAAAGGGGCGTAACCAATGCAATTAAGGGTGTGGCTTCAAAACAATTAAGCTATAAATGAGTGCATCATGTAGTGTGCCAGCCTACTGATATTTTGCTGCTTCTGTCATTGCCTCCCCTCACTCACCCCTTGGATGCGGTTGCATCAGAGAAGCCAGCGCGTGAGCAGCGTTCTGAATGGGCTCCGATCTCACCCCAGAGAGGCCAAAGAGTGAATGTGTGGCTCCATTTGCTCCAGTTATCGAGCTGCCGGCAAAATAAGTGGGGGGATGCCGTCCACCCGCATGGTTCTCCGACTCGAGCCCTGGCCAAGACAATTGGCTTTATCAATAGTTGTTTTTTTAATCAAGTTGTATATATTAATGAAAATGCTTCTGCTCTTGTGGTTGGGGTTGTGGCTTAATGATTGAGCTGTCGATTTTGGAGATGGGTTTTTAGTCTCAGGTCAGCCTAAAATCCTGTGATTCTGGGCAAACCAATTAATCTCCCCATGCATACAAAAAAATATATTATAATAAATCATGTAAAGCGCTGCAATACTTTTTCGGTTGAGTTTGCACTATATAAAAACTTGCTGCATTTCTTTTCTCCATGTTGTGTGGTGCAAACAAGACTCAAAACCCCTCCATAAATATACTCCTAAGTATCTCTCATTACTTTTTCACTCGAGGGCTTACTAGCATAAAAAAATTATGTGAGAGACCAGCGAGCACAGCGTCACTGCTCCATGCATCTCCTCAACACAGCTGTGGTACCGGGGGTCCTCAGCAGGGGCGTAGCTAGAGCTTGTGGCACCCGGGGCTATCCCTTAGATTGCCACCCCTTGGGGGGGGGGGGGAATGGGGAAAAAGGCCGGTGAGCACTTGAAAGATGTCCGAGAGACACTTAGTATTGCTGCTAATAGTTACCTCGATCATGCAAGTTACATGCACGTACATGAGGGATTTTAATTTTTGCCCCTGAGAAAGTGTGACTTCTAGATGTTAAAATGTCACTCATAATTACAATGAAATTCTGAAAGTGCCACACACAGCAATCTGAAACCTAGGCAGCTATCATGGATGGGCCACAGACTCAGCCACCCACCCCTCTGAATCTGCTGCTGCTCTCCTCTTACCTCACTCGCTCCAAGCTGGGAACAATACTAGCGCATTCTTTGCAAGGTACTTCAGAAAAGCATGCAAATAGTTCAATAATAAAGCCAGACTCTTCTCATCCAGAGGTGTGTAGGCAAGCATTGCACCAATACAGACAAACAGTCTTAAAAGGTGAGGCGCTCCATAGACGCGTGGCATCTGTGCATCTGGATGATCAGCCAGAATTTCTGCATACCGTGGCCTCACAAACTTGTACAGCAGCTGTGTGCCGAGCATCACGTTAAAGTATTCCTTAATTCCAGCAACCACTTTGTTCACTGCATACTCCTTGTTATCTGTGTTGCCTCGCAATTTCTTGTAATTTGCATAATCCTCCAAAATGGCATCAACACTTTTTTTTAGCAGGGAGATAGAAGAGCTGCTTTTGCCTAGTTATCAAGCCCCAGTCATCAACCAGCCACGGTTTGAGTTCCTCTGGAGTCTTTACTTTCACTTCAACTCTGTCCATAAACGTTTCCTCATTTTCCACGCTGGGGTCTACACGAGCTCTCTTCTTACGTGGGGGTTGAGGTGCTTCACTCGTACTACTGCCTTCTCCAGCCCCTGGAGTTTTCTGTTTATTTTTCTTCGTTTTTACTTCCACATGTTTCTGCTACGGACCCCCGGCCTTCTTTGGTGCTGCACCTCTCATTTTCCTCTCTGCATACTGCTCCTGATTAGCCTTTTGAAGTCCCTTCTGCTTCTGCAGGTTGGTTTCCACGTAGTTGAGTACTCTGCTCTCTGCCACCCACTCATCCCAGTTCTTATTCCAACCGCTGTAATGTATAATGTATTTCACTTGACTTGTTTCGCCTTTATGGAAACCTTCACACACTTGGCTTTATAAAGGAGAGGTCTGTGGAAACACAAAACGCGCTCCCTTCTCAACTCAAGCAGTGATAAATCTGGAGTCTCCTTACTAAAAAGCCTTGCACTGATGCAACTGTCCTTCAAAAGCAGGCGGTGTGCTTTTTTTATTTACCTTCGGTAAATTTGGGCCTGGGCTCCTGCTTCGGCACCATTTATACTACCTGATGAGTGACATTTCAATGACTATGAGTGACACTCGCCAGCAAGTTTACCTAGACTGATTAAATGATACAAATCACCAAGTGTTAACTGTATCCAATCCTGGTGTGGAGCGTATTTACAACCTGTCTGTACATTAGCTTGTACTGTGCACAACATGAAAATAGCCTAGCGTTTAGAGTTTGAGTCTCTGCCTCGAGCATGCACTCAGCAATGCTACAAAGTGTGCTGATGTCCTATTCATCAATGGCTATCCTTCAATATGTGAGTGACCCATCATGACTATCTGAATGTATCCACATCACATGATTATCAAATTATTGTCAACTTATTATAAACGTATTGTCTTACCATCATCCAGGTATGCATGTCAGTTGCCTGCTGATGAAACCCTGGACATCTTCAGAGGCAGTAGATTGGGCTCCCATAACTAACTAGTTCTGGCCTTGCGCTTTTGGGTTTACCATTGCAGGCAGCGACTTTGAAGTGCAAGGCTGGCTGTAGGCAGGCAGGCAGGCTCAGGCTGCAAGCCAATGTTGGACAGGGCAATTCGGTTTGCCTGTCCGAGAGATGAGGCGTGGACTCCGATGGGGCAGGGTTAGAGATGGGAATGGCGTACTTCACCCCATCATTGCCTGAGCAGCCATGGATGGACTTGGGATGGGACACTCCTAACTTGGTCAAACCACAAAAGGTTTGTGAAATCGCTCCTTGTGTGCTCTGGGGAGCCTGAAAAATCCGTAATGGATTTTAAAATTTCAAGAACCTCCGCTAGAGCTGGAAGCTCACTCAGAGCAGGGCTGGCAAAAATGTCCAAGCCAGCCCTGCTCCTTCCCTTCTTTTGCTCTCTATCTCTATCCATCCATTCTCTGTCTCTCCCCTCTCTCTTCTTCTTCTGATCGCTTATGTCTCTCTCTAGCCACACCATTCTCCCTCCCTCGCACTTTGATCTGTTTTCCCTCTCAGCTCTCTCTCCCTCTTTCCCTCTGTCTCCTAAAAGCCCCTGCTGCGTGAGCTGCCGTTAACCTAGAGGAGCTGGAGACCGGCACGAGCTGCCGGTCCAGGACCGTCAGAGCCTGGCCTGCCATAGACGTTCCCTTAATGTGTGTGGCGTGTTTGTAATGATCCTTTAAGAGTCAGATTTAGTAACAAACAGCATTTCCTAGGCAGTCCTGCTAAGCTAGGGTAAGTCAGAGCGAAAGTTGAAAAAAATTCGATCAACATTTATACAGTTCAAAAAGTTATTTTGACATTCAAGAAAAATTAAAAAGTTGAATCTTGAAATGGTACTTAACAGAGCACTATATAACTGTGCACATCTATTTAAAAAAACACACACACACATCCTCGTAGATTTTACCCGATTATTCACCTCTCCATGCGTGGTGGTGTGTTTCATTTCTCTGGTCATACAAACTGTGGCTCGAGCTTCAGTGAAAAATATTATCCTCAGAGCCATCATGACGTTTTGGTGGAAAAATCGGACATTTCAAGTGCGATTTATGTTTTGTATAGAATAGATGGCTTTCTTCCTCCATGCCTTGAAAAAATTCACACACACCTTCTGATCTCCAGGTGCTAATGGCACAACAAACAATTCATAATAAACGAGCCCTGCACCGCGCTTTGATCTTGGAGGAGGTCGGTATGCAAACCAAACCCGGGAGCACAGATAATTTGGAACTGTTTATTGCCAGCAAGATACGCCCCTCTCTAACTCCGGACCAGGGCTGGGCACACACTTACTTGAAAAGAAAATGCAACTGCGGCCTGCTCGAGAGCAGCTGCTTTTCACGCGATGCCTTCCGCCTAGCACGCCTCTCCCTGTTGGGTCCGGCCTCCCACATCAGGCTCATTCTCAGTTCAGCAGAGCTCCTTCCCATCATGGACTCACGAAAGTGAAAGCATACCGCGCTACTGTGGGGCCGGCGAATCAATACAGTTTAGATTGTAAAGTTGGCAACTCGGAGCCCAGTCCCCTAAGAAGTCTCCCGTGCAGCGCCGCCTCAAAAATGGTGCCGCCTGGGGCGGACCGCCCCCCTCGCCCCTAGCTACCCCATCGGTCCTCAGTCCCTCTCTCCCCGATGCTCCAGGCCGGTGAACCGGGCCTTGCTGCCCTCAAGTGCCCTCCCTACTTTACAAATGCCCTCAATCAGCCCGCAGCCTCTCTCTATTCGGAAAAGCCACGCATCAATTCCAAAAGCATTACGTGCGCTTTACACATCATGCTTTTGGACTTGCTGCATTTCTTTTCTAAATAGAGCGCAGCTGGGTGCTGATTGCGGGCCGTTGTGAAAATATTGCTGTTAACTCTCATGTGCTGCGTGGCTTTTCCGAATAGAGAGAGGCTGCGGGCTGATTGAGGGCATTTCTAAGGCCTCAGGCAACCAGTAAATTGCCGTTTTTCGCCGCTCGCGTTGTGAAAGCGGACGGCGGCCAGAACGTGTGCGCGCTTCACAAGAGGCACTGCGCGCTCGGTGCCTTAAAGGTGCGCGGGCGCCCAGCCGCGCGGGTTAGAGGGAACACTGGTCTCAAGAAGTGTTTTCCCCTTGTTATTTTCCATAGGACGTTCAGACACGGCTACAGGCCGTACCGCTTAAAAAAATTACACCAAACTTTGCAAAATTGTAGGGACTGGTACGCAGAAGTGCCTTTTCTATATTTGGTGAAAATTGCTCCAGTGGTTTTTATGAAAAGTAACTTCAAAACATATATATCTATATGCGCGCTTCAAGCGCTTACCTGTATGCGTACCGGGAGAGCGCACCCGGCGCGCCACAGAAGTGCGCGAGCAGAATGCTGATTGGCTCTCGGGTGTCTGTCAACATTCCAAACAGTCCGGAGAGTCCGCCATCTTGTGTCTCGGTAGAATCGAGACACAAGATGTGAAAAAAAAGGGGGAAATAATGAAAAGGGGGCAGGGTAGACACCCCCTGACCCTTAGGTTTTCTGAGGGGGGGCGTAGAAGGACCACAAAGGGCAAAAAAACAATTTTTTTTGTTGAAATGTTCGCGGAGTGCGCTCGAGGTGCGCATACAGGTACGCGTACCACAGGGAAAAACAGAGAATTTTTTTTCTTTAAATAATGAATTTAGAGTGTTTAGAGGTAGGGTAGCTCTGAAAAGAGCTGTTGTGTTATCTGGGTGAATTAAGTACCTACGAGTAGTATTTTTTAAAAAATAAACATTTTTACCAATTTTAAATTACTAAATATAAATTTATTGTTCAGAATTTTCGTAATTTGAAAGAACTTCTAACATTAAATCGTCAGAAATATCGTCATTGGTAGTCTCCAAAGAAGAATCCTGGAACTCAATGAACTCCAAATATTCAATTAATTCAGATTCCAAAGATTCATCATAAAAATCCCCCATGTCATCTCCTTCTTCAATAAGGGCTTCGTTATGTGTATTCACATCAACTGGATCATTCAAATTGTCTAAAATAGTTGCAGAAATTTCAAAGACAATGTCAACTGACTCCTCATTAAGATCCATCATTGCTGTTAGGGTACTATAGAAAGAGAGAGAGAGAAAGACAGTGAGAGTAAGAAACTTCAAAATTAAAAAAAAATATTCTTATTAACTTAACGTGTTCCATATAGTTCTCCCTATAACTTAACAACTAACCTTTTAGAATGCTGTTGAAAATTCTCACACCAGAAACTGAAAACCAAAAACTCCTCACAAATCTACCTCAGACACTGCAATCACAAAATGGCTGTCATTCCCTCTCATTCTTCACACTTATACCCGTCCCTAACCAATCAAATTTCTTCACATACAAATACTAAACCAAACTAACATTTTAATTGGTTATACAGATCAACACTTTCAAAGTCACATAATCTTCAACCTACCCAAAAGGGGCAGGGTAGAGACCCCCTGATCCCATAGGTATTCTTAGGGGGGCCTAGGAGGAACCTGAAGGGCAAAAACACTATTATTATTTTTTTTTAATTTCCCGGAGTAAGCTCAGGGTGCGCTTACAAGGGCGTTTACAGGTACGCGTAACCTGAGTGTATCACGGGGAAAAACAGTGAAAAAAATTAAAGTAAAAAAAGAAATTAGAGTGCTGTTGTGTTATGTGTGTGTTTTTTGTACCTACAAGTAGGTACCGATGCAGAGTCTAAAATTCAAGAGCAAGACTCTATTCCCCTCATCTGTAAAATGTACACCATCTCTCCGATATATGCCTTGCATGTTGTAACGCAAGTTGTTGTGGTATATAGAACCCATACCATATGAGATTCAGTACAAAGTAGAAATGATTGGTAGTTTCTTAACATTCTCCACTGAAAATTAGGGTGCATGCTTTTGTTTTTTGAAAGAAGTAATTCTAATGGTTGAGAAAAAGTAATTGAAAGAAACATTGCACAGGATAAGCTGTTATATTGAGAGGTCAAACATCCTTGCTGGGTTCATTTGCAACATAGTATGATGAACTTTTCACCTGTTTGCTCAGTTAGGTGGGAGTTACCATGGTGAATACTGAATGAGCACTGGGGGGATGGGTGAATATTATGTGAGTTTGAAAGTGTTGAAATGTAGAACCAATTAAAATGTTAGCTTGGTTTTGAAATAGTGTTGGAAGAATTTTGATTGATTAAGTCCTGGGATATGTGTGAAGAATTACAGGGAATCGGGGCCATTTGTGGTTGCAGTGTCTGAGGTGCATTTCAGAGATTCTGCTTAAGAAAGTCTAGTGTGTGTGACTGACACTGTTCTAAATCTTCAAAAGCATTTTTAAAGGTGAGTAATAATTCATTTAATATAGATAGAGTGCAGTATGTACTGTGGGGAAGATTAAGAAGCATATTGGGCTTCTTTATTCTTGCATTGTGTGTTATTTCTTTTGTAATGCTGGTAAAAACTTTAATGATGCATATTGGAAATGTATATTGGAAATGAATCAGGTTTCTGCATTGTAATGTAGTGGTCATTTAAATGGGCTGTGCTCTGTGTCTAAAACGATTTACTATGCTAATTTTTTTTGGGCAAAATGTATGGCTTTAACTTTTTTGACAAGGATCACACTGAGTGTCTGTGTCAATTAAGGAATTATATTTTCACCTTTTTCATTAATGTCACCTGTGTCTCCTCACAGTTTGCATCTCTTAGCTTATAGGGTACTGTTTCTTTTTGCATTGTGTCTCATGTTTCTATGTAATGCTGGTAAAATGTTTAATGGTGCATATTGGAAATGTATTTTGGAAATGAGTCCGGTTTCTGCCTTGCAATGTAGTGGTCATTTAAATGGGCTGTGCTCTGTGTCTAAAACGATTTACTATGCTAAATGTTTTTGGGCAAAATGTATGGCTTTAACTTTTTTGACAAGGATCACACTGAGTGTCTGTGTCAATTAAGGAATTATATTTTCACCTTTTTCAATAATGTCACCTGTGTCTCCTCACAGTTTGCGTCTCTGAGCTTATAGGGTACTGTTTCGTGTGAGATGTCACACGCAAAGAGAGAGATGACACACACAAAGAGAGAGATGGGGCAGGCACAGAGTGAGATGAGACACGCAAAGAGGGAAATGACACACAGGCACAGATTGAGATGAGACAAAGGCACAGAGTGAGATGAGAGACGCAAAGAGAGAAATGACACACAAAGAGAGAGATGGGGCAGGCACAGAGTGAGATGAGGCACAGAGTGAAATGAGACACAGGCACAGAGTGAGATGAGACACAGGAACAGAGAGAGATGAGACACAGGCACAGAGTGAGATGAGACACGCAAAGAGGGAAATGACAAACAGGCACAGAGTGAGATGAGACACAGGCACAGAGTGAGATGAGAGACGCAAAGAGAGAAATGACACACAAAGAGAGAGATGGGGCAGGCACAGAGTGAGATGAGACACAGGCACAGAGTGAAATGAGACACAGGCACAGAGTGAGATGAGACACGCAAAGAGAGAAATGACACACACAAAGAGTGATTTGAGACACAGGCACAGAGTGAGATGAGACACAGGCACAGAGTGAGATGAGACACAGGCACAGAGTGAGATGAGACACGCAAAGAGAGAAATGACACACACAAAGAGTGAGATGAGACACAGGCACAGAGTGAGATGAGACACAGGCACAGACTGAGATGAGACACAGGCACAGAGTGAGATGGGGCAGGCACAGAGTGAGATGAGACACGCAAAGAGAGAAATGACACACACAAAGAGAGAGATGGGGCAGGTTCTGAGTGAGATGAGACACAGGCACAGAGTGAGATGAGACACAGGCACAGAGTGAGATGAGACACAGGCACAGAGTGAGATGAGACACAGGCACAGACTGAGATGAGACACAGGCACAGAGTGAGATGGGGAAGGCACAGAGTGAGATGAGACATGCAAAGAGAGAAATGACACACACAAAGAGTGAGATGAGACACAGCCACAGAGTGAGATGAGACACAGGCACATAGTGAGATGAGACACAGGCACAGAGTGAGATGAGACACAGGCACAGACAGAGATGAGACACAGGCACAGAGTGAGATGAGACACAGGCACAGAGTGAGATGAGACACGCAAAGAGAGAGATGGGGCAGGCACAGAGTGAGATGAGACACAGGCACAGACTGAGATGAGACACAGGCACAGAGTGAGATGAGATTCAGGCACAGAGTGAGATGAGACACGCAAAGAGAGAAATGACACACACAAAGAGAGATGGGCAGGCACAGAGGGAGATGAGACACAGGCACAGAGTGAGATGAAACACAGGCACATAGTGAGATGAGACACAGGCACAGAGTGAGATGAGACACACAAAGAGAGAGATGGGGCAGGCCCAGAGTGAGATGAGACACAGGCACAGACTGAGATGAGACACAGGCGAGATGAGACACAGGCACAGAGTGAGATGAGACACGCAAAGAGAGAAATGACACACACAAAGAGAGATGGGCAGGCACAGAGGGAGATGAGACACAGGCACATAGTGAGATGAGACACAGGCACAGAGTGAGATGAGAGACGCAAAGAGAGAAATGACATACACAAAGAGAGAGATGGGGCAGGCACAGAGTGAGATGAGACACAGGCACAGAGTGAGATGAGACACAGGCCCAGAGTGAGATGAGACACAGGCACAGAGTGAGATGAGACACAGGCACAGAGTGAAATGAGACACAGGCACAGAGTGAGATGAGACACAGGCACAGAGTGAGATGGTGCAGGCAGAGAGTGAGATTAATAATGAAACTGTACTGCACTGTTGCTGTGACACAGTTGCTGTGCTATAAACTTACTTATGTTGTAAACTAGTGTTTATATTTCACCTATTGTAATTGCTATGTAGTATGTTAGTAGTAGTCTAAAATATGTTA
Source organism: Lissotriton vulgaris (assembly GCF_964263255.1). Taxonomy (NCBI): domain Eukaryota; kingdom Metazoa; phylum Chordata; class Amphibia; order Caudata; family Salamandridae; genus Lissotriton; species Lissotriton vulgaris. Next base: position 50,220,851 of record NC_141690.1, read on the forward strand.
TTTTTTCTTTACCACAGATTGTATCATCTATAGAAAGAAAAAAGAATATGCCGACGAAGGAAAGAAGTAGAAAAAGTTACAAACATGCTTTATTGGCCGAGAAAACACAATTAGAAGACTCATCCAAAACGCAATCTTCAGTGAAAAAAAAGAATGCTCCTGGTAAGCAAACAAAGGAGTTTTTTAGGAAATTAACGCAATGTAAAAAACATCTGGATATTGTTTCAAAGAAAAAATATCATCTGTAAATACAAAGAAAAAGTAGAGCGCTCCAAAAAATGTTAGACCTGTAGAAGGAGATGATATTGTCCATAGTAATAGAAGGAGAAATCAATTTATTGACATTCGTAGACACATGTTTTATAACAGAATTGTTTTAAATTTATTAAAAAATGTTAAGATTTATAAAAAGAAGACTGCTTTTTACAAGAAAAAGAAAAGTATTGTGAATATTGTGGATCAGGCTTTAGAAGTGAAAAAAAATTATTCAGTTTAGTAATCAATAGAACTCGTACACTAGATAAGGTAATCAATGTTTTGAAATCTAAATGTAAGTGGAAAAGAGTAATTAATCGGACTAAGTTTTGTGATGTTTTTTCTGGAGAATGGAAGCATAGTTCAAGTTGTGAGCCATTTTTTAATGAAGAGATTTACTTTCAGGATAATGATTTGGTGCATGCATTTGACACCAGTGGTCGAGCATATGAGGTGAAGGACGGTTTGTTCGGTTGAAAAAGAAAAAATTGTGCCTAGAAATACAGAAGAGGTGTTAGCTGATGAAGTTTTAGGGAGATGTCCTAAGGCTCCAGTGTATACTTGAATTGTAGTAGTATTTGTAGTGTGCGACAGGATTCAATAGATTTGTTTCGCAATTTCTTACGGACATATACTAAGAAAAGTCTAAAACAAAAGATAAAAATGTTGCAAGAGTTAGATCCTTGCAGAGTGAGAGAAAAACAGGTTTGCATGGGCATTCACTGGCCTGTCTTTAAAGAAAAGTATGTCAGAGTGTTTGTCACCATTTTAGGATGTTAGCAGTGCATCATAATAAAGTGAGGAAATTTGTGAGAAGGTTGTATTATGTAAAAAGTCCAGCACTTAAGCTAAAACAGTTAAACAGTGCTCTTTTGCTTGGATCTGAATTAGATGTGAAGAACATTTGTGAAGAAATTGAGTTTTGTTGTTTTGGTGAAAAAGAGGACAGTGCAGAAACTGATACAGTAATAGAAGGTAATGTGGAAGAGAATGTACAGATTTCAAGGACAGAAAAATTTGACCATGAAATTACAAAGTTTAAGGTCAATTCAAGTGAAAGGCCTAATTTTTATTGTGTGTGTTGTCGACAAACTCATTATAAGAATCAGACTAGGTTAGTTAATTTATATGTAAAAAGTGAAATGGAAAATAATAATGAGTGGAAGGATTTTGCAACTTATTTGGTGGTAGAAAATTGTTTTGATTTGGGTTCTGATCAACGTATTTGTAAATATTGTTATAATAAATTAAATGAAAACAGAATGCCTGCTAGAGCTGTTCATAATAATCTAGAGTTGGTAGACATTCCTTCTGAATTTATGGATTTAAATACATATGAGTCTATTCTGATTCAATGTGTGCATCATTTTCATGCTATTGTTCGCATGGAGCCTAAGGCAGGGAAATTGCCTTCTTCAGATTTACAGAGAGGATTAAAGGGAAGAGTTGTTTATTTGCCTCTAGATTTTAAGAACAATATTGATACAATTGGTGTAGAAAAAGTAGAAGAGGAACCTCTGATTATTCTAGTCAATGGTGTTCCGACAAAGAGTAAAAAAATCTGACAAGAATTAGCGGATGTTAGGAAAGTCAAAAAGGCAACGTTGTATTTAGTAAAAAGCAATCACTACTACAAAAATGTATATATTGAAGAAGAGGAAACAGCTGTAGAAGAGGACAGTGATTTCTCAGCTGGGCAAATTGAAAAAGTTGATGTCTCCAGAAGTGAAGAAATTTATGAACATTATAGTGTTCATCCTTTGCATTCCAAAGAAGTAATGGGGAATGCTATTGACTTGTTTCAAAATAAAGAAGCAAAAGGAAGTCCTATTAGTGTATGGGAAGAAAGTTTAGAAGCTCGTTGTTTTCCTCAGTTATTTCCAACAGGTAAAGGTGGACGATATGATGACCCACCTGTTCAAATTCCTGCATCTGAAAACCGGACTTTAAGATTATATGCAGAAGATCCAAAGTTTCGTCAATGCATTTCATATTTGTTTCATCTACTATTTGAGAGTGACTTATCTGGACTTTCTTATGAAGTGAACCATATACTGAAAAGTGGAGGACATCTGCAAAATGTTTCGGCAAGGGACTTTATGGATAAAGTCAAACTGCAAGACAGTATTTTGGAATCTCACCTAATTAATCTCATGGCATGTCAGCGTGGTACTAACGAGTATTGGTACCTTCATCATGGGGAATTGAAATGTATGCTAAGAAACTTAGGAACTCCTACATGGTTCCTCACTCTAAGCTGTGCTGAGTATGCTTGGGAAGACTTACTTCAATTTCTACGAGAGGCAAATGCAAACATTGAAAATATATAATACAAGACACCTGGAGAACTGTGCTCTTTGGATCCAGTTAATGTATGCAGGTATTTCAATCATAGGTTTGAAGCTATGATGTCTCTTATCACAAACAAAAAAAATCCTCCGCTTGGAGAGGTTTTGGATTTCTTTTGGAGAAAGGAGATTCAAGCAAGGGGTGCTCCTCACATACATATGCTGCTGTGGATCAAAGATGCACCCACATTTGGAACAGATTCGGATGACACCGTGATGAGTTTCATTGAACAGTATTCTACATGTGGTGTTCCGAAAAGTACAGAAGAAAACAATTTAAGACATCAAGTTTTACGCTTTCAAACCCATTGTTGTGGAAAATACTGTCATCGAAAGTTCAAGTCCAAGGACAAGTTCTACACAAAATGTTGTTTTGGATTTCCACGACCAGTAATATCTAAAGGAAGAGTGAACAATTTGATGTCTTCTCTGCGACATACTGTGACAAGTAAATCACCGAACAATACATACAACTTAAGAAGAAATGAGGAGTCCAAATACATAAATGACTACAACCCAGTCATTTTGTCCATGTGGAATGCAAACATGGATATTCAATATGTGGCTGACAACTCTATTGCTGTGGCTCGATATGGAACATCTTACATCACAAAATAAGAAAAGACGGAACTGAAGGTAATGTGGGAGTAAGTAAGAAGGTGTACAGTTACAGTCTGAAGATGTTGTCGCATCGAGAAATTGGAGCATATGAATGTTCTGATCGGTTATCATCAGCAAGTCTATATGCCAAATTTAGAACAATCATTTGGGTGAGTCTAGGTATTGCTGCAACACGAATCCGAGTTTTGAAATATGTACAAGAAATTGAGTATTTGGCGAAGAAAGAACCAAACAGTACAGACATTTTGAAGACAAACATGTTGGATACATACTATCCAAATAGAAGTAGTCATCTTGAGAACGTTTGTCTCTATGAAGTTCTGCAAAGCTTTACTTTTAAGAGGAACATCACAGAGGATATCAATAAAGGAGTATATGCTGTAATTGGATGTGAAGGATGTCTGGTGAAACAGAAAAGGTCATTTGATTAATCATCTAAAATTGAGTTGCGAATATCCTAACAAAAGGGAATTTTACTATTTAGCTCTTTTGCAACTCTTTAAGCCTTGGCGTACAGAAGAGGAACTACTTGGAGATTTTCTCAGTTATGAAGATTCCTTCAATGCAACCAAGGATACCATAGAATGTCCTGTTTTTTCAAATTATCTGCAAATGTTTAACGAGGAAATACAGCAAGAAGCTACAATTGCAGCAGAGATTGCTAGAGACAGTTCTCACAATAGTCAGCGTTCTGCTTCATTAAGTCAGGATCCACTAGGAGGACCAATTATTCAAAATGAAGCTGCCACTGCTATGGATGAAGTGGAAAGAGCCATGGAACAAGCTCAGGAGGATGTAGTTAACTTAGAAGATTTGGAAAAAGAACTAAACGTTGAGCAGAGACAAATATATGACGAAGTCACAGAACAGATTGAGCATGGTTTATGTCATGAGAAAAAAGAGTGCTCATGTATGTCATTTATGCCTGTTCGACTGTACGTGAGTGGAGAAGCAGGAACTGGAAAACGTTTTCTGATTAAAGCAATTACAACTTATCTGCAGAAAAGAACGGAGTCATCGCTGTCTTGTGTTGTTACCGCTCCAACTGGGTTGGCAGCACATAACAATAAAGGGATTACTTTACATCGTTTATTGATGCTGCCAGTAGTGCATGATATTAAATTACAATACTAAAAGCTATCTGGAGAAGCTTGTTGTGAAGTTTCCAGAGTCCTGAAGAAAATGAAACTTCTTATCATTGATGAGGTAAGCATGGTATCGATTGTAATGCTTGCTTTTGTGCATTTAAGAATGCAAGAAATTATTAAAACAGAATATGTTGTGTTATTTGGAGACAAACACATCATTGTTTTTGGAGATCTACTGCAGCTAACTCCAGTTGAAGGACGACCAGTGTTTAAAATGCTTACGCATGAAGATACCAGGAAGTGCCTAGGAAGCATTGGAAATGTTAATATATGGTTAAATTTCAAATATGCAGAACTGCTTCAAAATATGCGACAGGCAAAGGATGAAGATTATAAAAATATTCTATAAGATGTAAGAATTGGAAAAGTAAGTGAGCATGGCAAAGAAGCTTTACATGCACAATTGATTTCAAATTTGTTTCCAAATGAAAATATTCTCCCAGAGAATATTTTTAAGAAAATTGCTGAAAACAAAAATCTGTGATATGCTTGATGCCAACTCTGCAAGAATGTTCAATCTTCAACAACAAAATGTTAAAGTTAGAAAATCAAGAGATTGGTAAACTGGAAGCTATTGATAAAATAGAGCATGAAGGAGCAACTATTATTTTGTCAGAAAAGTTTAAATCAAAATTGGATTCTTTACAGAAGACAATATCTAAAACTGCTGGTTTGGAAAATACTCTGTATGCATGTTTAAATTGTCGTCTAATTTTTAGACGGAATTTACATGTGGAAAGAGGTTTAGTAAATGGAGCAGGGTCATCACGTTGTTGATTTTGTGAATTACCGAAATAGAGATGGAATTGAATTTTTAAAAATTAAATTTGATGGAATTGAAGAAGTACAACAAATCAGTCGTTGTTCTGCTCGATTTTTGCTTGTGAAAGATTTATATGTCCGCAGAAAACAGTTTCCTGTTTCTTTGGCATATGCAGTGACTATTCATAAATCTCAAGGTTTAAGTGTAGATAGTGCTTTGGTGAATATTGGAAATTCTGTGTTCAAGGAGGGTATGGCATATGTTGCTTTATCTCGAGTCAGAACTTTATCTGGATTGTACTTGATTGATTTTGATGAGACAAAGATTAGTGCAGATCTGATTTGTAAAAGAATATAATAGGTTAAGATGAGAGTATGCTCCAAATTTACTTCAATATCCTCTATTTGAAAAGCGTGTGGTAGTCCGAAAAAGAAGAAATGAGAAAAATTGTAGTGAAGTTGTAGCAGAAAGAAAAAAAGTAGATGAACCAGTAATTGTAAGCAGAAAGGAAAAGGATTCAGTTAAAGATGTTGTTGGATTTCAGTTTGAAAACAGTTCTGGTGTCAACTGCTATGCTAATGTAGTGGTTAATGTTTTTTTTTTTCTCCAAACTTTAGAAGAACAGATTGTTGAAAATCGGGATCAAAGATTTTGTTATTTGTTGAATTCTGTGTTTGAGAAATGTAGCAGTGATAGAACAAAAATAGAAAGTGTTTCTGAAATTCGAAATGTTTTAGACATATGTTCTGGTCTAAATCAATTTTCACAGAATATTCAGCAAGATTGTCAGGAATTTCTAATGTATTTGCTTCTTTTATTGCAAGATGAAGGTATAGATGTAGAAAATCTTTTTGGCCTTTCTTATAAATGGCAGCATAACTGCGACAATTGTTCCTTTTCAAGTACTACTACAATAGACACTGAAAGATTTATATATTTGACTTTACCAGACTGCAAATCAGTGTCTTTTTAATAATCTAGTTAGAGAAGCAAATCAAAACATGGTCTGTACTCAGTGTACATCTGCAATGCTATCAACATTATTTATACAAAGATATGGACAGTATGTAATTTTAATGTTCCAACAATGTAGACCTGATGGAACTAAATTGACAACTTTAATTAAAAAATTTGTGGCTTCTCAATTATCAATTTCAGGAAGAACCTTTGCAACTGCAGCTATTATTTACCATGATGGTCCTTTGACAACATCAGGACATTACACAGCTTATTTAAAATGTCAAAAAGGCTGGACTAATTGTAATGATACTCAATTGACTTTCAAACAACGTTTGCCTTCTGACCTAATTCTTACCTAGTGTTCTTACAACCAAAATTTTATTAAAGGTAATTGGCCTATAAGATAGGAGCAGTTAATAAAACTTAGTCTGCTGTTCAAAATTACTTTGTGAGTGAGAGTGATCAAGATAATAAGAAACTTGTAGTTGTCATAGAGGTAGTGTAAGTGTATCACATAGTGAGTGATATCAGTATTATAGGAAATGTTGATCATGAGTGAGACAGAGGTGGAAATATAACTATTGTTACATGATGAAAAAGATGTTGGAGCTTTTCTTTCAGAAAGTCGAGGAAATTGAAGTTTGAGAGTACTATTGAGTAATTTCCAAAGAAATGGACTTTCCATATACTATTTGGCCTCGTGGAAAAGTAAGTGGATCAAAAATGAGTTAAGATATGTTTTTTCTAAGTTTTACAATATTTATTGCAACGTTGTATGGGTTTTTTAAACGCAATCTTTATGATTGTGGGTTTTTTTGCCCACTGCCATATGATGAGTAGTATTAGTCCCCTTCTCTCACTCCTTCCTTCACTACCTCTATGTCCTCAGTCCCTCACTCCCCTTGTCTTACGTTCACTCGCCTTTATCCACCCTCTATCACTCCTCTTTCCTCAACCTCACTGCCCTTCTCTCACCCTCCCTCACCCGTTCCTTTATTCCACTTCCCTCACTTATCCTCATTCCCCATCCTTAACTCCCCTTACCCTCACTCTCCTCCCGCAGTCACCTTTTCTCAGTCCCTCCGCTTCACTCCCCTTCTCCTTCTTTCCTTCCTTTGCTCTCTCAGGCATTCCATTTCCCTCAGTCACCTTACTCCACTTTACTCACTCCTTCTCTCACTCCATCTGTGCTCTCACTTCCTCACTCCTCTTCCCTAGCTTCCTCTCTGTTACCTTCACTCCCATTGTCGTCTCACTCTCTTACACCCCTACACTCACCCTCATTGTCGTGAATCCACCCTCACTCACTCCCCCTTCTCTGTCACTCACTCCCCTTTCCTTACTCCCCTTTCCTCCTTTAGTTTTCTAGCTCACATTCCTTTAGCATCTTACTCACCTTCAGTTCATTTCTCTCTCCCTCTCTTACTCACTGAATCTATCCGACTCATTATCCTCTTAGTAATTTGCTCTCCCTTTATTTCTTTTTCACTCTCTCTGTCCTTCACCATTTCTTTGTTTCCTTTTCTGTGTCCTTCACTCCTACGTTATCTCTTACTACCCTTTTATGACTTTTTTAATCTCCTGCCTTGTCTCTTGTACTTTTAAATAAATATTATAAAAATTATAAGTAATTTTTTTCCTCTTCCACAGATATTAAATGTATTAAAAATATGTCATTAAGTTTACATTACTATAAGGTAAGTTTGACAAACAAAATTAACTTTCTCATCACTCTTTTCCTTAACCTCACTACTCTTCTCTCAACCACCCTCACCCCTGTTCCCTTACTCCGCTTACATCCCCCACTCACCTTCTCTCAGTACCTCTGCTTCAGTCCTCTTCCCCTCTATTCCATTCCTTCGCTCACTCACTAATTCCCCTTCCCTCACTCACCTTACTCCACTTCACTCACTCCTTCTCTCACTCCCTCTGTCCTGTCACATCCTCATTCTCCTTCTTTCACTCCCTCTCTCTTAGCCTCACTACCTCCGTCCCCTCAAGCTCTCAGTCCCCTTCCCTCATGCTCACTCCCTCACATACCTTTCTATGCTCCCTCACTCAGTCCCCTTATCTCACTCTTTCTTTCACTCCCTCTGTCTCCTCACTCCCTCACTCCCCTTGTCTCACGCTCACCACCACTCTTTTCTCAACCTCACTGCTCTTCTCTTTCCCTTCCTCACCCCATTCCCTTACTCTACTTTCCTCACTTATCCTCTTTCCCCATGTTTACTCCGCTTTCCCTCACTCCCCTCCCACACTCAACTTCTTTCAGTCCCCCTGCTTTACTTCCCTTCCCCTCTCTTTCCTTCTTTCGCTCCCTCACTCATTCTCATTACCTCTCTCACGGTTCTCCACTTCACTCACTCCTTCTTTCGCTCCCTCTGTCCTCTCACTTCCTCACTCCCCTTCCCTCACTCCCTTTCTCTTAGCCTCACTCTCTCCGTCCCCTAACTCTCTCACTCCTCTTCCGTCACGCTCACTCTCTATAACTCAGCCACACTTCCTCACTTACCTTTCTTTGGTCCCTCAATCAGTCCCTTTCTGTCACTCCTTCCTTCACTCCCTCTGTCCCCTCACTCCCTCACTCCCCTTGTCTTACCCTCACTCACTTTTATCCACCCTCTTTCACTTCTATTTACTCACGCTCACTGCCCTTCTCTCACCCTCCCTCACCCCTGTTCCCTTACTCTGGTTCCCTCACTATCCCTCATTCCCCATCCTCCACTCCCCTTCCCTATACTTTCATCCCCCACTCACCTTCTTTCAGTCCCCCTGCTTCACTTCCCTTCCCCTCTCACTCCCTATGTCCTATCACTTCCCCACTCCTCTTCCCTCACTCCCTCTGTCTTACCCTCACTCCCTCCATCTCCTCACTCTGTCACTTCCTCTTCACTTACCCTTACTCACCTTCCATCCCTCACTGTCATAAACCCAACCACACTCACTCCCCTTCTGTCATTTGTTCCCTCAGTCACTTTCTCCCCTTCATTCAGTCATTTTTTCCATTCATTTATGCAGTGCACATTCGTTGAAAAAAATAATGAGAGAATATATAGGGAATATAGCTCTTTTTGGAGAATTGGAGGTAGTTCTAAAAGAACTTTTTTTTTCTTCTTTTTTGATTTTATACTTTTTTATACTTTTCCAACGATTTTAAACTTTTTTTGTTTTTTTGGGGGGAGAAAAACAAAACCAGGGAATCCAAAACTGCTCAACAGGAGCAAAAAAAAGGGGAAAAGTTAGTGGTGGGTGGAGCAGCGGTGTTCTTCTCTTTTCCGAACAATCAGTTCTACGCTCTGCTCCCCATAACAAATCAGTTCGTCGCAGTCCTTGCAGACAAATTTCAGACCTGCAAAGACTGGCTGCACGTTAAGAACTAGTCTTCCAGCTTGTCTCCCTGAAGGTGTTGGTCACCAGTCGAGGTGCTGCCTCCATATGTTGGGGGATTGCGTGCCAGGTCCCTGACACTCTCCCTTGCATAATTGTTGGGGTGCCTCCTCTCAAAATGCCTGATTAACGTAGCATTCCCAAAGCTATACTTTTTTGTAGGGTCACCGCGTGACAAGGTTGTGCCTCAGATTTTGCAGCACACCTTCGCCGCATTCACCTTCTTTTCACCTTCGGGGAAGGTAAAACATTTCCAAATAATATGTTCTTTTACTTTGCGCCAAGGAGGGTCCTCTGGCACAAAGTCTTCCTCAGAGTCACTGCTGGGTCTTTCAGCCATTCTTGAAAAAAAAAGAGAAGCAGGGAACAGCTCTTACTCTCTCCAAGGTCAAAGAGCTAGTGAGGGAAATGGGTGGGGGCTTTCAATAGTTGGAAAAAAAAACTGTTATGAACCAATCAAAAGTGTTGTTTTAAGGTCACATGGGTTACGCGGTACGTACGTAGGCGCTTCCGGGAACGCTTCCGGGTGGGCTTATGCGGCGCGTCGGAATGACGTTTTGCTAGATTTTTTTTCAAATGCGCTTAAAGGTCAAATACGGTTATTAAAAATGAAAATTAGTACTTTTATGGTATACCACTGAATGTCTAGCATTATTATTTACTTTAAATACATAATTATATATTTTTTCGCACGCGGGAATAGCGCTCTCGCTACGTGTACGGGTGCGTTTACGGGTGCGCGTACCCTGAGCGCTCCGGGGTAAAAAGATTTTTTTTAAAAACACAGGAAAAATACATTGAAAAATTCATGTTAGAAAAATATACATTATTTAAATAATTTTATAAAAATTATAATAATTAATAGCTATAAAAAATAGCTAATAAAAAAACTTAATAATTCACTTTAAAAACCGTAGGTTACAAACTCGTTATAGTTAGGAATTAGTATTTAAAAAACCTTTGAAATTCACTGAAAAAACCATACGTTTAACACTCGTTATTGTTATGAATTAGCATTTAAAAAACCTATGAAATTCACTGAAAAAACCATAGGTTTCACACCAGTTATAGTTAGCTGAACATTTTACTCATACAAAACCATTGAAATTTCCACGTTATAGTTAGTTGGACTCACTATAACTTGCGCACCCGCAATCCACTGCTGATGATGTCACATATTACATCATTCATGACATGGTCAGTGACATCACTGATGACATCACTGATGACATCTCAAATTACATCACTGATGCCATCACTGATGACATCTCAAATTGCATTACTGATGACATCACTGATGACATCATTCATGTGATAATAAGATGCACCTCCTCACATTCTAATCTAACCTTTGATACACCCAGTGTTAAATAGAGACTACCATTCTTGAAACAATTGACACACCAATACCAGTTTCTACATACGCACTCACTGATTCCTAAGTCTACACACACATCCACTCAATCACCCATACAATCACTCATACATACAGTCACTCATCAATACAACACTATCATATACACTCATACACCTATACAGACACTCACACACTGCCACTCAGCCATGGAGTTACTCACACACCTTGTCACTCATGCAAAGAATCAATCACACTCCCATTTCCTCATCTATACAGTTATACACACAAAACCTTACTAATTCAAACATATACTAACACATGCTTACTCTCTTTTACAATCACTGATACAAGTACACATTAATCCATACAGCCACTTACGCAATCACAGGCTCTCATGTATAGTCATTTATATATGCCAACTCTCACATGCACCGTGTTTTACATATGTACTTACTTGGACCTGTAGCACTGAGATATCCATTCACTCACCAACACACCCATGCACACAGTCAACCGCCCATACAGCTGTTTCCACATGCACTCTTGAGCCCATACACCAAGTGAATCAACTGCTCACACATCTATGCCTAGACTCAAACACCTCCCAGCCACCCACACACACACTCGGCCTCACATACAAATATTTGGGCAGCTAATCAATAACCCATATAGCCACTCATATAGCTACTGCTCAACCAATGCAGCAGCTTACACAACAACAGACATACTGATGCACACATTCAGACAGTTTAGTCACTAACCCATGCATTCAGTAAGAAACATTTAATCACTCACTCATACAGTCAGTCTCGCACATACTAAATCCTTCATCCAGACACTTATATATCCACTCATTCTTCAATATGTAAAACATATTTAAACTTTACAGAAACACATGGTCACTGGATGATGTCATCAGTGATGTCATTTGAGATGTCATCAGTGATGTCATCAGTGGTGTCACTGACCATGTCATGAATGATGTAATATGCGACATCATCAGCAGTGGATTGCGGGCGCGCAAGTTATAGTGAGTCCAACTAACTATAACGTGGGAATTTCAATGGTTTTGTATGAGTAAAATGTTCAACTATAACGAGTGTTAAACAGCACAGTGGGATCACTCATATTATTAGGACTGTGGAGGTCGGACCGCCAACATACCGCCAGCACTGCCTGGATTAAGAATCCTACTGGTCTGGAGGTCTGCAACCGGCTTTAATATGCTGGCAGTGCCGGTACTGGCACCGCAGAGCATATTACGAGCTGTATTTTTGATGCCCTTTTCATATGGGTGATCCTGCCATGAAAAGGATGTCAGAAAGGCAACAAACAGGACCCGAGATTTTGGCTGAGGGTTGTATGGGGGAGGCACATGTAGTGCCTCCCTGTATTTGCATACCACTTCCTGCACTGTGCAGCATATATGGCACAACGTGCAGGAAGGTACAGAAAGCGGTTAACTGCATCTGTCTGCATTATAGAATCTCCTATGAGCCTTGCAAACTGCCGCAGTCAGACCACCGCAACACTGCCTGCCGGATCAGGATTTAACTCCTGATATGTGTTAGGTTTGAAATTTCCATTCCTGCAATGCACTCGTTTCATGCTATATTAGGTTAGCAGTGCGTGGCTAAATAGATGCCATTTGAATTCACGCTATGCAACCCACTGAGTTATCCCTGTTGTTAGAACTGGGGGTCTCTAGTTGGCAGAGGTAGGTACCACTGTCCGAATAGGGACACTTGCTTCTAGTTAGGGTAAGAAGGATGCACACTTTAGATAACCCCTGCGCACCCCCTTGGTAGCTTGGCACGAGCAGTCCGGCTTATCAAAGGCAATGTGCTTAGTGTTTGTACCAACACTCACAGTAGCACAGTGAAAACACCACAAACTGACTCCACAACAGTTTAGAAAAATAAAGGTTTTCATTCTAAACTACACAAGACCAAAACGACAAAAATCCAACATACACAGTTCAAGAATATGGTTTCAAATGAGTTCTTAAGGTTGCATTCAAATAATCCACAGTTTTGTCACGTTTTAGCCAACAGTAGCTTTAGATGGGACAAATGTTCCAAGTGAAAGCTGTAGCAGTGAAAAGCAAGCGATGCATCATTTCTGAGAACCTGGGGAGGCGATGCGACAACCCCGCTGGATGCAGTGGGCGTGTTGCGTTGACTCCGGTCTGTATGGGGAGGGATGCGATTCCTTGCGTGGATTCCGGTGCACAGGTTTTGGTGGAAGCGTCTCACAAAAGGTACGATGAGGCTATCTTCAGGGAGGCGATGATCTTCGTTGCGGCAACGATGCGCGGCTGAGCAGTGATGTTCTCCTCTCGCGGCCCCTCAATGCGATGGCTCTGCAATGACTCTCGCAGCATCGTGATGCAGGCGGCAAACAAGTGGTGGGACAACCTCACCCAGTGGCTGTAATTCACTACCAGAGCATGTCACTTGCGCTAGTACATGCTCTACCTTTCACATACACTGCACCCTGCCCAAGGATGTACCTTGGGCCTTCCATAGGGGTGACCAATGTGTACAGAAAGGGAAGGGTTAGGCCTGGTCAGTGGGGACACTGACCAGGTTGAAATGGCAGTTCACAGACCGCACACAGGCACTGCGGTGGCAGCCCATAGACACCATTTTAGGGCTACTCATGTGGGTGGCACAATCAGCACTGCAGGCCCACTAGTAGCATTTGTATCACCAGCCCTGGCACACTCAGTGCACTCTACAAATGACTTCTTGGTGATACAAGTATGCTAACCATGGATAACCAATTACAATAACAATTTAGACAGAGATCATATGCACTTTAGCACTGATCAACAGTGGTAAAGTGCCCAGAGTCCTATTGCTAACAACCCCAGGTCAGGGAAAATAAGGGAGGAAGAAACAAAAAGTTTGGGGATAATTAGCAAGTGTGACTCTATTTCGCATTTCGTAATCTCTATTAGGCTGCTTCGACTGTGCCGGAATTAGGCCTCATTGCTCATATTGCTTGCCTCAGTAGAACACTGTGTTTCGTTATTATTTACTCTTCTTTCCAAGGCTGCTTTCTTGGCTTGCTAATGAATAGACCATTCTGCCCTCGTATGCCGGTCTGAATGTGTAGTCTCTGCTCCCACGTAAGGAGATGCTGAGACCCAGCACTCTAGCCTTGAATCCCTGATAAAATGTTCCCATCTGGCATGTGTTAGCTCATCCTACTGTGCCTCTTTGTTCATTTTCAGCCTAGGCCGGTAGTTTTATATGGTGGGTGTGGTTGGATGCTTCTCAGGAGGAATGATTATCCACTGTGGACGGTTGGGGGCTAGTGCCTCACCAGATATCCTAGGGTGCAGGTCATGATGGACTCCACTGCTGAGCATTGCCAATAAAGACGTAATTTTGTATTCTCTACTGTCTGACCAACTCTTCATTCTTGGGAAGGCATAGCAGGTAGTTGTAAGTAACCCGCCTTCAGCTGGTAAACAGTCGCACCACAGGTTTTCTGTCTTACAGGGGACAATGGAGGGTTGGCAAAACTTATAATCTGACCCTTTCAATCAATCAATAAATCAATGGCTTGTAAAGCACAACTACACACCTGTAAGTGTCTCAAGGCACTGGAGGGATGGGGGGGTTGCGGGTCCATCTAAGGCACTTTGGTTCAGTCAAAGAACCAGGTCCTGCGGTCCTTCCTGAACTGAGGCAGTGACAGCAATTGTTTGAGGTGGAGAGGCAGGCGATTCCGGGTCTTCACTGAGAGATAAGAGAAGGGTCTTCAAACGGCTGTGTTCTTGTGGATATGGCCCATTTGAGCAGAGCGGAGGTCTCTGGTAGGTATGTAGAAAATGAGCTGATGGTTGGCGTATATGGCCCCACTAAGTGTAGGGCTTTGTAGCTGTGTGAGGAGCTTGAAAGTGGTTCTTTTGTGGACTCGAGCCAGTGGAGATCTCTGAGGTGGCTGGTGAAGTGGCTGCAGTGGGGGATGCTGAGGATAAGTTAGGGGGAGGTGTTCTGGAAGTTCTCTAGTTTCTTGAGAAGTCTCTGGGTGATGCCGGCATAGACTGAGTCGCCCTTAGCAACTATTGTTGAAAATCTAAAATAGCTTTCACATTGATTACATAATTGTGTTTCCTTTTCCTATATATGTATGCGTTTGCACCTGAATGAACCAATTGGGTATTCTATTGCTCCCAGCACAGAAAAACTCAGCCATTTGATAAAAATGTGTTTAAACTCAACTTAAGATATTGAGGAGTAATCTTGATAGTGGCATCTAGTACAGAAAACAATAAAAGATAACACATTGTGAAATTCCTGTCAACCTGGCACACGTGCTTTGAAAGGATTCAGATGCCAACAAATGCATTACTGATGATTGCTTCACATGTGGTGTGATTGCGTGTGAGTGACCAGGCTTGAATTGCAGAATTGGTTCAATTTCGTTAGGTAAATTCAAACATTTATCAATAAACCTGATCTTATTATGATAAACCCTCTCCTTCCTCATTTTTATAGATAGTGTTTTTGCAGTGATTCAGTCACTTGCAAAAACATTCTCCAAGGCTGGAAATGGTTTGGTGAGGAAGAGTGTGCCACTTCCATGCTTGCTAGGACAGTGAATAGGTTTCTGGTGCAATTGGACCATTGCTTTTCACTGTGTAAGTCAGAATGCACACTAACATAATAATGCATTGGAAGTTTGATGATTTTGTGTGAGAACACCCAGCTTGAATGCAATAAAAAAAATGACAAGATATGAACCATAGCAGAACTTGCACCATGAAAGGCATGTAAATGAATGCAAATCAAGCACTGTGCCACTTTGAAAATATGACTTAAGGATTTGCGCTGATCTACTCAGCTCACGGCAGGCGCGGGCAGTTCAGGTAAGAGTGGTGGGGCAGAGTACCGGGTGCTGGCAGGGGGTAGTCAACAGACGATGGATTAGGGAAAATAAAATTAAAAAATAAATAAAATTACTTTTCTTTTGCTTGCTACATTGCCGACTCGGCGATGCAGAGAGCGCAAGGTAAGTGGTTTTATTTTTTTTATTGTCCCTAGTCCATTATCTGTCTTCTTACCCCCCTCTGCCCCACCACTCTTACTTGAACCCTCCGCACCTTGCTCAGGGACGACTTAAGCTCCGCAAAACTGGCCCACAGTCTCAAAACCAGAGATTTCTAAAGGCATGGGAAAAGTGGGCAGTTGCCATGGAAAGTGAACATTCTATTTGACATCTGTCTATACTACATCGTAATCTAAACCACTCTGTCAACCTCTGTTTCTGACTGGCTCTCTCTACCGGCTCTTTTAAACTTTGGAACCTCCTGAGGCTCAGCCGGGAGTAGTCTCGATCGCTTGTTGCACTTTTAAAACCTGTGTTAAAGAATCGTTTTTAAAACACTTACCTAGCATCCCTGGCACCCGATTTACTTGGTGCAGGCACCCCTACACAGCGGAATTAGCGCTGGAGAGGGAGAATTCTCGGACTAATTGCAGCCGCCATCACCCACGCCCAGCCAAGGGTCACGCCCACTCTGAGGCCACGCCCCCCGCAACAAGTATAAAAGCGCGCTGAAACACAAGCGCTGCATTTAAACTTTGGAACCTCCTGAGGCTCAGCCGGGAGTAGTCTCGATCGCTCGTTGCACTTTTAAAACCTGTGTTAAAGAATCGTTTTTAAAGCACTTACCTAGCATCCCTGGCACCCTATTTACTTAATGCAGGCACCCCTTCACAGCGGAATTAGCGCTGGAGAGGGAGAATTCTCGGACTAATTGCAGCCGCCATCACCCATGCCCAGCCAAGGGTCACGCCCTCTCTGAGGCCACGCCCCCCGCAACAAGTATAAAAGCGCGCAGAAACACAAGCGCTGCATTTAAACTTTGGAACCTCCTGAGGCTCAGCCGGGAGTAGTCTCGATCGCTCGTTGCACTTTTAAAACCTGTGTTAAAGAATCGTTTTTAAAACACTTACCTAGCATCTCTGGCACCCGATTTACTTGGTACAGGCACCCCTACACAGCGGAATTAGCGCTGGAGAGGGAGAATTCTCGGACTAATTGCAGCCGCCATCACCCACGCCCAGCCAAGGGTCACGCCCACTCTGAGGCCATGCCCCCCGCCCTCCCCCCCTGACCTACAAACATGTGCATTTACCGGAAGCGCAGCGGACGAGCACAGCGGGCGCGACGATTGCACGCCAAAGGCGCACTTAAGGCAAGCTCGTCTGCGCTCGTCCGTGCCGAGTCCGGGCCCAGGGCCATAACCCCTACATCTCAGCCACAAGAGCCCAGGTATTACAGTGCTGAAACTCTCCACAATCTTAGACCCCCTGCCATGAACTGCCCACTGCATTGCTATCACGTTGAAAACATTCCACAAACCTGCCCACAATGCAAATCATCCCTCAAACCTAAGCCGGCCATACAACTGACACACGACTACCGTATGTTTATGCTGAACTGCAGATCCCTGTCCAAAGACAGAGCGTAAATTGCCCTACTGTTAGAAGAACGACTGCCGGACATAGTTTTCCTGACAGAAACATGGCTCACCACAGACTCCGACCCTGCCCTAGTAACTGCCCTCCCGCCAGGCTTACAAATCACTCGGCAGGACCGTCCTGAGGGAAAAGGAGGAGGTCTAGCAATCATCTATAAAGAACAGTTTAATTGCCGAGTTACCCCCGAAACCATTCCTGACTGTGAGAGCATTGCTTTCAGTCTCAAACTTTCCCCCAATAACTGCTTCTCAGGAACACTCATCTATCGTCCCCAGGCTCCCCTAAGCAATTCCACAACCTTCTTCCTTCGATTGTGGCAGAACGCGTTAGCACCAATTCTAATTTCACTCTGTTAGGGGATCCCAACCTTAATTTTGACTCTGCACTGGACCATGTAGCCACTACGCTCGCGGATGACCTAGCCGCTCTACAATTAACTCCACATGTCAAAACCCCAACCCACGTTAAGGGCCACCTGTTGGACCCAGTGTTCAGCAACTGTGTTGACCTGGTAGCCGGACCTCCAATCCCGCTTCCATGGACGGACACCTCACTGGTCCATTTCACCTGGACCACATTTAAGCCCCAACCAACTAGACCTTCTACAAAATTCACCAGAGCATGGTCTCGCCTCTCAGTTGACGAATGGTCCATCACGCTCGCCAGCAACCAACCCCTCTACAATGAGGACCCTGGTCTAGCCAACCAGGCTTATGAAGACTGGATAACACTAACTCTCGAAGACACCCTCCCCAAAAGTAAAACCACGCTGAAACGCTCCCACAAAACTGCCCCCTGGTACACTGAGGCTCTCAGGGAAAAGAAACGCCACTGCCGGAAAACGTTTAGACTATTCTCCAGGAAACAAAAGTCGTTACCGAGAGTCAATCAATGACTACAAAGCAGAAATCAAAGCTGCTCAGACCATATACTTCTCGAACAGAATCATCTTAGCAAAATCAAAACCAAGAGAAATTTTTCAAATTGTGAAAAACCTTACTAAACCCCCACCTAGCCTGCATGAAACGAAATCCACTACCCACTGCAATAACATAGCAGAGTTTTTTCACCAAAAAGTTAACAAAATTTACTCATCTTTCCCCCCATACCTATCACCCCCTCAGTCCAGACCAATATCATCACATTACCACCCCTCTCTGCCTCCACCCACCCTGGACCACTTCCCCCTCCCCCTCCTGGATCCTGCAACCCTTGAATCCGTGACTCGGAAAGTAAAATCCGGTTGCCCTGACGATCCAGCTCCACCAGACATCATAATGTCAGCATCCCAGATTACGCTGCCAACCATTAGGGATGTCCTGAATGCATCTATCAACTCCGGCACTCCCCTCCTGTCTGGAAACGGGCCATGGTCCGAGCATTCCTAAAAAAGCCTAACTTGGACCCCTTACATTTCAGCAACTATCAACCCATCTCCCTGCTCCCATGGGTGAGCAAAATCTTGGAAAGATACATTAATCTCCATCTCGTGAATTTCCTAGAAGACCACCAACTGCTAGACCCTACCCAAACGGGCTTCAGACCCAAACACGGAACCGAGTCCGCCCTCCTTATGGTCACTGAGGAATCCAGAAAAATCCTGGATCAAGGAGGATCAGTGGCAGTGATCCTCCTTGACCTCAGCGCGGCATTCGACACGGTCAGCCATGACACCCTGCTGTACCGTCTGTCTAGTGTCGGAATCAAGGACCAAGCCTGGCTCTGGCTCAAATCCTTCCTGGAGGACAGATCCTTTCGAGTTTTTGATGGTGAGTCTGTATCCAATAGTAGACCACTAAGGTGTGGAGTCCCACAGGGATCCTCTTTAAGCCCCGCTCTTTTCAACATCTATATGAGGCCACTGGCTGAGGTTGTCCGCCCATTTGGGGTCAAAATTATTTCTTACGCGGACGACACCCAGCTGGTGGTCTCATTGGCGCAAGAAGCCAACACGCCAATGTTAGGCGGACTTAGAGAGTGCCTAGAGGAAGTAAAGAACTGGATGTCCTCATCATCCCTCAAAATAAATGGGGATAAAACGGAGCTGATGCTCCTGGGCCCCTCGAACCCCAGTTTCTTCAACACCTTGTGGCCCCCCTGTTTAGGCCCCCCTCCAGCACCCAAGGATAACATCAAGAGCCTCAGGTGTGGCAGGACAGTACCCTCTCATTTAACACCCAGGCCACAAAACTTTCAGCCACCTGTTTCGGCCTCCTCAGGATGCTAAAGAAAATCCTCCCCCTTCTACTCATGGAAGCTAAGCAGGTAGCTATCCAGGGTCTAATACAGTCTCGCCTAGACTTTAACAACGTCCTCTACCTTGGCGCTCCAGATTACACCTTACGCAGACTCGAGACAGTGCAGAACTGTGCAGCTCGCTCACTGCTCGAGCTTCCTCGTAGGCAATCAGTGAGAGCCGGTCTGGTCAGCCTTCATTGGCCATGTGTATTGCCCATCAGGCTTTCTGGGACACAGGCCCGGCGATTACCCGTGACTTAGTCACCCACTACCAACCCAATAGAAATCTGCGCTCAAGTCAGACTTTCATGGCCAAGGTTCCTAGAATAAAAAAGACTAGGACTGGTGGCAGGTCATTCTCCTACAATGCCTCCAAGACATGGAACACTCTCCCCCTCATATCAGAGCCAACCTCTCCTCATTCCGTAAGCAGTCAAAGACTTTCCTATTTAACTCTCCCCACTGATTCTATGCTAGCCATCCCACGAGGTCTCCTTTGGTTACTTTCTAGCGCTTGGACGCCACCCCGGGCAGCAATTCGCGCTCTATAAATCTACCTTCATTTCATTTCATTTCATTACCCAGTGTCATCCTAAGCATGGTTGGGGTCCCAGGCAAGACGTATTTCAACATTCAGTTTTGTATTTTTGGTACCATGAGTGCTTGAATTTAAGAAATTGGTAATAAACAATATATTTTTCCAAACAGGGGCCTGTTGTAATCTAGTAAGTGATTAATGCATCCTCTCTGTTGTTGCTCGTTGCCTTGCTGCTCAGTCTATGTGATGTCATCAGAATGTTGAGAGTGTTTGAGTGGAAGAAGGAATCAGTTGGAGTGGAAGGGCTGAGTGGCAAGGAGACTGCTCCTGGTGGGGCATAGTATGAGACATTACTTGGATCCTATCTGAAGAATAAAGCTCTGATCCTAAAATGCATCTCTGGACCACGTATTTCTCTTTCAACTGTAACACTGGCGACGATTTAAAGAACCTGCGTGCTACTTCTATGGAGATTGGACTTTTAAAACGGAAGAAACTACAACCTATGGATATTAACAAACCTGGCACCCCTAATGCCCCACCAGTGACCATTTCATCGGTTTCCCCAACCAGTTAGTGCCAGTTTGTCTTAGACTTTCCTTCATTGTCTTAAAGCATGCCTGTCTTTGCTGAACTGTTCCTGTCCTGTAACATGTTGACAGAGAACATCATCTGTGACCTGGACATTACTTGCTTGTACTAGAGTGTACTGTACATTTAGATTTGTGTTGGTTCCTGCTGCGCGTTGGATTTTTGGGAACATTTTACCAGTGATCAAAGGTGCCAGTTCCTACCTGCCTGACTGTTGTCCACTGCCTGCCTGTCTTGGAGGAAGTGTGCCCACCTGCTCCTTGGGACAGTCCCAGAGTAGCGACCTGCTCCTACCTACTTGTTTGCAGTCTCCCTCTTGATTGCCAGTTCTTGTCCGCTTGTCTGCTTCCTGCGCCTTGTTCTGCCAGCCTGCTGTCTGCCAGTTCCTGCCTGCCTGCTCGCTACCTGCTGCCCACTGCCTGCTGTCCTGCCTACTGCCTATTATACTACCTCCCTATCTTTCTGCCTTGTAGGAGTGTTTGTCTTCATTGTCCTGACCTTCTGTGCCCCTATTTTGTCTTCTGGCTACATCCTTTGCCAGTTAAGGGCTCAGCTACATGCCTTTAAATTTTTGAGTTTTGTCATGTTTCCCAGTCTTGTGCCCTGTGAGCACTCTTCTGCAGTGTTTTGTACTGTGTGGCATCAGAACTGCTCTGATCATCTAGGGTTTTTCTGTGGCTCTACTTCCATTGTGTTTGGCGCTTTCCAGTAAAGAAATTGTTGCTGCGCCATTGAAATATAAACCACCGCATTGCAGTTTGAATTACACATCTAGCGCGTGCCACTTACCTCAGGTGGTCGCGCAATGTGTGCCCCATTACGTTTTTCTCCTTTCCTGTTTGCCCCTGTTGAGAGATGCCCAGCTGCTTCAGTGTGCCGTGAGCCACCCGGCACGACGCTGAAAATGTGCTGCCATCTTGTGGCTGCATCCATCTTTTCCTTTGGCTATTGCTTGATGCACGCTCCCGTTTTGCCAACCACATTTTTGTCAACCAAGCACTTCGAGGATCTCTGTATTAAGGTTCACATCTTGAGACGTTTTCTGATGTCAGCCGACTGCCTCCTTACCTCGTAGACATTTAATGATCCGATTAATTCAAAAGAAGAAATTGAAGACGCTCTGACAGTCACAATTTTCTGCTGAACTGTTGTTGCTTGATCCTCCTACAAGGTACTGTTTTTCCTGGTTGTGGCTGACTGACTGAAGTTTTTATTAAGCGCTCGAATGCCTCATTGACTTAGAAGCAGCGAGGTGTTTATTAAAGTTCTTTTCCTCCTGTCTATCTCATTTTAATAACACTTTTTTGTTTATTATCACTCCTTTTTCACATGCACTGCTTGACAGTAGTCTCCTGTCGCCCTAACTACTTGGCTATACATCACTGGGTCACATTTCAGTCTACCATAAAAACAACCATTGTAGACTATCTTCCTTCGTGGTATGGAGGAACCCATATGATGAAAAGGGTGGTACAGGTCGAATACTGATGGGTATTTTCTTCAAACCTGAATGAAGTACCCCCGTTGATTCTAGTTTTGTTAGTTTACACCTCATGGTTTGAGGGCACAGTCTGTCAGTTGCATAGTTAGTCACTCCCTTTTGCCTTGACCCACCGCTATTATTTGATGATTCCCTAGTGCCCGCTGCCAGGACCTGAGTGGGAGTGACACAGATGTTAAGGTCAGTATTGGAGTTGGTAGCTACAGTGCTGAGATCATCATATATTGCCTGTACATGTTCCAGGTTAGCTGTATACTGACAACGGTGACTACCTTCTTTATTTTAGCTTATTGTTTTCTTGGGACAGTGCATTTTTCATAATGTTGTTGTTTGTGCTCAAATGCTTTTATTGTGTCATTCCTTAAATTTCATAACTTGGATCCTAACTGAAGAATAAAGCTGTGATCCTAATATACATCTCTGGACCACGTATTTCTCTTTCAAAGTATGCCTTGCCCTGGGGCTCAAAAATCCTTATGATGACA
Organism: Lissotriton vulgaris; assembly: GCF_964263255.1. Lineage (NCBI taxonomy): Eukaryota > Metazoa > Chordata > Amphibia > Caudata > Salamandridae > Lissotriton > Lissotriton vulgaris. The sequence goes on from NC_141690.1 coordinate 50,243,543, forward strand.
TTGCTCAGAACAAGAGCAAAATTCCACCTATCCCTGATTTTGAGATGATGCACAATTTAGACAATTCATTTATTGCGTACACACTCGAACAAATGTGTGTGACTTCATCCCTTTCTGTTTAAAAAGAGACATCTGAATCTTCAGGCGATGCAGTTCACACAATCATTTGTTGGCAAGATCCGATTAAAAAGATTCAGCTAAAAGGAATCATCCATGTATTTTAGAGGTCTAAGAAGTGCAGCAGTGGCCTTTTGTTAATTGTACAGATATAGACATATTTGTAAGTCTATTTTCAGCCTGATTCGGTCCAAAGAAAATATTTCACAAACTTTGTGAGGTAGAGCTGATATTACAAGACGCACACACCAGAATGCAATGGGTCTGTGTTTCAAGTTCTTAGCTTTGTTAAACAGTAAACCAAAGGTATGCTATCTCCTGTTGATTTAAAAGCTTTGTGCTTCATCTGAAGAACAAATTATCTTCTAATTGAGGAAACGGGTGGCACATAATTTTCCAGGTTCATTTATGCTTTAGAAAAAAATATAGCTATCAATCATCTTCAGCAAAACTTTTCATCAAGTGAGTTCACGAACATAAGTTTTGAATGATCAATGCACTAGAAAATAGTGATCCAGACTGAATTTCAATTAAGTTATAATTGCATTTTACTTGTATCTTGATAAAACACGTGAACGGATCTATATTTAAATATATGCAAGGCTTGCCATTATTGCAAAACAACCAATGCATATTAGACTTTCTTGTTATTAAAAATGTTACCCTATTCCACATAAGAAGCACCACTTGTATATAGTAAAATGTTACAGCTATCAGTAGTGTGTGATGTGCGTTTTACCCAAGTTTTACGTTTTCCATATATATAATTAATGAAATGTGGATGTTGACAAACACAATTCTACTTTATTTATGAAAAAAACAAGCAAAGATCGTCGATCAGCTATGCATAAAGCACTCTGAAATGAGTGATCCATAGAAAGTTAATATAAAGTACACTACTATTGCCCTATTAACCTTATATTGCAATTTTTGGAGATATCACAAAATAAATTGGACTATTGCAATTCCGTACGTGCATTTACCTTGCAGCCCTACAAGTTAGATTTAGTTCAAAAAATCAATACATATAAAGAGTGAAATTTCCTACAGCATTTCTTTAACAAGTCTTAAAATACCTTTCTATATTTCTAAAGAAATAATCCCTCTTTACTTTGCCCCCACTCAAGACAACACGCAGTCGAGATGTCCAAAGAAAGACATGTCCAAAATGACAGTCTTTGATTACGTATGTTTTTTGAAATAGTTCTGTTTGAACTTGAAAGAAAAAAGAACACGGTTTCCCTTTATTCTTTGAAAAACCTACAAAAGCAAGATTCTTCACGTGCCCACTGGTAAATCATTATTATTTCATTTTAGTTCTAGAGACATTGCTACTCAAACAATATATGTTTGGATGAGATTGGAACGGTACAATAGATTCCACTGCTCATTCTTCAAAGAAGGCAAGCAGCATATTTAACACTTAGTAGAACTATATCAAGACAAGTCAATTTCTAAAGCTGTTGCCGACACACATGGTTACCTCAAGCTGTGAGCTTTCATTGAATCAATTTAGTTGGAAGTTTTGTACCTCGATCATTAAATGTTAGTTTTCCATATACTAATGGAATCTTATTGAAGCAATTGAAATATTCTCTGCAAACATAGTTCCATTTTTTAAAGGCATCTAACACTTCTTACAGATATTTTGTGAAAACCTGAGCAAGACCATATACATAGCATGTACACATTTCTGCAGCTTGCTACTCTTTTAATACAATTTCCTTTGGATATTCATGCACAATCACAGCGAAGATTTACATATTATTCCAAAACTGTTGTGTTATTAGCATTGTTATTTGCAAGTTCAGACGTGCAAAATGCTAAAATTGCCATTACATTAGTAAAATATTGAATGCCAAATCAATAGAATGAAGTAAACGTTCAATAGGAAATCTCCCCTACTTCCAGATAACATGTTTTTTTTTTATTTTGGCACCAAAACATATCTAAAGCAGTGACCTAGAACATTTTATGAAAGAGGCATTTTAAACAGGGGAGTACTCCTAGAAAAATAATTGAACACATTATCCCCAAAAGCAACCTCGCTTATCAATTTCGCTGAAATATTTCAGATCGGTTGCAGCAACAATTGCAGGGAGTGAATTAGCAATGAATTTTAGTACAAGAAAGAATGACATTTCGAAAATGACATCTAATAGAGTGACTTAGATTTGGGTAATGAGGTAATTGTAAGCAATTTAGACAGACTCAGACAATCAGCCTAAAGAAAGGAAACAGTATCTGAAACATACACATAACTGCTTAAATAAGGAAAAAAATTGAATCAGTGCATGTAAAATCCTGAGTGAGACTGCACTTGATTCACAACACAAAACCTATGAATATACCAACCTCCGTACCCAGGGCCTGTAAATTAAGAGCTACTTGGGGAAGCCACACTCCTTGTGTTACCTAACAATGTAGCTTTTAAAACATGTATCAGGTCTGCCACTACAGCCTGTGGTACTACAGGTTTGAACTGCCCCTTTCGACAGACCTTTTAATATTTAAAAGTCACCCCTTTGGTAAATCGCAAAGGCTCATTGTGCAGACTACATGATATTTAAATCTCCATAGAGTAACACTGGGATACCTTATTACATCTATTAAGTGCTAACTTCAGATTGGGAACAGATAGAGGTATGTTGTTTACATACAAATGAATTGGAATATTAAATCCTCTTTAACATTTTGAAAATGCACTTTTAGAAAGTTGGCATTTTTCTGCCCAAACCAAAAGTGTCATTGTCCTGGGTCACATGATTGTGAATGGCTGTGCTGTTGTGGGATGTGTATTGCTTCCAGACAGTGAGACAACGGAAATCTAGGTGTGAGTGTCTCCTTATCGGATGACTTGGGAGGAGCTGTCCCCTGCCATGATTACATTTGAAAGGACCCTGCCTGCATCACATAAAAATAAACCAGACACCAGGCCTGCTCTTGCTAATGTGTCACTCTAGACAGTTGGGTGCCAGGACCAGGTGATTGGGAAGAGCTGACCAGAATAAGATTTTATGATAAGTCAGGGAATTCTGCTCACAGATGCTCACAGATGCTGGCACCAGGTATACAGGTGGTGCCTTAAGAACCACTCATCAGAATATTCCTGGACCTGTGCAAGTGTCAGAACCTCACTGATTGCCCATGGACAATTCCATTCCATTTGCTCACTGTATGGAAAAGGGAAATTACACAGTGGGTGTAATTCATGAGGTTCCCGATTTTTAAGGAAGAGGAGACGATCTAAGATGGCCACCATGAGTCAGCGGTCTAGTTTATAATGCAGAGATTCAATCACTTATCTCCAGGTGAGGCGCCCTTTGAAGTGCGCACTTCACCTGAAGACGTTGCGGAAGGAGGTTCGACGGACTGCAGTGGCGCAAAGTTTTATCAGGGACATTCGTTGCGCTGACTTTGCCATTTTCACCAGTTTTCTGCAGCTTGACGCTTGTTTGTGTTAGCGCTGGTAGCGCTAGAAGTACGCATTTGGTGTCCAGTTTTGCTTAAGGAATTGAGAGAGTTTCCTTCGCTCGTTGGCATTCCATTTAGTCGACTTAGTTGGCGCAGTAGCGTTTTTTTCCAGGCTACCCTGCTGGAAACTAAACTTGGCATTATTTCTCACTTCTCCTAAAGCGTTATTTACGGAGAGTGTTTGGGAAAATCACTAGTTTTCAGTTTACGGGTATTTGAGTGAAACAATGTTGCCACATATTTTTCCCTTTATTCAAAGAAAAAAGGTTGAGTTACTAAATGGTTATTTAAACGCTCAGTTATTTTTTCTATTTTTCCTATTCTTTCAAAAGCATTAATATGAAGGAAGTTCTTACCTGTTAAATGTAGAAAAACACATGAAGAGGCTTCAGTACACCTTGTAGGTAAGAGTCTGTGAAAAGAGAGAAAGAGTGTGATTAATAAGAATAAAAGGCATTAAAGTAAATAATATTAATTAACAACAGTTTTTGATTAAGATTACAGACAAGGGTGGATAAAACAAGTGCTGAAGAAAGAAGAGGGGTGCACGCCACCACATAATTGGGTAGGTGATTAGAGGCATCGCAATGATCAATGTAAAGTACTGACAGTGATATATGTTATATTAATTGGCAATTATTACAGTTCCAAAAAAGATGAATGCGGATAATAGAAAATAGCAGGTTAAAGAAGACCCAAGACCGTAACCAGAATTCACAGAGTGGCAGTCTCTTCTCTGTCCCATCGCCTTTCCCCCTTGTGGGTTCCTTAGCAGGGCACGTACAGACAACATGCTGCTGGGAAGCTATAGAGAGGAGTTGGGAAATTCATTGGAAGTACAATTACCATTTCTGACAGCAAGATTCAGATGATAGACTACCCTTCTGACATAAGGACTACCCTGCTGCTTGAAGACTGTCTTTCTATGTGAAAAATAATGTTCTGACCTGCTTGTCCTTATCCAAGGCTACCCAGATTGCCTCCAAGGGTTAATTGACTAACCAACTATGTAAACTGCAGGCACACAACATACTTCCAGAGCCTTCTCTGTAACTGCCCAGCTGACTAGCACCAATATGAACTGCTTGGACCAACCTGAGCCCTGCCTTGCTTCAGTGAGATCCCCAGGAGATACCCATCAGGTCCGGGACATTTCGCTGACATCAGTGAAAGCTCCTTCACAAGTGAAGGTGAAAATATTTAAGTTTTGGTCTCATCGCTACTGCAAAGTCACCTCTTCAAGATGAGAATGGACTACCCATGACAAATTAAAAGCTCAATGGGGGATTTGTTTTTCAGGCTGATGGCAACTGCCTGTGACGACCGGCAAAGCAAGACCTGCACTTTACGCCAACAGGAATGATTATCCAATGTGAAGCTCAAGTGACAACTGGCTCTTGGTGGGCTACAGTAATGACCATCCGCAATACTTGGGCTGCTCTTTGCGCCAAAGTCTCCTTCTTGTTTCTCCCTCCAAAACAAATTGAGCTCTTCATACTGGACTTTGGAAGGTACTCCTCAACAAGACTAATCTGGTCCCTGCATCTGACCCCCACTCTATTGTGGTCAGTCTGAACGCATGAATTTGCCCCGGTTTACAGTGACCAGATAACTATAAGTGGCACTTTCTGCTTCTTGCCGCTATTTTCACTAAAATCCTCAAAAAAATAATATCTCCAGTTCTCTGATTAAAGTGTGTTTGTTTTTGTGTTATTTTATTTTTGAAATATATTCTATTTGTCTACATTGGTTTTGGATTGTTCTTGTGCTGTCTTTTTACTATAATGCAGTTTGTGTGCCTCATAAATATTTACACATTGTATCTAAATGAGCCTTATTATTTATGCTAAGCTATCTGAAGGTTAAGAATAGGTTAATTTAGTTACTTTTTTGACTCCCCTGGGCAAGGCTTGTGTTTTTTATTTTGGTGGTCCTTCAACCCCTCTCAACAAATAATCAAAATGTCTTAAATTGGTGTTAAGGGATGGCATCCAATTCTTGTGCTTGTGTAGTGCCACTCAGTCATTTGTGTAAAATTGAACATCCCAAATAATAATTCTATATTAGAATTGACTCTTTTTTAAGTTCTTCTTGATTGGCCATATTGTTTTCCTTTTACAAAATGTAACTCCTGCCTCACATTTCTGTACCTCTGATTCTTACTTGCGAAGATGGAATTGGAGCCCTACAGCATTGATACCCTCAAGGTGATAGAGTTGAACAAGTTCCAAAAGGAGAGAGGGCTGTCAGTCAGGAAGATGGCAACAAAGGTGCAGACCCTCAGAGACTTTGAAAAAGGTCCGCAGGATACACGCTGTGACGGAGGCACAGGAGTGGGATGACTCTAAAGGTAAGTAGGTGGATATAGCGGATGATGATGGGGAAGGAAATAACCTGTCCATAGCAGCAGGAGGAGGAGGAGGAGGAGGAGGAGGAGCAGAACTTGCCCAGAGGCTGTGGACCCCTTGTCAGGCAGGGGGCAGTGTGTCCTTGCATTTTCTGTACCTTAGGAGACGGAGGACAGGGGAGATGAGAGAAAGCTCAAGCTGCAACTGGTCCACTCAAAACTGGCTGCAGAAGAAAAGGAAGCAGCTTAATTGGAGAAAAGGCTGGTGCCTAGGTATGTGGTGGGGGTGATATTATAAAGTTGTTTGCCACGTCCAATGTGCCCCTTTGCATGCAATGTTCCCAGAATAGGACTGGGAGGACAGTCTCCAGAAGCATATGCCACATGTTGGCAGAGATAACTTGTTGAGCTTAGAGAAAGTTGATTAGATATCCTACATTCCCATCAAGGTAGCCTTTGTCACGATGCTTGTTCTCACCACAGAGAAGTACAGATTAAAATTGAGTGATAGTCAGAAGCAGCCTAAACAGTATTAAGTGGATTGTTTGGAATACTCCGGAAAAGCACTGACTGGTTGTGCTAGAGGCAGCAATCTGAGTGACGCTGATGCGTTGTTTAATCTGATTTTGAGAGCGCACATGCTCAATAAATGGATTATTGAGTTGTGCCAGCACGTGATAGATATTATTCTCACTGTACTCAAGGAGCTTGAAAAGGAGGCAGACCTTTGGATCACCACTAGAGTGTCCAAGAATTTACCTGAGGGGATGACCAAATGGGTGGATAGAGTCCCCAGACAGAAGAAAGAGGGGGGAGACAAGGAGAAGCCAAACTGCTCAATAACGAGTTTTCACGAAAACAAATTGCCATTCGATGCTGAATGGAAAAAACGGGGTTTCCATGGGAAAAGCTCTCAGGTACTGTACACCTAAGTGCTATGAGTGCTACAGGTATGAGGACTCTAAGGTGATCCCAATTCCTGAAAAGATAGCAGTTTCCCAGTGGATGGCAAACGTGGTTCTCAGGTAGGAGGTTGTACCAGTTAGAGGAGGGATGAGAATTCCCAAGTGACCCAGAGATGGTGCCAATGTGTAATAAGCCTAAGAATACTAAAAAGTAAAGACAGTGAGGCCTCATCCATAGGCAGAGAGTGGAGTCTCTGAGGGACACCATAACTAGCATAAATACTGTTGGATATCATCTGGTGTCCTCAGAGTAGGTAACCCTGATGTATTCCACTATGTTGCGACAGTTGACAACCAAGAGTATCACAATCCTATGACTCTGGTTTGTTATAATATGAGGGAGAGGGTTCCCAGGGTTCTTAGGGCAGCTGTGTTCTCAGCCAGGCCTTTGGATTGTCTGCTTGATAATGGCATAGAAAAAAACATCTGGAAAGAGTTGGGACTCCTGTCCCACCTGGAGATGTTAGGGCTGCCTGAGTGGGTGTGCCTGACCACATGGCCCATGCCAGCCCGAGAGGAAAGTCAAAAGGGCCTGGAGCCTTGAAAAAAGGCAGAGGTTCCAGCAAAAAAGCAGAAGGACATGGGCTGCAGTCATGCGAAACCCACCTATGAGATTCCCATGGTTCGGGAGAAGGTTGAGCCATACAGCAATGCCCCAGAGCCTACAGTGGAGGACATTGCTGCCCTGAAAAACCTAACTACACTGGCCAGCTGCAACTTGAGGGATGTACAACCAAGGATAAATTCAGCAAAGGACAGAAGGAGTCCTCTTCTCTTGAGCGCCCAAAGAGGTAGAAGCATAGACAGCTGCAATACCTGTAATGATCACTTGATCGACTGGGAGAATGATTTCCAGAATAGACAGCCAAAGGTTTCTGAACCTTGTGCAACCCATATGTTGGTGGTCCCCCAGTACTACAGGGCCTTCTTACTGGTTCTGATCTACCCCTGGCAGAACATCTGGGGCCGTATTACACATGGCTGTGCTGGCACAAGTTGTCGCTGTGTGCCGGAGTATGCGCCGATCGCATTACAGAGAAACGGTTTGTAATGCTCTGTGATATTGGCGCAGACTTTGAGCTTTGTGTTTATGTGCGTTTGCATCTGAGCGCATATTGTATTAGTGCACAGATGCAAAAGCACTTAAATACAAACATACTGTGACGCAAAACTAGACCTTTGGCAGGCTTGTCACCTACTTTACTGGCCCAGGATGATAGTGACCTCAGCTACATTCTTCAGGTCCTGTCCCATCTGCCAGGGCAGTGGAAGTCATAGGGAAAGTGAAAGGCTACCCTTGTTACATTACTTGTATTTGGCACCCATTTCTAAAGGGTGGCATCAGTATTATTGGGCCCATGGACCCCAAGACTGCCCTGGGTAACAGGTTCATCCTGGTGTTGGTGGCCCATGTCTTTGGGTACACAGAGGCCATATCTCTGAGGGCAGTGACTGCACCTGCATTGTCCAAGGCCCTGATGGGGATTTCTACATGGGTGGGTTCCCCAATGAAATGGTGTCCGACAGGGGCACCAATGATAAGTCAGTCTACATGAAGTCCATACAAGATGAGTGTAGAAACCTATCACCCCCGGACCAGTTGGTTTTCTGAGAGATTCAACAAGACTCTTCAGTCCCTTTGCACAACTGTATGACTACCCTGTCAGAGGGCCTCTCAGCCATGTGATGGAGATGTGGGAATAAGCTCTAATAGAAACGCCAGCAGAATGTAGTCAGCTACATGTTGACTGTCAGGACTCAAGTGAAGCGCTTCGGGAAGAAGGCTCCCTGGAATCTAGCTAGGAGGTTATGAAGGTCTGGCATGAACAAAAGGCCATGCTACTTGAGTTTAAGCCTGGCAAGAAAGTGTTGTGATGGAGCCATTGTATACCCAAACCCCTAAGTATGTGTGGTCTAGGACCTATGAGGAGAAGGAGCACAAGGTGAGGTTCACTACCTGATAGACTTCAAGACCCCTGGAACTTTTCAAGGGTTCTGCATGAGGGGGCTTGGCCAAGCCGGCAGCGAAAATGGCCGCTAGGTAGCAAAGCTCCGGAGGGAGTACCAGCCCATTTACATTTCCCCCTACGGAAATGAAATGCAACTTTGGCCAAAACCACAGTGATTAGCAGCAGCGGCAGCGCAGACCAAGTTGAGGTGAAAACCGGCTGGAGAACAGCACGGATTGTGGAGATATGGCCCAAGGCATGGGAGCTGGTTGGAGCCTGCGGCTGCCTGGCTTGAAGTTTCCCTTCAGCGGCAGCTTGGGAGGCCATAACGTATAGCTGGCACGAAGGAGGCTTTCTCCCCCCAGGCCCATAATACCTCACCTCATGAACATCAGAGACCGCGACACAATTTTGAGGCTGGCCAGGGAATGTGGAGACATAGACTGGCAGGGGTCAAAATTGTCCTTCTATCTGGACTTTGCTTTGATCGTTGAAGATGCCCATTGCAAATTCAATGGAGTAAAGGCTATGCTGCAAAATCTAGGCCTCAAATACGGCATGCTATACCCAGCAAGACTGAGGGTGGATGTGGGGGGTAGGGCCCGCATATTTGACACCCCGCCTGAAGCTCAGGAATTTTGTCGTACATACAAACAACCCGCCATCATCGGGAGCGAGCCATACTTCCCCACTGCATAGTGACTTAGTGACTTGGATGCTAGCACAGAACTCTTTTCTAATTCGGGCACTGGTTGACACATTGGATTGGTTTCCGCATGCTACAGAATACAGTTGGAAAAATGTTATTCATTATACATTGTTAGGTCATTTGGCTGGTACACACCCCAGCGTTGCCACCCCCAATGGTATATCCATTTAACTGGTTCTTATTCACACTGGGGTACTGTGCTTTGGCCACATCAGTCATATCCAACTTAGATTTGTACTTTTTTCTTTGATTATTCGCATTGGATTTGCCGCCTTTGCGTTGAAAGGAGGCTGGGTGGGAGGGTTGTTTGGATTGAGAGCATCGATTTTTACAGTTTGCACCATTGTCCACTATCGCAGAAAATGTTAGACACGCATTGCAGGTTTGTCATGTTGGATTGTACACCCGTTTCTGATTACACGCCTGGGTAAAATAGACTCTCCTCTGCCCTCTCATTGATTTTGTGGAATGTCAGAGGGTTAAATGATAACAGCAAACGACCACAGGTGATCCATTACCTGGTACGACACAAGGCGGACATAGCCTATTTGCAGGAAACACATCTGCCCCCCACTGATGCGGCATGTTTCGGGGCCAGCTGGGGAACGCACTGATTCTTTGCCAACTACAGCAGTTATGCTAGGAGCACCACCATTCTAATACACAAAAGAGTCCCCTTTAGTCTCAGTGAAGTGGTTTGTGACCCAGAGGGCAGATACATTATTGTCACTGGTTCCCTAAGTTGGCACAGGGTCCGGCTTGTTAATATATATGCCCCAAACACAGACTCCGTGAGTTTTTCCTCACACTCAGTTTCCAGTTGTCGAAACTAGAGCCTCACAAGTTATTAGTGGGGGGGAGGGGCCTTAACTTACCGATTGACCCCAGACTCGACAGCACTTCACGAGCACCTGACACTAAGCCGAGGCAAGGCACACACTGAGAGACCTCTTCATATACCCGAACTGTATAATAACCCCAAACTGATCTGCATGATATCGAGAAAGGAATTGAAAACCCTATGTATGAACCATTTCGAACTGCTTAGCTCAATGGGCGAAATTACTAAAACATCTCTGATTAAACATCAAATGACCTTGGCTTGTAATACTATTCAACCTTATTTGCACCATTACACAAAGGGTTTTGATAGATTTATTTTGACAGGTTTAGATTCGAAACATTCCATCGCCTGGTAACATTCCCATCCTCTAATGATTGGTCAAAGAATCTTGAGTTTTGTCCGTGTGACAATTTATCATTGCAATCCACATTCCACGTGGTTTTATTTTCTAAATACTATGAGAACGATCGTAAAGGTGGATTAAGCAATATCTGAAGCAGTGCAAATGGCGGCAATGCCGGCCAGCATATTTATTCCTACAACAACTGGAAAAGAAAGTTTGTACAGCAACCATGTCCGGTTTTTTTAAAAGTATCCTGAGGAAACAGAACTTTTTAACCCATTAATTATAGTAATGAAAGGTTTTAGCCTGTTATTGTTAATGTACAACTTTACTTTTAATGTACTTTTATGATATTGTATGAAATGGTTTACTGCGATTGCTGCTTTTATGATTTTATGTTTGCACTAAAATCGAATAAAGCTTTTCTGGCTGACTGACTGGCCTCTGTGAACAGCACACTTTTACAGATATATGGCGGAAGCGAAATCCTATTCGGACTGAATACACTCACTACTCTGGCTAAGAGAATACTTGAACCTGAATAGATTATTGGTTGCTCTCCCCTGAATTCACAGACTGGTTTGCCTCACTAACGACTCTCCCCAGGACGTATTCTGACCACTCTCCGATAGTGTTACAATTAAAACTACCAGGACCTGGGGGGTATGAACGGCAATGGCGTTTCCCTGGTCGAGCCTTACATGACCAACTATTTAAAGCCAAAGTACGTGAAGCCATCGAAGACTACTTTGAGATTAACACAGGTTCTGTGAGCTCCTGGGTGACGCTATGGGAGGGTTTCAAAGTGGTTATTAGGGGAGTTTGTATCTCTAAACATGCAGGGGTACTCAGAGACCTGCACAACAGGATGACACGCTTTGAACGCAACCTCTCCACACTTGGCGCTAATCTTGCTGGGACCCCGGACCCTGTAGAACAGGCCCAGCGATTGACCCTTCTGACGGAATACAGAGATACTGCGGGCCGGGAGATATTGACCTGGGGAAATACCACACAGCCAGGCACTATGGGGAGGGAGAGAGGACGGGGAGAGTGTTAGCACAAAGGTTAAGGCGGCCATACAGCAAATCATACATCACTGAACTCCACACCTCTACTGGGCGAACACTCACCAATACCTCCGATATTCGTGATGAGTTTTTAGATTATTACACCGCACTGTACACCACAAGGGTGGGCTCAGATAGCGCAGCCCAAGACGAATATCTGTCTGAAATCGCGCTGGTTTACCTGGAAAAGACCATGCAGGACTTCATGGCGGAGCCAACTTGGAGGCTGACGTCTTACTCGCCATCGACACAATCTGAGACTCTACAGCCCCAGGGTTAGATGGCTTCACAGGGTATTTTTACAAAAAATATAAAGACCTTCTTGTCCCGCAGCTAACTGAGGTATAAGCGGAAGCATTGGAGTAACAAGAACTTCCTCCCACATTACGCGAGGCCGTCATTGTACTCCTCCCCAAACCGGGCAAAAACCCTATGCTATGTGGATCATATCGCCCACTTTCCTTATTAAACTTAGATTATAAAATACTAGCCAAAGTCCTTGTGAACCGTTTATCTAAATTAATGGAATATATTATCTCCCCAGTACAATCTGGCTTTGTTCCACACCATTCCACCTCATTGAATCTTCGGACGCTGTTCTCAGTCCTTCATGGAATTAATCCAGACACCCCATGGCCGCAGTACTATTGGATGCGGAGAAGGCTTTTGATTCTCTGGAATGGCCATTCATTTTTGCTATAATGAGACAAATGGGTATACCGTTCGGATTCATTGCCACTACTGCACTACTCTATGGCAAACCCACGGCAATGATACGTTTGAACGGCACCCTTTCCAGACCATTGGCGTTTTCCTGTGGGACTAGGCAGGGCTGTCTGCTTTCACCACTTTTGTTCATATTAGCAATGGACCCGTTGATTCGTCATTCCCAAGAACGCCACCTGCACCGGGGATTGCAGTTTAAGACCGGCCCTCTTCTTGCCTCCCTTTACGCAAATGACACTATCTTGTATGTACGAGACCCCCAAACCAACTTGGCACCACTCATTAGGGAAATTCTCTGATTCAGAGGATACTCCGGATTGGGCGTAAATTGGCATGAATCTATTATTTTTACATTGACCACGGGCACTACTCCGTGGGAATGCGAATATCCCCTTGAGTGGTGGTCAGATTCGGTCAACTATCTCGGGGTACACATTCAATTAGACACCACACAAATTATACGGTTAAATTACGGACAGGCAGTACACACCTTTGAAACGCAGGTAGAGCATTGGCTGAAGCTACCATTATCTCTGGCGAGGCGGATGGCAATTCTAAAGATGGTTGTACTTCCCAAATTTTTATATCTCTTCAATAATATTCCCATACCTCTCACTGATGTTTTTTTTTCGAACGCTACGATCACACCTCACACGATTGGTTTGGGGGGTAAGCAGCCACGTATCTGTTGGTTGATCCTCACACTACCATACATGCGAGGAGGGTTTGGCGTACCAAACTTGCAATTATATTATCTAATTGCTCAATGTCGCTATGCATACACATGGTTTCACCCGGATGCGAGAGTACCCTTTATACAGCCAGAGTCAGACCTAGTTCTTCCTGACAGATTGTCTACAATCCTTCCTAGAGGCTACTCATGCGACCCTCATGACATGTCCACCACCAGCTAGGCATGGGGGAACTGGGAAAGCCTGCAGGTGCACATCCGCCCTTCCACTACCTAACGCCAAATGGTTCCCAATCACTTGGGAAGGCCTAGTACAGCACACACTGACTGCATTAGGCGTAGACAAAATAGGTGATTTGTATCCGGATGGACAGGTATTCTCGCTGGACGAGGATGAGCGGTATAGCGGCAGCAGTTTCATCACTAGATTTGTTATGATTAGTGTGAGGTCAGCTTTAAGGGCGACACTCCCCACATTTCCAATTGAGCCAGACTAGTTTCCCCTGCTCACATTAGTAATAGAGAGCCCAGATGGAGCTCGTTTCATTTCTAAAATGTACAAAGCAAGTTCTGCCATGAGACCAGTATGTGAAGACAAGCTCCGACAGGACTGGGAGGCAGACTTGGGTGGCCCAATAACAGACAACCAATGGTTCAAATGCTCCGAGGTAAATAAAACATCTCTCTTAACAGCAAACACAAGCTGCTGCACTTTAAATTTCCACGCTGTGCTTACTTCACACCTGCCAGGGCGCATAGTATAGATGCCTCCAAGCCACACACATGTTTGTAATGCCCGGCACCTCATGCCGACTTCATGCATATGACATGGACTTGCCCCCGCTTACAGAATTACTGGGTGGACATTCACCCTACACTAGGGAAGATGATTGTCTTGCCTCTCAAGCCTATTCCAGAGATTACATTATTGGGGTACACAGTGAACTTTCCCAAGAGAGTTAGACATTTTGCATCGCTGGGGAGAATCCCAAACTGTTGAGGTGGTCCATTTCCCTACAAGGAATGAACTTTATGCTGAAACACCATCCTAGGGATGACCGCTTCAATACAGATGGTCTTTCCAGGCTCTTCTGAGGGTGGGTAGTTCTCCTCACTTTCAGCAAGAGGGGTACTGTTTGTCCTGACATCCTTATTGTGGAATTCCCCCAAACATTTTGTCTTCCTCTATCCTATTTTATGAATTTATTTTGTTGGCATTAGAATTCTCTCCATTTTACTACTACTAACTAGCGCTAAAGGGCTTGTGCTCTCTCTTCCTAAAACATTGTAAAATTTGCCTACGACTGTTTGGAACACATAATTGAAATATAAGTCCCTAGTATATGGTGCTACATGTACCAGGACATGTAAATTAAATGCTACTAGTGGGCCTGCAGCACCTATTGTGCCACCCACTAATGTGGCACTTTAAACCCAGCCCCAGGCCTGTTATTGCAACCTGATGTGCAGTTTTAAACTGTCAATATGACCTACCAAAATAGGACATGTGGGATTAAGTTTTACATGTCCTGCTAGTAAAAACCTCCGAAAACAGTTTTTCACTACTGTAAGGCCTATCTTTCACATTGGATAACACTGTTTTTTTTTATTACATGCTAATTATGTATTGGAGCAAATAGGGATATCAAGTTTAGACTCAAGTGAATTGCAATTTGAAATCCTCCTTAATGGTAAAGTCGGAATTTAAGTTAATATTTTGAATCTGCAAGTTTCAGAAAGCGGTCATTTATTTGTCCTAACCATTTTTCTCTTCTGTTAGTGTCCTGAATCACATGACTATGAATAGCTCTCCCATTGGGCTTGATGTATTCCTCCCAGACTGTGAGACAAAAGGGGACTAGGTGTTGGCAGGATGGGCCCTCCTGCCAGGATGGCTGGTGGGAAGCGGTTCCCAGAACACCGCCAGCACACTCAAAGGAACCTGACACTAGCCTCTTGGCACCCCGACTTCTGGTGTGGGAAGAGAAGAACTTTCCAGAATCAGATATTGGATAGTATAGGGAATCCTTACCCTCCAAAGGCAAATATTAGGTACACATATTTGACCCTCAGTACACCTCTTTATTATACTCCTGGACCTGTAGAAGACTTCTGAAGGACTACCTTGACCCTCAAGGACTGCCCTGCTCCTACCGGAAGACTGCCCTGCTGCTTAAAGGACTGGCTTGCTGCTTGAAGGAAAACGGAGCCATCTCCTTGCACCTAGGCCAACCTGATGTCACTCCAATGGCTAATAAGATGGTTGGCCTCCTTTGTGACCTACAGGAGTATAACAAGAACCTGAAGCCTTGAACCCTGCATCTATCCTCTGCAGGGATGGGTCCTAACTCTCCAATTGGTGTTCCTCAGGTCCTGAAACCTTGGAAGTGGTGTTAGAGGTGCTGATCCTGCCTAATCCCAAAACTTTAAAAATGTTTTACCTGACAAGTCCATAAAGAACGGACAGAAGGCTGGGACCTACCTGTCAGCAGATCTGGAGCCAAGACATATGCCAAACGGAGTTACCTAAGTTAACAGAAAAACTTGCTGCTTTGTAGCCACATCCAGATTCTTGTATGTCTTGCAAATGACGTGTGGCATAACCTGAAGGTGGTTATCATTTGAATCAATGGCCTGGGCATAGAAATCTGTCAGAAATATGGAATTTTCCCGGGATTCATGAACCTTTGCATAGGAAGCCCAAAAAAAGAAATGACCAGGTGTGTCCCAGAGAGGGTTTAGTGCAAAGAATAGTTAAAGAAGTAGAAACAACTACTTAATATACCCATAGTGAGGATTCTGATGTGATAGAATTAGACAACTAGTAATGCAGAAATGGATGCAGTGCTCAATGGTCAGGCAGTATTATGAGCAGGATAGAGATTATCAAGCGAATAATGGAAGTTGCAGTAGGATGAGGCCTATATTTGTAGTTGGAAATACATTTTAGTGATAGGATTGAATGTACATTATGTATAAACACAGTTAGCTATAAAGATGGCAATAAATGGCCTCTATATCAAAGAGTACTCAACTACTATCTCAGTGTTCTGAGCAGATGAGGAGGATGCAGTCTATTCTCCCTCCAATGTCGTTTTCATTGACATATACATGATTCCTTTAAGGGTACCTCCTTCTTAATCTGAGCCTTCATGCCACTGGCAACTGCCATAAACTGCCACTGCTCATCCATCCTGGCTAAACCTCATCCTCTTTCACAAACCTATGAACCACAAAAAGGATCTCTTATTGGCAGATAGTAACCTACTGAGTGAGGGGAGCCCATGGCCTCCTCTAACCACCCTCCATGACCTAAAACTACTCCATGTATTTTCTTTTTAAGTGCCTGGTTCCTATTCTTATTCCTGTTCCTATTCTTATTCTTATGTATACTATTGCTGCTTTTATTACTAATACTAACAGTACCATTAACAATAATGATATTACTAGTACAATAATACCACTAACAATAATATTAACATCAGTAATAAAAATAACACAATTACTTTTTATAATTATAATTATAATTATACTTAATGTAATTATTATATTTGCATGGACGCCCATCCATCACACTGCTTCATCGCCACTGTCGGGCTACAATTTTTCAATTCAAGGTATTTATTAAGACTTGGATCTCTTGTGAGGTCCACATACAAATCTAAACACAATCATTACACAATAGACACGTGTTGAAATTCACAAGTAAATGAAGACAGCACTGCAGGTAAGGAAGTGCTTCTTTATTCCAATCATCCACTCTCCTCAACTGTCATTGTCATTATCAACCTTCTAATGCCAACTCTCTGTGGATTGTTCTAAGTGGGAGCAGAGGGGAAGGGAAGAGGGAATAACCCAAATAGGAAGAGAGAAAACTAGGTGATTGCAACACATCTCCCTTCCTAGGGAAGAGATGGAAAACAGCTTAAGTCGCTGAGGTTTACAACACATCTCCCTG
The DNA here is from genome assembly GCF_964263255.1 of Lissotriton vulgaris. Taxonomy (NCBI): domain Eukaryota; kingdom Metazoa; phylum Chordata; class Amphibia; order Caudata; family Salamandridae; genus Lissotriton; species Lissotriton vulgaris. The sequence goes on from NC_141690.1 coordinate 50,260,736, forward strand.
AAGGAAGGATGGAAAGAACTAAGCAATGTCAACCAGCCTATGGCCACTCCAAGTCTGTCCATTTTCTAGATGGACCACATTCTTGCTAGTCTTTATCACTCGCTGGGAAGGTAGATATTTGCTCAGCCCTGGTTGTACATGTGTGGGTTTCCTTATTACTACAGGTGTGTTGACTTTGGAGTCATGATCTTTACCTCTGTGTTTCTGGTCATACCACATCTTGCTTTTCTATTGGTGTTGTTGGATTTTCTCTTGGCTTATCTTATGGTCGGGGATAACCTTCCTACCACCTTCCAACCACTGTGGATTCATTGTTGTTCTAGGTTCCATCCCTCTTAGCATTACAAAAAGGTGAGACCCCTGTGATACGTTTGGGTGTAGTATGGAATGCCCAGATTCATTCTTTCAAGGATTCTTCAAACTTGTGTCCATTGGTGATGGCCAATTGGATGTGATCATTGACCATGCGGGTAGCTCTTTCTACCAGCTCGTTGGCTTTAAGGCAATAGAGTGCAATTTTTTCATGTTTTATGTTTAACCTTTCTAGAAATTCCCTCATCATCTCAGAGGTGAACAGCACCCCGTTGTCCGTATTCAAAGTCGCTGGTATGCCTTCAAAGAAGAATATATTCTTTCAAAAATAAATGAGATTGTTCGTGTTGGCGATCGGTGTAAATTTAAAGTTGATCCAATGAGAGGTGTAGTCTTTGAGGACAAACATGAACTTCTTCTGGGGCCCCAAATCTTCCATGGGCCCAATTATGTCAATGGCTAACTTGGTCCACAATACCTCCGGAACATCAACAGGAGATAGGGGAACTTTACGTAGCACTTTACTTTTGTCATTTTTAGCACAGCTGGTGCATTTTTTTACTTTCATTTTTGGAAACCAGAAACAACTCCTCACTTTGTTTTTCATGAGGCTCCTGCCTAAGTGGCCTTCAGGAGCAAGGTCAATTATTTTATTCCTGAGGTCCTTGGGTGGGCAATCTTTCCGCTGTGGTATATTCTATCTGCCATGAGGAATTAGTTTGTATCTTACTTACCAAAAGTCTTTAATGGTGTCAAAGACTTCAGATCGACTCTCAGGCCAGCCACTGATGATCAAATCTTTAAGAACACCCATGTCACTGTCATTCCTCATACTCTCTTCCCATTCTTCTTCAGTTAGGGATGGAAGATGCATGGCCAATATAGGAACGTCTAATTGGTCCTCACAATGGCTGACGTTGAGGGTGGACCTTGACAAATAGTTTGCAACTACATTCTCAGGTCTAGGTAAGTATTCCACTCGGAAGCAAAAGTTCTCCAACACCAGCACCCATTTTGTAATGTGAGGAGATTTGTTGTTGGTTTGGACAAGAACATGAATGTTAATGGCTTGTGGTCCATGCGTATAATTAATTTTTTACCCCACAGGAAGAATTTGAAATGATTCACCGCTCAAAAGCATGCTAACGCTTCCCTCTCGATGGCCGAATAGTTGCGTTTTGGGGGACTGAGGGATCAGGAGGCAAACGCTATTATTGTTTGACTTTTATCACCTCTTTCAGATAGCGTTGCCCCAAGCCGTTTATTGGATGCGTCAGTGGTTAGCATTGCCTTTTTTTTGTGATCAATAGACCCTAAGGCTGGTGAATCCAGTACTTGTTTATTCACTGTGTCAATCATTTTGTTATGTTCTCCTCCAATGTAAATTCCTTACTCCTTTTTTAAGAGGTCACATAAGCCATCACACAACTCTGCAAAATTCTTTACAAACTGTATTCGGCCAGGCCTAAAAAGGATTTTAGTTCTTCTTTGTAGGTGGGGTCTGAAGCATCCTTGACTGCTTGTATCAAATTGTATTTAGGTCTGAAGCTTTCTTGGGAAACAGTGTGCCCCAGGTAGTCTACTGAACTCACCTTGATCTTACACTTGTCCAGTTTTACCGACAACCCTGCATCTGTAAGTCATTGGCACACTAAGTGAAAGATGCTATCATGGTCTTCCATGGTTGACCCATACATTTGTATGTCGTCATGGAAGCTTAGAGTATTCTTGATGCCACTAAGGATTTGTTGCACTATGTTTTGGAAAATTGCTGCCGCAGAGGCCAGACCGAACATAATCCTGATGAACATAGAGGATCCAAATGGAGAGGTAAATGCCGTCAATGGTCTAGACTCCGGGTGCAACTCCACTTGATGATAAGCCATCGAGAGATCAATGACTGAAAGGAACTTTGCCATCCCCATGGTGCTTAACGTCTCGTTTATATTGCGTAGGGGAAACTTCTCCAACCATATATTTTTGCTGAGGCTGCGCAGGTCCACACAAAGGCGAATATCTTGCCCATTGGCTCTGGATGCTAAGACTAAGGACACCAACCACTCTGAGGAACCTATGGGTTGAATGACTCCCATCTCACACAATTTGTCCAAGTGTGCTTTGAGGGTCTCTCTCAAAAGGAGAGGTACTGGACGGGTTTTGTGAATGACAAGTTTAGCACCTTGTCTAACCTTAATCTAATGTTGAAAGTCCTTCAACTTCCCTAACTTGTCACCAACCAGCTCTGGAAAAGTATGGAGTAAGGAACTGTTGCTATTGAAAGCTTCCACCAGGATGACTTGGCCTTTGTTATTAGGGTGAAGTATAATCCCTAGCTCTTTCTGGTGTTGCCATCCCTTGCTCTCAACTACACATACATACTGTGGATCTCCCCTGGAAGTCAATGTGGGCTCTCACCATGCCAACCAAAAGAATGGGGTCTTTGGTGTAACCTTCAAGTGAAATATCAGGTGGACTTAACTCTAACTTAATGCCGCACAGGGATTTCTTGAAGTCCGTACTACTAATTAGGGTAAAAGGAGAACAGGAGTCTGCATACATTTCTATAGGCTTATTGGTCAATATGTACAGTACATTTGGGATAATTGGATTAGGCGGACTCATCACAGTCTTTTAAATGGAATACAAACTTTGCAGGTGGTTCCTTTTTCCCACTGACAATTTTTACTGTATTATTTTCCCCATCTCTACAAACCCTGACAGGATGACCACTTCTGTCACATTTTTTACATGTGACACCCCTCGCTGAACAGAAAGGCCATGGACTCCTAAATTATGTAACTGGATTTGCTGTTTGCGCATTGCAGAGAATTGTTCTCCCCATGGCAATAAGGTAAGACTCAAATATTTTGTACAGTCCTTCCAATTGATTTTGGGGTATCCACAATCATTTAGAAATGATGGTGGTTGGCCTATACCAGGGGCACCCATGGTGAGAGGCAGCAGCAGAGGTGACGTGAGTTCAATGTGAGTTCTCAGAAGCAAGTATAGTAAGGACGAAGGTGTGTGTGTCACCGCTGAAGACGTTGACACACAGAAGATTTGTAATGGAGGAACGCAGAGGCAATTTGTCAATATAGAATGTCAATAAAATCACTTCTTTCAAGTTATGAGTTTGTTATAAAACTAAAAATCATAACTATATAGCAGCAGCGGTTATATACCAATTAATCTATAAAAGGAGATATCGAAATCCTTCATGACCAATTCTAGGTTCTCCCTAAAGCAGCAAAGAGGTAGGTGCAAAAGTAAATCGAAGGAGGAAAAAGGCACAGAATAAACAGAATATAGATAATGATAATTATAATTGTAATTGTGTCTATTAAAATTACAATTACATAGTTAAACCCTTTACCGCAACAAATATATTGAGTTAAGTACATATGCATTTTGTTAATGTTGAATTTCCATACAATAGCAACTTCATAACTAATCCATTTTCATACAGAGAGCTTCATGTAGCAGCACACATTTCTATCAAAAATTTCAATTCCCCATAAAAGCAATGGTTAAAAGGCAAAAATATCTCCCAATTTCGTGCAAAAGGCAACTAAGCAGCAGCGACTGCCAAGTGCAAAATTTAGTCCAGAGAGTGTAAAACTCCATTAGGCTTAATACGATCTACAAAAAGCCCAGTACCTAGGAGCCTAGTCATGAGAGGTGCCATGTATTCCATGAGATAACAAGTCTAATCATGAAAGGAGCCAAATATCCCAAGAGATAACAGGAGTAAAATTATGTTCTCATAACTCATGTTGCTAGTTTCGTCTTTGTCCATAATACTAAAAATAAAGTATGTACTACTGAGGAAAGGACCTACTTAAGTAGGCTATAGTAACTGAAATATATTCAGAACTCATAAAAAAAATGAATAGTTTTGTACACCCTATTTCCTTCTTGGGATAGAGAAGAAACTTGCGGGCTGATGGTACGCTTTTGAGGTTGTTCTGTATAAACATTGGTCAAAGCCACCGAAAGCGATACGGTATCACGGCTGGGCAAACAAACAAAATATGATTAAGATTCTGAATTCCCAAGTTACACATGCTAAACATTTTCCTATTCTATTTTTATAGAGGGGGACCAATTTGCTGTTAGATGATTTAATGGTAAAAGATTCATGCAGAATAGAGATAGCCAACGGCATATATCATGTTCTAAAATCCAAGATAAATATTTTGGAGCAACTCTCAGGGTACTTGAAGTGGCTATTATCTTCAATCTTTACATTAATCTACAGTACTTGACATCTCTCTGGAAACTAACCATACAACTTGTGTTTATGTAAGTTCTAAAAGTAGGAGCGAGATCACTGACTCCTCCTGTGCATTGAAATAATTCAGTGCCATGTTGAAGTCACCGGAGAAGTATTTTTTATATATTTTTCCTCCAAAACTTTCTTGACATAGGAAACCCCTTAAGGTATACAGCTCACTATTCTTTAACTGGTATCCCCACCATATTACCCTGGCTAAGCCTTGAAAAAATTAATTTATCAGACCAAATTCCAATCCTATAGTAGGTGTCAGGACCAGTGTTTTAAAATTGCATAGTTTACGTAAACTCTGGCCTTCTATCTTAATAAAGGAAATTCCAGTCTTCTACTGGAACAGATTCAAAAGTGTATAACAACGTAGGAGGGATTTTTGCTTCAAAAACTGAAAGAAAGTGCAAGAAGTGTCTCTGACCCATTACGCTATAAAATGTACATAAGTCGTATGCATATAATGCAGCTTTACAGGAGATGTGTTCAATGTGTGGCTTTTTCTTTGTACTGCCTACTAATACTTTCCCCAAGTAGAGATAAGAATTTACAATCTCAAGATTTTCAGAACCAATTCTCCATTTAAAATTATGACATTTTATGCCCCTACTACAATTCAAGATCAGAACTTTACTTTTAGAGACATATCACCCATGAGGGTCTCAAGGCGTTAGGGATGGGGGCGGCTCTGGATCAGTCAAAGAACCAGGTCTTGAGGTCCTTTCTAAATGCGTGCAGGGTTGGGGAGCATCTGATGTTCACAGGCACAGGGAGCTTGTTCCAGGTCTTGGCTACGATGTAGGAGAAGGCTCTCCCACCTGTTTTGCTTCGGCGGATGCGGGGGACCTCCACCACGGTGAGGTCGGCAGAGCGGAGATTCCTCTTGGGTACATGGAAAGATACTCTCTTGTTGAGGTATTTGGGTCTAATGTTGTAGAGGGATTTGTAGGCGTGGGTGAGGAGCTTGAAGGTGACCCTCTTCTCGACGGGGAGCCAGGTGTTAGATCATGTGTTGGTGACTCTTGGTCCCAAGAGCGCGTCTGGCTGCGGTGTTCTGGATGGTTTGGAGTTTGTGTAGAAGATTTTTATTGATTCCTGCATAGAGGGCGTTGCCATAGTCCAGTCTGCTGGTTGTGAGCGCGTGGGTGACAGTCCTTCTGCAGTCGGGGAGATCCATTTGTAGGCCTTGCGAAGGATGCCCAGGCAGTTGAAGCTAGTGGAGGCCACAGCGTTGATCTGGCGGTTCATGGGGAGGGAGGAGTCAAGGATGATGCCGAGGTTTCGTGCATGGTCCATAGGGGTGGGTGGGTTCCCGAGGGCGGGGGGCCGCCAGGCATTGATCCAGGTAGAGGTGCAGGTGTAGTAGCAAGCCCCAGCCAGGCCTACTGGTGCAAGGGATTCGCCCTTCTCTGCTTAGAGTCCTTAGACCAATGGTAAGAAGTTGGCACAGAAACTGGAATAGAAAAGACAGAATTTATTAAACCTCTTGAGGTGGGACTACAATCACACAACACCCTTCGGTATAGTATGAGGTAGCACACTGACTGGAAGGAGCTTGGTCCTTTTATACCCACACAGTGGCTGAAATGAAGGTGGTACAAGGCACAGAGTATTGGTTTCAAATACATATAAGGTCATACAGAGAGTGTGCTAGCAACAAGTGGGAAGGGCTGACAGTAACCTAATTCTGGTGGACATCTCTTGACAGTTACACGTTAGGGACAGCTGTAAGCTTTACTGTGCATGTGCAAAGCAAAGGAGACTAAACATAGCTTGTCTCTAGGCAGATTTCAAGAGCAGTTGACAGGAAGGTAGGACAGAGCACATGGCATATAAAATGGCTGACAGAAATACAAAATGGATTCCGTAAAACGAAGGAGGCGTTTGGTCCAGGTTTCTGTGAAGAAGGTGACGTTGGGCGAGAGGGTGTCAATCAGGTCCCAGTTTTCTATGGCATGTTGATGCAGGCAGCGCACGTTGAGGAGGATGCAAGTCAGGGTTTCTGCGGAGCGGGCAACAGACGATCCTTCAATGGGTTTGGGATTTTTGTCGATGGTAAATGATCTGTGGCAGGGTCTGCATGAGAACTGTCAATGGGTGGTGTTCGGCGAGGATATTGCGCAGTCAGCATTTCTTCGGGGGTTGAGTGTGTGGAGGGTGGATGAGTCATATCGGTGGGGTCTGGGAGAACCAGGGTTCATGGTGGTTGCGGTTGGGTCATGGACGGGCGCAGACGGGTTGCCTTAGGTGCGCCAGAGGCGCGACTGTGCAGCAGTCGCCATAAGTAGGGTAGTGGGCGGGGTACGAGGTGGGAAGATAGAGTGGAGGCTGTGATGGGGTGGGAGGGGTCTCGGGGGCAGCAACAGCAAGAAAACCGGGCTGAGGAACTGGCAAAGTAAATTAACAAGAGGGAGGAAAAAATGCACAACAGGAGAAATAATCAGGGTGCAGGTACAGTAAACTGAAAAATACGAGAGAACGGTAAATGAAAAATATGAGAGAAGTCAATTACGAGACTGGCGGGCAACAGCCACGAACCCTGCACAGCTGTGGACTCAAGGCTGCGGGGGTGAGGCGGAGCTGCTGGGGAAAGTGCTTTACTGGATCGGAGGTCTAGGAATCCTCCTTTAAACAGAGGAGTAAGATATGTAGCCCACAACAAAGGCTCTTTTTTAACTATTGTCATAGGAATTTAATCAGGGCCCATTGCTGACTGCTCCTGAAGCTCTAATTCATTTAATGAGTCCTAAAGCTTCACTCCATGAGGGTGCATAGCTAGATTCAGAGATATTAGGGGAATTAGTTTAAATGGAGGCAGAGCAAGATGAATTAGAGTTCACAGAATAAAGTTCGATGAGATGGAATTTCCATTCTTCTTCTTTTGTGAGAACTGGGAGGGATTTTACTCTTGTGCCGCACCAATCTGCGATTATTTCTCAATACTATTTGACATCGTTTTTTGAGGCGGCCTCTTTTAACTGGACTTATTTGTGATCTTCCTTTTTTGCCTTACGGAGTGTTTTTTTCTTAACCTTTTCCTCTTCAATAGGTTTATCAATTTACTTTGTTTAAGGGAAACGTTCAAGAATTGGGCCCTCACTAAATTATTTATTTCCATATTTATATGAAGTTGCAGATTAGAGCGCAGTCTCTGTTTGATTGGTAAATGATTAGTTTTACATGAAGTAACAAGGGTACTTATACTGCGACCATAAGATCCCAAACAGATCAGACTAGGGAGAGTGTAGATCTCGCACTACTGTATGCTGCTGGTCTCCTATTAAAACTGTTGGGGTTATGTGGAGTTATCTTAATAAGGATGACATTTAGAATTTGTTGCTAGGGTTGAATGTTGCCCTTTGAAGAAAATAGTGGTTGGGGCTGAGAAGGAAGAGCTGGAGGTACCTGCAATTATATCTAACTCAATAAAAGATAATAATCTTCATATCCTGAGTTGGAATGGATCTTTACAGGTCTCTTTTAGCTTTGAAGCAGCTTTGATATTCCAATAAATTCTGCGTTTTCTTTTTTTAACCTACAGATTTATCCTTAAAATTCCATGAGCCTACTTCGGCACAGGTCATCTCGATTTTAGAGGAGATCATAATGTGGTCACTATACAAATTTTCCAGTACTTAATATAGGAGAGCTTACTGAAGAAATCTGCCAAACAATTAAGTAATCAATAATAGTTCCACCAGCGAACACTTTATGTGTAAGTTTTGCTGGGATATCATTTCCTAATCTCCCATTGGCAATTAATGGTTCTAAATTTCTCAAGCCTTCAAGTAAGATTGCACTTCTTTTATCAACCTGACTGTTATTCGGAAACAAGGCAGGAGGGATTTTTAGGGCTTCGTCTTTTGAGGAATTAGCAAATAACCTGATACTGTTAGTAGAAACGTTGGAGATCAAATCGCCAACAAGCATTAAATGCCTACAATCTTCTCTTTCAATGGTAATGAAGATAAAAACAACCAGTTCTTTTAGTAAATAAGTATTAGACGAGTCAGGGGAGATATAAGCAGTAACAATAAGCAAGGTACCTAAATGTTCATGTTCTTCGTTAAAATCTAGTTTGACCCGCTGCATTAGGTTAACGACATGGGGGATATCTTTTTATATCCACCTAGAACTTATTCTTAGCAGAATGGCAAGACCTCCTTTCACAAGTCCTCTTTTCACTGGGAGCGTAGGACGGCTTAGCACAATATATTCTTCAATGGACCAGTTCTTTATAAACCAAGACTCTTGTATGCATATTATGTCAGCTTTCTGTTCTTTCAAGAATGACAATTTTTTTATTAGTGCTTAAGCAGTCTGCGTTCCAAGAGATCAGTTTGAGACCCTTGCTAGAAAGAGTTGGGTCTCAGACCTAAAGAGCTATTTGTGTTAAGAGCCCCTGCCACCCAACTCCATTTCCTATTTTCCTCATCTACGGTCAATATTTGATTATTCTTTTTCACAGCAAGCAGGGAAATTCCTCTTCCACCTTTTCCGAGGGAGACCCGCATTGTACTTTCTCTCTCTAAGTGAGGGATATCTAGTGGAGAGAGATCTGATTGGGCAATGAACCCTCTGTTATAAGTAGCTTTATTAAAAATGTTATCCTCTTAGGGAACAAGAACATTAGTGCCACAGCATCGCAATTTATCACTATTTAGGATTATTAAATTGGAGATCACCTTAGAACCAAACTTCACTCCGTCCCCCCACCCGTAATTACAGCATTTTTAAACGAACGAGGACAAGATCACTGCTCTGGAACATTTGTAGGTCAGCAGAACAGCCTAATAGAAGAGACCAATTCATATACAGCTCATGATCAAAAAGAAAAGAAAATTCTTAAGAGAGAGGTGCTGATGGCTGATGACCAGGCTACTTTTCCCACAGTCGCATTCCCAGTAGGACTGTAAATGACATTACTGCCTGAAGATTGTGCAGTGTCACAAATGCAGAGCCTAAATCTGAGGGGTAATCTTCTTGTGTATTCGGAGTTGAATCACGTGAGTTCCTTAATGGCTTTTCCTCTGCTACAGATTGTTCAACTTTATACCCTTTCTTTTTAAGGAAATTTGAAAAACTTTTTGCTCAATGTTTTTTTTTTTCCTTGCTGAACACTGAGAGGCCAGAGGTGTTGGTAAAAGTACAGGGTCCTCAGGTTGGAAGAACTGCTGCAGCAAGAGGGGCTAATTTTCTTCAAATAAGTCTGCAATTTATTTGCCCTTGTTTTGCCAACTTCCAAAGGGCGTACCTGCCTAAGTGCCAAGTCCTAACAATTATACTGGGAAATACTGCACGTTTGAGTGGATTTGGTTTGATTACAGTGACGGCAAAGGAAAAGGGGAGAAGAGTCCCAGTTATGACGATTAATCTTATATGAGGAAAGGGGGGTAGCTTTACCACTTGGAGGTCTTTGGTCAGAGATGACAGATTTGGTCAAGGACAGAAAAGAATCCAAGATGTGATCAGAGTTATTTACAGATTTTTCGATTAGGGCCAGAATGGAGGACAGGACTTTTTCCAGGCAGAGCAAAGATTTAGACATCAGTATTTTAGTCTCTGGGTTGCTATTTAGGAGATGAGGACTCAGGGAAAAGTCATGGGTGATGGACGCTCTTGAATTTTATAAAGATGTTCAACTCTTTGTACTAGTAAAAATCTGCATCTTATTAGTAGGACCAGAGGGAAAGTCCAGTCTACTGTCTCGTGAGTTTGAAAGAGATGGAATATTAATATATAGCTTAGAAGTCTAAAGGACCTTTGGAATAGGATTCAGATTGATATTAATATCTGGGAGAGTAAAGTCTTTCAACAGGAGGTCTTCCTCTCTGAGTTCAGGGCTTAATTCAGCCACAGACCGGGTCACTCTATTTCCAGGTGAATAGATGGTAACATTTACCAAAAGCAAATTTTCTGTTTATGCCTCAACCTTTCAGTGGAGAGATTCAGGCTTATTCTCCATGATCGCCACTTCATGTAACCCAGTCACTCATTTACCAAAAAGGTAGAAATGGGGTTAAATTATTTTAGCATGTTTATCTGTATCCATGTGTTCCTTCTGGGATTGGCTTTGGTTTTTTACAAGCTCCTATGTAAACCAATGTTCATGAATGTAGTTTTTTGCAGTCATAACTCCACCCGGGTCTCAGTCTTGTTCTTGAGTGAAGGTAGGTGAGCCTAAAATGGAAGCTCACCAGACCGACCACAAGCCGCACCCAGACCTAGCTGGGCTGCCTCTGCATCAGGCCTGGGCTCTCTCTTAGCAGTGGCAACTACTGCCACCTCACTCAGGACTGCCTTTACCTCTTGTGTACTTCCTGAACACTGATAAACAGGTCCTCCTGGTCACAAAAAAATCAGAGAAAAAAACCCCACCTCTTTTCCTCACTCCTTGAATCTTGTTCCAGAGAGAACCAGGGGGACATGTTACGGCAACTTTCCTTGTCCGTCTGTGCCACTGCTTTAACCAAGTCTTGTTGCCGCTGCGCTTGCTCCGAGCCACAGAATTTACTAAGCTTCGGGGCTCGAGCAGGGCACACCTGACTACACCCGCAAGCCGCACCCAGCCCAAGTCGAGCTGCTTCTGTGGGGGATCGGGGCATGCACTTGCATCAGCCGACTATTAATGTAGACAGGGATGTTTGAAATTGGAGGCCTGCAGATGCTTATGAAGGCTTCACTGGAGGCAGGGTTGTCTTAGAATCTCCTGGTGCATTGAGAACGAAGAGAAGAGAGAGCAGTGGTAGCATTGGCAGAGATTTTGCAGGGGGAGTGATTTATTTAAATTTTTGATCTTCTGAACTGCCAAAATTGATTCTTTGCAGGTGCAGGTGATTTGATGGTGCTTAGCTGTTTTAGGAGCTGTCTTCCAATGTAATGATAGTAATGACAAAATAAAATATGTAGTAAATCTGGCCGCTGTTGGGATAGCGCATAGGAAGCTCTTAGTACCTGCTTATTGCCTGCTCAGTTACTGATATTTCTTAAGGGGGGGGGCACTTCACACTTGGCCCGATATAAGTTAAACCAGGTGGGATACCTGAGACCAAAAACGAACTTTTGTAATCATTAGGCCCCCCACTCATCCACTAATCCTCAAGCGTTAGCTCTGAGTGCCGATGTAACTAGATCCAGGCAAAGGGCACCAGGCACCAGCTGTGATGCTCTCCTGTTCGCTCTGTGCTACTCTCCACAGGATGTGCAGTGTGTAACAAGGGCGTGTGGGGCTCACCAGGTAGTGCTGCAAGCTCGTATTCGGGTCGCCTCTGTGTACCACCCAAGGAACCCTCTCTGCAGCAGCTGGCTATGGCCGCTGCACTTGTGATTATGTTGGACTGGCCTGGGGGTACGGAGACTGCAAATGCCCCCCTGGAAAGAGCCTGAAGCTGTGTATAGGGAGCTCTGGGCTCGGACGTGGCTCAGATGAGGTTCGTTGGCTCATCAGCACCGTCACTGTCAACTGACGCCCTCGCTCGCTTGGTCGTTTTCTGATCCAGGTTGCAGTTTCAAAACATACCAGACCTTGTTGAGCTACACTCTTTAGTGTGGGATAGCAACAATGAGTTGCAAGGTAAAGAATAGTGTTCTTTGGATGGAAATATCTCTAATGCCAAGAACAATGCTCCCAGTCTGCCATGGATATTTAATTGTATTCTCCAGAATGAAACTTTTCCATTTGGGATTACATTCTTCAGAAAATTAAAAACAAATGGAGATCTATATGGTCGCCCACTTGGCGACAGAGATAGCGAAGGTAGTTCTTCACCAGAATGGTGGAGGCCAATGTCTTTGCTGGTCTGCCAGGTGGCAGACCATCCATCAGATGAGCCAGAAAGGGATTCCTATACAGACTGACCAGAGGACCTTACTGGACAATATATCATATCAAGCATGTAGATGATTGGACATACTTCTCAGAGATCAGACACAGGATAGGTCATAAATATCCCTGACAATAGCTATTATTTTTAAATCTTGACCTGAAACGTTAATTGACTGGGATATCTCAGTGGAACAAACTCTTGATACAGACCTTGAGGCGGCAAATTCTCTGTGATAAGCATGCTACTTCTTTTTAATGTGTCCCTCCCTGCCCCACATAACTGTTTTACTGTTGTGTCTACCATCCTGTGAACTGTTCCATTGTGTTCAGGAAAGGACAACTCCTTCTGTGAGGTCTATGGGTGAGGGTCAAGAACTGGATTTGGAGCTGCAATTGACTTTCGTACCCTACATTTTACAATTTTGTATTTTTTATTGTATGTGCGGTAACCCCATGCTGCTGATTTTGCTGTCCCTTATCACATTATTTTGCTCTCCTTTCTTTTTTTGCATTTCTCCCCATAAATCACATAACATGGTTTGTGATTGTGCATTGCAGTGCAGTGCAGACAGGGGAATGTTTGATGGTGAGAAATATGGAAGCAGAGGATGCCCACTTCAGCAGTTCCGCTAGACCCTAACCCCAACACCAAAAAACATAGATCCCAACTATAACTTATAGTGTTAGCAGAACTGAAAAGTTCTAGACACATATACTCAGAAGAGTACTAATCTGCAGTTCACAAAAGGTTATTCAGCACCAGATGGGGACATAGTCAACCGAATAGATTGTGTGCAGGTTTATCTAGCCTACCTTAAAATGTATTCACTTGTAAATGGATAGCTAATGAAGGGCTTTCAGCACACTTAAGACAGGATTTCTTCTGCCTAAAATGGTAATGATTCTCACCGCACCATTCTGGGCTTTTTGAAGCAGTTTTAGCAAGGTTATAAGAGACCACAATACATAACATTAATCAAGATGGAAATAAAATTGATGCCCACCTCAATAGGGAATGCATTTTCCCATTGAGCAACTGACTGAATTGACTCAATGTATCAGCTGATTCAAGGGCATATGTACAATCCCTCCGTGCCACTGGAGCATCACTTTTTTTGCTGCTCCTGAGGCGGTATGCACTGCACCATATTTAAAAAGTGGCATTAAGCCACTTTTTCTGGATAACGCTACCCTTTCACACAGGTATTTGCATGAAAGGGCCATGCACTGGGTGTTGCTGTGGGTACTCCACCGTAACACCCATACCATTTTGACCCTGCCCCAGATTAACAAGGAGGTGCACATCTGAGGTAGTTTCCAAAAATAATGCCATAGAGGAACAGGCGTTGACATCAGCCAACAATGAGAAATATTTTAATTTCTCCTCATTTTTGCTTTTTCTATGTGCATTATAGAAAGAGCAAAATGCCATTAAGGATTGTTTATGTGCAGGAAGATGTCCCTTGACGATCATTAAATAATGACTATTTGCTACTTATATGTGTGCTGCAGAATGCAGCACAAAAGGAAGTAACACTTTGCCATTCTGGATTGTTTATGTGCAGGAAGGGGCACAAACAATTATTCCCTGTTACGCAAGTATCCTTGCATTATAGTGCAAGGGTGCCTGCAGTGGCAGTAGGCAACTGATTTTAGCACCAGTGTTAGGGGAAACACAGGGGTGCGCCGTATTGTTATAATTATGGCACATTCCTGCATTTTGGAAATGATGGAGGGAGGCGCTGCCAAACGTGGCGCAGATCCACACTCTGACATTTCTTTATAAATATCCCCCTCAATGACGAGGCAAACAACGTTGGAACTCTTAGGAGAAGAAGTAGATGATTTGCCTCGGAGACAAAGACAATGACCTATTAAGGCAGTTATAAATCATCCAGCTCCTGCAACCTTTAAGGCAAAAAAGTTCAAGGTCACTTGCTGGGGTAGTAACTAAAGGCAGTATTTGCAAAGCTTTTTGGAGGTCGCAAACAGCCTGAATCACAGAATCAAGGGACCTCCTTTGCTTTGAGCATGAAAAAAAATATTTTTTAAGAGCTGCCAGTGGCCCCACGGACAACTTTCTACTCTTGAAAAATTAAACTTGAAGCAATAGCAATACACAGTAGAGTTTTAAAGCTGATTTATTGCCGAAGAAACCCCCTGGTACAAGAGGGGCCAGAGTAGCTACCACACCGACCATTTCTACAGCGATCCCCTGCTTACATTCCATTTTGCATCACAACATTCTGATATAGGTTTGCGACCAGGTCCCAATGGGTACATAAAAAAAGTAATACATACATTTCAATAGATATGTATAAAAAGAACATAGTCACAATGTTGCTTTATTTAGCATCAATTCTGTTTATCATTATTATTATTCTCACAACGCAAGTGCATTTTAACATAGCAAGTCGCCTATAACCCATCTGGGCTGGCTAATTTCGAGCTCCATTACTCATCAACTGCCAACAAACCTGGTGCCGGCAGCATGGCTAGGATGAGTTTTAATTAAATAAAGGGGAAGGGAAACAAAAAAGTTGTTGCTTTATTTAAAAGCAATCACAGACCTGGTGGTCTGCTGACCCCAGCAGGCAATCAACCCTGGGTTGGCAACGATTCTTTGTGGTTTGCGAATTGAGACCTACCTCATTAATTGTCAAGAGGTAGGTCCATTTCCAACCCCACTAGGATTCACTATTTGCAGGATAAGTCTTTAGTACATTAGGAATCACAACACATCATTTTTGTATTTGGCCCTGAGTGTCATCAGCATTTGGTTGGACAGACACATGTTAACCGTAAAACAGCTGCAGCAGCGGACCATGAAATGTGTTAAATACGTCAAGGGACAGTGACACCCTCAGTGACACTGCAGCCATAGTGCTGATCACAGTGCTTTAACCTGCCTCGTGCACCATTTGAGAAGAGGTTGGGACCATTTTATTGTGAGATTTAAGGCTATAAACAAAATGCCTGCCTGTGAGACTACTTTATTTTTTTATTTACACTGGTTTTCTGAAATGGATAAAACCTAAAAAGTACATAATTCAGGTTTAGAATAAGAACAAGAATCATCAAGAAGGTGAGAACCTCTTTAATGTTTACATATATTATCATATATTGGCAGTCCTCATTATTAAATGCACTCTGGCCCGCACAATTCTTCTTAACATCATTGCTGCTGATGGTTTTCCCCTCCTGTGCTGCATTCCATGATTTACCATTGTTCATGACGAGCTCAGCTCGTCATGAGCATTGAAGGGGTTAATCCAGTGCTTTATTTGAGCTCGTGGTTGCCGGTGGCGGCCAACAACAATCATTTTCGGGGACCGGCACTTATTATTCCTTGTCAGACACTTCCCCAAACGAAGAAAGGCAAAACATTCAGAGGAAAATAAGGAATCGAATGTCGGACTATGACACCAAGGGAGAAAGCAGGAAGCTGCAAGAGTGAGATGGGGTAAGGAGTGTATGGCAGTGAATTAAAGAGGCCAGAGGAAGCTTTGGTTTACTCAGCCTGAGTGTTTGGTGAGCTGACATTTATTTGTGCAGGCCACTGGCTTTTGAGTAGCGCTTCAGGCACCATACTGAGGGGCATATTCACAAGGATATTCACAAAGTTGTGATAAATTTACCCCACCATTCACAAGCAGGTGCCTACAGCAACACTTTTCCTGCGATAGCAGCCACAAAAAACATCGCCACAGCGGACCCCTGCAACTATCGCTAATGAGATGCAGAGAGGCGTTCCCATGCACCAAGCCGCGACAACACCACACCTCAATATTCACAATGCGTTAGCAGCAGGAATTTTACACCTGCTCTGACTTGGTGTAAAGTCGGACAGCAGCCTGCACTACAATAGGGAGCCCTGCCCAGGGCATCATCGGATGGGCAACAGATGCCATGGAGCCATTCATCACGCAGCAGGGACACCCAAGAGGGCCACGACACCCACCCGGCACATCCCCCTGGACCATGACAGAGGCAGTGCAGACAAAGAAAGCAGCCCCCCAGGAAACGCACCTGCCCCACAGGCCCAACATCTAACAATGTCACTGCTGTGGGTACTCCACCGTAACACCCATACCATTTTGACCCTGCCCCAGATTAACAAGGAGGTGCAAATCTGAGGTAGTTCCCAAAAATAATGCCATACAGGAACAGGCGTTGACATCAGCCAACAATGAGAAATATTTTAATTTCTCCTCATTTTTGCTTTTTCTATGTGCATTATAGAAAGAGCAAAATGCCATTAAGGATTGTTTATGTGCAGGAAGATGTCCCTTGACGATCATTAAATAATGACTATTTGCTACTTATATGTGTGCTGCAGAATGCAGCACAAAAGGAAGTAACACTTTGCCATTCTGGATTATTTATGTGCAGGAAGGGGCACAAACAATTGTTCCCTGTTACGCAAGTATCCTTGCATTATAGTGCAAGGGTGCCTGCAGTGGCAGTAGGCAACTGATTTTAGCACCAGTGTTAGGGGAAACACAGGGGTGCGCCGTATTGTTATAATTATGGCACATTCCTGCATTTTGGAAATGATGGAGGGAGGCGCTGCCAAAAGTGGCGCAGATCCACACTCTGACATTTCTTTATAAATATCCCCCTCAATGACGAGGCAAACAACGTTGGAACTCTTAGGAGAAGAAGTAGATGATTTGCCTCGGAGACAAAGACAATGACCTATTAAGGCAGTTATAAATCATCCAGCTCCTGCAACCTTTAAGGCAAAAAAGTTCAAGGTTACTTGCTGGGGTAGTAACTAAAGGCAGTATTTGCAAAGCTTTTTGGAGGTCGCAAACAGCCCGAATCACAGAATCAAGGGACCTCCTTTGCTTTGAGCATGAAAAAAAAATATTTTTTAAGAGCTGCCAGTGGCCCCACGGACAACTTTCTACTCTTGAAAAATTAAACTTGAAGCAATAGCAATACACAGTAGAGTTTTAAAGCTGATTTATTGCCGAAGAAATCCCCTGGTACAAGTGGGGCCAGAGTAACTACCACACCGACCATTTCTACAGCGATCCCCTGCTTACATTCCATTTTGCATCACAACATTCTGATATAGGTTTGCGACCAGGTCCCAATGGGTACATAAATAAAATAATACATACATTTCAATAGATATGTATAAAAAGAACATAGTCACAATGTTGCTTTATTTAGCATCAATTCTGTTTATTATTATTATTCTCACAACGCAAGTGCATTCTAACATAGCAAGTCGCCTATAACCCATCTGGGCTGGCTAATTTCGAGCTCCAGTACTCATCAACTGCCAACAAACCTGATGCCGGCAGCATGGCTAGGATGAGTTTTAATTAAATAAAGGGGAAGGGAAACAAAAAAGTTGTTGCTTTATTTGAAAGCAATCACAGACCTGGTGGTCTGCTGACCCCAGCAGGCAATCAACCCTGGGTTGGCAACGATTCTTTGTGGTTTGCAAATTGAGACCTACCTCATTAATTGTCAAGAGGTAGATCCATTTCCAACCCCACTAGGATTCACTATTTGCAGGATAAGTCTTTAGTACATTAGGAATCACAACACATCATTTTTGTATTCGGCCCTGAGTGTCATCAGCATTTGGTTGGACAGACACATGTTAACCGTAAAACAGCTGCAGCAGCGGACCATGAAATGTGTTAAATACGTCAAGGGACAGTGACACCCTCAGTGACACTGCAGCCATAGTGCTGATCACAGTGCTTTAACCTGCCTCGTGCACCATTTGAGAAGAGGTTGGGACCATTTTATTGTGAGATTTAAGGCTATAAACAAAATGCTTGCCTGTGAGACTACTTAATTTTTTTATTTACACTGGTTTTCTGAAATGGATAAAACCTAAAAAGTACATAATTCAGGTTTAGAATAAGAACAAGAATCATCAAGGAGGTGAGAACCTCTTTAATGTTTACATATATTATCACATATTCGCAGTCCTCATTATTAAATGCACTCTGGCCCGCACAATTCTTCTTAACATCATCGCTGCTGATGGTTTTCCCCTCCTGTGCTGCATTCCATGATTTACCGTTGTTCATGACGAGCTCAGCTCGTCATGAGCATTGAAGGGGTTAATCCAGTGCTTTATTTGAGCTCGTGGTTGCCGGTGGCGGCCAACAACAATCATTTTCGGGGACCGGCACTTATTATTCCTTGTCAGACACTTCCCCAAACGAAGAAAGGCAAAACATTCAAAGGAAAATAAGGAATCGAATGTCGGACTATGACACCAAGGGAGAAAGCAGGAAGCTGCAAGAGTGAGATGGGGTAAGGAGTGTATGGCAGTGAATTAAAGAGGCCAGAGGAAGCTTTGGTTTACTCAGCCTGAGTGTTTGGTGAGCTGACATTTATTTGTGCAGGCCACTGGCTTTTGAGTAGCGCTTCAGGCACCATACTGAGGGGCATATTCACAAGGATATTCACAAAGTTGTGATAAATTTACCCCACCATTCACAAGTAGGTGCCTACAGCAACACTTTTCCTGCGATAGCAGCCACAAAAAACATCGCCACAGCGGACCCCTGCAACTATCGCTAATGAGATGCAGAGTAGGCGTTCCCATGCACCAAGCCGCGACAACACCACACCTCAATATTCACAGTGCGTTAGTAGCAGGAATTTTACACCTGCTCTGACCTGGTGTAAAGTCGGACAGCAGCCTGCACTACAATAGGGAGCCCTGCTCAGGGCATCATCGGAAGGGCAACAGATGCCATGGAGCCACTCATCACGCAGCAGGGACACCCAAGAGGGACACAACACCCACCCGGCACATCCCCCTGGACCATGACAGAGGCAGTGCAGACAAAGAAAGCAGCCCCACAGGAAACGCACCTGCCGCACAGGCCCAACATCTGACAATGTCACTGTTCACTACAGGACGAAAGGGACAACCATCCTATGCATCCTGGCTATCATTGCCTAACAGGCCTATGGCACCAACACAGCAGACAACCAACATCCCACCCCACACCAAGTTGCTGGCTGTGCACCACCTGTTGGCCCCTAGCACACCCCAAAAAACACCCACCAGAGTCGGTGGAATCTCACACCCAGCCACATCCAAGACCCCCACGCCTGTCCTGGACATCACCAACACCCTGGCAACCCAGTCCCCGTACATCCCACACAATGCGCAGGAACTGCTGGAGACCAAGCAAGGACCATACACCATAGCCGGGTGCACGCATGTATAGGGAGCAATCTACTGCACACATGTTCCCCTGGTGACAAAGCACACAATCTGCGCAACAGGAAGCACATGTCACACATCAATGTTTCAAGCAACATCCAAACACCTTGGGACCTTCACCAATGTCGCCTCCAAATACACAGCCAGTGTTGGTGAGCCCTTCTCTCTCCGACAGTCCAACAGCAACCAGCCATTTCAGGATGGCAAAAATGGAAATGCACAGCCCCTTTGCAACTTCCTAATTAACACCCCACTTACCTCAACTCCACAACCATACAGTCCACAATTCTGGCAATGCACACATCACACGTCCAAAACCAACATGCCCACCCACCAGACACAATAGAAAAACTCACAATGGAAGCCTGGGCAAGCCGTGAACATGACCAATCTATGGCATGGAACCTCAGGAGGCAACCAGGCATATGTGAAGGATGCAGTAGTACCATGTTTGGGAAAGTTCACAATGCCTAGAGTGGTGGCGAAGTACTGAACAAAACGCAGTATGCAGAGCACACCCATATCCAAGGCGACATACACATCTGGTGAATGGAGTCTTGTGGAAAATGGATACAACCATGTCACCCCAGCCAGTGTGGGTCCTAGCGGAAATGTTGCCTATTACACCCCACCCGTAAGCGTGAGCAGAGTGGGATGCGTGGGCGAATGCCAGGCCAGCATAGGGATGTGAATAAAAAGCATGTAGCACTGGGTGTCATCCTCTTCCAGAAAGTCCAATGTCTCTGTCAGGGTGGTGCCTTCAACCTCACCATGAGGCTGATGCTGTCCTTGTTAGCGGAGTTGCCTGAGATCCTGTGCGCCTGTCATACCTCGGCCATCTGGACCACAAACCTGTCAGGGCCGACCATATGCAGCCAGGCCACATTGATCAGCATCTGACACCGGTGTGTGTCATGGAGGGCCCACCACGTGCCAGTGTAAGCTCCAAGCCCAAGGCCCGCAACCCGGCCAACCTTTCAGACCACCGCTGTCCCCCCGAAGCTGGCCCACATTATTTCTTTCTCGTTTACAAATTCTACCGGTGACCTCTTCGGCCTAGTGGGTCCCATATGTGAGACTTTGTCCTGGCTCCTAAATGGCAGTGACCCCAAATCAGGGACAGCAGCCACAGCACCAGACTCCCTTCGATTAGTGAGGCCTGGTTCCATATGCGCATCTTGCGACACATCCTGACAAAAACTTTGTCCAACGCCATCTGGCGAGCCGTGCTGCCACAAACCCTGTTCAAGGCCATCTGGCAAGCTGTGCTGCCACAAACTCTGTCCAACGCCATCCGGTTAGCCATGCTGCCACAATCCCTGTCCAACGCCATCCGGCGAACTGTGGATGAGGGACCAGGATAACCTTGCGGACTAGTAGGTCTCACATCCAGCACCTAGTCACGAATCATGGTTGGCTAAGTCCCCACCAGTGGACTCATGAAGAGGAGTAAGAAGAAGATGCAGTTCAGTCCGGACGAAAGCCAGGTCACAGTCACAGAGGTGATCGAACACGTGGTGAAACTGAACCTGAACTACGCAGGCCGGTGGGGCCACCAACCTATGCCGGCGACACTCGGTGAATGGCCCGTGCTGTCCCCTGCCTCCGGCATACACTGCTCTCGGCCTACGCTGTGCTCGGGTAGGTCACAGATTAAGAACTGAACATTGAGTATGCAAAGGCAGATTACACATCATTCCACGCAAGGAGATGCCTAAGAGGATGTTGCCTTGCAGCTTGGCGGAAAGAAAAGGATAATCATTACGGAAGTGTTCGTACACTACCAACAACTGCCCTGGTGTCACTAGCGCTGTGCATCACGAGCCAAAAAAATGTGGCTGTGGGCCACTGCTCACCGCTGCCTACAGCCTACACTGCGGCCCAGTAGGTCTCAGAGTCATGATTCAACAATAGCTCATATCAGTGTACCGGCATCATCGAAGTCTGCATCCCCACTCAGCCCCCGTGCCACTAAGTCTGTTCCCCGACATTCATGGACACTCTCTGGTCGGACAGTGGTGGCGATTGAGCCTATGGACTAGGGGGCAGTTTTCACCCTCATGTAGCTGTTACGGAATTGGTGGTGGCAACGGGCTGTCGCATTACACACCTCCATTTGCTGCTTACTGATAAAACCAAACCTTTCGGCGTATTGCCCTGGAGGACACCTTCCACTGTTCCACGAAACACTCCAAAACACACGCCTCGGACAATGATGGTTATCTGCTCAGATTGCATGGCCCATCTGACTGCACCCAAAGTCTCCGTCCCGTGGGTGGGTGCCTAAGCCTGCCGCAGTGCATCCGGGGCCACTAACTCTGTGCTAGTCAAGTCCGGGACCCCTTCTCCGGAGACATAGGCTTGCCCCTGAGGTGTGGGCCTTAGGCTCATCAACGCCATGAATCTGTGGCTTTGCGTTGTATCCAGCCTCAGGGCCCAAATGTGTCCCACTAGGGCTCACACACCAAAGCGAGTCCAGACCGGCTTGGACAATGCATCACCGCAGGAGGCACACACCACCATCTCAAGGACCACCTCCAAACGCCATCTGCCAGAGTTAAAGCAGTGGTTCAGACAGCTGATTGTGTTTGTGCTGTGGAGCGGTTGCCCAGGTATGTCACCTCAAACAGTGTGGGGGCCCTGAGACATTGGAGGTGAAGATGATGCAGGTCTGACACACCCCACTGCATCTGCATTAGGAATATATCGAAGGGACACAATCCGAGACTTCTTCTGCACATGAGCACGCTCATCTCTAGTGTCCACAGCCCAGTCCACTGCGACTCACGGACACTTCTGTTTGCATGTTGGCTGTCCTCTGGACTTTATCCAGTTCATCCACTGTTGCTCATCAGTTGACTCTGTATTGCATGTGTTTTCTGTTTGCGATGCACTGGTGTCCAATGTCCAAGTGGTGGCCAACACCAGACATTCCGTGCGGGTTGGCTTACACCCACCCCACACTCATCCAGCACAGGTGTCGCTGACCATGTGGCCCTGCCAGTAAAGGGGCCAGGCGCATGTGCCCTTAGCCAGTTCAACATGGTCTCTGCATCTGTCCCTGTGGTCTTGTAGTATGCATGTGGTCCCTGGGCCCTACAACTTTACAATGTGCGGTGTACCATGGATGCAGACATGTCACCGGAAGCAGCAGGTTGGGGCTTGGACATGTAGCTTTGTTGTCACCCACTCCATTTGTGAGGGGAGTGGCAAGGGCCGTCGTACGCACAGCCAACATGGGTGTGTGACAGCTAATTGGGCGACCCTGGGCGCGATTCTGTGCTGTGCATGTCCATCTTCATGTGTCTCCATGGCAACATGGGTCTCCTTAGTGGGGTGTGGGTTGGCCCTGTAGGGTGATAGACCCCTATGTATGTATCTTGGTTCACATTCCATGGGTTTGGCCCCCACCCACACCTGTTGGGCCACCTCCTTTTGTCAATCTGACACATGGCATTGGGGTGCCATGTGTGGGTGAATGAAGTGTATTGAGCCAGCTGTGGCTGCGGGTGATTCCTGCTGTGTGGTCTGTTGCTGGCCCGGTGTTCTCCTCTGAGTAGCTTGACTGTCCATGTCCTGCGGGGTGTTGCGTGGGATATCCATGGACTGTTGTGTGGCGTAGGTGTCGATGGTGTGGTGGCCCTCTCCGGCATCACGGATGCGTTGTGTTATGTGTTCTGCTTCAGGTGTTGTGTGCACCTCTGCGATGTGAAGGGGGTGTGCATGTTGCCTTTGTGAGGGCATATATGTTGGCACATTTTGCTAGTTTGCATGCAGACTATATGGCAATGTACATTGTGACTGGGGGGTTCTGGATTCCTCTGCTAGTGGGTCAGTTGCTGGTAGTGTTCTGTCACCTCTGTGACGCTGGTCTTGTTTTCCTGTAGTCTGCACCCGGTTTTCCTCTCCCTTTTCTCCTTGGCCTTCCCCGACCCCGTTGTTCCTTGCTGGTTTGTGGGGTTTGTAGGGTTCGAGTAGGCCTCTGCACTGGGTCAGGGTGCATCCATGTTGCTACGTGCTTTGGCTTGTTTCTGGTGTATTTTCCACAGGGTTTTTATGGTGCATTGTCCCGCCAGACACATCGGATTAGCAGGTCTGTGGTTGGTTTTCCCTACTTTTTGTCCTGCGGTTGGCCTCATCGCCTGTTTTTTTGCGTTTGCGTAAAGCATTTTTGTGGGGTGGCATTCCTTCTCATGTAGACATTTGCCACGTTATTTGGTGTCTGCCGCATGCTACTGCCTTGTTGTGAACTCCACATTGACACAGGGTTATTTTGCAGCGATGAGCTGCGATGTTGAAAGTTGCGTTACGCTACTCTTGCAGTAGTTATCACACGTTCTTGTGAATATACCCCTGATTATTTTACAAATTAGACGCTGTCCGAATTGTAATGTTTTATTCTGTATGATGTTAGTTAAAGGAATGCTTTAAATACCTGATTATTTAATGAAGTTGGATATATGCTGTTTAAGTGCACTATGTGTGATATTGTCAACCGAGTTAGAGAAACACATTTACTTTGTAAGAGGGTGCTTTTCGTGCGGGAAAACTAATAGTCAACTAAGCATAGATTTCTCATTATCGATCTAATAAAGGAACAATAAAACTAGCTTAATTAATGCTACATTTCCATGCACAGCCTCCCTATGATCTGGACCTCAATATCACCCATCAAGAAACTTCACCAACTAGAAATTATTTTTGCACGTGATATGCCAGCAGATTAATATCGCCTTTAAAAGTTGCCCTTAGTTCTACTTATCTCTGGGCGCCCAAACATTACTGCATCAGGTTATTTTTTTCTGAGCAGGCACATAATTAAGTCTCATTTCTTTTTTTTAACCACAGGACTGTGAGGTTATAATCTCCCAATCAATTATGGATATAGACCCTTTAATTAAGTATAGTTTTATGAGAGCTTCTTTCTAAGCGTTGATACATGGCATTTCAGTTATTATCCCATCTGCATTGCGGTATTACATATTTACATCATTCCGTAATTATGAGTAATCCTTTCCTGATCCAAAATAGTATTTTATGTTAAGAGCTAAAAAACAGTGGGCCTCATTTATGAAAGCCTTGCGCCGCCGGTGCGTCACTTTTTCCCATGTTAAAAGTGACGCACCAGCGGCGCAAGGCCTTCATAAATAAGGCCCTGTGTGCGGAATCATCTTGGAGATGCCTTAAAAATACAGACACATTTCCACTCCATAAAAAAGTAAACAATAAATGAATCCCATTAGAAACACATGGAGCAGTTGTTAGTTTAGCCACATATTTGGACCATTATCGCAGTGGGATCCACTCACCCTACACTCATGGATTCACTATGTGTGAGACTAATTGAAAGGAAGTAAAGACGTCACCTTTGTGCAGTCAGGTTACACATGGACTTTGACCTTTGCATTTTCCAGCTCATTATTTGTCTCGTTAGACTAGCGCTATGAGAGACAGTAAGAAAGAGAGGAAAAGTAGGACATAGTTGGCACGAGTCTCCAGCAGGAGTGATGTACACAGCTATTTTTTTCAGAACAGATTGTGGCTGTTCTGGCTGATTCTTACAGCTGAGGGCTGATTAAAACGCGACACACAAATAATGCTTGCTGGTAGAACAGGCGTTAAAAATAAAAACAACTGAAATTGAATGAAACTGAATCGAAATAAAAATAAGGGCTTTCAATTACGGCATGGATTAAGAGGGGTCTGATATGCAATCTATTTTATACATATTTGAAGTAAAAAATGTGATGGGATTTAATATGCACTTTTGTCAAAAAGTGCTTAAAGTTTTTACAGCTTATCTCGTTTCTCTTAGGCAGTTCTTCTTGGTATGGTCCAACCTAAAATGTAATGCCAAACCTATCTGGAGATATGCGTCCTCGTTCCCTCCATCACCCACTAAATACCACCTCAATCAAGATATCTATTAATGACGAATGTCCCAGATGGGTTTCACTCATTTAATACTCCAGGATTTTAGCTTTTGGCTACACTGTTTGGGACTTTTACTGTGAGTGAAACTCTCCAACTAAGTCTCAGTAAATTCTGTGAACATGGACTAGGAGTGCTAACTGTCAGTGTCTGTCTTTTAAGATAACTGCTGCGCACCTAGGGTGAGAGGCTCTTATTTATTTATTTAGTTATTTATTTATTAAAATGGTTTTATATAGCGCTGGCTGGACCCTAGGGTATCAGAGCACTTTACATGGAAACATCAATATAAGCATAACATAACAGTGTCACTAGAATTAATTCAGGCGAGTTGAGGAAACATTTATGTAAACGGTATGCTATAATAACCATAGCGATAGTGTAAAGCAACGAGGTGTACGAGAGCCAACGACTAAAGATACCAAAATTACAGAGAAAGGGCATGAAGATTGATAGTAGAGACAAAATAAGGGAGGGGGGAAACTTGAGGGAAGAGGACTAAAATTGGGAGGATGAAGATGCGCAGGGATAGTGTGGAAAAGAATAATGAGCAAAAGGGGGAATTTGGATGAGTGAGATGAGAGGGAAGAGTTGGCTGGTGTGGGCGTCGAGTGTGAGGGGGTGAGGGAAGTTTACAGTAGAATATCGGGGAGAGGCCAGGACAGAGAGAAAAGGTCCAGAGATCTTAACACTTCTAAATGAAAAAAAGAGGGTAAGGAAGTAGGATAGGGGAGAATTAAGAGGGAGCGGGGGGGGGGAGCAGAAAGAAGGGAGGGTGAAAAAGAAAAATTGAAAGAAGCAGAGTAAACATGGACAAGTCTCTAGCACACATGTGCAAGCTGAGCATGGAAGGCTGCCGTCGCCTCAGGCAGGTATCTGCATTCAGGTTACAGGTTGTACATATGCTCTAGAGTGCAGGGGCTTCTTTTGGTTGGTTCTAAAACTGCAGTAGCAGCAAAGTAAAAGTATAAGAGAGACTTATGCACACATTTAGTATATATCAGCGTGTTTACAATTATGTCATTTACAATGAAAGATTAAATGTCTTAATGAATGTTATTGAAAGACGGTACCATCTACTTTGATTTCAGTTGTGTTATATTAGTTGGTGATAACATGTTTTGTTATTTATCAATGCAGTGACACCCTGGACATGCTTTTAGGCCTGTATTTTTGACCACAAGTATCCTTTATATTGTAACTAGTATAGGTGGGGGCATTGAGATTATTGGGTTCTGTGCTTGCTGAGGTTGTGAGCTGTTTTTTGAACGTGTCACCAAAAGTAATTCCATCTGCCTAATCGTAGATATTTGTAACTTAATGCATATTATTTAATAGCGTGGGCATAATACAATACTGTGTTAGTAATAAAAGTGCTAATTGTACCATAATGTATTCAGTCTTGATATTGTGTACCAGCAAGTTGGGTTACTTACCCACACAACTGCCCCTGAATATGCCTCGGACAGCTCAACTTGACTACCCGGAAACAGTCTAATGCTACATTGGGGAATTTGGTTCCCAGTATGGAAAATGTTGTAGATTTACTACATGTGAAGGACTCACATATTTCACAAATAATAATCCATTTGTTTACAACTACTAAAGCCTTAAATCAAAATGCCATAAAGCTACAAACTCCTGAAGACTAGAATGAGGAAGATATAGTCAGAGTAGTTAGACCATATTAATAAACAAATCATTAGCTCATTATTAGTCTTTACTGAAGGGAATATAGTGCACATAATTAGCCTATGCTAAACACAATGCACAATGATACAATAAATAGTGAGTAGTGAGTTCATATACAAATATGAACACTCACAAAAGCTGCAATACTGCCAAAAGGCCATTTAGGTTAGCGATCACTACATAAATGCATTCGCCAATAATGTAAACTCATAACCATACAACACAATGATATTGCCCCCCTCTGGTAGAAAGTTTCCCTAGAGATCCTCACATGTGATTAGAGTGCTATAAAAACACGGATAACATAACATAATGCAACTGTTAGAAATTTGGTCTCTAGTTTGCAGAGGAATGCACCCTGTCCAAGTAGGGACCGCCATCGTAGTCAGGGTATTTCACTGCACAATCCTAAATGATCCTTTGCTCACTTTCTGGTAGCTTGGCACAGAGCTGGCAGGTTTAACTTAGAAGACAATGTGTAAAGTATTTTTGCAATAAGTCATGCAATAAAACAGTGAAAACACCACAGAAAGACTCCACAGCAGTTAAGGAAAATAGAGAACATTTATCTGAGTAAAATAAGACCAACACAACAAAATTCCAACTTGTAAAAGTTGAGATATTTAATTGTGAAGAATTAAATGCAATAAAGCGTTTAAAAGCAGGTAGCACTAAAAAGGTTACTTTAGGACCCGTTGGACCAGGGCAAAGTTAAAATTTGGGTAGACCTCATGGAAGCGCACGCTGGCTTCTAGCCCCAACCAGGCCCCAGTGAACAAAGTACCTTTCCTGCTTGCAATCAATGAAACGCATTGATCTTCTCCAGCAGTGAAGACAATGCATCAATTCCGACTAAATCGCATGGGTTGATGCATTGCAGTTGAGCCTCCCAGTTGGGACCTTAGATTCATGCTGCGTCATTGTCGAACCTGGCAGTCAGGTTGATGGGCCGAAGTCAAGCCTTGCAGTTAGATCCTGCATCATTGTCGAGCTGTGCAGAGCTCACTTATACCCAAAAGTGGTTTTGAAGTGGAGGGGACATCAATTGCTGACCTCTGAAGTGCCTTTCTGCCTAGTCTCCATGTGTGAAGGGACTGGATAGCCCCAACTAACCTTTCGCACAGCTCCATGCCGTCTCTGACGTGCATGTATTTCACATTCCTTTTTTATCAGTTTTCTCGTTTTTCGTAGTTTACACCACATTTTAAATTCTTTTAGCCATCTTTTATCTTCTTTGCTTCAAAGGTCCACAACCAGTGTACAGTGCCAATTTTCAAATTTCTACTATTCAAATTGAGCCAATCCAGGTCTCTTTCAAAGAATAGGACTGATGCAAAAGTTCATCACAGGCATTCTTTATTACACATAAAAGACCCAATGCATTTCGGGCTGTTGAGGCCCTTCTTCGGGGGTCACTAGAAATTAAAATAAATATGCACAATTAATACCAGTAATCCTAAGTAAATGTATCATCCAAACATGTTATACATTCCATGCCTCCTTCTTTGTATAAGTAAAATTAATTTCAATAAAGGCATCGCGTGTGTTTCATTCAGTGTTCTGTTCTAATCATGTATTTTTAAACCTTCATGGGCACACACACTCTTTCCCGCTCCATCCGCTACTACTCCCCGGTAATCCCCCTGTCTGTCACATCCTCCTCGTGCTAAAACCCACTAGTCTGTGTTACTGGCATTCTGTTTAAACAACGTCCCTACTCTTCGCTTGTTGCTATTATTGAATCGCTCTCTATGTTACAAACGCGCATAAGTTGCTGCTATGATATCCAACTGTTGGTAACCTCTCTTATCAAGAAATGCCCTGTTAACTAGATCAAATAACATAATGCCGTTTTAGCGTACCTGCTCTGTTCGACGTTAAAACCCAGCTATTGCGCCATCCTCCCGAGCTCAGGAAACCATTTCAATCCCCCGCCCGCGCTCTTTAATCACTCCACCTGTGTACCCAGAATCCCTCCCGATTAATTGGAAAACAAAGAGCTTCCCGCCTCCCTGTGTGTAAAAACTGCATTTCCCACAGTACATTTCACCAGCGTAGCGACCGAACTCTAAATCCTGTCAGCTTTCAAAGAAAGTTGAAACCCATAAAAAACATCACGCTGCAAATGTCTTCAATGTCCATCTACTTATAGTTACTTCTGGTTTCATTGTTTAAACTTGTGATGAACTTTTCGATGTTCCGTCGACTTGTGTGGATCCCAAATGTTCCTCTATGATTTTGAAATTTCCTTTAAGTTGTCCAACGGGTGCAATCCCTGGTTAGGGCAATAGTTACGAAAGTTTCATCTGAGATAGGGGTTGCACACCTCTTAATTCATATGTCTTTTATTCACTCGTTTTTTTACTCCCGCTTTCATCAGAATTGCGTGCGGATTGGTGTAGGCATGCCCAACTGCCATAAGTTAAGAGAACTCCATGTGTGAAGGGACTGGATAGCCCCAACTAACCTTTCGCACAGCTCCATGCCGTCTCTGACGTGCATGTATTTCACATTCCTTTTTTATCAGTTTTCTCGTTTTTCGTAGTTTACACCACATTTTAAATTCTTTTAGCCATCTTTTATCTTCTTTGCTTCAAAGGTCCACAACCAGTGTACAGTGCCAATTTTCAAATTTCTACTATTCAAATTGAGCCAATCCAGGTCTCTTTCAAAGAATAGGACTGATGCAAAAGTTCATCACAGGCATTCTTTATTACACATAAAAGACCCAATGCATTTCGGGCTGTTGAGGCCCTTCTTCGGGGGTCACTAGAAATTAAAATAAATATGCACAATTAATACCAGTAATCCTAAGTAAATGTATCATCCAAACATGTTATACATTCCATGCCTCCTTCTTTGTATAAGTAAAATTAATTTCAATAAAGGCATCGCGTGTGTTTCATTCAGTGTTCTGTTCTAATCATGTATTTTTAAACCTTCATGGGCACACACACTCTTTCCCGCTCCATCCGCTACTACTCCCCGGTAATCCCCCTGTCTGTCACATCCTCCTCGTGCTAAAACCCACTAGTCTGTGTTACTGGCATTCTGTTTAAACAACGTCCCTACTCTTCGCTTGTTGCTATTATTGAATCGCTCTCTATGTTACAAACGCGCATAAGTTGCTGCTATGATATCCAACTGTTGGTAACCTCTCTTATCAAGAAATGCCCTGTTAACTAGATCAAATAACATAATGCCGTTTTAGCGTACCTGCTCTGTTCGACGTTAAAACCCAGCTATTGCGCCATCCTCCCGAGCTCAGGAAATCATTTCAATCCCCCGCCCGCGCTCTTTAATCACTCCACCTGTGTACCCAGAATCCCTCCCGATTAGTTGGAAAACAAAGAGCTTCCCGCCTCCCTGTGTGTAAAAACTGCATTTCCCACAGTACATTTCACCAGCGTAGCGACCGAACTCTAAATCCTGTCAGCTTTCAAAGAAAGTTGAAACCCATAAAAAACATCACGCTGCAAATGTCTTCAATGTCCATCTACTTATAGTTACTTCTGGTTTCATTGTTTAAACTTGTGATGAACTTTTCGATGTTCCGTCGACTTGTGTGGATCCCAAATGTTCCTCTATGATTTTGAAATTTCCTTTAAGTTGTCCAACGGGTGCAATCCCTGGTTAGGGCAATAGTTACGAAAGTTTCATCTGAGATAGGGGTTGCACACCTCTTAATTCATATGTCTTTTATTCACTCGTTTTTTTACTCCCGCTTTCATCAGAATTGCGTGCGGATTGGTGTAGGCATGCCCAACTGCCATAAGTTAAGAGAACTCCATGTGTGAAGGGACTGGATAGCCCCAACTAACCTTTCGCACAGCTCCATGCCGTCTCTGACGTGCATGTATTTCACATTCCTTTTTTATCAGTTTTCTCGTTTTTCGTAGTTTACACCACATTTTAAATTCTTTTAGCCATCTTTTATCTTCTTTGCTTCAAAGGTCCACAACCAGTGTACAGTGCCAATTTTCAAATTTCTACTATTCAAATTGAGCCAATCCAGGTCTCTTTCAAAGAATAGGACTGATGCAAAAGTTCATCACAGGCATTCTTTATTACACATAAAAGACCCAATGCATTTCGGGCTGTTGAGGCCCTTCTTCGGGGGTCACTAGAAATTAAAATAAATATGCACAATTAATACCAGTAATCCTAAGTAAATGTATCATCCAAACATGTTATACATTCCATGCCTCCTTCTTTGTATAAGTAAAATTAATTTCAATAAAGGCATCGCGTGTGTTTCATTCAGTGTTCTGTTCTAATCATGTATTTTTAAACCTTCATGGGCACACACACTCTTTCCCGCTCCATCCGCTACTACTCCCCGGTAATCCCCCTGTCTGTCACATCCTCCTCGTGCTAAAACCCACTAGTCTGTGTTACTGGCATTCTGTTTAAACAACGTCCCTACTCTTCGCTTGTTGCTATTATTGAATCGCTCTCTATGTTACAAACGTGCATAAGTTGCTGCTATGATATCCAACTGTTGGTAACCTCTCTTATCAAGAAATGCCCTGTTAACTAGATCAAATAACATAATGCCGTTTTAGCGTACCTGCTCTGTTCGACGTTAAAACCCAGCTATTGCGCCATCCTCCCGAGCTCAGGAAACCATTTCAATCCCCCGCCCGCGCTCTTTAATCACTCCACCTGTGTACCCAGAATCCCTCCCGATTAGTTAGATCAGTTAGATCCTGCATCATTGTCGAGCTGTGCAGAGCTCACTTATACCCAAAAGTGGTTTTGAAGTGGAGGGGACATCAATTGCTGACCTCTGAAGTGCCTTTCTGCCTAGTCTGCCTGACAGGCTAACCTTGGGGGGTAAATCAGTGCTTTGTGTGTGGACAAGACACTACCTATTGAAATATATGTTCCAGCCCCTTCCATTCCTCCCTGTCCAGGAAGGCCTATCAGAATGTAGATGAGTGCTCAGAAAATAGATGAGCCTCACCTTCCTTTGTTTGTGGCTGTCCAGAGGAAATGCACAAAGTGTGGCAGTCACCCAACCCAGACGTGTATTGGAGACGGGCTGTAATCCAGAAAAGAGCTAAGAGAAGAGAAATATCTACTTTCTAAAAATGGAATTTCTACAACACAAATGTTAAATCCAACTTCCTTAGAGAAGAATATTTTTCAAGACCATTCTAGACATACAAAACATGAAAAAGCTACTCCTCTTTGATCAGGAATTATATCTTAAAGGTTGATTAGGAATTTCTCAATGCTAAACTATGTTAGGAGTGGGCCTCACAGTAATAAAAAATTAAATAGATTGATAGTAACTAACAAGTCATGTAAACCATGAACGTACATGGCCTGCCTTTTACTTACATGGCACCCTGCCCTTTGGGTTACCAAGGGCATTTCTTAAGGGTGACCTATATATAATAAAAGGGGAGTTTAAGGCTTGGCTAGTAGTTTTAGGTGAATAGTCAAATTGGCAGTAAACTGCACACAGGTCCTGCAATGGCATGCCTTCGACAGGATTGAAAGTTGCTTGTGTGGGAGGCACAATCAGTGCTGTTGGTCCACTAGTAGCATTTAATTTACAGGCCCTGGGTAGATAGCCCTTCAAAGAATCCTATTTAGTCTCTAACTTACAATGCCCACTCTCTCTGTACTTCTTCACTCAGCATCCATCATAAGATGGAGGATGAGCAACATTGATTTCCTTCAATTCTCATCTGTCAAAGTAGGTTTTGAAGTTATGATTGTCTACTAGATCAATCAAGAATTAATAAACCTGATGTTACTGTGATATTTCTTGTATTCATTTAGGATGTAGCATCCCTTAAATCTATATGGATGATCTAGAGAAATATATTCCTTCGCATTTAATCCCACACATACATTGCTGTCTCCAAATGTACCATGCATATCTCATTAACACAGTAGCATTTATACCATTATCTAATAGACATAATGTATTAATTACTTCATGTGTTTAGTACAACTTAATAAAGA
Organism: Lissotriton vulgaris; assembly: GCF_964263255.1. Taxonomy (NCBI): domain Eukaryota; kingdom Metazoa; phylum Chordata; class Amphibia; order Caudata; family Salamandridae; genus Lissotriton; species Lissotriton vulgaris. The sequence goes on from NC_141690.1 coordinate 50,293,970, forward strand.
ACTATGCCTCAATTAAGGAGGGCTTTTTCTTTACAACAAACATATTTTTGGATTGCAACATAAAGGGTTCAGGCAGGACACTTTTTTTTGTTATCAATATGTTATTGAAACATAGATGCCAAAACTGTTTTGATAGCCATTGCAAATGGCAGACAACATAGTCTCCAGTTTAATAGAAGTGGCTGGATGAATTGATAATGTAATACATGTATATTTTAAAAGGAGGTCTGTTGCAGTGCAGATGGGATAAGAGAATTTGAGCTGGCTTAAATTCATTGTGAGCACAAATGCATGTTCTCGTGTGCAGATTGAGCTAGTTACAATAATGTCTAAATCAACCCAGTGTTTGTGCAAATGTTGCTATGTTGCATATGGGATTGTAACTGTTAATACATTGGTATGGCATATTCAGGCCTTATAATTTAATTGGTCCTTCAAAACAAAATATTGTCATTTATTTTTTACTATTGCGTTAGTCTGTAGTGCTTTACTGTATTTACACTGTAGGCAAAAATGTCATCAAAGTAACATATTTGTATTCGCTGGAGAAGAGCTTAACATCTCTTTCTATTGGTAAATAAAATTCCTTGCAAATATAACATAATTTCAGGCATATTACCTCTCATTCCTTTGAGTTTGGTCTAAATTCATCTGAGTCTGTCTTAAATTAGATTTAGGCTTTGAACTACCCTGCTGGAAGAAGCTAGTTAGCAGGTATAAGATTCATTTCCCACAAAACAGGAAATTAGGCTCAACTGTTGGTTGCAGAGTCCTCTTCATTAAAAAGGAATATTGTGGGGCAGAATCTAAATAGGTTAGTTACGTTAATTCTAACGTTTGAAACAGAGCATGCCATTTCTCTGTGAAATAAGTGGAGACTGCCACACCTGTGGTGCCACTGACAGGTGGAACTGCCCTTTGAAGATTTGGAGGCAAGGACTGGACCTCCATTTTATTTTGAAGAACAGGTCTTGGCTTCTGCGACAGCAGACAGAGACGAGTTAAAATATGAAAATCAGCTATTGAGAAGTTTTAATAATTTAGAGTCTGGCAGGCAACAAATTAACATTCCTGATATCTGAAGCATGCCACCAGCAGCATAATGTCACACATCATATCAAAAACATCCCAACAGAGCCAGACATATCCTCCTCAGATTAGACTGATTGCATGCTTTTATAGGGATTACATTCAGTCTCCATTTTAATGTTCCTTTTTATCTTAGCATCTTTTTAAGATGGTAGTTTGACCATATTTTTCAGGACCAAAAGTACACTTTATGCATGCATTTATTTTTGGTAGCCATTGTTGCTCTGTTCTCTGCACTGCTACAGCTTCCTGAGATAATACACCAAGGTATGGGTTGAGAGCATTTCAACAGGGTCTGGAAGAAGGGTACTCTCACAATGCTGTTGTTAGTAACATTAGGAACAATTAACATGGTGAATTGTTTGTGTTATTCACCATTCTAATAATGCTTATAACAATGATGTGCCTCATCTGTCTAATACTTGCAGTTCCTGTTTTATATACAAGGAATAGATCTTTTCAATAAACATTTGAACATTTATTTTTGTCTCTTCTCTTTTTGAAACCTTGGACATGCAAACGTGATCAACGAAAGGATTAGATCTGTTTCCGTAAATTTCTTGGGAATAAGAGTGGTCATGTTGAAGGTTACTGATAGCATACTTAACTCCGGAGGTTTAGTAGTTTAGTTGTTGTACTGTGAGCTAGCCGAACCATCATTTATTGATGATATAGGAAAACTGGGTCCCTATTTCATAAAATTGTGCTGGTCTAATACACAGTGCTACTAAATTTGTACAAATCATATAACATGGAATACGTTTTCTAGCACAGGAGTGCTCACCTATCCCTTGCTGCAGAATCCTTCCTTGTTGGAGCCTGAAGTCTGTCCGCCCTTCCAGCCTGCCACGGACGCTGCTCCTTGCCGCACCCGCTGCGCGGGTGCCACTGCGCGGGTGCCGCTGCGTGTCTCTCTCGCTGGGAGAGCGCGCCAGGCGAACTTGGGGGCTGAGGCGGTGAGTCATCGGCAGGGGAGAAGCACGGCAGGGGCTCGCTCTACCAGGAGTCCCTGCGTGGCAAACATCATCCGGCCAGCGCCCCCTGCTAGCCCCGCCCCCCGCCCGGCAGAGTGAGCAGTGAAAAGAGACCTCCACCTGGGCTATAGCGGGAATACGTTTTCTAGCACAGGAGTGCTCACCTAACCCTTGCTGCGGAATCCTTCCTTGTTGAAGCCTGAAGTCTGTCCTCCCTTCCAGCCTGCCACGGACGCTGCTCCTTGCCGCACCCGCTGCGCGGGTGCCGCTGCGCGGGTGCCGCTGCGCGGGTGCCGCTGCGTGTCTCTCTCGCTGGGAGAGCGCGCCAGGCGAACTTGGGGGCTGAGGCGGTGAGTCATCGGCAGGGGAGAAGCGCGGCAGGGACTTGCTCTACCAGGAGTCCCTGCGTGGCAAACAACATCCGGCTAGCGCCCCCTGCTAGCCCCGCCCCCTGCCCGCCTTCCGGGCTACTTCAGTAAGAGCAGAGACCGCTCCGCGGGACGCGAGCGAGACGCCCGGAGCGAAGCCCTGGCAAAGGGCGGGCCCGTTGTTGCCCGTTAGTGCCCGGTAGAGACCGGACCGGGCCACCCCCCTTGGCTTTTGCTGTCACTATTGGTACCACTCAGCGTATAGGACTCTATATATGTCCACCATGCCTGGTAGAACCAGAAGTAAAACTAAAACAGCGATGGCCGTAGCACAAGTCACCGGGCCTATAGATCAATTTATTTCCCGGGTTAATGAGACAATTGACCATAGTATTATTCTATTGGAAAAAAGAGTATCTTTGGACCTTATGAATGCCAAACGCTCGTACTTGGGCCTTCTAGCAACTGCAAGCTCACATGCCCAGCAATCTCTAACTAATTGCTCCCTTCCTTTACCTTCGACTGTTGCTGGTACACATACAGTCCCAAGCGCAGTTAACTTATCAGTAACTCAATCGGATTCTGACCCGTCATTAGTTGATCTAGAGGTCACTCCAGACCTAGAAGCCTGCCAATCACCCGAAAAGTCAGAGTTAACTATAGATGAACATCCCCAAGAATCAAGGGTAGGAGCCATTCCCGTATTGTCAGAATTAGGGAATACAGGATCTACCAAGAACGCGCTTAAGATTAAGAAAAAGCCTAAAACTAAAATCAGGAACCACAACCTTGTCTCACCTACCCCAAACTCTGCATCAGGCATACCTTGTTTGGTCGAAAATATGGTAATAGATCTAAAATCGGACCTTGAAGCTACGATAACGGCTCAAATTAAGCCTTTAATGTCCAAAATTGATAGACTGACATCATTAATCAATTCAAAATGGGCTAATAAGGCAAGTGGGATTGTGCCTACACAGACGCACGGGAAAACAAAAGAAGTGCCTCTGGAAAATACAACTAGTAGCAAGTCTTCGAGAGATCCTTCTACTAAGGCCAAAATTTTACCAGATAACCTAGGAACAGCAACACAACATCTGACTAAAATGGGGGGAAAATCTGTTGTACCTCCCCCAACCCCTAGTGTTATTGGCCCCACCCCGGAGATGCAAACAACCTCTGGTCCAAAAAAAGTGACCAATCAACTAGAAAACGGTTCTAAAGGTTTGGATACTAACTTGACATCAACTTCTTCCCCAAACAAGACTCAGGAATCAAAAACAAGGCCAGCTCGTTTTAAGACAATCAACTTGCCGCCGGAAGTTTCTCCCTTTGTGGTTGTATTGACGGGTGTACCACCACTGAAGGAGGGAAGAAGAGAAACTTTCGTTGAACTGAGAAATAAGTGTGCCCAGTGGCTTCAGTTGCACAAACCACTACCCATTCATATGAGTGGTGAAATACTTGCAGTTAGAAGAGGAGAGTGTGTGGGCAGAAACACCAAGACTATAGCAGGAGATGTTGTAACTGTTAACTTCAGGGATACAGGGGTAGTGAATTATATATGTAATACACCTAGCAGTGGACCTGCTACTCAAATCAATCCACTTCCCTTGTCTTACTTCTTACCCATGCCCCCAAGACAACATCCCCCTAGATTCAGCTTCCCAATTAACAGAGGGTATACACATGCTCCACACCATACTATTCATCAGTGGCAGCAACCATGGCAAGGCCCACCTCCTCCATTTGACCCCTTTGTATCCCAGTTTGCCCACTGGAATAGATTCTGTGCGATGGATGAGGTAGACTGACTTAATTCTGATGAAGCTTCCTCCATACATTTTGCCATCAATAGGGGCGAGGAGGAGGGTTCTTCAGTCACATCTCACCCCACATGCCCTAATCTCCCAACTGCGATGGCTACCAGCCTGACCAAGCTAACACCTTTTGTTCTAGAGAGTGAATGTGTAGATCCCCATAGCCTTAGAGATATTAATGGCACTAGAGGAGAAACCACCAAGGATAAAATAAAAATCCTCAGTTGGAACCTCGCAGGCATCCACAGGAAATTAGGTCTGCCCGAGTGGAGTGATTTGGTTGAAGCACATAAGATCTGCATGTTTCAGGAGACCTGGAGCACTGAACCACTCCACCGGTTTGGGTTTGTTACCTATTTTGTTCCAGCAGAGAAACCCAGGCATGGGAAGGGGCGCCCCTCGGGGGGCCTCATTATTTGGGTAAGCATCTCCCTTAACTGCCGAATAACATCCAAGCAGATAAATAACTCAGATATCCTAGGCATTTCTCTGTCTAATCCCCGTAGAGGTTTGACTCTAGATCTTTACAATGTCTATGCTAGAGGTACAAAAAATGGGTGCACCTCATCTGTAATATCCGATCTTGAGGTGCAACTTAGGGGCTACAAAGAAGCCGATCATACCCTAGTAGCAGGCGATTTTAACTGCACGTATGAGCCACTTCCCCTGGATGGAATTCCTGACCTAGGTGAAGAAGATAGTAGATGGGGTATTCCTTCACTTTCCATCCCCCCGATTAAGCGCTGGACCCGTAGTGCAGTGCAGTTAAATGCACTGACTTTGGAGTTTGGGCTAAGAGCCACTAATGGCCGTACATCTTCTAACCGGATGGGCGCTCCAACGTTCAACAGGGTTGGTCATACCTCGAGGATTGACTATATTCTGTTGGACTTGGGGCTCTGGAGTTCGGTCGAAGATATGACAATTATACCGACTGTGGAGAGCGACCATAACTCGCTTTCCCTAATCATCACGAATCCCTGGTCCAATGGAGCATTGTTAGCACCACCTAAATGTATACACAGTGTCACTGTCTCCTCTTGTGGAAGACGCCTAAAGTGGGACAAAGTTGCCAGTAACGCTGATAAACTTTCTAGTATAGAAGAGGTACTTATAGCCTCACAAGCAGAGATCGATACTATTGATTTAGCCACGGTAGCGGATAGGGCAACACCCATTTTTGAAGCTGCTGTTATGGCTATAGGGGAAGTTTTTTGGGTAAAGGGTACTACAGGGAAGAATATGTCCCAGAACAAATCCAAGGGGATACATGACTGGTACACCGTAGCATGTAGGAAAGCTAAGACTCGGCTAATCGAGGCTGTTAAGGGCAAATCCCAACCCCTAATACAGATAGCCAGGAAAGAACACAAGAGAACACTGGGGCTAGCAAAAAAGGAGTGGGAAGAGGCCTACTGGTCTACCCTTAAAGAAGCTAGCTCTAAGAAAGATTCAAAATGTTTTTGGGATACCATAAGAGCTCGAAATAGGCCAGATAGTGACTTGATAACTTGCAACATCCCAAGTCAGGCGTGGGTTAAACACTTTTCAAAGCTCTACACCCGTCAAGATGACCATCTCACTCCTACTGTTTCTTGTGATCCTGATGGGGGGGTGGTGGCTCCACTATTGTTCCCTCCAATTTGGGACACCCAGCCTAATGACTTTGACTTTACAACTAAGGAAGTGGATTACGCAGTAGGCACTATCATTCCCCAAAAAGCGGCTGGCCCGGACGGTATTCCTGGCGACCTCTTGAAATCTGATATCACGAAGTGGGGAAAACTGATCCACTCCCTACTCGTCGCCATCTGTAGTGGCGCCCCTATTCCCTCTTCGTGGAAAGGGGCGGAGGTGGTCCCTATTTATAAAAAAGGCCCCAGAGAAGATCCATCAAATTATAGGCCCATTAGCCTGTTAGATATCAGCCAAAAAGTAGTCGGCAAGGTCCTACTGGTCAGAATTTTAAACTGGGTAGAAGAAAATAAAATCCTTTCTGACTACCAGGCGGGCTTTAGAGTGGGTACCGGGACAATCGAACAAGCTTTTAGACTAATGATGGTGTATTGGAAAGTTGTGGTCATAGGCAAGGGCAGTCTTTATCTCGCGTTTATCGATTGAAAGACTGCCTTTGACCTTGTACCTAGGGAGACCCTATGGAGTGTATTGGCTGATATGGGGTTGCCCCACTACTTGCTATCCCTACTTGTTAGGTTGCATGAAAATTGTTTTGCCCAGATTAGGTGGGGCCCAGGGGGGGAAAAAACAAATAGTATCCCGGTTGAGAGAGGTGTCCGCCAGGGATGTGTGTTAGCTCCCACCCTCTTTTCCCTTTACATCAATGGGGTGGTTGAGCATCTTCGGAAACATCCTTCAGATGAACCATCCCTGGCTGGCGAACGCATACCAACCCTCCTCTTCGCGGATGATACGCTTTTAATATCTAAAACCCCTATAGGCCTCCAAAGGCTCCTAAACGACTTTCAATCCTTCTGCACCAAACGAGGCCTGGTAATCAACACAAGCAAAACTAAATATCTTGTGCTGAACCCTCCCAAAAAACAAGTCTGCTCTCCTACCCTGAACGCTGAACTTTTGGAGAGGGTAGAGGTCTTCGACTATCTTGGGATACGCCTTTCACACAAAATGGAATGGACCCCACATTTGGACAAAATGCTGTTAACTCATAAGAGGATCACAGGAGCTCTCCTGAAAGAACAACGCTCCTGTACAATAAGACCAAGAGCTACAGTCCTTGAGATCTACTCGGCCAAAGGGGTCAGTTCTACTCTCTATGGGGCCGAACTTTGGGGGTCATCCATTACTGACGCTTTACCAAGATCAGAGAAGAAATTTTGTAGAGCGATTATGTCTCTCCCGCAGGGCACTCCCACAGTCCCGCTAATGTTGGACTTAGGCTGTCGCCCAATTGATGACCTTGTAAAATTCCGTCCACTTTTGCTATGGGCACGTCTGTGGCGTGTGGAGGAACTCAGTAAATATGCGCAAGGCCTAGCAGAAATCATGTCACTACCAGGGTGGCACAAAATCAAATGGTTGAGAGATATGAAGACGCTGCTAGCAAATTTGGGCCTAAACGAAGCATGGATAAATAGAACCTCACCCCCGAAGTTAACTCTCAAGAAACTTTATTGGGACTGGATCCTTCTACAAAGGAACACTAGTACTACCATGGGCAGACTTACGGAGGACTTCCTGAAGTTTAAAGATCAACCTAAACGGGAAGTGTACCTTGACATTATTGAAAAACCTTTTGATAGGGCTTTATACTTCAAATTCAGAACAGGAACTCTTCCCCTCTATTCTTTTAACTCACGTTGGAAATCTCTGCACAAACCACAGAGCTTTGCCCAGCATGCCTAGATAAACCAGAGTCATTGGCACATCTCATGTTTGAGTGCAGAGAGTATGCAATACCCAGGAGGGTTTGGCTCAAAAACTTATGTCGGCAGTTGGGCACTAGGAGCCACGTGGCCACAATCAGAATATTAATGTCTGATAGCCGTGCCACCTATGTTTGTGCCCGCCCCTAGCCAAATTTTTATCATGGGCCTGGTCCATTCGAACTAAAAGGCTAAAATTGACTGTTTAATTCTCCTTTAATTTGACTGCCTAATGATCTGCCTTATGAACTGCTCTGTAAATTTGTAAAAACTAAAAGAACTAAAAGGCTAGCATCGACTGTTTAATTCTTTTTTAAATTGATTGCCTAATGAACTGTTTTGTAAATGTTTTCTAATAGGTTAAATTTTTATCGCATGTCCACGTTTGCTCTTCTGCTTTTAAAATTGTTGTATTGTGATTTATGTGTTGCTTTTATGATAACTTTTTATCGAAATAAAGCCTTTTTGACTTGACTATAACATGTCACATTATCTTTTTAGACTTGTTACTTATTTAGTGGGTCTCCTGAATAGCTTATTGAGTCTTCTCACAAGTACTTTATTGTCTTTATATAGAGATGTTCATGGTGATGAGGGTTTATCGTACTTAGGTTTAAAAGGAAGCACTTATTAATGTCTGTAGTTTGATTAAGCTTGGTCTTTTAAGAGGATAGTCCCACATAGTGTTTCTTTTTGAATTCTATTAATTCAAATGGCAGCCCAACCAATGATTAATGCTATTAGTTGAAGACACAAAAGGAGATAGGTCCTTGGCGGGGCTGAGGGAGGGCTGGACCTTCTGCCATCAGAAACAATTTTTGTATGAAATCATATGACTAAAAGGTATAAATAAACATACCAGACCAGATTTAATGAAATTGTTTATTTGGTCCCAGTTGAGATTAGACTATAAGTAGACTGAGAAGGGGGCACTTTTGTGTGCGTTAGATTAGTTGAAGACAAGCAGTCACTAAACATTTAACTAGATATGGGCTTGTCAATGACAGTGGAGATGTTAACTTCGTGGTTGAGGCTCAAGGAATGTATACATGAGAACTCTTTATTGCGGGGTTAATTTGCCTGCAGTCAAATCAAATTCACAAACATTTCACACATATTCTGAGGCTGCTGTTCCAGCTACATATAGACCTTATGGGTATCTAGAAATTCCATTAAGTTACCAGGAACGTCATAATTGGTTACTAAGGGGCCCTCCCACATAACAATCTGAATGTAAGACTGGGCCTCTATGTATTGAAAGTTTGACCAGGGTGGCTTAGCAGGCTATCTGCCATTTCTGACGGCAAATAATTTAACACAGCAAGAGACTCTTGCTCTCTTAAATCATTTGGTTAGACTTTATCGATGTCTGATGCAGTTCCTAATGTATACCATAAATACTGGCCCTGCAAGGGCTCTTCAAGCTGGACAGGTGCAGTTAGCAGTGACTGCAATTAGTCTAGTTACCATTAATGTCATTATGGGTAAGATCCCAGCTAAACACGATGAGAATGTGTTTGAAAAACACAAAAAACAAAGCTTGAGGCCGTTTCTCCCCATATGGGACCCCAAGATAAGTAGCATACTGGCTATGTGTCTTTCACTTGGTATGGTTCCCCCGGTAGAGGAGTGTAAAAAGTGGGGTACTGTATATGCTTCCCTCTATATCATTTACTCATCATAGTCCTTCAATTGCTGCACTGCCTGAAGTGCTTAAATATATTTAAACTGAAAATGGAGCAGCCCCTGCCCTGGATTTGGGGATGAAACTCATAGCCAACTTTACCAAAGTGTCCTCAGTATTTTTAAGTAATATCAGGAAGAGGCAACTTCTTTGGTGATACACCAATGACTCTCTGTAATTCCTGCTATGTATCAGAAAGACAAGCTGTCTAAAATAATTTCTGAAACCTATACTCCTATAGGTGATATAGTTTTGGAACCAGGGTTAATAACACACAAATTAAAAGCAACTCAAAAGTCAGTAACACCAAGCTGGTACCTAAGTCTTCTGAAAAATGTGCGGCTAAAAAAAAGAAAAGACTAGAACTAAAAAACAGACTGGATCTCCCCATCCGGCATTTTTGGAGGAACATTATAATTCATGTGACCATGATAAACATTAAACAGCCCATTACGTATCAGTATTCTGATACACGTCTGTCTCATTTCTTCCAGGACTCTGTAGACAAGCAATCAGGGAGAGGGGGTTGAAGCGATCGTAGACAGGAGTAGTATGTGAAATCAAAGACGGACTAACACCACTCCTCTTACCTCAAGATATAAAAGGAATATTAAACTTCCACAACAAAAAGCACGGTTTAAAAAGAAGTAAGTGGCAGGAATTTCCACAAAAAATGTGACAATTGCTCAGAACTCTTCTTCAGAACAAGGTGTGGAAGAGAACTCTTCTTGACAGTGCAGCAGTGGTCACAATAGTTCACCAGACTCTGAGAGTTTCTAGTCGCGAGAATGACTGATGAATATGTGCAGGTTGAAACTCCAGATCAGCAGCTTAGCAGTCCAGATAGATGGTTTGGGCATTTACATTGAGGGCAACATACAGATTATTATTAAAGTAATATTCCTGCAGAATTTGATCACTTAATACGAGATTCTCTTGGCTGAGATAGATTGGCCTCCGGAGTTTTTTAGAAATGTTTTACAGGGGGAGGGCGTAATCATACCTTCCTTTTCTGTTCTAGTTACTGAGGAGGTAAAACAGCATATGCTGCAGAATGAGCCCTTGTGCAGGCTCCAGCTTTATGTAATAATCAAGTAGGTTGCAATAGAGACTCACCTCATTATGAATTACCTATAAAGTCCAGCCCGTAGGTTCAAGCACAATATCCTATTAAACATGAAGCTAAATGCACAGTTAAGGAGATTCTATCTCAGTTATTTAGCCTTGTGTGTCCCCTATGAATACCCCCTTATTTCCATTCCTTAAAAACTGTCATTCTCATCATATACTCTTAGACTGTCGACAATTAAACAGTAGTTCAAGGAATTTTGCTGTACAGAATTCACAAAGAAGGGGCTTAATAAATAATATAGTTTAAAAAAAATATCAGACTACATTGGGATTTTCCAAAGGGTCATTCTGTCAACTATAGCTATTGAAAACAAGACGTTGTCCACTTTCTCAGCACTGGGAGCACAATGCCAGTTTTGTTGACTCCCACAGGACCGTAAGAACAGTTGAGGTTTATTTGCTACCAAAGTGATGACAATTTGACTGGAAATTGACTCTGAAGTGCTGTCTTGTGTTGGACATTTACAAAAGTCTGGCACCACATTTTGCAGAGAAATGTGCTTTATTACTATCCACTAAACAACTAGAAATAGTATCTGGGAGTCAATAGGCCAATACAGAATCTACTTTGAAAATAACCAAAAACCATATTGTGTGGTAATTGACATGACGTGACTATGTGTCTTACTGTGCACTGATTCTCCTTTTTGGAAAAAAGTGCCCATTACTGCAGTTCCATTCAGCGTAGGTGAGACCCAAACACAGACTCGGAGTGTCCGGCAGTGAGACATGATATATCAGAGTCTATATATTGCTGAATAATGGTGCCAAAATCAGTTAGCATAACAATTCGGTGTCTCCTAAGAAGTCAGCATGAGACATACATCTGCCTCTACAATCGGGCTTTTGACTATAATATTTACTTGGCATGCAAAATGCATAAAACATTTCCATGACACACCTAGTGAAAAGGCTCTCTTGGTGCGCTTAACCATTCTCAAAAAACATCGGCGTTTTCCGGCTGCAACGCGATACCTGTGTCCTTGGATGACACAATAATTAATAACATCTTTTGTATATTCCTGTACAAACAGCCAATTATGTAACGGTGAACAACAATATTCCCTAAGAACACGAGATAGTGATATCTATCTATATGTAATTGAGTCAGAGCTAACACGTGGCATTACCTGTGCGAATTCAAGCGTCATGTTCTGTGTTTTTACTAGAGCGGTGCTCCTCTTACCTGAGCAGCGGCCAGGTGGGGTGATGCTTTTCCTCCTACTAAATTGAGGTAAGAAAAGTAGCAATTTTGCTTTTATAACAAAAAGGATATGGTGATTAAATAACCAATCTCGTAAAGAAATGTTGTCTTAGCCCAAATATGGGTTCAAGATCTTTGCCTTTCTTAGTTTCTACTTTGTTTCACACTTGCACATATAATTGTTTTCTTGTTCACCAATAATAGTGGAGAAGACAGAACAAAAGTGAAAATATACAGGTGATACTTTTCCTTTATTTATTTACACAGTAGCCATTAAGAACAAGGTCCTGAAGAAAGCAGTGATAAATTACATCACACTTGCTGAAACATGTTGACCATACTGAATAACAGATATTTTGTTAAATCTGTTTATCTATTCACATTTTAATATTGGGAGCTTTGAGGGAACAGAATAAAATGTACGCATCCACTCAATAGTTACCTAATTTTAACATCACTATTTTTCACATTTACTTTGGCACTGTAATTTGGTTACCCGCATAATAACATCCTGACGGTCCTATCAGTATACTTTGGAAATTCTCTAAAGTTACACTATCATTACCACACTGGTAGTAATACTACTTTCTCCTGGGTAAGGAGAGCCCAGATGATGTAGGGCGGATTCAGGCGGGAACTGATGGGCACTTTTTTCCAAAAAGGAGAATCAGTGCACAGTAAGACACATAGTCACGTCATGTCAATTACCACACAATATGGTTTTTGGTTATTTTCAAAGTAGATTCTGTATTGGCCTATTGACTCCCAGATACTATTTCTAGTTGTTTAGTGTAAAGTAGGGCATGTACCTGGTGTGTCGTTAAACAAGCCCAAGGACCCCATCCTAATGTAGTTTTTCTTCTTTATTACTATCACCAAATGGCCTAAAGCAGCTTCAATCACTTGTATGATTTCTGAATTGTGGTTGAAAATACATACCAGATTATGCACAATGGGATTAGACAGTTGTACGATTTAATTTATCCGGATTTTTCTAATAAACACTGAATGCTGCAGATACTAATATTCTCTAAAATATACAAAGCAGACATGCTGGGGCCTAAAGACTTAAATACTTGTGTTAACTCTACTAATTTGGTGACCTGCATAATTGTTTTGTTCCAGTGGTTACACATATGTTTTGTTTAATGTAAGAGAGACAGTGGGGATTGATCATAAAGTGCATTAATTTTCCAATATGGAAATACATTTTGCATCAACAGAATTGTTTGGTGACTGCAGTTTAAACTGCTGTATTGAATAAATGTCCATTAGCTCAAGAGAAACATATAGATGTGGTGTCTCTTGTTCTGGACTTAGAGGCCATCAGTGAAGCCAGCATTTCAAACATGAAAGCCTTGCATCTGAGATGAATCCTGTGGGCCTCTTCCTTGAAAGCTACTTATGTAGGTTTATATTTTTGACAGTTTTTTGAGAATGCAGGAATATATCTAGTATGAGCAGTTATACCACATGTGTAGTGAAATATTGCCTCTAAATGTGCATGCTTTTCTGATCTATGCTGATGGTTTAGCCCAGTCAGAGGTTTGTACAAAATAGAACTACTCAGCTTTGTTTGCTGCAGTTAAGGGTGTCATGGAAAATGTGTATTTCAGGCACAAAAACATATACAGAAACTTTAGGTGACTGTACTGCTCAGCTGGTTGAATTGGAAGCTTTGGGTCTTGCTTTGCAGAATACTGATTCAGAATTCCCCACATTCTTCATATTATTGAATCCAGGCCTTTAAGAATAACTAACTTTATTGGTACTTCAATGGATTTAGATTCAAAGGTAAATACTATTAACATACTATAAACATCTTTGGGGGAAATTGTTGGCATTCCAAGATGCCACATGCTCATGTGATCCAGACATTGAGTCATTAATGTGTTGGCATGCACTTTACAGGGAATTGGCTGATGAAGCTGCCAAATTGCAGGCTGCATTTATGTCACAATTACTAGCTTGCATACAAGAATAGATGATTACATTATGACTGCTGTCACTGCCTAGTGGCTCGGAAAAGTTATGAGCCCTTCCCTAAAGGCTATTCAGCTAAGAACTCTGATCTACTGAGTCCTCAAAATGTTCTCTTTGCCCGCATTCCTGGGGTGGGTGATCAAGTTATACCCAACCAGGACCACAAGTTTGAGTTAATATTAGCAGCTCACAAGGGTTTGGCATCTGAACATGCTAACGTGGCTGCTACTATTTACTTATGACAGAAACAGTATTTGTGGCATGGTCTTCATTATCAGATCAGAAAATATGTGCTTTGTTGTGACTATTTGTAAACAAATTCAAATTTCCACTGTTGCACACCCACCACAGACACCACTTTCTTTTTCAAATACGCCATTGCAATGAGTCTAGATAGATCATTGAGATACACTCCATTCAGATGGTGCCTTTAAAGATATCTTAGTGGATGTTGATTCTTGTTCTTGATTTTTATGGGTAAGGCCACAGCAATCAGCTGATGCTTGAACTGTCAGAAAGTCTTTATCTGTACATATACAGTGGCAGTATACCACTCTTAGACACACTGGAATGCTATCACCACCCTGGGTGTGTCTGTGCATTATTCCTCCCCCTATCACCCTGAGGGAAATGTTGATAGTGGACAGAACGAACAATGACTTTACATATATATTTATTAATAGAAATTATAGCCCAAACAAGACCTTTGCAGGTATCAGAGCACTTTACAATGTTCAAGTCAATGCATATAAAGATAACATCAACATAAGGATGAGAACCTGGGAGGGTCAGATCCCCTAGTGAGAGCGTATTAGAATCCAGGCAGACAGCAACTTGAGAAGTAAGCAAATAGTCTGAGAGAGATGGGAAGCATGCAGACTAAAGGGTACATATTGTCCTGGACTATAGTTCATGAGTTCTACAGCAGAAATGTGTCCATCAGTATCTTTTTTGACTTCTTTCCTAAATGACGTGGTTAGTGGATTTATTCTGATTACAGGGAGTAGCGCTTTCCAGATTCCTGGGGCAATACCTGAGAAGGCTTGATCATATGTTTTCTTTTAAAATATTTTTTAGTGGTTTCAGCAGTAGGGAGCTAGGGCTTCTGGAAATTCTAACACCACTAGATATCTCAATGTTTTGCGCAAGGTAACTTGGGGTGTTGAAGTGGAGGGATGTCATTTGTACGTTTTGCTTTTGTCACCCAAAGTGGGAAGGGTATGCCCAGACATGTGTCCATGCTAACTATTTATGGATTCCAGCTAGCCTTGCTGATGTGCAGTGATACCCCGATATTGGTCCCAGAATTATTTTTTCCAATTCAGGCAGGACCTGGCTTGGCAGTTCAAGCTGGAATGTTCCCATAAGGAACAAGGTCAAGACTAATTTGCATATAGCTGGACCTAAACTGAGGTGCCATGGTGAGCAAAAGAAGGATGAATTTAACCCAGATCTCTTGAATGAGGGAGACTGCTTGATTTATTCAGCATTCCATACATCATTTGTTTGCATAGCACTTTTCGCCCTAAGTGGGATGGGTAAGCCAAGACATGGGTCCCTTGTCCACTTTGCCACTGGATTCAAGCCAGCCTGGCTGATGAGGAGTGATACCCCAAAATTGGTCCCCGGATGCTTATTTTCAGTTCAAAGAGGACCTGGCTTGATGAGGAGCAGGGTCAAGAATGATTTGCATATGGTTGGGTCTAATCTGAGGTGGTCTTGTGAGCAAAAGAATCATGGATTTAACCCAGATCTCTTGGCTGGGGGGTGAATATTTGATGTACTCAGGATTCTGTCCATCATTTGTTTGTGTAGCCCTTTTAAAAATGTTGCATTTTCCAGCCCTAAATTATGTGTTACCTGCAGCCTCTCCTGTGTCACATGACTGGGTGTAGTTGGCAGTTGGACTTTGTTTATTTCTCCCAGACAAACACACATCAGAGGGATTAAGTGTGTCTGAATGGGCCATCAAGAGGAAGGATGGGGGTGGGGCGGAGCTAAGCATAACTCCACTTGCAACTGTATAGGCTGTGCCCTACCTTCACACAAAGGGCAGGAGAGTCAGTAAACTTCAAGCACTTCACATGGAATTCTCAAGACTCTACTCCAACTTCAAAGGAGGAACCATCTGTAAAAAGAAGACCAACTCTTCAGTTCACTTTCTGGAACTGTGGTGGTAGGACTCTCTGAGGACTGCCTGCATCTGTGGCCTGTTGTGAACTCCACAAGTCTGCTTTGCTGCACCTGGAAGGATTGATTTGCTGCATGGAGCATGCCTTGAACCACCAGAGGCCTGCCCTGCTGATTAAGCCCTACTTCATCATCTGACCTCAGGACTACCTGTGTGACTCAAAGGCTACTTTTATGGCCTCCTGTTCAGAGGCTCAGGGACAGAAAAAGCTCACACCATTGTGAAACCACACCTGAACCCAGCTTGAGTGAGCCTTGTGGTGTCCCTCCAATCCTGGACCCTTGGTGATGGTGCTAAATGTGCCCTGATAGCTAAAATCTCAAACCTGGGAGAGAAACACAATGTGGCTACAAACCGCTTAGAGAATTAAGGGAAGACCAGTATCAACTTGCTTGTCTATCTGCTAAGGTGTATTATTGTTTGGCCTGACTTTTCTGCAGTTCCTGCTACGTTGTTCTCCACAATAGTAAATCCTGTTCAGCGGTATCCTGATGATGGGGAATCCAGCCTTCTGGAACTTCTGTTGGCTACATCTTCCAGCTCCATCCCACTCTAGATTTTTGCCTAAAAAAAAAATCAGAATTTAGAAATCATCACTGCAACTTAGTCCAGCACCTCCCCGATGGCAATACTCCCTCCTTGGACACTGCCTGCAACATTGCCTTGCTGAAGTTTATCTTCTCAGAATATTTTCTTCAAAATGTCTTCAAGTTTGAAGGTACACTCTGTTTGGGCTCAATTCATTCTTTGCATCCAATTCATACTCCATCACGGTCAGCTATATTTTTAGACTTTGATCCGGTATCTTGTGGACAGATGTCCATGGTAGGTGTTCTGATGTTTTAGGCACCGTTTGTTACAAAAAACTTCAAAAAATCATAACTCTGGTTCTACTGATTGGATTTGTTTTGTATTGCTGTCAAATAATTTATTAAAATCTGCCCTGTTTCTAAATTGGTGTGAATTTATTTTTATGTTGTGTTTTTACTTGATTGCTGTTTGTGTACTGCATAAGTTCTATACACACTGCCTCTAAGTTAAGCCTGAATGCTTTTGTACCGAGCTACCATTCGGTCAAGCACAAGTTAATTTTAGGACTTTTGTGGTTCACACTGATAGGGATTGGAGTTGTTGCTTTTTTGCTTTTTTTTTTTGTCCTCATTTGCCTGTACCTTATAACCAGAAACTATATAGCCGACCACCTATTCGTGCGACCAGGGATGGAGCGCACACACCACCACCATAACCTTGTACACCAGCCTGGCGGGAGACTAGATCTGGGTTTACTGAGGCATTTCTGGCGAATGGCGACCTGCCAAACCCATCCCAGACTCCGTCAAGATAGAAGCTACCACCAGGCCCAGCTCATATCTAATGAAACCGCCACAATGGACTCTGGAGTTTGGAGGCGTAATCATAGGACCCGGGGGAAAAAAGAAAAAGAAAAAAGAAAAAAAAAACCCCGGTGTTGGACAGTAACATTATCATCCATCCCAGAGATTAGCAGTGTTAGTGTGCAGGGTAAGGTTACTTTGAGTATCGAGCCCAATGTAAGCAGGACTTCTGCCCAAAAAGCCTTGATTGGGGGACAATCCATAAACATGTGGACATCTGATGCGCCCTGGAGATTACACTTATTACAGCATTTACCAGATTGAAACTTTGCAAGCCTTTGTGGTGACCAATAGGCTCGATGGACCGTGAACAAGTGATTCCGCCTCAACCAAGCAGGCTTAACAGTTTTATAAAGAAGAGAGAATGATCTTATCCACCATTTTTCCCCTCGAAGATCCATGTCCTCAGCCCACAGTTGATCCGGGAGGTCAAAGTCTCCATCCACCTCCTCCAAGATTGCCCAATACCAGAGTGCCACCTCTTTGCCCCCTTGAGGTCTCTCCACAAGCTGTTGTTCTAGCACACTACACCTCCCCACTAGGGCATTCTTTTGAAGGAGCTCTCTAGACCAGCTTACAAGTTGTATGTATTTAAACCTTGATAATCTTGGGCCGACCCTTTCATACAATTTATCCCACTGTATTAGTACCCCGCCTGCCATCAAATAGCCCCATCTCAATATCCCCCCCTCTCTTAGGGGTATCGAGAGGTTGTCACCCAAGCACGGGGGGAGCCCCGGAGACCCCCAGATTGGAGCCAGATTTGAATAGTAGGCCAGCCCTGCAGTCCTTTTAATCCTTGTCCAGGCTCTGGCCAGTGACTGCAAGACCTTCAGCCTCACCTTTTTGAAGAACTTCTGTTCTCCGAATTTAAATAAAAAAACGTCCATTGGCAAGCCCGTTCCAGTTAACATGACCTTAAACATTCTCCCTGCTGATGAATCTGTTGGGGTTTTCAGTAGTATTCTGGAGAATGACAACTGAAAGGCCCAAGTGTAATATTGTATGTCTGGAAGAGAGATCCTGCCCTTTTCCCTCCTCCTCCTCAGTTTCTTCCAAGCTATCCTGGTGGACTTGTAGTTCCAAATAAATGAGTTGATCTCCTGTTGACATTTCATGATTTGCTTTGGCTCAAAGCCTAGAGGGATGCTGTTAAAAATGAATGTGAGCTTAGGTAAAATTGAAATTTTTATTAGACTCACTCTCCCATAGATAGTCAAAGGGAGAAAGGTCCATGCTTTTAAAAGCGCCCGACATTCTCGGGAAACCCGATCCAAAGTGACCTGTGCTATATTCCCAACCTCCTGGGTGATCTTAATTCCCAAATAGCGCATTTGCAGAGGTTATATCCAGTTGTGTCTTGTTGATATTCCACACCATTATTTCCGTTTTCCCCGCATTTATCTCATACCCCGAAATCTGCCCGGATTCTTCTGCTCTCCTGATAACTGTCGGGAAGGCCTGAACGTGGTCTGACGTTTAGAAAAGGATGTCATCCGCATACATACCCAGACACTTCACCCATCCGCTAAACTCAAAGGGGGTAATATTATGTTCCTCTCTCGGGGGCTGCGCAAAAGGCTCTAGATATAGGTTAAACAGGAGAGGGGAAAGGGGACACCCCTGCCTGGTTCCCCGTGAAATTTTAAATGGCTCTGTAAGTGTATCATTGACTAAAAGCTTGGCAGTGGGGGCTCTGTACAGGAGCTGGATGGTTCAACAGAAGTTCTCACCTAGCTGAAACTTCTTTAATACTGCGGCCAGGTAGGGCCAATTGACCCTTGGGGTTGTTGCTTGAATACTCCTTTCAACCCACAACCCAATTTTTCACAACTTACATCTCTTATTTATCAATATCTCTCCTCACAACCCTTAAACTCTGCCTCTCAATTGAGGTTGTGCCCCCACTGTCATCATTTGCCCCACTCCTAAATGCAATCCATAATAGTCTTTCCAGGTAAAATATTGCACTCACAGCCATTGCCTGCATGTTATCTTCCCAATTGCACATTGTTTATCTCACTCTGAAATCAATGTATGTGATGAGACCTTCCAGGGATCAGAGGAGGACTTCCCAACTGTTGCCTCGAGCTTATTAAATTGTGTCTGAGTTTTGATCAGAGAGAAGGTGGTTCAGTACTATGTGTCCTTTAAGCTATGTCATCAACTTCCTTTCATAGTTTGGCTTATGTCAGGGACAGATGGGATTGGTTTACTGTTTAGAACAACTGCCAGACTTAGCAATTGTTACCTAAGAGAGGTGTGTCTCTTTTAAAAGAGTGTGTATGACACAAATTTGTAGGGAATATTTTACCATACTGAATCTATCAGCTGCACATGAAGGGAGCTATTGTTTCATGCTTGAAAGTGATCACTAGAAAGTTGTCATTTTGTTTTAGGGCCAGCCGCAGCACACCAACATTTCTATGCTTCTCAAGGTGGTTAATTTGGAGTGCAGTCCAGATTGTTTGATATTAAGAGCAATATAAAGCTGCTGAGTTTATGTGAGGACTGGTCTCTCCTGTAATCTTGCCATCCAGGAGGACAGTAGGTGTTTGCCATGGAATATACATTTCTGGTATTGACATGCAGGTTCATTCCCTCTGTAGGTTTATAGATGTGGCCTGTGTTGCTTTGTATTTAAATTTTGGTGACAAGCATTCTCATTTTGTTGATGAGGGTAGAACGTTGAAGAGCTTGCGCAGTGTCTTTTTTGTTTGTAAGTTGACTATTCAAAAGCTGATAAATGTTTGTTATTGATTCAACGGTACAAAAGGGGGTGGTGATGGAAGGAGCATCTGAATCAATCAAACACTCACACCCAGTCAAAAGATCTGGGTTGAATCCATCACCTTTCTTTAGCCCACTCTGCCACCCCAGTTCAGACATGGCTATATGCAAATCAGTCTGACCCTGTGCCTTATGGGAACAGTCCATCCCGAACTGCCAAGCATGTCTTCCCTGGACCGGAAACAAGCTTCCGAGGACCGGTTTCTGGCATTCCAGCCGTCTTCAGCCCGGCTTGCTTGAATCCAGTGGCAAAGTGAGCAAGGGTCTCATGTCTGAGTATACCCTGCCACACTTATGGCGGCCAAAAGTGGTACAAAAGGGGGTGGTGATGGACGGAACATCTGAATCAATCAAACACTCACACCCAGTCAAAAGGTCTGGGTTGAATCCATCACCTTTCTTTAGCCCACTCTGCCACCCCAGTTCAGACATGGCTATATGCAAATCAGTCTGACCCTGTGTCTTATGGGAACAGTCCAGCCCGAACTGCCAAGCATGTCTTCCCTGGACCGGAAACAAGCTTCCGAGGACCGGTTTCTGGCATTCCAGCTGGTACAAAAGGGGGTGGTGATGGACTGGGTGTGAGTGTTTGATTGATTCAGATGCTCCGTCCATCACCACCCCCTTTTGTACCGCTTTTGGCTGCCATAAGTGTGGCAGGGTATACTCAGACGTGAGTCCCTTGCTCACTTTGCCACTGGATTCAAGCAAGCCGGGCTTAAGACGGCTGGAATGCCAGAAACCGGTCCTCGGAAGCTTGTTTCCGGTCCAGGGAAGACATGGCTTGGCAGTTCGGGCTGCACTGTTCCCATGAGGCACAGGGTCAGACTGATTTGCATATAGCCATGTCTGAACTGGGGTGGCAGAGTGGGCTAAAGAACGGTGATGGATTCAACCCAGATCTTTTGACTGGGTGTGAGTGTTTGATTGATTCAGATGCTCCGTCCATCACCACCCCCTTTTGTACCGCTTTCGGCTGCCATAAGTGTAGCAGGGTATACTCAGACGTGAGTCCCTTGCTCACTTTGCCACTGGATTCAAGCAAGCCGGGCTGAAGACGGCTGGAATGCCAGAAACCGGTCCTCGGAAGCTTGTTTCCGGTCCAGGGAAGACATGGCTTGGCAGTTCGGGCTGCACTGTTCCCATGAGGCACAGGGTCAGACTGATTTGCATATAGCCATGTCTGCACTGGGGTGGCAGAGTGGGCTAAA
This sequence comes from Lissotriton vulgaris, assembly GCF_964263255.1. NCBI lineage: Eukaryota > Metazoa > Chordata > Amphibia > Caudata > Salamandridae > Lissotriton > Lissotriton vulgaris. Next base: position 50,315,213 of record NC_141690.1, read on the forward strand.
GAACGGTGATGGATTCAACCCAGATCTTTTGGCTGGGTGTGAGTGTTTGATTGATTCAGATGCTCCGCCCATCACCACCCCCTTTTGTACTGCTTTTGGCCACCATAAGTGTGGCAGGGTATACTCAGACATGAGTCCCTTGCTCACTTTGCCACTGGATTCAAGCAAGCCGGGCTGAAGACGGCTCGAATGCCAGAAACCGGTCCTCGGAAGCTTGTTTCCGGTCCAGGGAAGACATGGCTTGGCAGTTGGGGCTGCACTGTTCCCATGAGGCACAGGGTCAGACTGATTTGCATATAGCCATGTCTGAACTGGGGTGGCAGAGTGGGCTAAAGAACGGTGATGGATTCAACCCAGATCTTTTGACTGGGTGTGAGTGTTTGATTGATTCAGATGCTCCGTCCATCACCACCCCCTTTTGTACCGCTTTCGGCTGCCATAAGTGTAGCAGGGTATACTCAGACGTGAGTCCCTTGCTCACTTTGCCACTGGATTCAAGCAAGCCGGGCTGAAGACGGCTGGAATGCCAGAAACCGGTCCTCGGAAGCTTGTTTCCGGTCCAGGGAAGACATGGCTTGGCAGTTCGGGCTGCACTGTTCCCATGAGGCACAGGGTCAGACTGATTTGCATATAGCCATGTCTGCACTGGGGTGGCAGAGTGGGCTAAAGAACGGTGATGGATTCAACCCAGATCTTTTGACTGGGTGTGAGTGTTTGATTGATTCAGATGCTCCGCCCATCACCACCCCCTTTTGTACTGCTTTTGGCCACCATAAGTGTGGCAGGGTATACTCAGACATGAGTCCCTTGCTCACTTTGCCACTGGATTCAAGCAAGCCGGGCTGAAGACGGCTCGAATGCCAGAAACCGGTCCTCGGAAGCTTGTTTCCGGTCCAGGGAAGACATGGCTTGGCAGTTGGGGCTGCACTGTTCCCATGAGGCACAGGGTCAGACTGATTTGCATATAGCCATGTCTGAACTGGGGATGCAGAGTGGGCTAAAGAACGGTGATGGATTAAACACAGATCTTTTGACTGGGTGTGAGTGTCTGATTGATTTAGATGCTCCATCCTCCACCACCCCCTTTTGTACCACTGTTATTGATTCAAAGCATATTCGTAATATTGTTGTAGATGGGTGTTTGCATGCCTTTAGGAAGAACCTTAGTTAACTAAACCTTCAAGCAAATTGCGCCTAAAATGTATAAGCTCCTAATAATGATAAATGTTCCTGAATTTTTCCTGTCCCAGCTCCATGTAGTGTGTGAAATATCTTTGTAGTAGATAATTTTGCCTGTGTTTACAATTGTGCACACATTTACAGTAAGTGTTGTATAATGACATCAAATAGTTACAGGGAACTGTATTGCCGGTTAGATGATCAAAGCTGATCCAAGCAGACCTCCTGGAATTGGCTTACAAGAGTCTCTCTTTCAGATGACAAGAGTCTCCAAGCCACACTAATTCCAACTGTCCGTTGGGGATTTGGATCTGGCTGAAAGAGAGTTTAAAAGGATGTTGGTGATAGGGTCTTTTCTGCATGGAGTCATGTAGGTAGAGTGGAGTGTGCACAAACCTGCTTGAGAGGACACAATAACTGAATGTCACATTTTATATCATTTACATTTCACAAGCAGTGAAAATAGGATCGTAAAACACGTCTTAGGAAGCTAAAACTAGGCTCCAACTTGGATCCAGTGTAGGTGGCGTACCATTTACATCAAGACATCAGAAATATTGGACGCAGAGTTGCTGTATTCATGTATTTCATTATAGCACCACAAAGCAACTACCAAGCCATCACATTCCAATAAGAATGTAGAATTCAACTACTCAAAGTATTCTATAGGTACTTTGGATGAACATCATTATACATCATACCCTTAGTGAGTGTACAACATGACATTACTGTACTATCAAATTATACCACACGACACATGTCAACAAGAAGTAGAGTTTATTCACGTCGCACAGAGAACAGCACTAGGAGACAACTGCCCAACTGGCTTAAAATCCCCAGATTCAACACTTAGAACACCTATATAAGAAACATCTACACAGCGCATGAGCACTATGATAAATCACCACAACATCTTCCCCTTTTACACACTGAAAATAATTATATATGGTCATTGCATACCATATTTGATTAACAATAATACTTCTAAACCCACCGAACAACAATAATTAAATGATTGTAAACATGTAAAGAAAATGTAAGCTCTACACCATGTTATGCATAGATACAAACGCACCTTTAGTGATTATCAGATCAAAACAACCAAGCGTGATCCTCAATGAGATCGACTACCACCCAAAGGAACAACCACCAATTCTATTATGTTTTATTAACGAAACCTAATAGGTTTCCTGATGTTCCTTCTTGGGGGAGTAGGATTAACCACACTGTTGGCAATACCTGACACCCTATCCAGCTCATTCTCCTCTTTTGCATTTTCTACTTTCAGCAACCTATACCAAATAGGATGAAACCCTTATATAGGCCCCACCAGCCAGAATATAGGAATATGTTAACTTGATCGTTCTATCTCAAGCATTCACTAGATACCATAGGCCCCATGCCCACCTAGGAGCATACAGGCCCCCCACAAAGAAAGTATAGGCCTTAGCTCACTGCTATCTTGTCATACAAAGTTACCAAGCCCATTGGTCTCAAATGTGAATTTTGATTGTAAAGAGCACAGTGAGCTAGCTGAGACACGAAAACATTCCTGAATTACAAGAACAACATTAGGCAATATGTGGGTGGAGGCTAGCAGGTACATTTCATTGATTCATATCTGATGTTTGACATCTTTCTGCTTGCTTTTGGAACCACAATGGGTCCCTGGCATGAGACAACTTCAAGTGACCTTTGCAGCAGTTCTGCTTGTCTATGGAATTTCCGAGAAGTAATGCAAACTATTTGTGTTAAATGTATAAAAATTATTCATGATCTACGGTCAAGCATCAATGACCCTCCGATAACACCTTTTGCACCATAATGCCCCTTCTGCATATTTGATATTGTGACGCAGTAACTAAAGGCTTGGGGTCAAGTTCTGATTTTGTAGTTATTGGATCCGCATTAAACAGGTATAAAAAGATGTGCTCCACTGTTCAGCCTTTGAACTACCCTTCTGCAGCATCTTGCAAGTGTTGGTGTGTTCCCGGTCGAAACAAAAGATCTATCTTGAGTCCTGGTCCTTTTGAGGTGGTAGTACTTCATTGCAGATTAAAGATCTTTGACTTTCCCAGTCTCTCTCTTTCTCTCTCTCTCTCTCTCTCTCTCTCTCTCTCTCTCTCTCCTCTCCCTCACTCCTTGCAGGAAATATAGATCAAACAGCTTACTATTTTAGCATGATGCAGCTTATCATTTGCAGCGTATCTGTCAGAGTGTCATTCTGGCACCGGAGCTTTTATTAAAATATATATAAGAATGTTTGCTGAAATGTGATTATGCCTTTGTGCCTTTGATACCTTTTTTGTTTAGGAAGCCTTAAAATAAAAGTGCCACTTCAACTACAGTGCCTACGTTTCACACAAGTCTCTTTTTTTATTTGGATGTAGCAGCCCCCCCAGGTCAAATTAAGCTGGGTAAGAAAAAAACACCCTCTAACAAAGTTTTCAGGTTTTTGAATTTCTTTGGCTTGAGGAGCAGAGTACTGATGCTCCTTGAGAGCCTGGTGCTACAAGATAGCTGAATCTTATTTTTCAGGTAAATAGGGGTATTGAAGTGTAGTGCTCTATGGGTCATACAAGCAATTTTTACCTGGAACCTTGCCTCAAATTGGAGCCAGTTAAGCGCTTTCAGGTTTGGTTGGACTTCCTGAAACCAGTGACAAGTCTTTTCGCCTCTTTGAGAGATGCTCTGAATGGGGCTAAACTGAGTTTCAGGAGACAGCATAGAGTAGCACTGCCGTATTCAAACCTTGAGATGATTAGTGCTTGCACCGCTGATTTGAAGTCTTCTTGTGGGAGGTAGGTTTAAGATTTCTAAGAATGCTCAATTTGAAGTTCGCTCCTTTGGAAGATGCTCTGATGTGATCTTGCATGTTCAGGTTCTTGTCTTGTACAATTAAAAGTGAATTAGTGGAGTCAAGGATGTGAGGTGTACAGTTGAGGGCGGTGAGGTTTGTTAAGAATTGCCCCACAGTGGGGGATTGCCTAGTCGGTGAAATGAGGAGGAATTAAGTTTTAAGGGCATTAAGTTTTGAGGTGGTTGGAGGTTAGCCAGTTTAAGGTTTTGTGCAAGGTTCTGTTGAGTTACTGGATGTCTTCAGGTGAAAAACATTTCATGTACAGTTGGGTATCATCCGCATACATGTGATATTGGATGCTGGAAGTTTTGAGTATTACTGTCAGGTGTTCAATGAAGAGGTTGAAGAGAGTGAGGGAGAGTAAGGACCATTGAGGGACACCCAGAGCATAGTGAATGGAATTGGATAGAGTTTGATTGGTTTTGACTCTTTGCATTCTGTTGTTGAGAAAAGAGGCAAACAATTTTAGGACAGTACCAGAGAGGCCCATCCTACAATTCAAGAGGTTAAGAAGGTCGTCATGTTTGACCGTATCAAATGCAGATGAGAGTTCGAGAAGTATTATTTGGCGAGATTCATTCTGATCAAGCAAAGAGAGGGCATTGTCCACTATAAGTGTGATGGCCGTATCAGTGCTGTTTCCAGCGGGGAAGCCCGATTGGAATTGGTTGAGGAGTTGGAATTGCTCAATGTGTTTGCACAGTTGTTCATGTAAACATTTCTCTAGGAGTTTTGCCAGGGTAGGAATGTTTTTTGATTGGTCGATAGTTATTCAGGTATTCAGGGTCAGCTGTGGTTTTTTTTGAGAAGCAAAGCGTTGATGATCTTGGACTAGAGCGGACTGGCGTTCCTACCATTTCTTCAAAGAAGTTAGGTGGGAGGGGATCATTGAAGTGAATGGAGGTTTTCAGGGTCGATAGTATTTTGAGGATGGCAGCGTCATTGATGGGCGTGAATTGGCTCCAAGAGGCATTGTTTTTGAGGGAGGGACAGCATGACCTAGGAGGGTGGCAGGTAATGAGGATTCAGGCAAGAGTGAGAGTTTGATTCAGCTGACTTAAGGTCCGATTCAATCTTATTCCCCTTTTCGAGGTAGAAGTTAGCAATGGCATCACAGTTCAGCTGAGGGCAGGAGATGTGAGGTGATTGACCAGTAGTGTTATTAGATTGTGACTTAATCAACTCAAAGAGACTGCGATTTTTGACTTCATCAAGTTGAAATTTAAAGAAGGTTGCTTTTGCCGTTCTGATGAGTTTATTGTATCTGCTACTTTTTAGTCTAAGAGTTTTTAGTAGATCTGAGGATGGAGCAGCTCTTCAGGCACTTTCTGCTAGTCTAAGGCTGCTTTTGTCCGAATTTAGGCTGTAATTGAACCATGGTTTGGAGTCTTTGATGGGCTATATTTTTAGTTGAAAGGGGGAAGTTGCATTCAGGACAGAGAGCATGGCGCTGTTATAGTGATCAGTGAGGTTGTGAACGTTTGCCATGTTAGCAGGGGGCAGTAGGGAGATGGTGCAGTGAGATATGAGCTCATTAATGTTGGTATTATGGAGGGATATTTTCCAATGTTTTTGTTTTGGTGGTTGTGATCTATTGGAGTTCCATAGTATGTTCAATAAAGGCGGGTTGTCACCCGTCGGGTGAAAGAAGATGTGCTCTCTACAGATGGGTCTATGCTTGTTAGTGATATCTATGTGTAGATATTCACAGGATGTGAGAGTAGCTGATGGGGCCTGTTTAGCTGGGAGAGAGCTGTGGTATATGCAGGCTATGCCTCCACCCGTTTCCTTGACTCAATCAAGTCTGATAATGTTGTGGCTGTGCGGGACTAGAATGTTAATGATGGGTCATAAGGAGTCGGTGAGCCGGATTTCAGTAAGGATAAGGAGGTCAAGTTACTGAGCCAGGATGAGAGCAGCAAGGTCTGTGGCATGTTTCACTGTGGATCTGCAGTTAAGTAGCAGGCATTTCAGGTGTGCTTTGTGTTCATTGAAGGGTGGCTGTGTGATAGGTACCTACATGAGGTTGTTGAAGTTTAGGGTATTGGTGTTTAGTCTGGGGGCTCTATGTGGGTTAGGTGTGATGCAATGAATAGCCTCTGTGTTGTCTTGTTTGGGCTTTTCCGTTTCTGGGGTATTTATAGGGGTGGATTGTGAAGATCCAGCGGGGCCTGATGTGGTTGAATGGGGGGCGTTGTATGATCGGAGGAGGGATAGAGTATCTAGTTCTGAGAGCTGATTGTTGAATCTGGTGGATCTGGTCGGTAGCATTGTGGGGGGACTAGCATTTTGGGGGGGAGGACTAGAGGGATAAGATGGTCCTGGAGCGAGAGCAGAGGTTCCTGTGATGACTTGTTGGAAGCGGTGTCAAGGGCCAAGTCAGCGGTGCTGTTAAAGAGATTTTGAATGGCTGTTTTGAGATTAAGAAGTTCCTATTTGATTTCCTTGAGTTTAGCAGCTGGATCCACTGGTGGTTTGTGTGGATGGGGGATAGGTGGGGTTCATTATGGGGTTCATTTCCATATCAGATGGAAGGGTGAAAATTGTGAGCGGTAGCTAGGGTTAGGGGGCATTGCTTTCCTGGAGACAAGAGGGCCAGACAACTGTGGGGAGAGAGTTCGAAGGAAAGGAATAGTGGGGGAGTAGGGGAGGTGATCGGTGCTAGGGATAGCGGCTTCTTCAACAAAGCGAAAACGTAGTTGGGAAGTTCTGGGTGGTCGGAGCACAGTGGATAAGTATGTGGTGCCTTTGGGTCGACACACTCATCTAGATCCCTTACATGGGAAGAACCAGACTTACACTCTTTCAGCCCAACTGTAAACATTTTGCTACTTCTTATAATCTTGAAAGGTGTCTTACCTGTGACCGCATTGGGAATGTGTCAGTGGGTAGCCAACATGTCATCAACGGCTGTATGCACACCAAAACTGGGTACACTCTACTTGTGTCCGGTTCAATGTCTCCACCAAACCACTTGTCTGCGGATGATACAATGCTACCCTTTTGTGTTTGATGCCAGATTTCTTCAAAAACTCTCTCATTTCTCTTGCGACAAATTGAACTTGGTTATCAGGGACTAGATCTCAAACCACACCTCAACAGCTGCAATAAGACATTCTTGCTCATCCTCAGGCTCACCTTCCATAGACCCAGCAGGTGATCTTGACAGGTTGTCCACTCATATTTTTCCCACCAGGGATATACTCACTACCAATGTTTTATTGAAGTAGTTTTTCACTTAATCTGAACATTCTGGCTGTCTAATCTCAGATAACATCTCTCCTCAAAATACTAACCAGCAGTTAATGATATATCAATATTTTTAACTTTTTCTCCCGCAGACAAAGCACTTGAATCGCTCTACGGCCCAACAACAGGCAAGCAATCCTTTTTGGATTCCATATTTTTTTCTCATTGTCACGAAGAACCCTGGAGGCAAATTCTACTGTCCTCTCAGCTTGTCTGACTACTTAGGAAAAAGTTGCCCCAATCCACTGTTACTTGCATCAACAGTCATAAGGTTTTGACTGGAAGGATCATATGGTACGAACATTTTCTCTGAACTTATCTCATCCTTCAACTGGAAAAAATCCTCCTGACACCTCTTGTCCGACTTAAAAACCATATTCTTAATATATTCAAATAATGCTTTATTCGATCACTAGTATCATAAAAGCAATATGCAACAAAGGTACAAAAACATAAAAAAATCTATGGTAGTTCACATCAAGTTAAAACATGATTAAACTGAGTTTTCAAGTTACTAAATTTATAAAAGGATATATAATAAGGGAGGATACTAGTAAGAAAAAAGAGACCCTGAGTAATGATTTTTCCTTTTTTCTTTAAATGATAAAAACGAGAATGAATAAAACTTTAGAAAGAGACAGTATAACACCACTAGACAATAATATGTGAGATTTAAGTATGTACTAACTATAGAGGAACTCTCACAAACAAGGAGAATGTATCTCAAAATGTAACACTCTGTTTTTTGAAAATGCGTACATTCAACCCAAAGGTTCAGAATTAGTGGGTTCCTCAACATATTATGATAGATCTGGAATGGGGAGGAGCTGGCATCGACTCAAGAACTTAGCCACTCCACAGGTAAAAAATGTACTTGAGTCATATTCTTTTTGAGTACATTTCTCAACCTATCAGTCTTTCAGGTACATTTTTGGATGAATTTCCCATAAAATTTGCAAACCCCCAAAGATGCTGTCACCTGTTCTTTACTGCAGGGTGCGGGGCTTTCACAATGGCTTCAACTAAGCCTGGGAACGTGAAAATACATGCTCAAAATATTCAATCCTGGACTTGGCACACTCATCCTTCTTAACATTGGCAACCACCCCAGACCTTTACAGCTTTTCCAAAAACTATGTATAATCTTGTGGTGTGCCTGCATGTCCCTGACAGCTACAAGTTTGCCCTCTTGGAACAACACTATACCATTGATGGCCTGAGGCAGAGACTCCATGGCACATTGGAAGACTGACAATCCAAAGGCATCCTTTTGAATTGAAAGGTACCCAATGGAGAAAAAACTCTGTGAGATGGCTGCAGGTTTTTCCATCTGATGATAGGCAGAGGCCAAATACATTTTGCTAAAATCAAATGCACCAGCAAAACTAGATATAATGTCATCAATTCATCGTAGAGGATGCAAATCTACCCAGATGATTCTATTCAGACTGTGCAGGTCAATACTACCTCTCAAATTCCCTGTTTTCTTCCTGGCGATAACCAACAGAGATGGGGGTGCTAGAGGGCACACACGCATGATCGTGAGGCTTCTGCGGCCCGGGAGCGATAATCTGCCATTATCCGGCTCTAACAGAGGCGCCAGCGTTGAACATCTACAGAACTGGAAGTCGGAAGGCACCGGGAATAAAATACTTTGGTGCAGCGGGACAGTCTGCCTGAGAACTTGAGAAATCACCAAGTGTTTGTCCGGACTGAGCTAGTGAGGCCTGTGGAGGTACGAGTGAGAGTAACTAGCGCGGAATAGGCATGCGGAGCCTAAGTGCCTGGCTGCCTGTTTTTGTGCAGGAGCCAACACCAGGAACCCTGCCGCTGTATGACAGGTGTGGCCAGGTCCTCCTGTACTGGCGGGGATGCACACTCAGGAATCAAGATGCGATCGCCCAAACAAATGCAATCGTGAGACCCCACCCTAGAGGCCTGTGTCGGGGAGTGCGCATCCATCGGCTCCATGCACGAATAAGAAAGAAAAATTCACTGACCACAGCGAGTATCCAGGACCTGGAAGTGCCCCCCATGAGGTCAAGTCCACACTGCAAATGCCCAAGATAACCCGAAATAACGCCCGGAAGGTGGGAAGTGAGTGCGGAGGGGACAACCAACAACAACGAGAAGCAAGTTGCGATCCAACAGGAGAGCTGTTTCAATTTCAGGCTGGAGGTTGCCCACCTGGCGGAAAGGCCATGCATAAGCTCCTGGCAGTGAGATAAGGCTGGGTACAGAGCTTGCTGACATTGCCGCTGCAGCATGTACCGGGTGCAAGAGCAACTATGCACCCCTCCTAGTACGGAAATGGCGGGCGAGTTGGTGCTGCAGATAATACATCGCTACTCCTCACAAGACATACTGAACTCGGCAACGCTGGGAGACCTAGGCAACTTGGACATCTACAAAGGAGGTCAGTGACAGGCGTACTGCTGGCCTGCTGCCACCAACCCTTGCTGCTGCTTTCAGATTAAAATGCTGTGGCCCATGACAGGGCAATCATGACTTGGGGGATAATTACCCGACCCCATCACAATAACTTGCAAAGCTGCTAAGCGGGCTGATACCAACCACTGTCTAAGTGGGACACCAGACGCAGGCATATCATCCAGACAATATAGGCAGAACTGAGGCCAAGAAGGCACGGTTGACATTTGAACCTTGAAAGACATCTCAAAGTCAGAGTGACAGTGAGCAACACCCCACTGACCCACAAAGTCACTCCTCGCAGTACAAGGAAAATGACTTGAAAGCACGCCTCACCACTATGCAGCATAATCTAACCCTTATAGAGGCCAAGATGGACACAATGTGCAATAAAATAGACGTTATGGCCCAAAAGTTGGAGAAACTTGATGCACGCATTGGGGAAGCAGAGGAGTGCACCTCTGATCTAGAGGATACAGAAGTGGCAAAGAGAATGCAACTAACACAGAGGGGCCGATTGTTAAAAGTTATTGCAACTTAAAATGAGTTCCTTGAAGGGCCCTCGAGGTGTAATAACATACGCATTCTAGGTGTACCAAAAATTGCCAACACGAGCAAAATGGAGGAGTATGTTAAACATGCTCTGCGGTGCCTTTGGTCTTCTCCGCCTAGTTTGTGGTGAAGAGGGCCCATCGTTTCTGGGTGCCAGACGACCCCTGGGGGCACTGCCAAGGCTCATTATTGCCAAGTTACAGAGACCTGGAAATTGAATTGTGGTTGGCAAGAGCAAAGAAGCAGGTTGTATTTGATGGCCACAATATTGCCTTATACCCCAATTTCACACTCGGCCAGGAAGAAATGTGTGCTGGTCAAGAAGAAATTACTCTGTTTGCAAATAGATTATGCAATGATGTACCCAGCACAACTCAGAGTCACCCACCAGGGGAAGCAGCCAGTTTTTCACCAATCCGCGACAGGTGGAAGATTCTTCAAGAGATTAAAGAGGCAACATATGAATCGGGAGCGAGAACACCCGGACAACCTCTCTGCATCGCAGCTGTCAGAAAATGACTGAGTAGAACTGTATAGGACTGATTGTGAGTATGCACAACTAAGACTTACCTTTGATAATACTGGGAGCCAGCACCATAAAACGTTGCCTTTGAATGTTTAGTTGTGCTGGCGAGACTCTGTGAGCACCTACCTTTGTTTTCCCAGGCAACCCCTCTCTCTCTTCTCCCCTAATCGGGGTGGAGGCGGGAGTTGGTTGTTGTGCCCGCTGGTGCTGCCGCACAGGGTGATCCCCCATTTCTCTTTAAGCAACATTCCGGGTAATTTCACTTTTCATAAATTTTCATTTTTAGTTTCCCCTTTTCCCTCTCTGATTTGTAGGATACAATAGTTCTGTTTGCAGCAACTATGCCGACCATTTATGATGAGCAACAACAAACTGCAGTCCTAGTTAGGACAGTTGTTAGTTAACATTTGGGGCTGCGTGGGTGGGTGTAACGACCAGAACAAGTTGGGGCTGTCATTGTGGGTAGTGGGTGGGGGGAAGGAGGATTTGATTATGACGCATTGCATAACGTGCAGAAACGTGGACCGCATACCTTAGAGAATAGTCAGGACATTACCATGAGCTTAGCACACTACCTAACAGGCCACACAAAAACACTGCTTACTGTCTGTACCTAGAAACAAACTAGAGATACGCCTCATAACCAGGAACATAAGAGGGCTAGCGAATCCCAAAAAATATTGCCAAATACTGGAATACCTGGATAGACATCATATACAAATAGTGATGCTGCGCGAAACGCATCTTTACCCTAGACGACCCCAGAGATTCGCCGCCATGTGGGCAGAGCAAAGATGCTTCGTTCTCTTCTCTAACTACTCTCGGGGCACAGTGATCCTAGTAAAAAACAACACACCGTACGTACACGTGGGATCACTTCAGGACCCTCAGAGATGGTTGTGCATTATGTGTGGCAAAATTGCTTCTCACTCTGTGACTTAACTGTTATGGACCCAATATCGATGATCTGCTGTTCTTCACCACCTTATGGGGGAAGATTACAGCCATTGGCTCCACCCATGTCATCTGGGGAGGTGACTTTAATATAACGCTTGAGCTGGCATTGGACAGATCACAACCACAACCAGATCACTATACCAAAGCCCGTTGGCAAATACAGGACATTCTCACTGAGAACTGTTTGATTGATACATGGTGTTATCTGCACCCAGAACGAAGGGAAGGTACATGTTATACAGCGGCACATGCCGCATGGTCGAGACAGGACTACTCGGTGTTCTCCAGAGGGCTGGGTACATGGCTATCACATGTGGAACACCTTACACCCACTTATTCTGACCACTCTCCCCTGGTGCTGAGCATCAACCCACCGGTGTACTATGCCTCATATGTAACATGGCATTTAAACCCCAATATGTTATCAGATTCGGTATTCCATACCGAAACCGGCCAGGAAATTCACAACTATTTTCAACGTAACCTGGGTACTGTTGAGCGAATGACTATGGTCTGGGAGGCGTTCAAAGCCACCATTAGAGGGATATGCATTGCTAAAGGAGGTGGGGTTTTGAAGGACATAAGGTCACTGATGGTTCATCTGGAGAAAGAGTTAAAGCATTTGGAGCATGAAATGGAACAATCACTGTCCGCAATGACACAAACAGCGCTCAGAGATAAGATAACTGAATACAGAGACACAGCAGGTAGTGAGTGCCTAATCTGGGGTAAACATTTTAAAGCACGATGATATGGAGAGAGACCTGGTAAATCACTGGCTGAGCAGAGTGGTAAACCCCGGTTTTCGAGCTACATATTAGAAATCCAGTCGCCTGGAGGAGAAGTGGCTATTGATACTCCAGATATCCCCCACGGATATATGTCGTTACAACGCGCGCGTTACAACGACCTACCATTACAACGCGGTTGTAACAACGCAAGTCGTTACAACGACTTGCGTTGGGGGGGCGCAAATTTAAAACATTTAATTTACTATTCCAACACCAGTCCTCGTGGATAGTAGGGAAGGTGTTGGGATAGTAAATTAAATTATTTACTATCCTCGAGCGCCCCCCAGCGCAATGCGTTGTAACAACTTTCATTGTTACTACCGCGTGGTAACGGTAGGTCGTGGTAACGCGCGCGTTGTAAACGTTGCGCACCATCCCCCACGTATTCCAGACATTTTATGCCTCAGTTTATACTACCAAGAGGCAACACCCACTTGTATTACACCCCTACTTGGAGCAAATCGTTCTTGGTTGGCTGGGAGACACGCAGAGAGAGTTAATCTATGCAGAGATTGAGGATGACAAAATTTGCACCACCATCATGCAACTTAGCACAGGCAAGCCTCCCGGGCCGGATGGCCTGCCAGCCAAGTTTTACAAAGCATACGTACGACATTTAAACCCCATCCTTGAAAAAGTATACAAATTGGCCTTGGAAGAAGGGTCCCTCCCTCCTACAATGCGTGAAGCATCGATTATCTCCATGCTCAAACCCGGTAAGCCAGTAACAATTGCACATCTTACAGTCCCCTTTCAATGATAAATTGCGATGTGAAAATATTAGTCCTTTGCAATAGGCTACCTGGGTGCTCTGGTGCTGCCTTATCAGGCTGGGTTTGTGCCTGGTCTGGCCACCTCCCACAATCTCTGAACTCTATTCACGATCACACAACACAATGACCCGGAAATAGTGGCAGCTGTGGTGTTCCTATAAACATCTAAGGCATTTGATTCAGTGGAATGGGATTACCTCTTTGAAATACTCCAAAGGATGGAAATGTCACAGAGTGTTTTGGCCTGGATACGACTTTTATATCAGCAACCACTGTCTAGGGTGTTGCTACATGGAGTCCGGAAGGCCCCCTTCTCCATCTCAAGAGGAATTAGACAGGGGTTCCCACTCTCTCCTCTGCTATTCGCTCTGGCCATCGAGCCGCTGGTGGTCAGGGTCAGGCAGCAGTAAACCAAGTACATTCAAAAATTCAAAATTCAAAAAGAAACCTGACCATAATATAATATTATGTGTTTTTCCATATTATTGTTTTGTTTTACATTATTGTTTACCTGGTGACAGGAAACTTTTAACTGTTTTTGTATTACGTGTTTTTATGATATTGAATTTATTGTATACATTATTGTACTGTAATGAATAAATCATGTTTTTTTTACAAATGTTGTTTTGTTAACAGTTCTTAGCACATTTACTTGTCATCCTTGGGCATTTTGTCTTTTGCCACACTGGTACTAGGTTTCTCCTTCTGAACTTTGACAAACATAACATTACTCCATGGTCAGGTTTCTTTTTGAATTTCACTTTGTGTTAGGGACATTGTTGGTTTACTTCTGCTCCCCCTGTCCTAAATTGGTTTTAAAGGGGACCCCCCTTGTTTTCGTCCTTATCAGGATCAGGCAGCACCACTAGGAGTGGGCCCTCCGATATCCCAGAAGACAGATTTCTATTTCTCTATATTCCGATGATATCACACTCCATATACGGGAACCCCAGACTAGTCTCAATCCTATATTGAGGTAATTTATTCCCTCTGGGGAGCTTTGCAGGGTGAAAATCATCTGCAAGAAATCCCAGATCTTCCCACTTACTAACATGACACAACCTTACTCCCTCGACTACCCTTTGCTTGATGTTCTGATGAGTTTAAGTAGCTAGAGATACCTGTCTCTAGAGATAGAACGGAACTACTCCGGGCCAACTATGGAAGAGCGATAAAAGGTCTAATGGAATCAGTTACTAGGTGGATTGCCCTGCCACTCTCAATTGCAGGGAGAATACATCTGATGTAAGTGGCTATCCTACCTAAATTGCTGTACTTATTCATTAATATTCTTTTCACTCCACGCCAACCCATTTTTAAGACTTTGAGAACTCAAAAAATCAGGCTTGCTTGGGGAGGTACACAACCTCATCTAAAATGGAAAACCACACAGGGGGGGGGGGGGTTGAGGCTCAAGACTTTGAACTATATTATCTTAGCTTGTAAGCTCATTATGCAACATATCGGTTCAGTCCCCCATTTATGCCACACCTTGCGGTCGAACAAGGCTACATGGCACCAATGCCCTCATTGGGGTTTATAGCTACACGTACCCAAACAAGAGACACTAACCCCACCACAGTAGCATGCACTGTGACAGCATGGCAAAGAATTGTGAAAAGACTGGGTATAGGGATGTTATACTCACCTCTGCTTCCAGTCTCTCACCACACCGAACTGGAGGTCTCAAGAAGTGCAATTCCACCAACTACAAGACAAAGTCTGTATATGAACAACATTTTCCACACCAGAGAGCAGTTTTTCTCAAATGTAGATCCCACCACAATAGATCTGTTTATGTCTGTTTGGCTGAGACAGAGTGTGAAGATAGCCACCCCAGCATTCCCTGACGAACCGCCCGCACTATCTCCACTCCATTGTTTACTACGGAGCACAAATCCTACACACGTAGTATCTCTCATATACCACAGTACACACATTGCTACACAGGGAAACAAGGTGACCTCCTGGACACAATGGGAAGATGATCTGGGTGCATCCCTTAGTGACAAGTAGGGGAACCACTGCTGTCAACACACTGGACAGTTATCTACGAGCAACCGGCTATGCATTATCCACTTCTAATACCCTCTCACATTATATTATGCACCTGTTAAATTGCTAAAATTCCATGTGCGTGACAATGATGCCCGTAATAGATGTGGACAGCTACCGGCAGGTTTTTTGCATGTCACATGTGAATCCGAGCCTATTCAATTTTGGCTACATGTATGGCCAAAAAATGTACTCAACACTGCTGGAATCAGGTATTTGAGTCCCTGGGACAAATAATGCTATGCCCACTGAATTTGATGCCCTAGGATCCGAGGATACACGGAAGATATACCTGCAGCACATAACCGGTATGTAGTTCTAGGATTAATACTCGCAAAGCGTGAGGTGGCATGCAGGTGGGGTAGAGGGCAGCACCCTAATTTAAGGAATGGATATACAGATTACTCTTCTGGCAGGAACAAACATTAACCTATGCGGTGCTACTCCTCATGTCCTCAAGGACTTGAGATGCCTGGGACCCTCTGCGCACTTACTATTAACAAACCCAGATGCACTAGACAGATAATTATTACATACGGAGGACTAAATGACAGAAGGCCCCCAACATATTACACATCAGGCCATAGAGGATTGAAATCCAGATAACAGACATGAATCATGAACAAATTAGAAATGTGTATTTCAATATCTCATTATCGAAGCCCAGGTACTGCGGTTTACAATTGTTTATGACAGACATGGTGATGTTGTGCGACCTGATTTTTACATGATGTAGGAATATTGATGTAAGGCACATGTGCTGGTGTATTGTTTTGAAAATGCTAATAAATTAATTAATTTTTTTTAAAAAGGATAAAAAACAACAGAGATAACCAAAGCGGGGATTCAATTGGCTCAATAACCCTCTGCATGCACATTTTCTCAAGGATGTCTGCCAGCACTTCTTTAATGCTAAAAAGGACCATTCTCAATTTGTGTTTGATACACCATTTTCCTGAACCTTAATTTTGTGTTTGAACCCACACATATTTTCTAATCTCTCCTCAGATACCTTGCAAAACTTTCGTTTGTGATTCTATAAATCTTACAGAGTAATTTATTTATTTATTTATTTTGAAAGTTTTATATAGTGCGAACAAGATCTTTGCAGATATCAGAGCGCTTTACATAGAGAGTACATGATCCTAACAAACAGCTAAGTCAGAAAAGATAACAGCACAAATCGATGTAGATCAAAAAATACAGATAATACAGAAAAACAAAGAGGTCGAACAGGGAGTGGGGTCTGTGAATATTCTTTAAGAGTCCGAGGTAGTGGTTCAAGTGTAATTAGTGCACTTGAACTACTTGGTGGGTTGGGTTGAGTTTGGTGAGAGTTGTATGGGGTTTGTGGAGAGAAGTTCTTTGATGATGTGCAGTTCTTCTTTGACCTGGATGAGGGTGGCCATGATCTTGTCCAGCGTGGGGCATGCGATGGAGGTGGGAGCGGGGATCAGAGGTGCATGACTGACCTGTGAATTAGCGAGCAGGAGGGGGGGTAGACTGGTGTTCGTGCAGGGCTCCAGTGTGTCAGTGTCCATGTACGGGCCGGAGTTAAGGAGGAGAGAGAGTTTGGGCGGGGGCGGTGTGGATGAGGTAGAGAGGGGGTTGGTGGAGGGCGGAGAGAGCAAGGTGGAGGCTGGGTGTAAGTTAGTGGCGGTGGGGGTGCAGGAATGGTAGTGAGGACTGAGAGTGGGGGGGGGAGTGGGATTGATGGTGGACCTGTTGAGAGGTGGGGGAGTTAAGTAGAGAGAGGAAGTGTGTTCTGCGTATTTAGTCAGAGGGTAGTGGGGGCTGAGGAAGGGAGGGGATACAGGGTGGGAAATGTAGTTGTGTGTGTCGTTCCGGGGCTGGGCTCGGTTGTGGGTGGGAGCTGTGATGTCAAGGGAGAGAGGAGTGTGGGTGGGAGCTGTGATGTCAGGTGAGCGAGGAGTGTTTATGGAGTGTGTAGAGGTACGAGGATTTGTAGAGGCAGAGTTGAGGGTGCTGTCAGGGGAGAGGGGAGTGTGGGTCGGAGCTGTGATGTCAGGGGGGAGAGGAGTGTTAATGGTATGTGTGGAGGTCCAAGGGTTGGTCGAAGGGGAAGGGGTGGTGTTGAGGGTGATGTCAGGGGAGAGAGGAGAGTGGGTGGGAGCTGTGGTGTCAGGGGAAAGAGGGGTGTTGATGGTATGTGTGGAGGTCTGAGAGTTGGTAGGAGGGGAAGGGGTGGGGTTGTAGGTGAGAGCAGTGTGGGTGGGAGCTGTGATGTCAGGGGAGAGATGAGTGTTAATGGTATGTGTGTAGTTCTGAGGATTGGTGCGTGGGGAGGGGGTGGGGTTACGGGTGAGGGTAGTGGAGTCCGGGGTGAAGGGAATGGCGGTGAATTGAGTCATCGGTGCATTCCAGGAGGCTAAGAATTAAAAGTTAAACGGGTGCAGTTTGCCTAAATGTACCGAATACAGGTAGATGTATGGTGCTGTCAGTATACTGGAGCAAAATACAAAAGCATCAGTAAGTTACATGAATCGCAAGTGACATTAGCGAGCCACCAAAAGATATATGCGGTAGCAAATGTTGCAGTACAGGAGTTACATGTACCAGGTGATACTAGTGAGCACCCATAGGTAAATATGAGGTAGCAGTCGGTGCATTACAGGTTATAATACCAATACATAAAAAACGATAGTTGTAATCTATGAGCACCTACAAATATATGAGGTAGCAATCGGTGTATTACAGGTAAGACAATTACATAACAACATAACATACCTAAGTAAATATGAGGTAGCAGTCGGTGCATTACAGGTTATAATACCAATAGATAAAAACAGATAGTTATAGTCTGTGAGCACCTACAAATATATGAGGTAGCAATCGGTGTACTACAGGTAAAACAATTACATAACAACAGGTTATAGGACCAATACGTAAAACCAAAATAGATGTATACTGTGAGCACCCAAGAATATTTGTTGTAGCAGTCGGTGCATTTGCAGGTCAAAAAGCAAATGCCTAAAAACACAATAGCTGTAAAAATGCTGCAATAGAAGGCAGACACTATCACAAGAGCGTGTCGATACAGGCTAAGTAGGGTGCGCGGTAGTAGAACTTAGCCAATGTGTCCGGTTCTCAGGTCATGCTCCAATAATGAGATTGACTAGTCCAAGATGGCCGCCACTGAGAGAGATCAGTCTAAGATGGCCGCCAAGAAGGGGAGTCGGAGACAGTAGTCCTCTGTTTGTTGTTCTTGCTTTGAGAGCAGGGCAGGGCCTTCTGGGAGGGAGTCTTATCTCTATGTTGGTGAACCTGTGTGGAGGAGTTATGCCGAGGAGCCTCGTGGGCGTCTGGAGGTACAGGCAGTGATTTATGGTTTCAGTTAGTGACCCCTGCCCTTATGAACAATGGCGGTTTAAAAATGTGGGACGAGTGGAGTAAATAAAATAAAATACCTTATGGTTATTTTCTGCTCTGTGGCGCCTTAAAGTTGAGAGTGCAGTATTATTGCCTTTCCATGTCTTAATGTCAAACCAAACAACCCTTGGTGATACCACCCTAATAAATTAAGTCCCTTCTTAGCAATGTATACTTTTCCATAAATATTTTATTTTATTTTTGCGTTTTATAGAGCGCAAACTTGACTTGTTAGGGTACCAGAGTGCTTTACAGAGTCGTAGAGTTGTACAAAAGGCATGAAATAATAAGAGTATACCATCAATAGGAAGAAGGCGGGGTGCTGTGTACAGGAGGGATGGAGGGATAACATGGACAGTTTACATTACAGTTACTCAAGACAAGGTCCCGGGTTACATGGTGGGGTGAGTTGGTCATCAGGGGGAGGCAAAAGCTGTGAGTTGATCAGGGTCTCTGTAGTGGTTTAAGGCCAAGTTCAAGCGAGGAATTTACCCATAAGGAAGGATTTGGCCTCCCTTTTGAAGGGTGCAATAGAGTTCTTTTGATGGTGGGTGGGGGAGAGTTACATATTCTTGGTGCAGCCCCAGCGAAAGCCCGATTGTAGGTTTTATTTTTTTGAAATCATGCCGGCTGGAGTAGGATGTCCCTGGCGGACTGTGAATTTCTAATTCCTCCGGATATCACAAGTTTCTGTGCAAGATATGCAGGGGAGTTTAAGTGTAAAGCCTTATGTGTGAAGCATGCCAGCTTAAGCTGTATTCTGGCCTCGAGAGGAAGCCAGTTCAGCGCTTTCAGGTGTGGAGAAATGTGGTTGAATTTCCTTGTGCCGGTAAGTAGTCTAGCGGCCGTGTTTAGGCAGGCTTTTAAGGGTGCCAGGGAGATCTAGGGTAAACCTGAGAGGGTAAAACACTTATATTCCAGCCTATAGATGACTACTGCTTGGACTGCCATTTTTAGGTTGGGAGAGTCAAGGAAGGGTTTCAGTTTCCATAGGTAGCTCAGGTTCAATCTGGCTGATCTGGCCATCGATCTGAGTGTCGTCAGCGTTCATATGGTAGGAGATATTTGCAGTGTGTAGGACTTTGGCAAGTGGTTCTAAGTAAATGTTGAAGAGGGTGGGGGACTGCGTTGATTCTTGAGGGACTCCAACCATGACCGGAGAGGGAGTGGACAGGTTGCCATTAATTAGTGAGAACGGTCTTAGAGGAAGAATCGAAACCATTGTAGGACAGAGCCATCGAATCCCATCCTTAGTTTGAGGTGCTCGAGTAACTTTCCATAGTTGACAGTGTCGAAGGCATCTAGTAGGATTAGGAGACAAGTTTTGCCTTGGTCAAGGGCTTGAAGGGTATCGTCCACAATGTTGGGCATGGTGGTTTCAGTGCTGTGTCCCGGTCTGAATCCGAATTGGAAGTCATCGAGAAGGTGGAAGTTGTTGATGTGTTGACTTAGTTGCAGTTGCACACACTTCTCCAACACTTTAGCTAAGAGAGGGATGTTGGAAATAGGTCTGAAGTTGGCAGGGGAGGCTGGATCCAGCGACAGCTTTTTCAATATGGGGAGGACTTGGGCGGCTTTCAGAGAGTCAGGAATCAATCCCTGCCAGAGAGAGGCGTTGATTATTGTAGACCAACTAGGAATAATGGATTGGGTGGTGGCAGCTATGCAGTTGGAGGGGAGCGGGTCATTTAAGTGGTTGTTTGGGTATATTTAAAAGTGGTCTAAGAAATAACCAACCACCTCAGATGTTTTCCATCATATGAAACAGGACATCTCTCTGGGGCCAGCATCTTTTTGTCATTCCATGTGGTCTTGGGCAACTCTTCTGTGATAATGGTAATCTTTGCTCCAGAATCTACAAGCAATTTGAACATCTTTCCATCCACACAAAATTCTGTGTATGGGTCCATACATCCATACCTGTCTTCAGTGTGTATAACTAATACTAAATCTCTGGTCTTTTCCACAAGATCAAAAGTATCATCCCCTGAATCACAATTGAAAACAGCATTCACCCTGTTTTTCTTCAATTGACAAACTGGCACAATCCCCCACTTTCCCACAGTTTTCACATGTGGCACTTCTTGCAGGACAAGGATGTCCGGTGGGTGCATGCTGAGGAAAACCATACCTAAAACTGCATTTTTTTGTCGTATCTTGTCAATTCAAATGTCCTCTTCTGAAACGAAGATTTTGCATTACTCTCCCTCATGGAACTACTATCTACCAACACCCCAACACTGTCTTTGTTGATCAGTTCTCCAGTGGCTTTATGAGAAATTTCAATGCGTTTTACAATGTCAATTGTCTCATTTAAAGATGGATTTTTATACATGAGATGTTTCTCCTGTACTTTTTTATCATGATATCTGACCACAGTCTGATCCCTGAATAACTGTTTTTTTAAATCTTTAAATTTACATTCAGTGGCTATAATAGAAAAAGCTGCAACATGTGAGTCTATCGGCTTTGCCTAGTGCTGCTCTTAGTTAAAAAATGCATGCCTGTTAACAATCAGACTTGGCTGCACATCACATTGTTTCTCCAATTTCTGAACTTTCTCTTGAAAGATCCAGCTCCTCATCATCATCTGATGCGTGTTGTATCAGGGGAAGATGTTTAAAAATGGTTTGCCCTTCAAAACCCAGATTATGCTCAAGGAGAAACCTTTTCCTCGCAGGACAGTAGCAATTCACTCCTAAATACGTTTTGAATGCCCTATACCAGTTTTCTACTTAATAGGTGGTTCACCTAGGGATCCTAAAAAGAGGGGGTGGATTTATTGAATGTCTGGTGGAACTCTGAGCTACAATGAATTTACCTAAATGAATATACAAATGAGAGTTTGCTAAAACCATGTGAACTAACTAAAACCAGTTCGAGTGCATAACCGTAATGGTTTTGTTATCACCCTTTTTTCTTTAATATTGTGTTGGCCAGTCTCAGACTGACTAGGTAAATAATGACCTATTTCCGTTTTTTCTTGAGAATCATTTGGCTTGTTCAACTTCACCATCCTACTCAAATTCCACGACACATGTCCTTTTATCATGATAGCACTACCTTTAATTGTGTCTACTAGTTCAGGTTCTCTGAGCATAGATGAACGCTTAGGAACATAACTGTGATCTTGAATGCGTACCCAATCTCCCAGGTGGATTTTATGCCCAGCTGGTATTGCTTTGACATCATGCCTCTCATCAAAATATTCTTTAATTTTCTTCTGAGACCCCTCCATCTTGAGACCGATCTCCATATGTGTGACACGTTAATGCTCAGAACGAGATCTGTACCCAGTCACCCATTATGAACTCATCACACATGCTGGCATTTGCCCTCTTGTGACCTCAAATGCTGTCTTGTCAGTTACCATGTGAGATGGGAGAATAACATGCTGTCAATCACTTTACCTACATCCATCCTGTTACTAAAAGCCCACTGAATACATTCCGCTAACGTACGGTTCTACTAAACTGTTGGTTTGAGGATGATGTATTGCCACCCTATTGTGCACAATACAACATTATCACAAACAATCTCCCCATTCCTTTTAAACAACCTGAACACAATTGTTAGATCAATCAATCAATCAATCAATCAGTGACACTTATAGAGCGCGCTACATACCCGTAGGGTCTCAAGGCGCTGGGGGGGGGGGGGGGGGGGGTGCCGCTACTGCTCGAACAGCCAGGTCTTCAGCTTCTTCCTGAAGGAGAGGTGGTCTTGGGTCAGGCGCAGGTCGGTCGGGAGGGAGTTCCAGGTCTTGGCGGCCAGGTAGGAGAAGGACCTTCCTCCTGTAGTCGCTCTTCGGATGCGGGGGACGGCGGCGAGGGCATGGTTGGCTGATCGGAGGTGGCGTTTGGGAGCGTAGAAGTTGATCCGGCTGTTGAGGTAGCTCGGGCCTTGGTCGTGTAGGGCTTTGTGTGCGTGGGTGAGGAGGCGGAAGGTGATTCTTTTGTTGACGGGGAGCCAGTGTAGGTCTCTCAGATGTCCGGTGATGTGGCTGGTTCGTGGGATGTCGAGGATGAGTCTGGCTGAGGCGTTCTGGATCCGCTGGAGTCTCTTCTGGAGCTTGGCGGTGGTACCGGCGTAGAGGGCGTTGCCGTAGTCCAGTCGGCTGGTGACGAGGGCCTGGGTGACGGTCTTCCTGGTCTCGGTGGGGATCCATCGGAAGATCTTCCGTAGCATGCGTAGGATGTTGAAGCACGCCGAGTAGACGTTGTTGACTTGCCTGGTCATGGAGAGGGAGGAGTCCAGGATGAAGCCCAGGTTGCGTGCATGGTCTGTCGGTTTGGGTGCGGTGCCCAGGGCGGGAGGCCACCAGGAGTCGTCCCAGGCGGAGGGGGAAGAGCCCAGGATGAGGACCTCCGTCTTGTCAGAGTTCAGTTTCAGGGGGCTGGTCGTCATCCACTCGGCTACCTCTTTCATCCCTTCGTGCAGGTTGGCTCTGGCGGAGGCGGGGTCGTTGGTCAGGGAGAGGATCAGCTGGGTGTCGTCGGCGTAGGAGATTATGCTGAGGTTGTGTTTGCGTACGATGGCCGCGAGGGGGCTCATGTAGACGTTGAAGAGGGTGGGGCTCAGAGATGATCCTTGAGGGACGCCGCAGATGACTTCGGAGGCCTCTGACTTGTACGGTGGTAGGCGGACTCTCTGTGTTCTTCCGTCGAGGAAGGAGATGATCCATTCCAGCGCCTTGTCCTGGATTCCGATGTTGCTGAGGCGCTGTACTAGGGTGCGGTGGCAGACCGTGTCGAATGCCGCGGAGAGGTCTAGGAGGATGAGGGCCGCTGTTTCTCCATTGTCCATCAGGGCTCGGATGTCATCGGTGGCGGCGATGAGGGCGGTCTCGTTGCTGTGATTGGCTTGGAAGCCGGACTGTGAGGGGTCGAGGGATCCGTTTGTCTCGAGGAAGGCGGCCATCTGCTTGTTGACGGTCTTCTCGGTGACTTTGGCTGGAAACGGGAGGAGCGAGATGGGGCGGTAGTTCTTGAGTTCGGTGGGGTCCGCTGTTGGTTTCTTGAGTAGAGCGCTGAGTTCGGCGTGTTTCCAGCTCTCAGGGAAGGTGGCGGTGTCGAAGGATGTGTTGATGATGTCTCGCAGGTGGGGTGCGATGACAGCGTCGGCCTTGTTGAAGACGTGGTGAGGGCAGGGGTCGGTCGGTGATCCGGAGTGGATGGAGTTCATCGTGCGGATGGTGTCTTCGGTGCTGATCGGGGTCCAGGCGTGGAGGGTGGTGGTGGGGGGTGATTGTTCGGTCATGGTGTGCATTGGTTGGTTGTTGAAGCTGTTGTGTATGTCCGCGATCTTGTTGTGGAAGTATGAAGCGAGGGAGTTGCAGAGGTCTTGCGATGGGGTGATGTCGTTGTTTCCTGCGCTGGGGTTGGAAAGCTCTTTCACGATGTTGAAGAGTTCCTTGCAGTTGTGTGCGTTGTTGTCCAACCGTTCCTTGAATGCTGTTTTCTTGGCGGCGCGGATCAGCTGGTGGTGCTTCCGGGTGGCAAGCTTGAAGGGGGTCCTGTTGTCCGGTGTAGGTTCCCTTCTCCAGACTTTCTCGAGGGCTCGGCAGTTCTTCTTGGAGCTCTTGAGTTCGTCGGTGAACCACTGGGCTTTCTTGCTGCCGGGTCTGCTGGGCGGGGTCCTCAGCGGGGCGAGCTCGTCCGCGCAGATGCTGATCCACTTCGTGAGGTTGTCGGCGGCCTGGCTGGGGTCCGCTGAGCTGGCAGGAGGGTGCTGGCTCAGGGAGGTGGCGAGCTGGTCTGCTGTGATCTTGTTCCAGCTTCTGTGGGCGGCCTGTTGCTGGTGGTGGTGGGTCGTCGTTCTCTTGAAGGTGAAGTGGACGCAGCTGTGGTCCGTCCATTGAAGCTCTGTGGCGTGGCTGAAGTCGATGTCTGTGCTGGAAGAGAAGACTGCGTCGAGTGTGTGTCCGGCGAGGTGGGTGGGGGTGGACACCAGTTGCTTGAGTCCCAGGTTGGCGAGGTTGTCCAGCAGGGTGGTGGTGTTGCGGTCGTTGTTGTTCTCCAGGTGGAAGTTGAGGTCCCCCAGGAGGATGTAGTCAGAGGAGGGGAGGGCAAGCGGGCTGACGAAGTCGGCGATGTCCTCGCTGAATTGTGTGCGTGGTCCAGGGGGTCGGTAGATCAGGGTGCCTCTGAGGGTGGTGTTCGGGTTGGTGTGGATCTGGAAATGCAGGTGTTCGGCGGTGGTCAGGGTGTTGTCGGTGCTGGTCGTGAGACGGATGGTGTTCTTGTGGATGATGGCGATGCCTCCTCCCATCTGGTTGGCGTTGCGGTCCCTCCGGACGATCTTGTAGCCCTCTGGGATAGCGATGGCGATGTCGGGAGCTGAAGAGGCGTTCATCCAGGTCTCCGTGAGGAAGGCAACGTCAGGGGTTGTGGCGTCTAGGAGGTTCCAGAGTTCGATGGCGTGTCTGTGGACGGAGCGGGTGTTGAGCAGGATGCACTTGAGGTGGGTGCTGCTGGTGTTCGACTTGGCGGGTGCTGGTGCGAGGCAGGTCCGGGTGCAGGTGAATTTGCAGGCGTGGCAGCTGAAAGGTCCGTGGGTGCGTCGTGGTGTGGCTTGATGGCATTCTGGGAGTCGGCCGGAGTTGAGAGCGATGAGGGTGGCGGCGGAGTACGTCAGGCGGGTCGGTCGGGGTCTTCGGGGGCCAGGGGTCCTGGCGCTGGTCGTGATCCGGTCGCGGACGGGCGCAGACGGGCTTACCTTTGGCGCGCCTTCGGCGCACAATCGGCGCGCCCGCTGCGCGTGACCGCTGCGCGTTCGCACGGTCGCCATTTAAGGCGAAGTGCGCGGGTGGGCGGAGCAGCTGGGAGGCGGGAGCGGGGAGGGAACAGAAGAGAAAAGGGGCGGGACAGATGGCGGTGGCGGGAAGCGGGAAGCGGGGAGGGAGAGCGGAGGGCGGCGAGGTAGGCGGGCAAACAGGAAGGAGACAAACACGGCACAGAGGTAACAATCAATTAAGCAGGCACAAATGGAGGGCAAAACAGGAAGGAAAACGGCACAAAAAATACAGGCACAAATGGCGGGCAAAACAGTGGAAAAACAGCTAAAGACACGATCATACGGCACAAAAAGAAAACAAGCACAAATTTAGGGCAAAAACCGGCGAAAACCAAAGGGGAGCGACCAAGGCGGCAGCGAGGCCGGCGCTGAGGCAGAAGGCAGGCAATGGGGCACACGCAGCAGCTGGTGGCCGTGCGGCGCGGGGGTGGCCGTGCGGCGCGGGGGGCCCAAAGAGTTAGATACTAACTCTTTGGGCAAACCTTTTGGGAAATAAGATTACAGCCTTGGTGTTCGGTTCATGAACAAATTCTACCTCCCACCATTTGCTGTAATAATCGACAACCACCAAAGCGAACTTCAAATTGTGAGATAGACCCTAATTAGACAAATGAAGTCCATGGCAAGTTCCACTAGTAAAGGAAGTGTTTTGGTCTTAAGAGATTTGTCACTTAGTGAACATATGACACAGTCCCTAACAGCCTGTCCATATCCATACTTGGGTACCAAAATGTTGACCACATTTTCCTCTTGGTAACAGTTTGACCCAATGATCCTCATGATGTTTGCATCTAGCTTCACACATTCAAATCACTGATTCTTATCCAATCTATGTCGAATACGCTACCACTATATACAACAATGGTGACTATAAGGCATTACTCATTTTCCTCATCTTCTACAAATATATATGACAAACCAAAACGAAATAATCCACCCTAATGTTCTTCTCCCCGGGAATGTGCTGAAACTCACAAATGTACGGTAGTAATTTGAAACTTAACCTAGAAATTCTAGGGGTATGTTCTTGATCACATTTCCACTCAGAATACAGTTTATGGTCAATTAACACTGTAAACCTTCTCCACCAAACAACATTTTTAAATCATTCAACTGCCCAAAAGCAAACCAACAATGATTGAGTACATTTTGTCATTTTCGCTTAAGGTTCTAGAAACAAACAAAATTGTCCTTTGGGGGGTCTCTAGTGGCAATGGGTTGCAGCATTGTCCAAGTAGGGACCCTTCTTCCTAGTCAGGGTTAGGGAGTTACACTTTTAAAAGAACCCCTGATTACCCCCCTTGGTAGCTTGGGAGGAGCAGATGGGCTTATCTCAAAGGCAGTGTGTAAAGCATTTGTGAACACATACAGTAATACAATGAATAAACTACAAATGGACACCACACCATTTAGAAAAATAAGTAATATTTATTAAAAACACAACAAGACCAGAAAATCCACAATGCAGTACTAAAAATATGATTCTTGAATGGTAGAAACAGTTCTGCTACAGGAAAATGTGCGATACTACACTTTTACACAGAGTACCTTTGATGCATCAAAAAAGGCAAGCAAACAGGGGCTCAGGTAATGTGATCTGTGGGTTCCTTACACTAATGGAAGGTGAGTTGTCAGTTCTTTCCTCCAGTGGAGGTGAAGCGTCAGTTCTTTACTGCTGGGCAGGGGCGGTTATGCATCGAATCCTTACTGGAAAGGAAATGATGCGTCCGTTTCTTACTGCGTGGGGAGGTGATGTATCGGTATCTTACTATGTCCCCCAACGATACGACAAACGTGACGCTTCAATGCGAGTATGACGATATGGTACGATGCGATGCGTGAAGACATGGGATGCACTGCGGTGATTTCAGCCGCATCCCCTCAATGCGCTGGTTCTTGCCCAACAGGACCTACATCAGAATCGGTGCGTTGATCTCGGATGTCTGAGACCGGGGCACAGAATTTGTTGCACAGCAGACATTACAGCTGCGATCAAGGGCTGCGTTGATTCTTCTGCAGCAGTGGCAATGCGTCAAACATTTTTCTCACACTGCTACGATGTGTCAGAAACCGGCGATGTTGCGATTTTCACAGTTCTTGCAGTTTCCAGTCTCAAAACAACCTCCAGAGGACCAGAGCACTAGCAGGCACCTCTCTGCAGGTCAGAACGTCCAGCAAAGGAGCTCAGGGGAACTGGGGGTGAAGTCTTTGTGTCCCTGAGACTCCAGAACAGATTGCAAGCTCTATTTCAAGCCCTTGGAGATCTTATTCAAGCAGGGGACACAGCAACGCCCTTGTACTTTCCTTGGCAGAAACAGACACTGCAGGCCAACCCCACACAGCAAACAGCAAAGGGGCAGTACTACTCCTCATTTTCTCCACCTCTTCTCCTTGGCAGAGGCTTCTCTTGATTCCCAGAAGTGATCTAAAAGTCTGGGGTCTGGGCCCCTCTCTTTATAATAAAAAATCCTTTGTTCGCTGTTGCAGAAAAGCTCTTTGCCCAGCCAAAACCAGTTCTGTCCTCTCTGGTGCAGATTCCTGGCAGGAGATGAAGACATCATAGTCTAAAACAGACCAAGCACATTAAAGTGTCCTCTGCCTAATCTGAATGAAGCCCAGGTCCATTCAGCCCAACCCTGCCTCACCCTGGGAAGGCAGGACACACCTAACCCCTTGTGGCTGTCTGAACAGAATATACATCCCCAGCCCCTGTCACTCCAATGCAAGGCAGTCAATAAACAACCTAGCAGAGGCACACTGGATGTTTAAGCAAGAAAATACCTACTTTCTATATGTTGTATTTTCATACACAGAGTGTAAAAATCATCCTCACCAAATGATGCCTCTTTATATTCTGAGTTCAGGCATACTAAACTTTACTTTCCCATCTTGTCCCAAGGGTAAGTTATATTTATAAGAAGTTATAAATAAACTCCCATTCTATCCAAAAGGACAGATAGCCTTTCAATAGTTAAAACACAAAATTGGCAGTATTTCACTATCAGGACATGCCACACACATCAGTGGATGTCCTACCAATCACATACACTGTACACTGCCCACAGGGGTACCTTGGGCCTACCTTACGGTTGACTCACATGTAGGAAAAGGGAAGGTTAGGGCCTGGCAATTGGGTGCACTTGCTAAGTTGGCACAGCAGTACCAAACTGTGCACCGACACTGCAGTGGCAGGTCTGAGTCACATGTACAGGCTGCTTATGTGGGTGGCACAATAAGTGCGGCAGGCCCACTAGCAGCATTTGGTTTACAGGTCCGGGGCACACACTGTGCACTGTACTAGGGACCTAACAGTAAACCAAATCAGCGAATTTTGGAAACACCAATCTGTAATAACAGTTTACATAGGGAGCACTTGCACTTTGGCACTGAACAGCAGTGTCAAAGTTCCCAAAGCATCTAGACCAGAAAAAAACGAAGTCCAGCACAGCACAAGAACACAAGGCAAAGGCGAAAATACTGGGGAAGCCCACACCAAGGATGCCAGGTCTAACATTTCTCATTTCCCAACATGCTGAGAAAGTGTTGCCCTTAATCCACTGTTGCTGGCATGGACAAAAATCAAACATTGGCGAATCAGGATTGAATGGTGCAAAGATCCTAGCAGATACAATTTCCAGCCTAAGTGTTTCAAATTCTGCTTTACACTTATCATCTCACACAAAACCCATGTTTTTAATTTTTTAGTAAACCCCACAAATGTTCTGTTTTGCTTGGAAAATCAGTGATGAACTTAGCATAGAACTCACACTCACCAAGAAATAAAGGAACCTGCTCCTTGTTGTCAGGCATGGGTGCCTTCTAAATTACATCAACCAAACCTGGACATGGTTCAACTCCCTTGTCTAATATTACATGACCTAACTTTTCCATGCATAACTTAACAAAACACATTTCTTAATGTTAGCAGCAATTCCTGCTGGCTCCAACATCTTCAATACGAACTGCAAAATCTCATCGTGCTCCTGTAAGTCTTTTGCCGCAATGAAAATTTCATCTTAAAATGTAACTACTCCGCTGATACCACTCAAAACTGATTCCATTATGCGTTAAAAAACTGAAGCAGCTGAAGCCAGCCCAAACGGCATCCTTCTAAACTGGAATGTACCTACAGGTGACACAAATGCAGTGAGATGTTTGTATGACTGGCCTAATTAAACTTGGTGGTACATGGACGGCAAGTCAATTTTACCAAATACCCTTGTTCCAGCAAAGTCAAGCAAATGTCATTGATGCGTGGCAGTGGGTGGGAATACCACCAAATTACTTTCATCTAGTATTGAGGCCCTCTCCTCCATAGCATGTAGACAGTCTGGCAGTCTGCTTATATATGGATTAAAACTTCCTTAGATTGCTCAATTAAGGTTACTGATTTTGATTCCTCCACCCACCTCGTAATTAAACTTTCCCCTAAGCCGGGCACTCCCTTCGACTTAGTGAATGTCTACAACAGGTCTTCCCCTTTTACTAAGTTGTCACAAACTATGAAAATCCAATCATTAACACAACAGTAGAAGACTGTGAGTCAGAAATTCACAAGGGTATTAAAGGTGATTTTACCTGCTGCCTTGAGCCAGATCAGCCCCTGCTAGATGTGTTTAGTTAGAGGATGAGAGTTGGGGGGTTCCCATCGATTCTGAAGGCAAAAAGAGTGCCATGAAGAGTGCAACTGCCATCCAGAATTTCAGACATTACCGCCACCCATGGCCTAACAGCTTGTAATGGGCGTACCCCTCCGTATCTTACTGCCAAGCCAACCTATATAGGGGAGACTACTCTTGTGACATTAATTACCTATTACTCAACCTTGTGATATAGTATAAGATGGTTGATATGGAGATCATTGGTCAAATGAAGAGCAACCACTTTCTTCTTTCCCTTATACTCAAAGGGGCTCTCATCAAGGACAAAGCATGTGTGGAGTTAACATCCCTTAACACCATGGCCCTGAGCAACAATAGGCACAAAGTAATGCGGGTGGATATGTAATCAATGAGGCTTCATTGAAAGAGATGTATGGTGCTGTCTATAGTGCTCTAACTAACTGTATAGATCAGGCCTTCATTCCTCTTCAAAATGCAGGGCAGCTAAAACAGCCCTGGCAGAAGCCGTAAAAAGCAATATAAGGCCAGATATTTTACCAGCCAGATGGAATTAAGCCCAAGAAATCAAATCTAGTAAGTGCCGGTGGGAAGTGAAAACTTGGTAGGATCTGTTGGAAGCAGCTAAGGGGAGAGGCGCTAAGTTGTTCTGGCATTTGGTGACACACAATGGCATCAAAGAGGTGCTTCTCCTTGATGCCACATCCCCAAGGCCGACTTGGTGGAGCACTTCATGACGCTCTATGGAGAGCCACTCTCCAAAATACCCCCAAAAACGCCCTGATACTCAGTCTACCAGAAGGGCCAAAATGGATGAGATAGTGCATTTTGCCATCAACGAATCCTGCATTGCATTGCATTGAAGGATCAGAGATTGGGAAAGCTCCCGGCATTGTTGGGATCCCTTCCGACTTGCTCTATGCCACTCCCTATATTAATAAGCTGATTAATGCAATTGCAGTGGATGTCCCTATCCCAAACTCATAGACAGGGGCCAAAATAATGCCTAATAATAAAAAGGGCTCAAGGCAAGAACCTGGAAATTATCGCCCAATATCCCTGATTGATACCATCCCAAAAATATACAGCAAACAACTACTTGCAAGAATTTAGGATTAGATTAGATCCACTGAGGCCCTACCTCACCTTCAAGCTGGCTTCCAAAACAAGCACTGTGGGCCAGATTTTTAGTTTTTTTACTTTAAAATGGAAGGTTGTTGACCTGGAACAGGAGGATGCTCTTTGTCGCCTTTGTTAATCTTCGTGTGGCATTTGACCTTGTCCCATGGGCAAAACTTTGGAGGTCCTCATGAAAATTGAGGTTCCCGCAGGGCTACTTATGTTAATTCAGAAGCCATCCGTGTACCGATAATTTTCTCGAGTTGAATGGGGCCCAGGGAGAAGCCACAGAGAACTGTCCAATAGGGTTTGGTGTTCGGCAAGCATGCGTCCTTGCTCCCACATTATTTTTCTTATTTAGTAATGAAAGTAAACCCTATTTAATGAACTGTGCAAATGATGCTCCGAAAATTGCAGGCTCAAACTTACCAAGCCTACTATGTGCACACGGGACATTTTCTCTTATCCAAAACTGCTTTGGGTCTTAATATTTTTTGAGGGAAGTTAAAAAAAATTGGTAAAAATTACTATCTTGAAATAAACAGGTCTAAAACAAAATACATGATATTCACAAATAGGGCCTGAGTCCGAGTTTGGCGGTCTGAAAGCTCAACCACCACAGCTCCAAAAAACTGCTGCACCGGCAGTCAAATTATGAGTTTGTAGTGTAGTTCCTATATTCCCAATAGGATCTTCGCATTGGAATAATATATCCTATAGATTAGAGGTAGGACTGAGGTCTCTAAATCAAATGCAGGACAGGACACTTGTAACTACGTTACATTAGGTTTCTTAGTTAACCCTCATAAACTCTATGTTAGTTTTTGTTGCGGTTTATATCATTTTTCCGCCCCACATAAGTGTTGTGGTTTTTATCATTGGGTCATCTAGCGTGCTATATGCCAGCCTCAATCCTGAGGTAACCTCTGGTGTGGTGTAGTAGTGTCCAGAGATATGCACAGATACCCACACAGTCAAGGTTATACTTAAAAAACAAACCTACATCCAAAAACGATTTTAATTATTATAGGATGCAGTCTGTTATTAAAATAGATGGGTATGCTCTTAGATCAAGTTACTGGATCTTCGCATATCACTTCTCTCACAAAGTCAACATGTTTCTGCTGCTTATCGCCCAGCCGGGACCATGGAGCATTCGTCAGGCCAGACACAACACAATAAAATTCTACTCACACCTTTTGTGTAGTATTCAGTGGTCTTTTTTGTTACCCACTTCGGTTCAAAATTGTTCGATTCACCTTAGTAGCGTGAATTTTGCTCGTCCTCAGGGGAGCTGGACTCAAGGTCCCAGGCCGCAAGGAAAGGCGAATTCCCCGTCTAGTGCTGTCTCTGCCCCTGGACTGAGGTCTACTAGGTCTCTATCAAATATATTATACTGAATTGTGAGTGCCAGTTAGCTCAGAGGTCACTAGAAACTTTTTCGACTTCGCAAGACGCGTTCCTTTCTGACAACCGCATAAACATGTCAACTTTGTTTCCCCAAGATACAACTGATCATCAGAGTCGTGGAAACAATAGATAGATATTTCACTCAGTCAATCGTGCATGCTTCGTTTCACCAGAGGTGAGGAGAAATAGAGAGACGGGTGTTTTCAATAAAAAGGTTTTATTGCACAGTCTTCTATCTCAAGATTAAGACATGAACAATCGTAAAACTGGTTGTAAAATAAAATGCATACAGTATAAAGAGTAGAATAAAATAATACTGTAAGAGCATTGTATGGTTCCTAAACCATACATAAATACATACATAAATAACAGATGCTAAAAGTACTCAACTGGTGCTTCTAGAATACGCCAACCCCAATGTACTTAACCTAAGCTTAGTACGAGGGAAGAGGTAAGTGAGGTGTAGCATAAATGTAGTATTCTTTTTACCAAGAATCTGTCCAAGATTTCTCTTAAGTTTCTAATCAGCTATGTACCTTAGTTTGGAATGAAGAAGGTCCAGCTCAGGGCTCGATTTCCCAGCAACCCGCAAGGGTAGCCTGGAAAAACTGGTGCTGGCTTACTTGGCAGGAGAAAAGACAGTGTCTCTCTCAGTGCATCTGCTGTAGGGTCAGCTTCCTTCGGCACTTGCTTTTGCAGGATGTGTAGGGCAAGTAGATAGTCGAACTGCTCCAAACCACCACATGTTTGCTAAGGCAAGTGTGGGCATATTTATACCTTGAAATTGCCGAGTTTGACGTAAAGCTGGACATAATAACATCATTAAAGACTCTTGGTTCTTTGAAAACTCCATGAGATCTTAGACAAGTCAGTTCTCGAGCAAGGGAAAGTCCCTAACTGCTGAAGCCGAGTTTTCCAAGAAATCGTTGTAGATTTTCGGAACTAGTGGAAGTAGCCCTGCCGGATTTGGACTGCATGAGCTATGACTAAATATGGTTATGATTCTTATGCCTATATAAGGGCATAGTCATTTATATCTATATAAGGGCATGAATCGGGAAATTTACAGTAGTGTCCTAAAATGGTTCACAACACCCACTCCACGCTATTATGTTCATCTAAGAGTAAATACTGAAACATACATTCCCAACCTAAAAAGGAATGAAATGTATTTAAAAAATGATTGTACACAAAATGAGCATTTGAACAGTATGCATCTAAAAGCAATGATTTCATTGTAAACATATGATATGATATTAGTAATGCTAACCAAATGAATCACGAAATTTACATTTATGAAATGGCTCTCGATACAGAATAAAAAGTTGAGACCATCCCATAGCAAAATATACAAGCTAGTTTGATTTGTTCATTAGGTCAATATTGTTTCTAGGAAGTAGGCAAAGAATCCTTGTTCTCTAAGAATAGTTCTACTTTAAGCAGATTGTTTTGTGCCAAAGTTCACTCTGTTTTGGAAAAAAGTCAAATTAAATTGCAGTGAAACAGAATTCCAAATTTGGAAGCTTTTGTTTTGACAAAATTGAAGGTCAAATTTCAGAGTTCCAAAAAGAACGCTGTGTGATAATTTCAAAAGTTATTCTCTGTGGCAGCAGATAACATTAAGTCAACAAGGCTGGCAAAGAAAGTGTCTACCACAGTAGATGAAAGTTCAACCACTTCATTAAGAAGGTCATTTGTACACAGATGTGAAGAATCGCCGTCAGCGTCAGTCGCATTAGCAATGTTCGCAGTAGATGGTACCTGTGTGCCTGTTCGTCCGCGTATCTAACCTCCAGTTGGATTTGCGGGGGAGATCTCAATGAATGCCGTCATCAGGATTAGTAGCCATTGGGGGCAACACAACACATGAGCCATTACCGGACCCAGTAATGCGTCAGCATCCGTTGGCATAGCCAATGGTAGTGTTAAATAGATATCTAACACGCATTCCTCTCCACAAAGCAGGCATTGTACAACAGGTAAGAGGCAATCTTGCCAGATTGGTCTGAATGACAGGAACCATGTGGTATTTCAGATCTCTCAAACGAGCCAAGCCAAGGATCTGTGTTATTCTGTCACGATAACTCATGCTGACTTAGGTATCGCTGATGGCCAAATTTACCATAACGGAGCAGGAGGAATAAAAATAGTATCCCTGCTACGAGTCCCAAAATGAGAGGCAGGCCGCCGAACACAGAGTGTATGAAGTTAGGGAAAATGCCCAGGACTGCTTCAAAGGGTGCTAACAGTCCAGAAAAAATCTTCTTAAATACATGTGCAATACCGCTGGTATCAGACATGTTAAAGATACGACCTAACATTTTTGCGAAATGCATTGGGCAGTTTGTTGATAATAATGCATGTATCTCTGCAGAGGACCTTGCAACTTGCAGTTCATACGTCTCTCTGGCGAGGTCAGTGGCACAGTTTTTTGTAAAAGAATGGGTTTCATTCTGCTTAAATGATCAATTCGTATAGAAGAGATGTTCAGTGAAGGCCATAGCAGCGACTCCCCGTCTGTCTTCGTTTTAGGAAACAATACTTGCATACAACAAGTACCCTGGCTGACACAGTAACGAGATAGCATATTCCTGGCAACATTCCGCAACAGCATCTTTAACATAATGTAGCTACCATTGGAAATCTGTCATCATCGCTGAGGGCGAACCCTGCAGGTGGCAAGAAAGGTTATTGGAAGAACCCTCACAGGCTCCGTGTAAATTAATACCATGACACAATAGTGTTCCGCTTAGTGAGTTTTTACAATTTTTACCACTAAGAAATACCTCTTTTATCCCACTCCAACATTTGGTTGTGTATGTTAAATCCCAGGTTGACTTAATGTATTCTTTACCCAAGCTTTCATACAGGCCTGCTGGTATGTGTTTTAAGCAATACTGCAACAGGAAAGTTGTCACTGGTATCGTGATGGTGCCATGTATTATCCATTCAACTGATAGTTTCTCAGAAATGATCAAAGGTAATCTCTCCAGTTTTTCTATGCTCAGCACCGTATAGTCTTCTCCCTTCTGTGCCAATGAGATTTGTTTATCTGTAAGGTTAAACACAGTAAACAATGACGTAGTGTTGATTAAACGCCAAGGCACATAGCCAGAACAAAAGTTTAGCAACGTCCAGGCTAACAGCATCACAGAACGTAATTGAGACTGGCCATGTGGTAACATTAGCAAGTCCTTTTCCATTATGTGTATGGCAGAGGATACAATACTGTCCAAAGAATATATTCCGGACGACAGAGTTGTTAACCCATTGTCAACTACAGAGAGTGATTTCTCTAAATTAATCCGATCGATTTCTCGTATTCTTTCAGCTGTTTCAACTTGCATGACTTTCCATGCTTCATTGTATGCAGCGTATCTACCAGCGTATATGAAATGTTTATGGCGTGGATTACGAGGTCCCAGTAAGAATTTTCGTTAATCAACGCCATCTTTAAGCAAAGATAAGTGTTGTTTTATTTCTGAAAGTGTGGATCTCTATAGCCACTCAATGCATAGTTTTCCTACAATATAAGCTGTTACTATCCCTGGATGTTGTCTTTGGATATATCCTGGATCTGGCCTAGTTACCATAAACCCTTGTGTCTTGTTCAGGAATCTATCCTGACAGTTATTCGTGTCTGTGGGCCAGATTAACCGTTTTTTCCATTCAGGTTTTGTTCTGTTCTGTTGTAAACTATGGTTTACATCTACATCCTCACCTGAAGTTAAACTACTATCTGGTGTGGGCTTAGGTATGGACGGTTTGCTTAAATCTTTTATCTTAGCAATGCCAAGACAAGATGTTTGTTGAACAGTGTCATTTAAAAACATAATTTGTTCTGGGATGATGCAGACTCCGAACAATGCTTCTGAACCTTGTACCTGCCAGTCTTTTGTGCTCCAAACAGTTTTTGTCCCAATGTTGTCTTTCCAAAATTCAAAACCTAAGGTGGACAATTGAGCATGAAAGGCCGCAGAATACATTTGTTTTGTGTTTGTCAACATACTTTTCATGCCTGTCTTATTCACATTTCTAAAGTAAAAACTTTCTGGGTTCGTAACATTAAAACCTGTAAAATATGCAAATTTTCTAATAAATGTTTTAGAACTACCTTTTGGAGGTGTTGGGCAATGTTCCTATTGATTATAAGTTAAAACATTTCTAGGGTTTGCAGATTTGTGCAAGTAATGATGGCCAAAATGATTAACCCTTTCGATGCTGATGACGAGCTCAGCTCGTCATCACCCACGGGTGCCGTGTGCTGATGACGAGCTGAGCTCGTCATGGTGCCACTAAAATGGCATTTTCCAGCACAGGGGGGGAAAACGCCCAGCAGCCATGTGGTTAAAACAATAAATGTCTTCATAATTTGATGAACCTTCTAAGTATTCATGTTTAGTAAATTTTGCTGACACTTCTAAGTCCGCCATCATATTATTAACAGTTTTAAAGTCCCGATCATCAGAAAATGTGCTGGGTGAAACAAAGTCACTCAAGAAAACTTTAAATTAGTGTGGAATTTTCAGCAGCTCTACAGGGCCATAAATGTCATAATCAGTTGTATCCCAAGCTACTCTACCAGGTAGAGGAACAGCTGTGATGTTTACTGATGACAGGTCTCGTTGTTCACGATGAGATGATTTGTGTGGCTTCAGAAGCAAGTTGATGTTCTTACTTGCTGTGTCCATTTTAATTTGTTTTACATCTATCAGCTTTCCAAAACTCAAAACAAGAGTGAGCCATAGCAGGAGATAAAATACACCTAATCCATTCCAAAATTCAAACCATGGTGAAACCAGATATGTTTTAGCAAGCTCTTGACCAAGTTCTGTTAATTTTTCCTTGAAGGTTTTGTTTGCTGCCATTGATTCGGGCTCGCTGGGATGCTCAGAAAAGTTATCAAAGTTGATAAAATAGCCAGAGGCAGTTCTGTCAATAGTTGGTTTTGCATTTGGATTTTTTGAAATCGCTGGAGTTGCTTGTTCCCTTGACATGTTTGTATAGTCAGATGCTACTTCTTTGTAGACGGGAGTTTCTTGAAAAACTGGTATTTGGGTTTCAAGAGGCACAAGTTCCATGGCTTTGTTGCAAAATCCTTCTTTTCTTATTTTAGAATCTTCAAACGTGATGAGTCTTTCAGTTTGAACCTCTTGGATAGGAGCAAGATTTGTTCATCTGCTACATCTTGGGAGCCCACTGGGCCTACTATTTATTATCGGCCACATGGTGTGGTTTTTCTAGGTCAATTGATACAGACTGGTTCTCCTTTTTTCCAGCAAGGGGCGGCAGTAGCACTGTTCTTGATCCATGGACAGCTAGAACTGGTACTGATTTTCTGTAAGAAGGCCCAAATTCCTTCTTGATCCCCAATCTTTGGAATCCAGACAGGTCTTGCTGGGACAGGTGGTTTCTCTCCAGTGGTCATTGGATTTTTGCTGGTGTTGCATAGACTTCTTCTTGTTTCATTTAAGTCCTGTAAAACAGCCAAACGATCTTTGATATTAAAGGGTTTTTGTTCCACCACTGAAGTGTGCCGATCGAGATCTTCAACCAACATTCTAGTACCAAAATGGATTTCATATGGAGTGATTCCACCCAAAGAATTTCTTGGCAGGTTATTAGGACTATGTTGGACATTTATTAGATGTTTGACCACCCATCACCCGAACCTAATACCCTAGCTGTATTAGATTGCTTTATGTCACATTTTTTTCTCTCCACACCTGAATTTCCCTCAGGATGGATGCAATGCCCAAGCTAGCCATGGCCTCCTTGTAGGCCCTCGAGCTAAAAGCAGGACCCTGGTCAGAATGTAGCGTGCCGATTGCATATGTGCCGATAAGGATTCGCAAAACTTTTCTAACAGTTTGGGCGTCAGCCGAGCACTGAGGCCACATCCAAATTTTATTTATTTATTTATTTACTAGCATTTTTAGAGCGCAACCAAATACCCGTGGGTGTCTCGGCGCTAGACTGCAGTAATGTCTATCCTAAGAAGTAGATACGGTGGGCTGAGGATGTGAATTACTGGTCAAATAACCAGGTTTTTAGTCGCTTCCTGAACTGCAGGAGTGATGTGCTGGTTTTGACATGATGAGGTAGGGAATTCCAGATCTTAGAAGCTGCAGCAGGAAAGCGACGGTCGCCCCAAGTGGCTGTTCTGCTGCGTGGAGTGATTAGTTGATTGAGTGTGGAGGAGCGGAGTGTTCTGACTGGATTGTAGGGTTTTAGTTGATCTTTAAGGAAACGAGGCCCCTGGTCCTGCATTACTTTGTACACTATACACATGGCTTTAAACTTTATCCTGTTTTGGACAGACAGCCAGTGATAGGTTCTCAAATGAATCTTGTCCTATTATTTGTGGGTCCGCTTTTGTCCATTGGGACGTTTGAGCGTGGATACTCTAATGCTATCTAATAATGGTGTCTATACTGGGCTGGCTACACTGTCGTCAGGAATCTGGTGGTGTTCAAAGCTGTGGCATTTGTAACAGTCATCGCAATTCATTCCGAATTTGTATACGTGAGCTTTCATCCCTGGCCACTAGAACATCTCTTCTAATTCTAATAGAGATTTAAAGATCCCTTGAAGTATCAGACCCTCTCCCATATATGCTTCATAAATCAGAGCACCTCTCCGGTTCCTGTTTGGAATTACCCTATCCCCCACTCCAGGGATTCGGGCAAAAGGAACAGAGTTTGCATCAATATGTATGTATATTTGAGAGGATAATTTAGAGGTAATGTGTCTCCGCTGCCTTCGCTCGTGGCATTGACAGCGAGCATGGTTTCACAGTCTATTGTTTTTTTCGTGAAGCATTGACTGCTTGAATTATTTTGCTGTCTATCTTCATTTTTGAACGAGTAATTGCAGCTACGTAAGCCATTTGTAAAGCTGCCTTTGCGGCTTCATCAGCCAATGAATTGCCTTCAACGTGAACGCAATCACACTGATGACTCAGATATTGATCACATGAGTCTTTTGTAGTTCTTTCTGTAAAAGAACGGCTTGTTCCCAAATCATTTTATGTTTGATTGTGCCATCTTTTGCGCCTTTAAAACCATTTTGAACCCAGTTCTGCAGATATTCATTGCAAGTTTGGACGCAGTAATACGAATCGCACACTATGAGTGCGGGGAATTCGCGATCGGTATTTTCAAGCACCATCTTGAAAGCTTGGAGTTCAGCTCGCTGAGCTGTACAGTCGCCTACAGATTGAGATTTTGTGACCATAGGTCTGAATTTACCATCACGCCAGCAACCTTTAACAATCGTGCATGCTGCACTATAAGCTTGCTTGCCCCCAATTGCGGGCTGAGCTGATCCGTCTGTGTATATTATACAGCCGTAATGTTCTAGAGGTAGAATTTCAGTAGGCAGAGGACATTCTTGTTCGTATTGGAGAAATTCTTGTGTCTTTAAGTAAGAGTCAAAAACGTATTCAACGCCTGTTGCAGCAAGAGAATTGACCCATTGTATCCATCTCGGATGTAGAGCTTTTGCATTTGGAATGCTTGCCTTTGTCACTGCCTCTAAGGCAGGTACAGGTGTAACGACTTTAATGCGTTTACCCTGTGGGAGGGCTATCTCCTTTGCTACAGCAGTCAGAACCACTATCAGAAATTTTTCTGTTGAAGTGAATTTCATTTCAGCTTGTGTGTACAAGTGTGATTTGTAAGCTATTGGTACCTTTTCTCCTTCATTAAAGGTTTGGTATGTGATTCGGGCTGGACTGTTCCCATGAGGCCCAGGGTCAAGGCTGATTTCAGCCTTGTCTGCTACATCTTGGGAGCCAACTGGGCCTACTACTTATTATCGGCCACATGGTGTGGTTTTTCTAGGTCAATTGATACAGACCAGTTCTCCTTTTTTCCAGCAAGGGGCGGCAGTAGCACTGTTCTTGATCCGTGGACAGCTAGAACTGGTACTGTTTTTCAGTAAGAAGGCCCAAATTCCTTCTTGATCCCCAATCTTTGGGAGTCCAGACAGGTCTTGCTGGGACAGGTGGTTTCTCTTCAGTGGTCATTGACTTTTTGCTGGTGTTGCTTAGACTTCTTCTTGTTTCATTTAAGTCCTGTAAAACAGCCAAACGATCTTTGATAATAAAGGGTTTTTGTTCCACCACTGAAGTGTGCCGATCGAGATCTTCTACCAATATTCTAGTAACAAAATGGATTTCATATGGAGTGATTTCACCCAAAGAATTTCTTGGCAGGTTATTAAGACTATGTTGAACATTTATTAGATGTTTGACCACCCATCACCCGAACCTAATACCCTAGCTGTTATAGATTGCTTTATTTCACATTTTTTTCTCTCCACACCTGAATTTCCCTCAGGATGGATGCAATGTCCAAGCTGGCCATAGCCTCCTTGTAAGCCCTGGAGCTAAAAGCAGGACCCTGGTCAGAATGTAGCGTGCCGATTGCATATGTGCCGATAAAGATTCGCAAATCTTTTTTAACAGTTCGGGCGTCAGCCGAGCGCTGAGGCCACATCCAAATGAATCTTGTCCTATTATTTGTGGGTCCGCTTTTGTCCATTGGGACGTTTGAGCGTGGATAGTCTAATGCTATCTAATAATGGTGTCTGTACTGGGCTGGCTACACTGTCGTCAGGAATCTGGTGGTGTTCAAAGCTGTGGCATTTATAACAGTCATCGCAATTCATTCCAAATTCGTATACGTGAGCTCTCATCCCTGGCCACCAGTACATCTCTTCTAATTCTAATAGACATTTAGAGATCCCTTGATGTATCAGACCCGCTCCCATATATGCTTCATAAATCAGAGCACCTCTCCGGTTCCTGTTTAAAATTACCCTATCCCCCACTCCAGGGATTAGAGCAAAGGAACAGAGTTTGCATCAATTATGTATGTATATTTGAGAGGATAATTTAGAGGTAATGTGGCTCCGCTGCCTTTGCTTGTGGCATTGACAGCGAGCATGGTTTCACAGTCTATTGTTTTTTTCGTGAAGCAGTGACTGCTTGCATTATTTTGCTGTCTATCTTCATTTTTGAACGAGTAATTGCAGCTAGGTAAGCCATTTGTAAGCTGCCTTCGGGGCTTCATCAGCCAATGAATTCCCTTCAACGTGAACGCAATCACACTGATGACTCAGATATTGATCACATGAGTCTTTTGTACTTCTTTCTGTAAAAGAACAACTTGTTCCCAAAGCATTTTATGCTTGATTGTGCCATCTTTTGTGCCTTTAAAACCATTTTGAACCCAGTTCTGCAGATATTCATTGTAAGTCTGGACGCAGTAATACGAATTGCACACTATGAGTGTGGGGAATTCGCGAACGGTATTTTCAAGCGCCATCTTGAAAGCTTGGAGTTCAGCTCGCTGAGCTGTACAGTCGCCTACAGATTGAGATTTTGTGACCATAGGTCTGAATTTACCATCACGCCAGTAACCTTTAACAATCATGCAAGCTGCACTATAAGTTTGTTATTCTTGTTCGCATTGGAGAAATTCTTGTGTCTTTAAGTAAGGGTCAAAAACGTATTCAACGCCTGTTTCAGCAAGAGAATTGACCCATTGTATCCATCTCGGATGTAGAGCTTTTGCATTTGGAATGCTTGCCTTTGTCACTGCCTCTAAGGCAGGTACAGGTGTAACTACTTTAATGCGTTTACCCTGTGCGAGGGCTATCTCCTTTGCTACAGCAGTCTGAACCACTGTCAGAAATTTTTCTGTTGAAGTGAATGTCATTTCAGCTTGTGTGTACAAGTGTGATTTGTAAGCTATTGGTACCTTTTCTCCTTCATTAAAGGTTAGGTATGTGATTCAGGCTGGACTGTTCCCATGAGGCACAGTGTCAAGGCAGATTTGCATATGGCCATGTCTGAACTGGGGTGGTGTGGAGAGCAAAAAAACGATGGATTTAGGCCCAGATCTCTGTACTGGGGTGAATGTATGACATTGTTCTGCATTTTGACCATCAATTGTTGTTTTTGCATTTGTTACCCCGAGTGGGATGGATATGCTCAGACGTGAGACCTATGCTCTCCACACCACTGGAGTCAAGCTATCCTGGCTGAAGACGGCTGATAGCCAGAAACCGTATCAAGAATGCTTGATTCCGGTCCAGGAAAGACATGGCTTGGCATTTCGGTCTGGACTGTTCCCATGAGGCACAGGGTCAAGGCTGATTTGCATATGGCCATGTCTGAAAAAAACGATGGATTTAGGCCCACATCTCTGTACTGGGGTTAATGTATGACATTGTTCTGCATTCTGTCCATCAACTGTTGTTTTTGCATTTGTTACCCCGAGTGGGATGGGTATGCTTAGACGTGAGTCCTATGCTCTCCACACCACTGGAGTCAAGCTATCCTGGCTGAAGAAGGCTGATAGCCAGAAACCGGTCCTAGGATGCTTGATTCTGGTTCAGGAAAGACATGGCTTTTCAGTTCGGGCTGGACTGTTCCCATGAGGCACAGGGTCAAGGCTGATTTGCATATGGCCATGTCTGAACTGGGGTGGTGTGGAGTGCAAATAAACCATGGATTTAGGCCCAGATCTCTGTACTAGGGTGAATGTATGACATTGTTCTTCAGTTTGTCCATCAAACTTATTTTTGCATTTGTTACCCCGAGTGGGATGGGTATGCTCAGACGTGAGTCCCATGCTCTATACACCACTGGAGTCAAGCTATCCTGGCTGAAGATGGCTGATAGCCAGAAACCGGTCCTAGGATGCTTGATTCCGGTCCAGGAAAGACATGGCTTGGTAGTTTGGGCTGGACTGTTCCCATGAGGCACAGGGTCAAGGCTGATTTGCATATGGACATGTCTGAACTGGGGTGGTGTGGAGTGCAGAAAAATGATGGATTTAGGCCCAGATCTCTGTACTGGGGTGAATGTATGACATTATTCTGCATTCTGGCCATCAACTGTTGTTTTTTCATTTGTTACCCCGAGTGGGATGGTTATGCTCAGACGTGAGTCCCATGCTCTCCACACCACTGGAGTCAAGCTATCCTGGCTGAAGATGGCTGATAGCCAGAAACCGGTCCCAGGATGCTTGATTCCGGTCCAGGAAAGACATGGCTTGGCAGTTTGGGCTGGACTGTTCCCATGAGGCACAGGGTCAAGGCTGATTTGCATATGTACATGTCTGAACTGGGGTGGTGTGGAGTGCAAAAAAATGATGGATTTAGGCCAGATCTCTGTACTAGGGTGAATGTATGACATTGTTCTGCATACTGTCCATCAACTGTTGTTTTTGCATTAGGTATGTGATTCCGCATCTCCCTGGGATGATTATTTTGATTACAAGGTTGCGTACATTGTCGCGTATTTGTAAGTGTGTAGTTGCCAACATGTCAGTTTGTACTGAACGCAAAATTTCTGTGTGTTTTTGAGTCCAGTTAGTAGGTTTGAAATCAGGTTTGATTAGTTCGTAGAGAGGTTTAACCCTTTCTGCGTAATTCAGAATGTATGTTATTCCGAAGCTTAGGAATCCTAGAATTGACTGTAAGTTTTTCAGCATTTTTGGAGGTTGGAGCAGTTCACATTTATCTAAAAAGTTGGCTGCTAGGCTTTTGCCTTCACTTGAAAGTTCGTATCCCAAGAATAGGACATTTAGGTGGGCAATTCTTGATTTCTTTAAGTTGAATTTATACCCTTCAGAGGCGAATCCAAGTATTATGGTGTTCACCTTTTTCAAGTGCCTGTCTAAATCATCATCTGTAAGATAGATAACCTCGACATAAGATAATGCCTCATCAACATATGTTTGTAGTAATTTTTTTTCTCTGGCTGAAAATAATGCACAACTGTTCTTGAATCCCTGGGGAAGACGACAAAAGTGTTGTTGTGTCCCATTATTGAGAAAGCGGTCAAGTATCAGATTTCAGGTGCAATGTTTTGAGAGAAGAAACCGTTTGAAATATCTGATGGCATTTTGCATTTCTTGAGAACGATGTTATTCATTAGTGCTGCACTGTGTGAATTTTGTACTGCAAAGGTTTTGCAACAAGAATTTAAATGTCTGTAATCCA
The DNA here is from genome assembly GCF_964263255.1 of Lissotriton vulgaris. Taxonomy (NCBI): domain Eukaryota; kingdom Metazoa; phylum Chordata; class Amphibia; order Caudata; family Salamandridae; genus Lissotriton; species Lissotriton vulgaris. The sequence goes on from NC_141690.1 coordinate 50,359,936, forward strand.
AAACTAGACGATATGTTTCGTCTGGTTTGGAGACAGGAAACAAAGGATTGTTCATTAACTAGGTGCATGTTTGAATCACCCTTTGGTATTCAAGTTGATCTAAGATCTCCCTGATTTGCTTTTTAGCTTCCGCTTTACTGGATTCTGCCTCTGAGCAGGAGGTTGATTTTTTAACTGAATTGTATAGTAAGGAGAGTCCTCATCCCATCCCACATGATTTTTATATAATGCTGGAGCCAGGGTCATAGCCCATTTCCTGGCATAGGTGTATTTTTAATGTATAGGCATATGATTTGAGAAGGCTGGCATAATTATTACTTCGCCATGTGTGCACTCCCTGACAAATTCAGTTCGCCAGTCTTTTTCAGCTAGTAGGATGTCATAACCCTCAGATAGTTTTTCCCAAAAGAGTTCTTTTATTTTTCTAGTTATGTCCCCCTCTATTCGTAGTGTGACTTCATATAACTTATGGGGTACACTAACTCTGATGTTGGCAGTTTAAACCTGAATGCATTCATTCAGATCCACGTCTCCAGGTGATCTTTCAGGATCCTGCGAGTGATGGTGCCTCTTCTGCGCTGTCCAGCATTGTCTGGGCCCACTCCCCCTTCTTGAGTTGTGTCCTCAAGATCCTTGGCATGTCTGATTTTAATACCTGCTACCTTCTTTTTGGAGAATTGAGTTTTCTTATTTTTTGGAACGTGTTGATCGTCTTTGTACTTCACGCTTTCTTTTTTGTGTTCTGATCGTCCTCTTCTTTCGGATTTCTGTGAGGAAGTCCGAAAGGTACGAGAGGATCGTGTATCAGTATCTTGATATCTATCAGGTTTTCTTAAATTATCCTTATTTCTAAGGTTATACCTCTTTTTAGAGTCTCCTTTTGAGGAGATATACCTCTGGACTGAGAGCGCTTCTCTTTAGGGAGCGACTGTCTACTATTTTCCCATTTCTTTTTAGAAGTAGTTAGATTATTTTTGATAAAAAGTTTTTCAGGATTTTCTGTTAGTTCGGGATTTACAGGTTTCCCTCCTAAACTATCTCTCCCTAGTTCTTCATAGGATTTTTCAATAATTCTGGCATGTTCATACGGTTGCTCAGTAATATCGAGTTCTTTTAATTTTTGGCGGATTTCCACGGACGCTGCTTCACCTCTAATGTTAGCTAACAAGATAGACGAGACCTGTTTGAAATCTTTCAGTAATTACATACCAAGATTCAAGGCAGGTTCTGGACCGTATTCATTTTGAATCTGTCTCAGAACGTCTGGTATCACCGCCAAAGACGGGACACCATGTGTTTTTGTGTAAATTGAAGCAAAGACTGTACCCCAAGTGTCACAGTCCTCCACGTGTGGTGCTATCCCTATTTTTAAACAGATTGTTAGAATCCTGTGTTTCTCATGAGGTGTACTATCGGGAAATACTGCCTCTATTTGAGTAACTTTCGGGGCTAATCAGAATAGAATTTGTTCCCTTTTTGCAGGCAATTTACCGATTACTGACTGGATAGTCTGTGGTGTGATTTTGTCTGTGTTCCCCTGATGAGGGGTGTGCTGTGGAATTCTTATAGCAGGTTGAACTGTTAAAGTCCGCATGACATATTGTACCAATTGTCTATGTATGTTAATTAATTGTTTTAGCTGAGCTAACAGTACTGGACCTGTCATTTGTTCTATGGCAGGATGTGGTGTGTAGCTGGCTAGTACCAGCCATGTTGCTCCTGGTCTACCTAATGGACCGAGCCTGGTAATTTGATTTTGATGTTATAGGGAACGTTTAAACCAAAGCTGATGCTCTTGGCAAGTTACTGGAATTTCAACGTCCTCAACAGGAGCATATTCCGCTGGATTTCCTCCATCTTGTAGAAGTGGAACACATGTGTTGTTGGATTTGCTTGTGGAAAGATAATCCATGAATAGAATACCTCTGTCTGCCGATATTCATGTGCCTCTATGACAAATATGACTCTACCACCTCTTGGTGATAGTCCATTTTCTATAAGCTGTATAGCTATGGCTTTTCTTACATTTTCCAGGATGATTAAGGAATCCGGGTCATTTTGTTGGAGACCTGTCTCGTCTAAACCCGGTCGGGTAATAGGGCCTGGAGGTCCACCACTCTCTTTGTCGCTATCTTGCACTTTGTTGCAAGTTTTGCAGAGAAAGTTTCAAGGAATAAAGATAAGGTGCACAATATTTTGGAACACTGTATCCTTCAACGTTGAACAAAACCAAAACTAATACATAGGATTTTTCGTCCTACTCAGTTTATGGCAGATGTTTTATCCTTTAACCCACTCCAGACATCTATTGGACTATTTACTGGTAAAGGGGCCTATGTAAAAAGGACAATTGAGTTACTCTAGTATCTAGAGTTAAATTAGTGCCTTACCAAACGTTGGGCACCATGTAGTGTAGTTCCTATATTCCCAATAGGCTCTGCGCATTGGAATAATGTATCCTATAGATTAGACGTAAGACTGAGGTCTACTAGGTCTCTATCGAGCATATTAAACTTAATTGTGAGTGCCAGCTAGCTCAGAGGTCACTAGAAACTTTCTCGAATTCACAAGAAGGGATTCGTTTCTGACAACCGCATAAACATGACAACTTTGTTTCCCCAAGATAAAACTGATCATCAGAGTCGTGCAAACAATAAATATATATTTCACTCAGTCAATCGTGCATGCTTCGTTTCACCTGAGGTGCAGAGAAATAGAGAGTCGGGCTTTTTCAATAAAAAGGTTTTATTGAACAGTCTTCTTTCTCAAGCGTAAGAAAAGAATTGCTACAATCGTAAAACTGGTTTTAAAATATAAAGCATACAGTATAAAGAGTAGAATAAAATAATACTCTAAGGGCATTGTATGGTTATGCCTAAACCATACATCAATACATACATAAATAACAGGGGCTAAAAGTACTCAACTGGTGCTTCTAGAATACGCCTACCCCGATGTACCTAACCTAAGCTTAGTACGAGGGAAGAGGTAAGTGAGGTGTAGCATAAAAGTAGTATTCTTTTGCCAAGAATCTGTCCAAGATTTCTCTTTGGGTCTAATCAGCTCTGTACCTTAGTTTGGAATGAAGAAGGTCAGGCTCAGGACTCGATTTCCCAGCAACCCGCAAGGGTAGCCTGGAAACACTGGAGCTGGATTTCTCGGCAGGAAAAAAGACAGCGTCTCTCTCAGTGCGTCTGCTGGAGGGTCGGCATCCTTCGACACTTGCTGTAGCAGGATGCGTTGGGTAGTTGAACTGCTCTAAACCACCGCGTGTTTGCTAAGGCAAGTGTGGGCATATTTATATCTTGAAGTTGCCAAGTTTGACGTAAAGGTGGACATAATAACGTCATTAAAGACTCTCGGTTCTTTGAAAACTCCATGAGTTCTTGGACAAGTCAGTTCTCAAGCAAGGGAAATTCCCTAGCTGCTGCAACCGAGTTTTCCAAGAAATCATTGTAGATTTTCAGAACTAGTGGAAGTAGCCCTGCCGTATTTGGACTGCATGAGCTATGACTAAATACGGTTATGATCCTTGTGCCTATGTAAGGGCATAGTGATTTATACCTATATAAGGGCATGAATAGGGAAATTTACAATAGTGTCCTAAAATGGTTCACAACAAGTTGACCACTGTGCCAGCAGTGTGCGGGTAGTGCTCTTGCGGCAGCTGCATTCTTCCGCTCACTAAGGAAGCCTGAAGCCAATGCTGCTGCACTGCAGTGCCTGCACTGTTGTGAGTGCACTGCTGCCATGTACCATGTTGTGCATGGCACAAAGTGCTTGTACGACTGTGCAGGTATAGGGGGGCACAACATGTGCCCCCAGCCACACTTTCCAATGGGCTGCAACACCCGGGAGCTATGTTTGGGACCCCCTCCTTTCCTTTCCACCAGCCTTTTCATGTCAGGATCCCCATCATGAAAAGACTGCCAGAAAGGCAATTTGTAATATGGACGGCGGAGACGGGATCAGTACCACCTCCATTATGTTCCGCTTTACACACCGCAGCAGGATCAAGGAGCCTGACGGTGGTGGCCGTGTCGTATTGGGCCCAATGGTGTGTGACCTCTGCACTCATAATACGGTGGTCGGACCAATGAGGTCACTGCAGTCAGGCCACCACCGCATGTTTGATGGTCCCAGGGCTGCCAAACTCATAATCAATCCCTTAGTAAGAAAACTAAAGGGAACGTGGCTCTAAATTGAGCCAACTTGGATAGGGTGACAGAATATGACTTTCCAGGGGTGAGGTTGTATGACTACACTACTTGGTCAGTGCAGATAGGCAAAAGCTCTCTGTTCCTTAACCACAAAGCCGGGTTTATCAGCAAATTTGCAAAGAAAGCCTCCTCCTATCTAATTTCCCTGCCACTGGAAATATATAGGGCACAAGCGTGAAGTGCTGCTCTATATGGTTCAGATTTGTGGGGATATTGCAATCTTGATGTTTTTGATAAATGTGAAAATTCCTTCTTAAGACCTCTACTTAAGCTACCAAAAGGCACACCACTACTTCCCTTAGGGTTTGACCTTAATGTTAGGAACATTTCAGACACAGCTAATTTCAAACCTAATTTATTTTTGGCAAGGATATGGGCATCCCAGCAACATGTGTCATATGGAGAGTGCCTTACCGAAATCTTAGCTTACCAACTGGCCCTTAGGATCCCATGGAAAGCCCAAATTTATACTGGGGATTTTACCAACTGCGTCTTTTACCTCCTCCTGGAGGAGTAATGTTAACTCTTCCAATCCTTCAGTGGAGAACGATGAGCACCTACTGTTCTCCTGTGGTGCATAGACCAAACAGCATGCCTGCTGGATTATCCTTTTATGCCACCTCCTTAGAACTAATGATAGGCACTATGCCTTGAGATTATGAAGTTAAACCCACAATGGTGGCTGGGCCCAATGGGAGAGAGGGTAGGCAGGGCCACACTAACGTGAATCCAAAAAATTGCCTATGCCTCCAATTAAATTAATTCGAACACTGAATGATTGAGGATAAACCATACATTTATTAGTTTATCCCGACAAAACCTTTTTGTCACTGAATCAATACTTGAGTTAAACAATTTTCATTATACAAAAACAGACAAAGAATTACCATCAACTTCATTTCTAGCCATACGTATTTCAAAAAACGGTATGTGCATATTTACAGTGAAAGAGTTTAAAGCAAGAACATTGCATTTAATCATACGTGCATGGACACAATAAATCAGAAGTGAAATGAAAAAAACAGATACACAATTTACAGTTGAAAATCATAAATGCAACGAAGTGAGAGAGCGGGAGTGAATATTTTTCAAAGGATCAACTCCTAGCTCATGAACTAAATTCGTTTATATCAAATAATCAAAAAAAGCCCATTTTATACATGACTGACAAAAACCATTAGTGTCAAGTCAAATGCCGACGCGTTTCAAATCCTGTTGCGTTATTTGCAGGATTCTCATCAGGGCGGTGATTCTAGTCCATGGGAACTGTTTAAAAAAATGAATAAAAAGTTTGATTACCAAACTTCATACTCTCGCCGTTTTCTATTTAGTGAATCTTGAACCCGCATGTACATGCGGCATACCTTGTCAATGTTAGCCCCAAGTGGCTTCTGTTTAGCAATATCGTCTATGGCAGGAGGGTCTGGGCTGCAACAAAGCGAGACTGGTGTCACCAATTGATAGTGCCGGAATTAATGCTAACAGGTAGCGAAGCGGTAAAAGTTAAAATTTACCTTAAGTCTTCAAAACCTGGGGGCAGAAGTGCCGGTGGTCGGGATTAATTTTCAAATGTTGGCATGAATTTTCGCTGGGGGGACAAAATCAGAAAAAGGCGATATTTGGAACCAACCGTACAAGGGAAGGACATGCACGGAGGTGTGCACACCTCACTGGGAAACACTTACTTTTCAATTGTTCAACACGGGCGGGATGTCCTGACCGGTGTTGGTAAAGGAACGCTGTCCGTTCTGTGAAATAAAGGGGAAAGGAGGCTGAACCAAAGTGTACTTGGTAGCGCTTTTGTTAACAGTTAAAGGCTATCGCTCCGTGAGCAGTGGAGGGAGGGTCGGATTCTTACCGTGAATCGCCGCGAAGGGCTCCACTAATGCATCCTACTTGCCACCGGCACACACAGAGTTTAGTTGTCCAAGGCACTGCCGGTGCTTGCAACAATAAAACCATGTGATCCGCTGTCATCCAATCAGGTGAGTGACAGATGCTAGTGCATTATGGGAATTGAAGTCCACTACTGAATTCAAGCCCGATTAATCTCACTGAGAGTGTTAAGACCCTTATTCACACTATCAAATCGGAGTATAAGGTATGCCTCCTTACGAAGTAGCATAGTTTCAACGTCTGGGTAGCGTTTGGAATCCAGCCACACAAGTGGTGTCCATTTGAAACCATTTTCAGTGTGGTGATTATTTACAAAGTGTTCCACCATTGGTGCAGTCATTACTTTTTTCTTTATCCGAGACCGATGTTGCGTTATTCTGGCATTAATGGCTTGGCTTGTTTTGCCAATATACACCTTGTCGCAAGGACAGACCACTGCATAGACGATATTTCTTGTCTTGCAATTTGTAAATGCATCGTGTGTCCACTTGATGCCATGGTTAGTGAAGGTGTCTCCCTCAATTGTTGAAGAACATGATACACAGTTACCACATTTGTGATGCCCACTGATCGGTTTCAGGTTCCACTGAGCTATGAGGTCACTCTTAGGCGGCGGGATATGAGTATCCGCTTTAATGAGATGTTGTCCAATGCTCGTGTTCTTCCTCATTGCAAAGATGGGTTTGGGTAGAGGGTACTCAATTGTTTCCAACAAATGCCAATTATTTCTTATGATGTTTTTAAATTGGTTCGTGTGTTGACCGAAGGTCGTCACACAAACCAATTTGTCTAATTGCTTTTTTTCTTTTACCTGCAGGAGTGTATCCCTCGGGGTAAATTTAGCCCTATTTTTGGCATGTTTTAACATTTTTTTTAGGGTATCCTCTCTCAGCCATCTCATTGCAAAATCTTGTTGCGTGTGATTCGAAGTCTTGTAGACTTGTGCAATTGCGTCTAATTCTGAGCAGTTGCCCATAAGGTAAGTTATCCTTAAGGCTTTGTGGGTGTGAGCTGGTGTAGTGCAGGATTGTATTCCTATCAGTTTGCTTCTTATGCAAAGAGGCCGTCAGTCTAGAAGCACTGGTACCTACTAAGACGTCAAGGAAAGTCATCTCTTTAGAACTTGAGTTCATCGTGAATTTAATGTCAAGATGTCTTGAATTAAGCCATGCATGGAATTGTTCAAGTTCAGTCTGACTCCCCTGCCACAGGAGCCAGACGTCATCTATGTATCTCAACCATTGGATCATGTGATGTGAGTGGGGATTGTCCTTGTAGATAAATCTTTCCTCGTATTGAGACATGTAGAGCACCGCCAGCTCCGGCGCATAAGGACAGCCCATGGCTGTCCCCTTGATTTGTATAAAATAATCACTCTCAAATCTGAAATAGTTACTCCGAAGAGTTATTTCTGCCAATGCCACAATGAATGCGGAGGGTACACGGTGTGGTCTCTCGCGTTTTTCTAGATATAGTTCAATGACCTCCAGAGCCTCGTCTTGAGGTATTTGCGTATATAGCGAAGCGACATCCAATGTCACCATCAGCTCCGTTGATTCATTGAATGAATGTCCCTCAATTCGGTTGATAAAGTCAGTCGTGTCTCTCAGATGCGATTTGACTTGTTCTATGCACGGTTTGAGAAAGAAATCGATATATTTGGATAAAAGCCTATTTCGCTGGTGCCGAAAAGACGTCATTACAGGAAATCACTGGATTGAGGGTTAAATCAAGGTTTACTCCAATGATAAAAATCCCTAAACAAATCATTGCTTTTGAACAAGCAGTCCTGTCCTCCCTTACTAAACTTGAGAAAAAAAGCAACTTTGTCAAGAACAACATCGGCAAAGATACTCAAAAGGCAATCACTGAATTAAAATCCGATACATCAATCATTATAAAACAGGCGGACAAGGGGGGTGCAGTGGTCTTATGGCCCCGCCCCATGTATCTCACCGAAGGACAACTGCATGTAAACAATAGGGATTGGTATAGACCATCTAAGGAGGATCCAGTCCTTGCTATTCAGGACAAAATAGCAAAAATCACACAAAGAGCCTTGGATGAAGGCTACTTAGGACCAAAAGAGCATGAATACTTAAACAAAAAATCACCAAGAACGCCAATTCTTTATTTTTTACCCAAGATCCATAAGAATGACAGGATACCCCCGGGAAGACCCATTGTGTCCGGGTGCGATTCAGTGCTGGAACCGATATCCAAATATATCGATTTCTTTCTCAAACCGTGCATAGAACAAGTCAAATCGCATCTGAGAGACACGACTGACTTTATCAACCGAATTGAGGGACATTCATTCAATGAATCAACGGAGCTGATGGTGACATTGGATGTCGCTTCGCTATATACGCAAATACCTCAAGACGAGGCTCTGGAGGTCATTGAACTATATCTAGAAAAACGCGAGAGACCACACCGTGTACCCTCCGCATTCATTGTGGCATTGGCAGAAATAACTCTTCGGAGTAACTATTTCAGATTTGAGAGTGATTATTTTATACAAATCAAGGGGACAGCCATGGGCTGTCCTTATGCGCCGGAGCTGGCGGTGCTCTACATGTCTCAATATGAGGAAAGATTTATCTACAAGGACAATCCCCACTCACATCACATGATCCAATGGTTGAGATACATAGATGACGTCTGGCTCCTGTGGCAGGGGAGTCAGACTGAACTTGAACAATTCCATGCATGGCTTAATTCAAGACATCTTGACATTAAATTCACGATGAACTCAAGTTCTAAAGAGATGACTTTCCTTGACGTCTTAGTAGGTACCAGTGCTTCTAGACTGACGGCCTCTTTGCATAAGAAGCAAACTGATAGGAATACAATCCTGCACTACACCAGCTCACACCCACAAAGCCTTAAGGATAACTTACCTTATGGGCAACTGCTCAGAATTAGACGCAATTGCACAAGTCTACAAGACTTCGAATCACACGCAACAAGATTTTGCAATGAGATGGCTGAGAGAGGATACCCTAAAAAATTGTTAAAACATGCCAAAAATAGGGCTAAATTTACCCCGAGGGATACACTCCTGCAGGTAAAAGAAAAAAAGCAATTAGACAAATTGGTTTGTGTGACGACCTTCGGTCAACACACGAACCAATTTAAAAACATCATAAGAAATAATTGGCATTTGTTGGAAACAATTGAGTACCCTCTACCCAAACCCATCTTTGCAATGAGGAAGAACACGAGCATTGGACAACATCTCATTAAAGCGGATACTCATATCCCGCCGCCTAAGAGTGACCTCATAGCTCAGTGGAACCTGAAACCGATCAGTGGGCATCACAAATGTGGTAACTGTGTATCATGTTCTTCAACAATTGAGGGAGACACCTTCACTAACCATGGCATCAAGTGGACACACAATGCATTTACAAATTGCAAGACAAGAAATATCGTCTATGCAGTGGTCTGTCCTTGCGACAAGGTGTATATTGGCAAAACAAGCCAAGCCATTAATGCCAGAATAACGCAACATCGGTCTCGGATAAAGAAAAAAGTAATGACTGCACCAATGGTGGAACACTTTGTAAATAATCACCACACTGAAAATGATTTCAAATGGACACCACTTGTGTGGCTGGATTCCAAACGCTACCCAGACGTTGAAACTATGCTACTTCGTAAGGAGGCATACCTTATACTCCGATTTGATAGTGTGAATAAGGGTCTTAACACTCTCAGTGAGATTAATCGGGCTTTAATTCAGTAGTGGACTTCAATTCCCATAATGCACTAGCATCTGTCACTCACCTGATTGGATGACAGCGGATCACATGGTTTTATTGTTGCAAGCACCGGCAGTGCCTTGGACAACTAAACTCTGTGTGTGCCGGTGGCAAGTAGGATGCATTAGTGGAGCCCTTCGCGGCGATTCACGGTAAGAATCCGACCCTCCCTCCACTGCTCACGGAGCGATAGCCTTTAACTGTTAACAAAAGCGCTACCAAGTACACTTTGGTTCAGCCTCCTTTCCCCTTTATTTCACAGAACGGACAGCGTTCCTTTACCAACACCGGTCAGGACATCCCGCCCGTGTTGAACAATTGAAAAGTAAGTGTTTCCCAGTGAGGTGTGCACACCTCCGTGCATGTCCTTCCCTTGTACGGTTGGTTCCAAATATCGCCTTTTTCTGATTTTGTCCCCCCAGCGAAAATTCATGCCAACATTTGAAAATTAATCCCGACCACCGGCACTTCTGCCCCCAGGTTTTGAAGACTTAAGGTAAATTTTAACTTTTACCGCTTCGCTACCTGTTAGCATTAATTCCGGCACTATCAATTGGTGACACCAGTCTCGCTTTGTTGCAGCCCAGACCCTCCTGCCATAGACGATATTGCTAAACAGAAGCCACTTGGGGCTAACATTGACAAGGTATGCCGCATGTACATGCGGGTTCAAGATTCACTAAATAGAAAACGGCGAGAGTATGAAGTTTGGTAATCAAACTTTTTATTCATTTTTTTAAACAGTTCCCATGGACTAGAATCACCGCCCTGATGAGAATCCTGCAAATAACGCAACAGGATTTGAAACGCGTCGGCATTTGACTTGACACTAATGGTTTTTGTCAGTCATGTATAAAATGGGCTTTTTTTGATTATTTGATATAAACGAATTTAGTTCATGAGCTAGGAGTTGATCCTTTGAAAAATATTCACTCCCGCTCTCTCACTTCGTTGCATTTATGATTTTCAACTGTAAATTGTGTATCTGTTTTTTTCATTTCACTTCTGATTTATTGTGTCCATGCACGTATGATTAAATGCAATGTTCTTGCTTTAAACTCTTTCACTGTAAATATGCACATACCGTTTTTTGAAATACGTATGGCTAGAAATGAAGTTGATGGTAATTCTTTGTCTGTTTTTGTATAATGAAAATTGTTTAACTCAAGTATTGATTCAGTGACAAAAAGGTTTTGTCGGGATAAACTAATAAATGTATGGTTTATCCTCAATCATTCAGTGTTCAAATTAATTTAATTGGAGGCATAGGCAATTGTTTGGATTCACGTTGAGATTATGAAGGGCAGATACTAGGAGCTGTGTTTTTTACTCACTTGCCAGGTACTTAAACTCTACACAACATCTCAGAAAAAGCGGTATATATAACTTAACGCACCATGCACTTTTGTGACTTTTATGCTTTTGTACATGAACAGTTGCTAGATAATAGGATTTTCTTGAAAGGCCCTATTAAGAGCCTTATCACAAGTTTGGCGGTTCTCCGGTTAGCCTGCCTTGCCAACAAGAAGAATGCCAAGCTCATAGTGAGCCCACCCGTTGGAATATGGATTACAGGTGTAATCCATGATAGGCATGTGATACTCGTAAAAAGGCCCCAAGTTTCTTATTAGTAGGTAACAGAATTTTCTTTTAATGCTGTCTGCTGAATTGAACTGTGTATACCCCTTCATGCTTTTAAACCAATGCTGCTATATGTACTTTTATGTTTTTATAACCATAATAAAGTCAAATCATTATGATGATGATGACTTTATTTAGACTTTTTAGATCAACACAGATCTGTACATTGCCATTTCATTTTTTTGACCAATGGATAGAGCCATAAAAATGACTCCACTGGTTCTATTGCACCATCCAGCGACATTTTACTTAACATTTCTGCCAAATACTCTCTAACACTGAATGGCACACATCTTCTTTTGTGCTTAACCATAACTACTCAATCTTGTAAAACTCTGGTAAAACCCCTGATCTTTCTTAAACCTCTACTGAACACTTTTAAAAAACATTTATGACCACTTCTTAAGCACAGGATTTTCCGCTGGTGAAACACATGTGAACCATTACACACCTGTGAACCACACTGATTATCTTTACTTACCAGTGACACCTGTACCTCTGTCATTGGTCTGAGGCTCATCCCAAATAAACTCTAATGGCAGCGCGGGAGCCCATCTACTGTTGAAAAATCCTTGCACCAGCATTTTATGTGGATTTCCTCCTGCAGCTGACCATAGGAAGCAGAGTAGAGCAAGCGGACGCCGGGGGGGTGAACTACAACACCCAAGATCCCTAGTGGCGTTGCACGCCCCCCACACAGCCACCAGCATGCCAGGAGGCGCATATAATGGGGCCAGGGCTCCCGCAGCGCGGGACGCACGTGGGCATGCCTGCGCCGCACCGGGGCCAAGGTTGGCCTATCCATGCCCGTCAGAGACCGACAGAGCCCAGGCTGGGCCACGGCTCTGAAATCCATGTTTTAAAGGTACTATGATTTTGACTTCGATATTTTTAACTGCCAAAATGTACAACTATCTCTAATAAAAGGACCACTTTAGCTACTGGGCACAATCTTGTTTGGACATTGGACTCCTGTCCCTTCAATATTTTTTAACTAAGGGTGTGTGCTTGAAGGGCTTACAGTTTGCCACGCTCATTGGCAAATTGCTTTCATTTAGGCTGTTGTTTATTTTGTTCTTTGCAATTTGTGTGCAATATACTTAACATGGGAAAGCGAAAAACAATGTCTGCCCAGAAGAAAAAGTAATCTAACGTAGGAGAGCATTCCTGTCAGTCTTTATTAAACTACCTAACTGATGCTGTAGGCGCCATAGAAAGGCAGATCAACACAGTTGAAGAGGCCTTGAAGCCTGGGGCAGATGAGAGTACTTTAACAAAAGTTAGTCCTAAGATAGTTGGAGAACATAGAGGTAAAACAGGCACAAATGGCTGTGTGGTGAATATCTCTGATCATCTGACAGATAGTGAGCAGGAATTTGATGCACTGCACCAGCCACCAAATAAGCGAGCTAGAAATCCGAGTAACTGCCATAGCATCAGCCCGAGTTCCACTGGGGAGGAAGTAATAGATCCCATCGCAGCAGAGAGTTCTTCCCCTAAAACCCATAAAAGGGCCCAGAAAAGGATCATGTCTGCACCAGCTATCAAATCTGAAAATTGGGAAAAGCAATAATTTGCTCAAATATGCGAATGCAGATGGAGGTAGAAAAAATAAAAGTACCATTGTAGGCCCTAGACAATTTGATAAGAGATAGCCTTGGCAGCTTGCTAACTAGAATTGGTGCTATTGAGGCATCACTATCATAATGTTTAGATATTGTCTAGCCTACATCAACAGATAGAACAAGTTTGGTTGACCATACAGTTAAAAATGAGCAGTTAGCTCCTAGCCCATATATAAGACGCATGGGTTCTGCCATCAACAGTACTAAAGTTCCCCTAACAGCACCCCCTCCAGCAGCCCAAAACATTCTAGTCACCAATTTACCAGTCCTCCAAGCCTTGTTGAAGACAGCTACAACTTCCCCATTAGAAAATCCTAGCACCATGTACCAGACTCCTGAGACACAACATGTTACGCGCTTAGATTTTCCTCCAGCAGCCACACCGTAGGTAGTGGTCTTAGTTAATGTTCCTGCATTGACTGATGTGGAGGAAGAAACATGGGTGAATCTAAGGAATAAGTCTCTAAAATGGTTGGGTTGTAGAACAGGACTAATTGGTAAAGTATTTGACGAATTTAAGATGGTAAGGAGGGTGAGCTGGTTGGGGAGAGGATCTAAAAATCTTAAAGGGACTGCGTTGTATTGACATTTAAAACACCAAACCTCGTGAAATTGATTCTAAATGGAGTTGGGAATAATTTTACAGGTAACACACAGATTAGCGCTGTTCCCCTGGGATACTTTTATTAGCCCTAAAATTGGAATCCCCGGCAGATTCTACGACGTCCTACAGAAATCAGGTTAATATCTCCACCCTTAATTGTTTTGATAGACTTCATGGGCTTTAAGAAGTAGACTGACTGAGATTGGGGGATCTCACTGATGCTGTTATTACTAGTCCACTTGTTGATGTATGGCAGAAGGGATCATTAACAGACAGCCTAAACTGTATTAGTATAGCACATCTTACACAAGAGATATCAACCAAAATAGTTGCCAATTATGAAGAGAAGCGGGATGACCAACTTAACTGCCACCTGTTTTACCATTCTGAGGTGGCTCCGAAAAATCATCTGGATGCTGCGGGAAGACACTCAGAAGACAGTGGTCAATGCACTGATCACCTCCCGTTTAGATTTCGGAAATGTCCTATACCTGGGATCATCGCAAGCAGTTATGAGACGCCTCCAACTTGTCCAAAATGCCGCTGCTAGACTACTTTGCAAGTGTCCCAGAAGGGAAAGAATATCCGGACATATCAAGGCACTCCACTGGTTCAAAATCGAAAACCGTGTCAAATTCAATACACTGAGCCTTATGCACAGAATTAAATGGGGAAATGCCCCAAGATATCTACAATCCCTCGTGCAGGCTTATATGCCGGCTCGCTGCCTTAGGTCGGCATCTCAATGTCTCTTTTGCATGCCGAAAGTGCGTAGAGCGAAGATTGCAAGAAGAATCATTCTCCCTGCTGGGCCCCAAACTCTGGAATGCTCTCCCACTGAACTTACGTTTGGAAACCCGCTACAACTACTTCCGCAGAGCCATTAAAACATGGCTCTTTAATCAGTAAGTTGCTCCTGCCCCCCCTCAGAGTTGTACTATCTGCTCAGGAATACAGTATCTCTCAGCGCTGGGAAACCCTTTTTGGGTAGCTGTCGCGCTTTAGAAACCTAATAAATAAATAGATAAATAAATAAATAAATAAATAAATAAATAAATGATTCTGTGCTTAATTCCATCGCCCATGATGAAATTATCCCCACTTATGGTATGGGCTATGGTTGTTATGTAGACAGTAATGTTAAGGATACTAAATGTCAGTTGTGGAACGTGGCTGGACTAAAAACAAAGGTGACCAATAAAGTGTGGGTGGATTATGTAAACAATTTTGAGATATTAAGTTTACAAGAAACTTGGGCTGAAAAACCTATCCACTTGTGTGGCTTTTAAACACTGCATACCCCAGCTATTAGCACGACATATGGCAGAGCAAAAGAGGGCCTTTGTACCTACATTTCCAATTATTTAAGATTCGGGAAAGTAGAGTTGGTCAATAATACCAGCTATTATCACATTTTTAGGATATATGTGGACAAGGCATTATGAGTGATCATCGTGATTTTTTATAATAATGCCCCCTCAGAGATGGTGGAGGAAATGTTGGGAAACCAATGTAGAAACTTAAAAAATCTACTTGGTCGGAATACCAAACATGTTTTTGTCATCTGGGGAGGGGATTTCAACTGTTTCTTATGCCACAAGGGGGCAAGGGGGACGTGTGGGATCACACTTGGTAAAGGCACTAGTTTTCCGCACTTTTCACATACAGTGTGTGGGGATGTCATGATTGACATCATGTTCACCTGTGATATAGGGTTCACTAATAGTCTGTGCCCACCGGAGGTCCCTTTCAATCAAACGTTTAATGGTAGAGGCGTTTTCTCAACTATTGATTACATTTTGATATCCTGTAACACAATCTGCACGTGTTAGGAATTTTAGTACACACAATATCGCTTAAAATGACCACTTCCCGTTAAGTGTTGATATCCTGGTATTTAATCAAGAGCTCAATAGGAAAAATATATCTAGGCAGTTTTTAAATTATATTGCTTTGAGCAGACAAAATGGATACGCTTTGAAGTGGACGAAAGTGATCCCAGAGGATTTTCTCTACAATTTATTGACAAAATGTAACGCTAGTTTTCGTGCTTGTTTGTATGAAAATTGCCCAGATTCTGTATTTATAGAGAACTTTACAGTTATTTCGGCCCAAATTAAAAAAATTCTCCGGATAGATGCCAAAAGGCGTAGTGCTAAAACTGTGGGGTGGTTTGACTCTGACTGTACTAAGGCCTACTCTAGGCTCAAACATGTCTTAAAAGCGAGAGTCAAGGATCAGGACTTAATAAGGGAAGCCAGAAGGAGCTATAAGAAGGCACTTATAAAAAGGAAGGACAAAATGAAAAAGGAAGCGTGGAACACCCTGTATGAGGCTTCTATGAATCGTGATATTACCGCTTTTTGGAAGGCAGTTAACGCGCCTTTCTATTATGATAACTCTGAAGCAACTATAGAGATTGCTATTTCGGAGGAAGAGTGGGTATCACATTATGCTAAACTCTATAGTGACCAACTTTCAGCTGACCCGGCATTGGCAGGGCTAGAACCTGACCTGGAGCTCTTACCCACTTTTCAGAAACTGGACATGGACTTTACTCTGAAAGAGGTTAACATGGCTATTAAAGCCAGTATGGGCGGTAAGGCTCCGGGCCCGGATGGTGTCCCGGTTGATTTGTTTAAAAATGATGTGGTGCTATGTGGACCCTTGCTCGCGCAACTCTTTAATGCATGTTGCTCTATGGGGTTGCTAACAATATGGTATGAATCCACCATTGTTCCCATATTCAAAAAGGGCAATAGACAAGTGCAGCCTGTTATTGCCCAATATCACTATTATATTCTACAGTTAAGATAATCGGGTGTGTGGTCTTAGATAGACTACAAACATGTGCAGACAAGCAATCAATCATCAGCGATCTCCAATACGGTTTTCGAAAGGGCCTTGGCACTATTGATTAGGGTCTAAACCTTCATATTCTATTAGATAAATATACAAAAGCCAAGGGAGGGAAGCTGTTTTTACCTTTTATTGATTTAACATCAGCATTTGATTGCGTCATTCATGCAAAGCTGTGGGTAATTCTGGAAAAGCTGGGGTTGGATGACCACATAGTTTCCTTTCTTAGGCAACTATACTCAGGGGCATGGGCAAAGGTTCGATTTGGAAAGGATGGGGATTGCACCAGGGTGTTTCCTATTTCAAGAGGGGTGCAGCAGGGCTGTGTCCTTGTTATGTTATGTTATGTTAATGGCCTTTTATATCGCTCATGACTCACCAAGGGGCATCTCAGCGCATTACTTAGGCAAAAACTGAGGAGGAAAAATTAGGAGCCAAAGCTGAAGAGATCTTTAAAATAGGAAAGCCTTCAGTAGTTTCCTAAAAACAAGATAGGAGAAGGACTTGCGCACAGCTTCCGTTAGGGAATTCCAGTACTTAGGGGCGATGTATGAGAAGGCTTTGCCCTCTGAACGTGTCCGCCAGATACGCGGACTCATCAACAGAGCCCTTTCATTAGATCTCGAGTTGCGGCAGGAGGTCTGCTTACAAAGTTTGTTTTGCAAATATTCCAGGCCTGTTCTATTGGTGGCATTTAAAGTGAAACAGCAAATCTTAAAAAAAGACCTCGTCTTCACTGGAAGCCGGTGGAGCTCTTTTAGCAGGGGGAGTGATGGCAAGCCCGGGGGCTGGTTTAAAACCATCCTTGCTGCTGTATTTTGGATGACTTGGAGTTTTGCTGTCAGGGTCTCACCTACTTCGGCCAGTAGGGCATTCCCGTAGCCCAGTCGGCTCACCACCATCGCCTGGACCACCGTTCTGCGATGTATTACTGGTAGGCATGGGATAATTCTACGAAGTAGTTGAAGACTATAGTAGCAGGAGCCCATGATGTTTCTGACATTATCCTTCATAGTCAGTTTGTCATCCAATTGTATTCCCAGGCTCTTTACTGATGTTGAGGGGGTAGCAGCCATCCCCAATTGGGCAGGCCACTAATCGGCCAGATTCAGATCCTGCGCTTTTCCTAGAAACATCAGCTCTGTTTTGCCTGGATTAAGTTGGAGGCAGGATTCTGCCATCCAATTTGAAATAGCCAACATTCCCTCCGAAAAGCGCACTCTCTCCTCCTCTAGATTTGCTCCGATGGGGAAGACCAATTGAGTATCGTCCGCATATGAAACAACCTCAAACCCATAATGTCGAACGATCTTGGCCAAAGAGGCCATGTACACATTGAAGAGAGTAGGGCTCAGACATGAGCCCTGCGGGACTCCCTTATCTAACTGGAATTTTTTTTACTTAAAAGGGCCCAACATGACCAATTGCTTCCTGTCAGCCAGAAAACTTGTTAGCCATCCTTGCCCCATTCCTGTTCACTTTATACATCAATGATTTAGAAAGCACTCTGCTTAGGGAGTGCAGGGATCTGCCTATGGCAGCGACACAACCTATCCCTGCACTCCTCTACACAGATGATTTGCAAGGGGCCTTAACGTCCTTCTTGCAATTTATGACAAACTTGGGCCTTACAATTAATTGCTCTAAAACTTTTTCGATGAGCTGTGGGCCTGGGGCAAAAAAAAGAAAAAATCAATTTGCATCAACTCGAAGGCACTAGATTATACATCCACATTTCCATATATAGGAATTCTGTTCGATCAGACTGGTTCCTGATGCAATGCAATTAAAACTAGAAAGCTTCTATTTTGTAAGTCATTAAAGGCACTAACAAATCTTAGCAGGAAAATGGGCAGGCGGTCGCCAGGGGAATTGTTGTGTATCTACAAGGCTACAGGTGTAGCAATTGCTACTTATGGTGCAGGCATCTGTGGGGAATACTAGCGTTACCACTCTACAGGTGGCAGAAAACACTTTTCTCAGGTACCTTTTGGCAGTTCTGGACAGCGCCTCTACACTAATATGTCATACAGAACTCGGTCTGTCGTACCTTGAATATGTAATTAAAATTCAACCTGTCCTCCTGTGGCATAGGGTTTGGACAACCAAGGAGTCTGCATTTAATCGCCTTATTTTAAAAGACGTTCTGAGTATCAACGGGGCTAATAACATAAGATGGCTACATTACGTTAAGATGTTTTTATCTCAAACAGGCCATAAGGAATATTTTAGTGATCCTTTATCAATGTGTCGGGTTCCTAGGAAGGTTCTTAAAAATCTCTGCATGACACATTTGAGTGATCTTAAAATAATTAGTGAAATGACCAAATCTACTGTGGTGGCACAACATCTCACCTTGGTTACTGTCAATATTCAGCCTTACATTTTGCTACCTATGAAGGATTTTGACAGGCTTTTGTTAATCCATCTCAGACTTAACATCTTGCATAGATCCCTAAGTTTTCCTGAGGTGAACGACTGGTCAAGATCACTTTGTAAATGCCCATGTGATGATACCTCGGCTCAGTTGTCTACACATGCCTTGCTCTAATGCACATTTTACATGATACTCAGAAAAAGATGGATTGTTCCAGTGTTAAAGAGAATGGAACTAAGACAATGCCGCCCAGCATTCCTGGCAATTCGGAAATTGGATAATATATTCACTGTTGCTTCTGTTATTGCTTTTTTAAAGACCATTTTTAAATTTCGGAAATCAATTGTAATATGAATTTTAACATATAGGCTTTTAACTATATATATATTTTTTATTTTTAAATATGGACTTTGATTGTGATTTATCAATTGTACTTTTATGGTTATTTATTTCTGTACAATAGCCAAATAAAGTTCTTTGAATTGAATTGCATAAAACAATTAACGCATGATATAATAAACAGCAAATTTTTTAAACAATAAATTACTTTTTATGTTTATTATTTCATAAATAACTTCTTACCCTATACCTCGACAAAGTAAACAACACACACCAAAAATAGATATTAAAATTATCATAATTATAAATGTTACCTAATTAATTATCAATGAAACAATTATTAGTAATTAACTAACGATAAAATAATTATTTTTAATTAACTTCCCACCCTTTATCCCTACAAACCCAACAACATGCAGCTAATACATATTGTACATAATTAATTATCAATTAAACAATCAATAACAAACACCTAATAATAAATTAAGTATATTTAATTACCTCCCACCCTTTACCCGTACAAACAACCTGCACCTAATATATAACTTAAAACATGTCTTAATTACACAATATACATAGTTACTTATTATTAAACACATATTATTCATTAACATTACTTATTCATTGTTTTCATAAATTTCCTGCACATCTTTTCCCCTAAAAAAACCACAACATACACCAAAATATGAATACAAATTACATGAATTAAACAATGTACATAATTAATTACCAATTATATATTTAGTAATAATTAAAAAGTAAATAACAATCATTATAATTAAATTCCTACACTATACCCCAAAAAACCGGAAAACACACACTTAAAACTTAGCATAAATAAATTAATTACACAATTATCATAATTAATTATCAATTGAATCATTAATAGTAATTGTTAATTATGTATTAATTATAATTACTTTACTTCCCACCCTTCACCCTATAAACCCTACAACCCGCTATGGCACTAGAAATACAAATAAACTGTTAAGTTAAATGTAAAACTAACAACAATAAAAGTTCTGCAGTTTTCTTAGTGTCTCTTGGTACTCATCAAACTCCTCATCATCTTCATCAGCAACCTCCTGTAGTCGCTGCAAATGTGCTTAGAACGTGTGCCCCTCAAAGCCTAAATTGTGCTCTAAAACAAACCTTTTACTTTCTGCCTACCACCTGTTGCATCCTATGGCACCCAGATATTTTGTGAATGCTCTAAATCAGGGTTTCCAATCAATAGGAGGCTCACCAAACTTTTAAAAAATGGGGGAGGTGCATTTACACTTTGCATATTTACCACATAATACTATTGCTACAACATTTTGATTATACAGTGATGTCTGATGTTTGACAACAGAAATCTTGTTTATTTTTTTCAACCACACTATAAATGTAGTATACTCACACTTTTGACCAAAACAAATAAAATAAACAATTTCTGAATGAAGGCAAACAGTGAGTGAATCATTGTAACTTCCTCAATCATTCTTCTGGAAAATGCTTGTGTTAACACACTTATATTTATAGTGTGTGTGTCTCACTAGACAATCTATGTTGGAAATGACATGCTGGCAATCTTAAAAGTGTATGTGCTGCTGTGAACAAGTGTGCTTGTCCCTGCATCAACCTCCGTTCGAAATGACACCTTGGTATTTCAAATGTTTTCGTATCACTGTGGGTACTCCAAAGTTACAAATTAGCCATTAAGGTTTTAAAAGCATTCTTGTCACTAAACAAACTTCCGTTTGTGGAGACACTCGCGCTTGTAATCTTGAAAGTGTGCATGTCTCTGTGAAAAATAACATATTTATGCCCAAATTGTGGTGGCCGACTGGTACAGCATCCCCCCCCCCCCCCCCCCCCCCAAATACAGTGGATACGGTTAAAAACCTGGGGGTCAGATTTCAAACTTCTTTGTCCTTCCATCAGCCATCGCTCTCGGTGGCAGGTGCCTGCTCCCATTGGATATAAAACTCTTTGAAAAAAATTCAGATCACTTCCAGCCACTGCTCGTAAGACAGTGGCAGTGGCCTTAATCCTATCGCGCCTTGTCTACTGTAACAGTCTTTACGCAGGAGTAAAGAAAATAACTCTGAAAAAGCTTCAGACTGTTCAAAACGCAGTGGCCCCGCTAGTACTGAAACTGCCAAAGGCTTCCTCAGCCTCGGGCACTCCATACCCTTCATTGGCTGCCAATACCCAAAAGGAATCTCTTTAGGACCCTAGTAATAACTTTCAGAACAGTCAGGCAAACTGGACCCAAATACCTCAAGATGAGAATTAAACTTTATGTTACTCAACGTCCTCTGAGATCCTTCAATGAAAACTTGCTTGTACTTCCCTGTTTCCACCTGATGTCCAGAGGAGGAAAGTCAATAGCTGTTCTTGGAACAAAAGCCTGGAACTACCTTCCCACCCAACTGAGACTCACGCAGTCAGAACCCATCTTTAAGAAAATATTGAAAACCTGGATTTTTGCAACCCCATATAGCCAGGTTCTATCTCTCATCTGATAGCTGCACTGCCTGAAACCACTCTACTCGAGACTCCTTTCCACCTGCCACTCAGCGCCAAGACGCTCCTCAAAGTGTTAGCTGCGCTCTATAAATGACCTCATTCATTAGTTCATCTGCAAAGATTTTACCTACTCCCCTTTTGTCAAACACAAATGTCGTACTCAAAAGTGAGAGCTCTAGCAACTCTTCATTGTGGCGTCTGCGTGGTGAACTGTTGAACACGATGATGTGATACTTTAAAGCATCAATTTTCAGCTCGAGGGAAAGCAAATCGGGAGACTTGCGCACACCTATAATAGTTCAATCATCCCTGGGACCCGCCAGGTGAGGCGCGGATTACAGATGCATGGGGCTGGGTGCGCGGTCATTAATATGCAACTAGTTAGAAAAGAGCATGGCTGATTTTAATTGTTTTAATTCCACTAGGCTGATGCTTAACTAATGCGCTGTTTGTCTCTGCTTGGGGGTTTAATGCCCAAAACGTGGCTCTGAACCATTTGCTCTCCGAGGCCATTATAACCAATAATTATTCCAAAGCTTGACTGTTGGACATTACAAGCAGGCCACAAAAATACAGTCACGTACATCAGTGCACTGCAAGGTGCACACTTATATTATCCATAGCACATCTCCATATTCACACTTGTCTCAACCATTTTCCTGATTTCTTATTGAAATAAATCTTGCAGTAAGTGTTAGAAAACAATGAAGAGAGGCTGTAGGATCCATTAAAGATTGTGGTTAAATTGTAGAGGTGGCGTACCAATAATCTCAAGACATCTGAAATATTGGATGCAGAGTTGCTTTATTCATGTATCTCACAGCACTAGAAAGGAACTGCCAATTCAAACCAAACATCCACATTCCACTAAGAATGTAGAACCCCATTACTCAAAGCATTCTATAGATATACATTCTATACATTATATTCATTATAGATAATAACAGAGTAAGTGTACATCATCACCTTCTAGCAAATCGCCCCTGAAATGTATAATCTCCTAATAATGGTGAATATTCTTAAATATGTTCTGTCCCAGCTCCATATAGTTTGGGAAGTATCTCTGCAGTGATTTTAACCAGGGTCCATGCAGGTAACAGCGGTAGGGCCAGGTGGGAGGGGGATTTCGAGGGATGATGTTGAGGGAACATCATCTCTCAAATGCCCCCCTCATGCGGCCCGACCACCCCACCGCTGTTAACTGCACGGACCGCGGCTGCGTAGTTTTGCCTGTGTTTAAGATTGTGCACACATTTGCAGTAAGCATTGTATATTGATTTGACATAATTTGGCCATTCAAAAGTGTTCTAGTGCACTCTATTGCTGGTTAGATGCTCAAAGGTTCTCACACTGACTTTCTGAAAGTGCCTTTCAAGGGTCTCACTTGCAGGTGCCAAGAGTCTCCAAGCCACACTAATTCCCATAGTCTTTGTGGGGTTTTCACATGGCTGTGAGAGATTTGAAAGGATATTGGTGATAGGGCTTTTCTGTATTGAGTCATGTAGGTAGAGTGGAGCGAACATACACCTCCCATTATGACGGCACAACAACGGAATATCGCATTTTCTAGCATATTACATTTCACAAGCTGTGAAAATAGTAGGATAAGCAGGTCTAAGGAAGCTGAAACTAGGCTATAACTAGGCAACAGTGTACTTTTCTGCAAAGGAGATTTCGCCCTTCAACTTACTGATATTGAAAAGGAGGTTGACACACTTTCATTTAGAACTAAGGTTATATATAGAATGCCTAACAGGATACCTTTAGCTTTGGGGATACATTTTAAGTGTTTCTCTTCTCTGTAGGGTGGTCTTTTCAGCCTCGTATGGATGATAATCCTTGTTATATGCACAACTGCAGTCATGACGTTTGTCCCCATTAGCATCCTCACATTAAATACGTTTTAGCAGTGCAAGTCTAAAAGTCCTTGCCTAAAAGTTTGATTTTGTAAATGCATCGTTGAAACCCTAAACGTGCATAGTTTTGTGAGTAACTGTATTCATTGAGCAAATTTCTACAAGGTATCATACAGAATCTCTTTTCAGGATAATTTTAGCATTTTTCCCATGGCTATACTTAGCTGCTTATGGGGGGAAAACTCTATTGTTACATGGGAGGTTTCACTCTTCTTCTCTTTCTGGAAACGCATATCTCCAGTGAGGTAGGTATGGTGGTCCTATTCTGAACTCATTAAAAATGTTTCTCAATTCTTTCTACATGAATACTTAGCTGCAAGTCTGCTCCCAGCTCATATTCTATAGACCCCTGTATAAGTATCTAACATAATTATGTCAGTTATGGGCTTTGAACCATATGCAATCAACATTGGTACTTCAAAGTGCTAGTGTGTGGCGATGATCACGAAGTTTAACATACAATACAGTATGGGAATTTTCGTAATTATATACGACCAACATTAGTTCTTCTAAGTACATTGCATATGATTCAGAGCCCTCAAGAAGTCCTTGTGGGACGAAATGCATTGGCTACTATGGCTACTGTTTGTTGGCGTGGTTTAAAAAAAAAACAGAAAACAAATAAAGATTCATTGAACAAACACTCTTCTCTGTTACATATGTTACATGCATGATTTTCAATTGTTATGAATACTTGTATTGTGTAAAGGACAAGGATATATATCCAAATATACATTTGTTTTATTTGACATAATTATGATTTTTTTAGTGCTGCATCACTAATAATGTATGTTGCTTGGAAATTCTTTTGTTCAGAAGTATAGAGGGACTGTACTTCGGGTTCATTGCACCACCAGCAATATATTACACGTTGCCCAATATCTCTTTTTTAGCAAGTGCCGTTGTCTATTGCCTCGACCCCTCTTTGTTTGCATGTGACCCTGTGTAAGTATGCTTACATTGCCATTCCCATGATGGAAATTGAACTGCCATAAATATTGTATGTGCAAACTATATTTTGGAATGTTTGTTATATGGGTGAGTTTCCTAGTATAGTGCTGATGATTCTTCAGTGTACTAACATAATGCATTCCGTTTAAGTATTGAAATCGTTTTACATTTAAAGTACTCACTTGAATGTCGGTAAGATTTATTAAAAGTCAACGAATTGTAGATATACTTTCTGGTCTTATACTGCATTTAAGTAGAAAAACATAGTAATGTAGTTCACCTTTAGAATCCCACACGGCTGACATTTACAATGACTTGACCTGAGACAGCTTTTTTCCTTACAGTAGATCAGGGCAATCACGTGTTTCATTGAGATGTTTTAAACTGCCGAATGATAAAGAACTGAACATGTGGACGGAAGACTGTGTATTACTAAAATAGATAATACAATTCAAAAAGGCTTTTACATTCTTAAGAACAATGATCGATGGGTGCCATATTAAGCAAGAATTCGAATTTCTTGGAAATATTTGAGCCAAGCAACTAATATTAGAGTGACTTTTTCCAATGTTGTAGCTGAGCTCAGATATGACAGCTTAGTTATGACTGTAAGATGTGTCCTGGGAAAGAGAGTGAGATAGCACATTGCGTTACTGATGTGGACAAGCTGTCATTGGAATTCCTTATCTTTTACTTATGGCACGCTGTGTTAGTATTCAGAGGGTACCATTTCCACTGCGTTGGTATTTTCATTCACACAGCTGGGCATCTCCCAACCATCAAAAGCCTGACAAGTGGAAGTTAGAATTGGAATAAAATGAAAAGTGATACATTCGAATCACAAGTTACTTCGCAACATCTTGATGTATTCTCCTTCTCAAAAAACAGGACCGGTTTCATGAGTACACATAATTCATGGCAAGGATTGGGCTTTTACTACACATACGGTCTCTCATTCTCTACGGATATCAGTCCCGTGTTTAAAATGAAATGATGGACTGCTTGTCACTTCATACTGGCACTGAATGACAGAATAGTTTACAGTTGAATGTTTACCTGGTTTGCCGTTTGAGATGCTCTGAGATAGTCGTAAGAAAGTCATTAAAGACAAATAAATGTGCATTTTTTTTGTAATTTCTTTTATTTACAACAGAAAATAGAGTGAAAGACAATTAGCATGGGAGCTCACAGTGGGGCATTAGCACATACAGAGGATTAACGAGATACACATCTTGTCATTCAGCAATCATATTCTATATGCAGATCTTCCGGTTGTATAAATGACTCACCGTCATAAGGAGAGAATTGGAAGGCGGAAAGGTACGGGAGGAGGACGAGAGAGGAAACAAAAGTTCAACAATGTGAGAGCTCTGTGGTCCATGCAGATTGTAAATTGAGGCCCGCGGGCTCGCATGTCCACCTGTCCCGTTAGCAGGGGGACAGTCCTATGTGAGTGTTGTTACCTAATGGAAACAGGAAAGCAGATGCAGTGGTCACTAGCAATGCCATGAGTGAAGGAGTGCAGGGAAAATTGTGCACCCGGAGGACAACAGTGGAGGCTTGTAGTCGCAAGTTTGGGGAGAATTGTGCAGGGGGGTGCATGGGCGTATTGCAGGGGTGTAGTGGCCTGCGGTACAGGAGAGAGCGACTCGCAATTAGCAGGGTGTTGTCCATTAATGTTACTCAAGGGGAGTGCTCGGTGTCTGAGTGTTCATGTGGTCCTTTATCAGTCAACTTTAATCAAGGACATCTCCCAATCCTCGCTTCCCGGGAGGGCATCGCCCTGCATGCAAAGCAATCTGAGAGTGTGTGCCTCGGCTCTGGTCCATGTCAGCAATACCAGAAGCCAACCACGTATCTCCGAGGGGCGGGGCATTCCCATGCCAGGCTATGTTCAACAGAACGAAGGCCAGGTCGATGAAGCACTGCAACTGTTTGTCCCACTTCATGTCGGGCCACACTTCCAGTAAGCAGGATTCGGGGGATGAGGTGAAGGGGTGTATGGGCAGTTTTTCCACTAATGAAGTTACTTCTGCCCACATCTGTGATAATGGTGTGCAAGCCATATCATATGCAAGAAATCTCTAGTTTGCAATGGGGTCGTTCCGAAGATGTTTTTGGGAACATGCGTTGAATGCAGTCTGGTGAAGGATAAGTGTGGTGAATGTAGTTCATTTGGGTGAAACAAAACCTTGGATGGCGGGAAATGTCCTTGGTTAATCATAGGACGCGGGCTCATGCTGTATCAGTAAGAGGGTGGTGGGGCAGTGCATCCTATGTTGTGAGCCCATGTGGCATGGGCGGGTGGGATACTGTTAGGAGCGTAGAACAGAAGTGCGTTAACAGTATGGGCAGAGCTTGGGACAATGGTGGTTCGGCCTGCCCAGCACGTTTCGAGGGCCACCTCTCTTAGAATGCAATATGATAGGAATTGACCAGCATGCAGTCCGTATGTCTTGATCATATCCGGTAATGTCATGAGCATTCCCTCATCATCGAGATCCCCGCCAGTGTAATTGCAGCATCAATCCATGAGCGTGAATTAACATGACTGGGTGTCCGGCACAGTAAGGGCAAGTCCTAGATGGGGATTGAGGGAGTGTAAGGTTGGGCAGGACCTTTGCAGGTACCTATGCCTGGAATTGCAGGCTACCGTCATTTGACAGAATTCGAATGTGGGACGGATAGTGGAATCAGATAGCCAAGTCAAAGCAGTTGTTACCTGCAGGACCGTGGGGATAAGCAATGATTTAGGGCTTGTCGGGTTGCCATGGGCCACTGTGGTTGTAACTCTGCGTAGTATAATTCAAAGTTGGGCACCCCCAGTCCGCCTTCCGTGAGTGGGTGCTGCAGTGTAGACACAGCAACCGGATGGAGGCCCGAGCTCCAAATTAACTGCAGCTACAGTCCATTCAAGTTGTGTAAAAGGCCCCTGGGAAGCACAAAGGGTAGATCCCCAAATTAATAAAACAGTTGGGGCAGTATGATCATTTTTCAGAATAAGACCTGGCCCAAAGCGGGCAATGGAAGTGAAGACCAGAAGGGAAGAGATCAGCAGATGGGCCTGATGGTCATGTCTAGATAACCCTCCATGAGTTCGCAGTCTGAATGATATATCTGTAAACCCAAATATTTGAACGTGTTGTAACACCACCGCAGGTGAGACTATGGGTGTTCTAGATGTTTGTTGATCAATGTGGGGTCAGAGGGATACACAGGATTGGGACCAGTCTACCCATAAACCGGAGAGTGAACCAAAGTCCTCCAGAATACGCATAAGGTCCAGGAGAAATGATTCCACATTGCGTAAGAAAATCTGGGCATTGTCAGCATATAACTAAATTATGTAGTGCATGTCATATTCTCGTATACCCTAATCTACTGCACACTGGTGGAGCTGACACTCCAAAGGTTCCATAGAAAGGGAAAAGATAAATGGAGATAGGGGGCAGCCATGTCTCATGCCCCTATGAATAAGGAACTTATCAGAGATCATATGCCTGTTGTAACACGCTCCTATGGATCAGCATAAAGGGTCCGTACCCAGACCCAATGTTGGTGAGGGATAAGAATAAATATTCCCATGCCAATGTTTCAAATGCCTTCTTGATGTCAAACTACATGGACACTTGGCCATGAGCATCCATTGGGGCATTATGCAGGAGACATAAGAGACAGCCTATATTTAGAAATGTGCTGCGGCCCAGGATGAACCCAGATTGGTCTGGGTGGATGAGCGATTCTACAATCAATCAATCAATCAATCAATCAATCAATCAATATGGATTTTATAAAGCATGCTACTCACCCGTGAGGGTCTCAAGGCGCTGAGGGATTGGGGGGTTGCAGCTCCAGATCAGTTGAAGAGCCAGGTCTTGAGGCTCTTCCTAAAGGTGTGAAGAGTGGCGTTTGCGTCTGATATTGACTGGGAGCTCATTCCAGGTCTTTGCTGTGATGTAGGAGAAGGCTCTTCCACCTGCTCTGCTCCTGCGGATGCGTGGGGTCCCTGCCAAGGTCGGCAGAGAGGAGATTCATTTTGGGTACGTGACAGGAGACTCTTTCGTTGAGGTATTTGGGTCAGATGTTTTGGAGGGATTTTTAGGCATGGGTGAGTAGCTTGAAGGTTACTATTGTCTCAATGGGGAGCCAGTGGAGGTCTCATAGGTGCTGGGTCAAGTGCTTCTGTCGTTGGGTTCTGAGGACGAGTCTGGCTGCGGTGTTCTGGATGGTTTGGAGCTTGTGTAGCAGGGTTTTGTTGATTCCGGCATAGAGGGTGTTATCGTAGTTCAGTCTACTGGTTATGAGTGCGTGGGTGATGGTCTTTCTGCATTCAGGGAGGATCCACTTGAAAGTCTTGAGAAGGATGTGGAGTGAGTTGAAGCAGGTGGAGGTGACAGCATTGATCTGGCGAGTCATGATTAGGGTGGAGTCTAGAATGATGCAGAGGCTTCGTGAATAGTCTGATGGAGTGGATGGGTTTCTGAGGTACGAGGGGAAGAAGATGATTGGCCAGGATCTTACCTAGTATCTTACAATCAACATTCAGGTGGGATAATGGATGATATGAGCTGATATGAAGGCGACCCCTACCTGGTTTGGGAAGAACCACTAAGTGAGCCTCACGTAGTGTGACAGGCAAGTGACTATGCTCCCTGGACTCATTAAAGACATCCATGAGGCGATGTGTGGTCTGGGTGAGGAATGTTGCATAATACTCATATGCCATAAGACCAGGGGTCTTACCTTGGGCAATCTGGGACACACCAGTATGCACCTCATATAAACGCAAAGGTTGATCTAATTCAGCTCTCTGTAGCGTATTGGAGTTTTCAGAGGCCCTTCTGTGCTTTGGAACAACGAATCACAGCTGAGGTTCTAGCTAGGAGGGGCAGAGCTGTCTGTGTGTTGCGAGTGAGCTGTGAAACCAAGCCTCGGCGGCTGTTTTGTATTTTTCTTGTTCCCGCTAGTCCGGGGTTAGATTTACTGCCTTCCTGCTGTGACTACCGCGGTGATTCCTGCAGTGACTCCACGCTCCAGCGCTTCTGGCTTGCCGGCCCAGACAGATACAATGGCAGCAGTGTGGAGGTGAGGCCAGGAAGCTCTGCAGTGGGACTAGCAGGGTAGGACAAGTGGCTTGTCGATAGCTCCGGGTGGAAGCAGCCCAGCTGGGTGAGGCTTGCGGGCCGAATTTGCCTCGAGTTGCTGAGTTGTGGGTGTTACGGGGATTTGGCTGAGGTTCTGCTGAGCTGCAGGAGGAGCCTACGGTGTTTGCTGAGGTGGAGGACATCAGGGAGAGGTTAGTGTAAGCAGCGGAAGGTAGTCTCAGTAATCCTGTTACCTCTCCCGCTTCTCCTTCCCCCTCCCCCTGCACTTGCCTCCCCCCTGCTTGTCACAGCCCGCACAGGAGGTTGTGAGGCTGTGCTCTGTCGCCTCTCTCCCTCCTCCCTGCCCTTGCCTCCCCCCTGCCTGTCACAGCCCGCACAGGAGGTTGCATGGCTGCCAACAAAGGGTCACAAAGGAGCCAGTGCACAGCTGTCAGGGGAGCACAGCAAAGACAGTCCACCCTACACCTGCCCTCGCCGTTTTGCCCCACCATTGCTTTGGATCAGCAGCTCGTATCACCCGGCCAGGTAGGCAACAACAGCAAACACACCCCCTGGCTCTCCAGAATCTCTTCCCTGCAAGCCACAACATGCAGCAACAATCATCACTAAGTACCCTACTATTACATTTGACGGCTCCCCCTTCCTGTTGTGAACCTCAGCTCCTGAGCAGTGGTGACCATACCCTCGGAGGGAAGGAAGGAAGTGAATCAAGAGACTTCAACGCTGCAAGTGGCAGGAAGAGTGAGCGAGGAGGTGCCAAGGAGGATTCCGGATTGTTACCCTGAGGGACTCCACTGCATACTCCACCGCCTGCTGGAAGCTGAGTGAATAGCTGGCATTAAACTCCTAGGGTGGTGCTGAGCTTAGTGGTGGTGTGGCTCACAAGGGGAGCAACCAGGAGAAAACAACAGCCCAAAGACCATTCAGCCACCCTGCCAGGACCTAGTGCATAGACAGCTGCCTTGCTCAAACCCTTAACCCCAAGGAGAAAGTTCAGTCTACTGTGGCATTACATAGCCTCTGATAACCGGGCAGCCCCATAGAAGGATGACAATAAAAAGCGAAAAAGCCTCTCAGCGCCAAGAAAACGCCTACATAAAGTCAATGCCCAATTCAAGTATCACCTAGAATCCTAAGGAGTGCAGGAAACGCAGTCCCGCACAAAAAGTCCTTTTTAATGTCTCCAGCAGCAGGTCTCATAACTCAATTCTTATATAAACAGCCCCCTAAGGTTGAGAGCCCCCCTGCCCTGACAGACCATTTAGGAAGGACCGAAGCCGGTAACGTAATAAGCCAACGGATAGGGAGCCTTACCACCAACAAGTTCCTCGCAATACAAGTACAAAGTACAAATAGCAGTAACATAAACATCGAAAGACGCCGGTCTCAATCTTGTGCCTGGCCGTGTCGCCCCGTAGGAATAAAACACAGACATGCAAGTGATCCACCCGTCGATGCTACTGCTCTAACCCGAGGTAACCACGTGCAGGTAGTGACAGCCCAAATACATCACCAGCACCAACTCACTTCGCAGTATCCTGTTCAGCCACCCCCCCTTGTATTCCTATGTCCTGGACCAACTAAGACTGATGAACAAGAGCGTCAACAAAACCTTGGGTACTTATCACCATTATTTCTTCAAAACTTGGAATCAAAGATACAAAGTACACTAGAGCTTACCCTAAAGCTCTTCAGAACGGCCAATGTAACCCGGTTTTCCCCATCCCCTACACAAAGCTCCCAAAGCTATAGTCTCCATGATGGCAGTTCCATTAATGATCCAGGATCAACCACTCCAGGTGAAACAGTCCATTCAATGGCCAGGGCATTACTCTGGCAATCGAACAAAATAGAGTTGCAAATCGACCTCCTATCCACCATGGCTCAGCGGCTAGTGGAACTGAGTAACAAGGTGAACTTCATAGAAAACAAGCTCTGTGTCAAGCAGAATATTTGGCCTTGCACCAGTTTGTGTGCAAACCTCATGGATAAATGGGCAACACTTCCAAAAATTTTAAAAGATCTGGTAGTCTCACAAAAAGCTCAAACTGGATGTAGCACGGGCCCGATGAACAATAGTAGTACTGCACCAACCTCAACCCACGCCAACCTTCACAGCAACTCAGCCATAAACAATTTGGGCAACTCCTCAGCAAAGCTAGACACCCAAGGACTCTTTGTATCCACTAAACCCTCCATCAGTTCACCCAGTCTTAATTCTGGCCCCCAAATCTTAAATCCAGGGAAGAACTGAGGGCAACGTCTCCATTCAGACAAGGAAAGAAGAACCCCTCTCTAGGAGGGCCAAGAAAAAATAAAAAAAAAACAAGAGAAAAAGTCCAAGGCATCAAAAAAAGTTGCCCTCCTATTGCCAACCCATACTCAAAATTCACAAACTGACAAAGACAAAACACAGTTCTATTCAATCTTCAATAAAAAGCACGGCTCAAGCAATTCAACACCCACAGTACTAACACCTTTGGACGCCAAACAAGAGTCAGATGCGCCATTACAGCCAATTCCCAATACGGGGGACTTGCATAGCCCATCAGGCCCGTCTATAACAACTCAACAACCTCACTCATTAAACATCAAGAAATTAGAGGAGAAAAGTTTACCATGCACAACCTAGGAACAAGGACCCAATACCAGGGACAATATATCTCGGGCCTCTTACTTTTAGACTTTCAAATGCCTCGTGATCAAACCGTGCAGCCATTCCAAAATCCTGTCTACCGGCCGGAGCTATGCCAACTGGACCCATACCCAAGCTCTAATTTAAGCATCATGCAGATGGGTCCTAGTATTCAGTCTAAAGCAATCCAAGACAGAAAACCACTAATGAGGTAATCCTCACTCTGAGATACTTCATTAAAGGCCAACATGAAATTCTAAATAGGGGCAACATACTCAGACTTTTTAAGCATATCCGGTCCGTTTCAGAAACACACTCAAACGATCTAGCCTGGGTTAAGTTCCTGTGTGCCTCCAGTGACTCTCACGGGGAGTCAACCTCGATTGAGCTGATTCATTACTCCCAGGAGGGTCTAACATCAGATGAAATAGCCCAAATGGCTGAATTGGGTATTGACATCGCTTTCCCCATTCCCGAGAAATATCTACACGTACTAGCATTATCACCGCCAAGGAAGGAAGTCCATTCTGTCCTAAGGGGGAAAAGCTCTGCTGCAGAGTCAAGACTTTACAACACCTACAGGATAACAAGTACCCTTGACCATAGGACAGTCCACATTAGTGGGCCAAAGCATACCTTCACGTTAGGCACACGTACTGGTCCAGAAGGACAGCAATCACAACAGCATCTTTAACACCATGAATGCTGTTTGTCATCAGATCATGACCGGAACACCAGGAAATAACATATAGCTGTCCATCATATCCTGGAATGATGCTGGGCTAAAAAGATTGCTGGCCGCAATTCAGTAGGCAATTACCTTAGCAAAAATGACATCTTGTGCTTCCAAGAGACATGGGCCACCGAACATCTAATTCTCCATGGCTTTTACGAACTTTACTGTGCAGCCATAAAATGTAGCATCTTCAAGAGAGCATCAGGCGGGCTCTCCATTTTTATTAACCAAGCCCGCAGAATTGAGGCTCCTTTATTAAAAACGAACACCGCCAATCTGCAAGCGGTACTGATTTGCGGATTAAAAAGTAACAGCAGCCCAATTTGTCTCTTGTTAATTAACTGCTAAGTTGACCCTACCTTCCATCAAAAAAGCAAGTACTAAAAATATTGTCAACAAAAATGGACCACCTCATAAATAAATATGTCTCACACTTTCCAATTAAAGTCAGGGACATATACACCCAGGAGTTGGGGCATTCAAAAATTGACGCCCCTACCCAGACCGAATTGGCCCTTCTGCAGCAGTTCCTTTACACTCACAATATGGTTTCTGCCTAAATAATCAAAAAATCTGCGGATCCCCTCTGGCCTCCTCTCCCCACCTTCAGGGATAAATCCACAATCTACTACATCTTTATCTCAGATAACCTGGCACCATATTTTAACAACTTCAAAGTGGGAAAAAGGGACAAGAGCAACCACAGACCACTGAGGGCATTTCTTCAGCTAAATGGGAAGCCATCAAAACAACTGGAAACACTGGGGGTTCCAACTGGAGAAGAGCACCATGAAGATCTTGCCAGAATAAAATGGTCCACAAATTTAGGTCCAAAACTCCTGGCCCCAATGGAGTCCCCGCAGCAGTGTTTAAAGTCTCTCATGGATTCTGGGCAGAACAGTTAACATCACTTTTTAAGCATGCATTTGCCATTTCTATCGCTCCTCTGTCGTGGAAAGGCTCAATACTTTTTCCCATTCATACAAAATGGGACCGCGCAAACCTTTAAACTACCGGCTCGTCGCCCTATTAGACACAGAGGCGAAAGCATATGCCAGAATTCTGTTGAAAGAACTAGAAACCTGGGCAAATGATCATAACATCCTCCCCTTTTTTCAATCCGGATTCAGGCCCCAAAGCCCTATCATAGATAACATCTTAGCACTGGGACACCTGTCACTCCGTGCGACCCAGACATCACAACTACCCCTGTTTTGCTGCTTTGTTGACTACAGTGCAGCCTTCGACCGAGTTGACCACGGGAAGTTGTGGGAAAAAACTGGACTCCTGGGGAGTTCCTCAAAAGCTGTTAAGGGAAGTAATTGCCCTCCGTGAGAGGACCTGGGTTTGTATCAAAATCAATCAATTGTCTGTAACAACTAAGTTTCCAACAAATAACGGCCTTAAACAAGGATGCGCTCTCGCCCCACTACTTTTTAATCTCTACACAGGCGACCTAAGCAAAGTCCTGAAGGAGCAAATCTACTAACATCAAGACTGGGGAATGAGCGACTTTAAATTTTCCAATTGCTGACGACATAATGGATCATTCTAGGACAGGCCTACAGAAAGCCTTAGAAGCTCTGTATAGGTTTAACCAAAGAAAAACCTCTTGGTGAACCAGGTGAAGACCAGGAGAATTATTTTTGGGAAGTACCACCAACTGAAGACAGCACATTGGCGCCTAGGTGACCTGCAAATTAGAACATGCATAAGTTATAACTATTTGGGTCTCAGGTTATCGGATGGGGCCAAACCCACAGCTCATCTGAAACATCTAAGGAGCAAGGGGGTTGGCATCATATACAGCTTGAGAAATATCAATCGACGTCTACAGAGTCCGACTGCTGAACCCATCTTGAAAGTCTTAAAAGCAAAACTTAAACTAGTTCCCTCTCTTAACTACGGCCAACTAGCCTTCCCCGGAGCCTTCACTAAGTTCCTCATAAACCACCAAATTTCAGCCTATAAGAAGGTTCTATAACTACCACGACAGGCCAGGAAAGCAAGAGTAAGGTTGGAGCTGGGTCTCACCCGTCCTGTCATTATCTGCTTAGGGGATATTCTAAAATATGATATTAGCACCTTGCGTGCTCCAGTAACCTCCCTGAAAATGCCAATTAAAACAATCTTTAGAGAAGGAGCATCTCCATGGCAGGTTTAGCTGGCAGTAGCCATAAAATCGCTAGAAATAGACGCTCACAACTTTCACAATTCAAATAATCCAGTAACCGCATGGAAAAGAACAGTGAATACACTGGTTAAGAAAACATCCTATGAAAGAGATCTGGAAAGTTTACACCATCAACCCAATCTCTCATCACTGGACACTTCCTACATAGTGGGCAAACAACAGCCTTACTTTAAGCAAGCACTGACAGTCCTGGCCCGGAAATAAATCATCTATATGAGACTTCTTGCATTGCCTTTCATGGATTTTAACCAAGCCTGGGCCCGGAAGGACAATTTAGCTGCATTTCGACTTTGTAGTTACCATCGTGAATCCTGCCTCCATCTGCTGTGCTGCTGCCCATAGCTAGCTAGCGAGCGGCACCAACTGGTTCTTCCCATTTGCAGGTGTTTCTCTACCAAAACAGCCCAATCAGTTGTGCGGGAAGGGAAGTTTACAGAATCAATCCGGGCAGCACTGTCACAGAAAATTGTGTTACAAAAAATAAACCAGCCGGCTAGCAAGTAAGAGAGACTTTGACAAAACTCCACACTAAGTTTTATGCACTGGCACTTTATTGCCAGTTTGGATAAACTGTTTTTAATGTTTTAAAGTTTGCAGCAATTTGTGCTGGATTTGAACTCTTTTCCACTTATAGATTATTGTAATGATAGTATATTGTAATGATTTTAAGTAATTGAACAATAAAGCTTAATACCATTCCTGGTAGCATACTGTGGCGTGTACAGACAAGGCAAATGTGTAAAGAAATCATGCAGGTAGCCAGTTTGCACAGCAGCCGGAGCGGAGCAAAGCTTGTTGGAATAATCACAGAAGGGCCCTTTGACATCTAACTATGTGGAAACCAACGTACCATCTCCTGATCCTATAGTGGTGATAGAGGAATGCTGCTGGTCCTCACGTATTAGCCATGCCAACAAATTCCCGTCATTTTCTCCTTCGTCATGCTGCAAGGCCAATCGCTGCTTATAATCATGCTTGCTCAAAGTTTGTTTTGCTACGAAACTGTTGGAGCTCTTCAGTGGTAGCCGCCTGATTGGTCAGTCTCATCTCTAGCAGG
Organism: Lissotriton vulgaris; assembly: GCF_964263255.1. Lineage (NCBI taxonomy): Eukaryota > Metazoa > Chordata > Amphibia > Caudata > Salamandridae > Lissotriton > Lissotriton vulgaris. Next base: position 50,396,372 of record NC_141690.1, read on the forward strand.
CAAAGGTAGCATTCAATAGTCAGAAGTTCCTCAGTCACTCTACTGCATATCCCCCACATAGTTGAGAGGCAGTGGCCTTGTATCACTTACTGCTGGTCATTCCATTCAACAGCACAGGACAGTGCAGTGCCATTGGTAAGCGTGTAGTAGCATTCAATACATTGGGCAAGGCCTGCCCGAAAGGGTGGATTGGACAAAGCCTCTGCCTGAAGATGCCATATGGATTTGAGGGGGTGGTAGCACCCCATTGAACAGCTAGCATCAGAGGAGATTGGTTGGATAGAGTTCGCACCAGGTACTTCACTCCAGCCAGTTGAGAGCCGAGGTAGGGTGTACAAAGTAACAGATCAATTCTAGTGTGATCATTGTGTATGGGAGGAATAGAAAGAGTATTCACAATCTATCAGTTGAATGAGCCGCCAGGCTTCATGCAGACGCAGGTGGGTCACCCACTGACAGAGAAGGCGAGTAGCAGGTTTCAACAGTGTCACTAAGAGCGGGGACGTAGGGTGATACAAAGTCACCTCCGGGACACAACTAAAGTCACTGCCCCTAAATGCGGTGGAGTACCCAAAGGATTGCCAGGGTAAAAGTGTCAAGGGACTCATACTGGTGAGTATCAGGGGCGTATATCGCAGCAAGAGCCAAGGGAGAACCATTCGATTGATGCTCCAGCACCACATATCTGCCCTCCATGTCCACTTTCTGAGTAGCCACAACTCATGGTACACCCAGTACTATCTAAATGAGAACCCCATGAGCAATGGAAGAGGTAGTGGTGCCATGTACCTATCCATGCCAACTCCTTGGAGCTTGTGTACATCAGGGGGGATGAGATGTGTTTGTTGAAACATTGCTATGTCGACATGGTGTCTCTTTAAGTAGGCATGTATACAATGGTGTTTCATTGGCGTAGACATGCCTTGCTTGTTCTAAGTCATGATATGATATTGGGGAACATATATGTTCATCTGTGGGTTAGTGATGTGGAATATGTCATATATCAAGGAGGAAGAGACGCGCAGTAGGCAGCCCACCCAGAAATGGAGGTGCAGTATAGGGTAAGGTCAGGTCATGGTGGGAAATGTTGAGGATCAAACAGAACACTAGTAGAGCATCTTGTGAGAATATAACAAAATTATGAAAACATAATTCCCCTAGGACAATTGGTTTGCAGGCCTTGTCCAGTTAAATATCATTAAGCCAGGTAACAAAGACAACGAGAATTGTGAAAACAAAAACAATATAACATTGAAACATAAGGTTCACGTGGGAGCTTTCGGCAGGTGTGGTTTCAGAATAGGGAGGTATAGGCGGCAGTAGTGCCACAACAGTAATGTCTAGTGGAGCAATAGTGTGGTCCCAGTTAGTGTAAACATGTCAACGCAGTGCCCATGGTGTGCTGCTTACAGGTGGGCAGCAAGCATACATGAGTGCTAGCCAGCTAGAGGTATTTGTCTCATCTTCATAATGATACTTTCAGATCACCTGCTGATCTGGGAGTCACCTTAGGTCTGCGGTGAACCCTGCCCGATGAGGAGTGAGATCTGCCTGAGTCCAATCCCCATTCCAAAGGGTGTACACTTAGAAGAATTTTACTTTGACTAATATCTTCTAGTAGAATCAGTGGCATGCATAAATGAGCATGGCCAATCTCTGTACCTGGATTTGTACAACAGACCTCTTGATAATTTTCAACCAAACCAATATTGTCTACTGTATCTTTTTGATGGGTACTTACATTTGATTTATTGACTCAAGAGTCAGGGGATTATACTTAATTCAGCTGAGTAAGGCTCTTTCATGATCAGTGATAACAAAGCAGTGCTGCAGTAAGTTTTCAAAAATCCATCAAATTCTCTTATGTGAGAAAGAAAGAAGCATTCACTAGTTCCAATGATTCATCTTTCTCAAAGATAGCAGCCAAAGAGCAGTTCACCATTCTCTCTTTTTCCTTTTCCACTTTAATTGCCACAAAGCCACCATTAAAACTGTGTGCAGCTAGTACTGCTTTTAAACATGTTCACATTGAAGACCCTGTGCTTATTTGTGTCTAAAAATGTTTGACCTATACCTTAGAATATGATGTCTGATTTTTTTTATAACACAGATACATTGTTCACACCAGTATCTTTATGTTTGATAAATACAAGCTATTGGTGTTTCTGTGAATAGAATAAACGTTTAGTTGCCAATGTTGCCCAATAGGCGTGTATTTCCCACTACATAATATGCACATCATGAGACATATGTAGAATGTATTTCATATTATTTTCACGTTATTAAAGTTACTACTAAAATGATAAGTGATTCTGCTAATGAGCAAAGAGGAGCATCTTGACCCAGGTAGTTAGGTTGTGAATGACAACATGATTATCATCAGCAAGGAGCTCAGTAGAGGTGGCCTGCTCTAAGAAGAGCTGTTTTCAGCCAAGGACAGGAATGGGTCTTTTGTTACATTTCTCATGATGGCAAACAATAGCCTGTTAGGATGCATGCTATAAATATAATACCTTTTGGTTATTCATCCTATAATGTTTTTTTTTAATTTTCCATTGCCAAAATAAATAAGATTCCTGCTATTGTATTCCATTATAACACCTAATAAAGAGTTGGTGTTCATTACATTGTCTTTGCATGCTAATTTGAGAGGCTAGCTGTGGGGAACACACTTAAAATGCTAGTCTCTAGCAGGTCTGAAAATTTCCTCCACTCTACTTGGCCCCTAAAATGCATTCATCTGCTGTGGCCACTAAGAGAATTCTACTGGGTGTGACCAAAGTTTTTGCATGAAGCAATTTCCTTAAATACTATAGATCCATGTGGCTTCACATCAATGTCCGTTTATTTTATTTTTTTCAATCGTTTAATTTACTTATACCAAGTCTCCAAAAAATTGTGCAATTGTCCGGTACAGAAGAGAGGCATATCACTTAGCAAAAATTGGTATGCAGTTGGTAGCCTCTAGGAGTTCAGAGCCATAGAGATCGATATACAAACATAGTCCCAGCCATCTTCCTAGGGCAGTTAATGCATCTACCCCATGTCACGTGTGTCTGGAGCCCACAATGCCAGCAATATTAATTGTAGCTTCCCCACACCTTATCCCATTTTGGGGCACCCCCTACTCTGGTAGACCACGTTCTCTGGCAGCTGGCACCAGTCCATTTTGCTCTCCCAACTATTGGAGGCATAGGGGATCCCCAAGTCCGTTCCACTATCTGCTTTGCTACCCTCACTCCCACAGTCAACCACAACCTCTGGTATTTGGGCCAATCTAGGTCCTTGTGTATGTGAGGTATGTGAAGGAGGAACCATTTGTCACCTGCAGGGACCCTCGGGCTTAGGACCTCCTACCAATATGTCTGTATAAAATGGAAGCTTCATATGGAATTAAGGAAGGAGCCCTCCTGCCCACAGCCTCTCAGATAAAGAGGGGAACTTCCACTCCCAATCCTGTGTAGCAATATCCTAGGTTCTTAATCAAGTGTGTATTGCAATCATTTGCAGTCCCTGCAAATCCTCTGTCCACTAACCATCATCTAGATCCCCTAGATCTGTACTCCACTTGTCACACAACCCACTTAGAGTATCAGCAGGATTGTTTAGAATATTTTTGTAGGTGATGGAGACTGCTTTCTGCTGCATCAGATCTAGGAAGAGTGTATCCTCCAGAGATGCCAAATTTGCCACTTCCTCTTCTTCTGATAGATGAACCCTGAGTGGTGCTTCTGTCACCTGTAGATATCGATAGCACTCCATATTTGCCAGGCTGTACTTACTTTGTGATGCCTTGAATGTCAAGAGTGAGGACCTCCTTATTAAGTGTCCAAGATGGTCTATGCCCCGGCAATTCCACCTAGAGAATCCCTTCAGGGTCTCCACTTCTTTCAGTTGGTCATTGTCCCACAGGAGGTTCTGTTACTTTAATTTCCCTACCCATCTTAGATGTTTTGTTGCCTGTTTTCTATGCATCTCTGTTAACCTTTATTGCTGGTCCCTGTTGGTCCACATAAATCTAGCCATTTATCACAATTAATGGGTCAGCTAGTAGTATTTGAGGAGCTCTGTGATGACCAGAACAACTTTGTACAGCCCGTTTTGGAACTTATGGCGAGCTATTCCAAATAGGCAGATGGACTTTTTATCTATGCTGCAGAAGAAGCGGCGAGGTATCAGTTATGGTGCGTTCTGAAGAATGTATAGAACTATCACCGTGCCATCTTTTATAGAGGGCAGCCTTGCCCCTCAAAGACAGTGGCAGAGGCCTCCAATTGATAACATCACAGTGAAACCAGGTTAGGAGTTCTAAGAGATTCCTTTTAAAGGGGAAGAATTTGGTCTGGACATTGAACAAGGAGAAGGGACTGTATGATGTGCAGTCTATTGGAGTCTTAGTCTTCTTCTGAATTACTACTATGGTTGCCATGCTTTGATCTAACAGTAACTCTCCCTCCTCCCAGGCTTCGTGGAACATCAGAGAATCTGCACGTCAAGACTCTCATCCATGGACTCAATCTGGAAGTGTTCATTTCTCATTTAAGTCACCTCTAGTGGTCATTATTCCCACCACCTCTAGCATACACATAAAAAGATAATAACTGTCCATTATTATTTACACTTTGTGCAGCATTCTGTTTCATCCCAGCAATGTTCACATTATGTAACAACCCACACATACAAAAAAGCAGCTTCCGTTTTTCTTCTAGGTACTTGGAAGCCTTCCTCATGTATGAGGTAACTTGGAGATAAAATATGGCTCACAGCCCATAATGTCAAGTGAGGGCATTCTGGTATTAGAGCCCCAGTCTTCTCTCAAACAACTTAGAAGACCTTTATTATGGTACTCAAACAGGATTTTTAAAGAAGTAATACCCATTCCTTAATTTCTGCCCATCGCTGTATTAAATCAAAGCGGTGCATTCAGACAATCAAATGAGGTTTGTGAACCTATTGAATATTTCAGGTTGACTACTGTTTTGGTATTAAAAAAGCATTTACCTGAAATATTTCAATGCAAGAATGCACAATTATATGTCTATTGTCAAGAACAATGCTTTCATGACAACACATTTGTCAGAAAGTGGATTATTAGAGAACAGTGGAAGATGGTAGTTCTCTTGTAGCAATAATGGCACAATCTAGATCCAGTTAGGTCTCAAAAATTCAAACCTGAACTCAACCCTTGGTAGCTGTTTGAAAGAGAGAGGCTTAACTCAGAAAAAATATATAAAGCGTTATCAGTAGCACAACAGTTAAATAGTATAAAACACCACATCATAAAGGTCCCAATTTAATTTATAAAAATAGAGAACATTTAAACTGACAAAAATCTGATGAAGGGAACCGAGATATGATGTTTCAAAGTTGTAGATGTTTCTGATGTCAATAGGCACAAAGTGCCAACCATGGGTATCTTGTGATTCTAGGCCAACTCAAAGTCAAATGGTAAGGCAAACCAGTATGGAGAACTGGTCAGATACAGGGACCCATTTCTTCCTGGTAGCAAGTTTACCCTCTGACTTAGTTGTTTTTTTCTGGAGAAAAGTCTTCATCAATGAGGTCACCAGTGGGTCAGGGGACAGGCTGCACCTGAATCTCCCATATTGTTCTCCAATCATTCCACTAATACAGGACATGGGCTTTTATCCCATTTAATTTAACATTCAATCAAGACCATTATAATTTTGGCACAGGATATGTTAACACCAGAGCTCGAACTATTAGATCACCCCTCAGAGAGATTTTAAAATCAGCTGGACATCTGAGAATGCCTTGGCTGTCATATGTGAGAAAAATGTTTCAGTATCTAAACCTTGAAAATCTTTGGGACTGCCCAGATAACTCATATTTAACACCAAGGTAATTGATAAAAGATCAGTGTATAGAACATTTCAGGGGTGAAAAAGTCAAAGACTGTAAATCAGGGAGCTTGCAGATCAATGTTTTGACCACAATATTGTTCCACTCTATGATCATACGTTAGATATCATCCAAGGTTCCCTCGCAGACAGTTATACTTAAAATTTAGGTAAGAGACTCCTTAAAAGCAATGCATGATTACTTTTAAAATTGCAAATTCGCAATTGGGGGTGCAAATTACCACGAGGGTGAACGTCGTGGTAATTTGCGAAAATTTATTAAAATGCTCAAAATTGCATTTTAAAACACTGTCATGTTACAGACACACATGTCCTTAGGACATGTGTGTGTGAAACATGCACTTCAAAATACATTTCAGGGGTGCAGGGGGGGGGGGTCCTTTGGACCCCCCATGCACCCATGGAATGCATTGACATTTTGCGAATTCTAATTTGCGATTTCGCAATTCCCATTGATTCCTACGGGCCTTTTGGCCAATAGGAATCAATGGGAATTGCGAAATCGCAAATTAGAATTCGCATAATATTTGCGATTCGCTAAAAATTGCGATTTTTACAGAATCGCAAATATTATGCGATTTAAACATGCATCCCATTTTGCGATTCCTTATTTGCGATTCCCTAAAAATCACAAATAAGGAATCGCAAAACCGGACTTTGATGCATGTGGCCAAAGGTCTCTAAATTCAGCTTTGAGAATATTTCAAACAGATACATGGGAGGTGAGTGTTGTCAGCCAAGCTACATTTTTGCATGCTGCAAGGATAATTCGTAGTCGGTGGAAGGAATGTCATTTGGAAATGTATTTATTTATTATTTTCGATAGTTTATCAAAAATTATTTGGTATTTTAAAAGAATTATGCTGGATCAGTATACCTAAAATAGAGATGCAGCTACCTCAAAAGAGTACTTCTTCCTGGGTTTTAGTCTCATAAAGTGCAATATTAAGTCGGAAAGGACGCTGCTAATTTTATATTTTACTAGCATACCCGTCGCGCATTGCTGCGATCTTAGAAGAAAGGAAATTTAAGGAAACTTGTTATGATAACATTCAATTTCATTGTGTCATTTTTATTGAAACGTTTTCATTTTAATATGTAAAACATTTTAAAGTGTTGTTTTAATTCTGTTTATTTATTTGAGTGCTTGTGGATACACATTATTTTTTGTTTTTCTGTCTGATGCGTACACGAATAAATCAGAAGGTTTTCCGACGCATGAGTTGGCCACATACAGTTGTCCATGTCAGAAGCACGGATTCTCCAAATCTAGTCCACGCACTTGCAGCGATTGTCCTTGTGCTTTGTTTATAGTCATTGCAAAAGCGAGTCGCACCGTAAACTGTAAACGTTCAGTATTGGAAAGATTATGAGGGACTTTTTTTTTTGCCAGAAACCTTCGCGAGAGTTTATTCAACAACTTTTAACAATTCTATTTTTTATAACTTTTTTTTTGCCAGAAACCTTTGCAGGAGTGTACTCAACAACTTCCCAAAGTTTCATGGTGATCAGATGAATGGTGTAGTAATGCATAAAGGACAAACAGACATACTTTTGTTTTTATATATATAGATTAGTTTTTATCAAAAATTGCATGGAATCATTTTCTGTGGTGTGAGAAGAGGGCCTGGTATGTGATGCTCACTATTTCTAGTGATCACCTTGTACCATGCCAAGCAACCCTTATGATGATTGGTTGTAAGTCAACCTTATAGACCAGCTATCCTAGTGGTAGCGTGGACAAAGCAGTCTTAGGCTAAACTCTGAAAGGCATGTGAAGCAAGCTGTTTTACCATATACAACCCCCTTGAATACCAAATGAAAGGACACCACACAGATATATTTTGAAAATATATATATATTTATTAACTACAAATATCCCCTATACTCTTTATGAGCACAGAAGCACAAGCGTTAAAACAAAACACAGTTGAAATACACAAAAGTTGCACAATATGGATGAGGGCGGGTGGCCACTCAAACCATATATTAAGAAAGTGGTATAAGAGATACCAATCGAAAAGGAAATAGGCCTAGGGCCTTGGGAATCGCTGGAGCTGATTGGGACTAGCAGTGACTAAGTCAGGAAAGTCCCGCGGGACTCGGTGCAGTGTTTAAAGTGCACACATTCACCAATGCATTGTCTAAGGTGCGTAAAAGTTACAAAGTTAGTGTTTTAGGAACCTTCCGAGTGACCTAGAGGAGTGAAACTTTAGACACAGACACTAGAGGTGTGTACCAGTGTAGGAACACCGGCGTTGTTGAGTTACCTCACCCACAGGAAGCAGGTGCACAGGTGCGAAGTATTGTCGGGTTTCGTCACGCAGGTCGATGGTGCTTGGAGCTGAAGATGCTGCAGGCGGTTCGATGGAAAGAGTTCCGGTGGATCAAAGGGTGGATCTGAAGTGGTGAAGACCTGAAAGCAGAGGGGACAATGTTCAAAGTCACTAGCCAGTGACTACCGTGGAACCAGATTGGAACCCGGCGATGTCGGGTGCAAACAGGCGGTGAGGTGTAGCTTCTCTCTGCAGCCACGTGGGCACGAAGAGGTCGAGGATGTCCAGGCATCGGTCACGAGCTTTCCCACAAAGTCTCTAGCTGATGGCGGTAATGGCAACTTGATCGGAGCAAACAGGCCTTGGCTAATGCAAGCCACGCAGGAATTAAAAAAGGCTTATCACTTATACCAGCAAGGTCAGAGCGGGTGCTGCTTTTTACAGGAGCGAGAGCAAGTCTGGAGCAACCATACCCGCAGTGTAAATTGTAGGTTTCATTGCCAAGATGGCCACTGACCACGTGGCAAGTGGCCGGGATGGCGCGTCGAGTGGCACAATGCAAAAGGGCCCCATGCAGATCCTGGAGATGCTAGGGGGCTGATCTTCGGTGCAAGGGCTGCTCGGTTGTAGGGCTTCTCAAACCCCAAAGCACAGCATCAAGGTTGCCTCGGGTGCTGTGCAGTCAGCATCTTGGGGGTCTTTCAAGAGGTCCGGTCCCACGTCTCTCGGTGCCTCCACTGGTCCCTTCTTTGCAGGGACTGTGGATCAAGCTGTGCGAAGTCTGGGAGTCTGGGTCTTGTCTGGCTCTGGGCTCGGGCTCGGGCTCCGGCGGGAGGCGGCAGCAAAGCAGATGTTGAGTTACTGGATGGTGCCTGTGTTCACAGGGTGGCCACTCCTAGGCCACAAAGGAGATGCTCTTCAGTCTTCTGTGCAGCAGAATGTCGAAGTCCAGTCGTCTTCTTAGTTTCAAGTTGATTCAGGATGATATGAGGTGCTATGGCACTGCTCCCCCTCTTATCCCCAATCTGAGGGGGGGATCACCTGCTAGGTCCCTCCTCTGGGTGGGACACGGAAGGGGGGCGGTTACATCCCCTTTCCTTTGTCCAGCTCCTCGCCAGGCCTGGGTCTGTAAAGTCCCAGGACCGGTTTGGACTGTCTTATGCACGGGGACACCTTGTGTGCCCCAGGCATGTCTCAATCTATTCAGCCCTGTCCTACCCAATACACAAAATCCTGTCTGGGGTGGTGCTCGCACCTCCCAAGGCAGGAAACCCTTTGTCCAAGCCTCCCTCGCTGGAAGTCTCCCAGCAGCAGGAGGTCAGACTTGTGTCTGTGGTGGCAGCATCCATTTTGTGATGCTGAGGCTCTGGTTAACTTTCACCGGGGTTAAGGCTATGTACATGACGTGTCCCTCTAGAAGGGTGGAATGCTATCCCCGTCGACAGAACTGTCGAGGGGATAGTATTCCAAATCGTATGACACCTTACTCGACATGTTTTGATAAAGCCAAACCAAAGTTAGCATATAACCGCGAGGAAGTAGTGTGGCTCACTGGTTAGAGGCGGCAGACCCGAGAGCAGAGGACGGCCCGGGACCAGGGTTCGATTCCCGGCGCGGCAGGTTTCTGGACCAGGGTCAGCGGACTCAATAATTCTCTCGCCTCGGTGCCCACTCTGATCAGCGATCACACTCGGCAACTCTGGGCATTAGCTTGCCTCATCTTCACTAACGGCCCACCAGACCGCCGGGATGCCTGGTCTCACCCTGGAGATACCCATTAAGAGACCATCTCTCAGGGAAGCCAGGAAGGGTTTCGCAGCGGTCAAAGCGCCTTGGGACCCTCCGGGTAAGTAGTGCGCTATATAAATGCCTATACATTTACATTTACATTTACATTATAATGCACTTAAGAGTATATGGTATGGCAATATCCTGGAACAGCTAAGGGAATTGTTCAGCTCAGCTCATGCTAGAGCACCATCTCACATGAAACCACGCACTCTGCCCAGGATTGCAGGGGCCTTCCATAGGAATTGCTTATAGGTTAACACTTGTCCAGTTAAGGTTAGATATAGGGATACTATATCTAAGTAAGAGGTGATTACACCAACCTACCCCAGCTGAGTGATCAGCCAGTTGTGTTAAAATATGGATGCCAGGCCAGGGGTGGCATAATACATGCTGCAGCCCTGGTAGGCCTTGGCTGCACCTATGCCCTGGGTACCTATGGTACACTGTTATAGGGGCCTATAAGGTGAACCAGTTCCAATTGTGTGTGCACCTAAGGTACATGGAGTCCATTTTAAGGAGAGAGCAATTAGCATGGGGCCCTGAATAGCAGGATCCCAGGCCAACTATGTCAAAAACCAGCTAAACACCAGGCAAAAGGTTTGGGGGTAACCTTAGTCAGATATCCACCTTCCTACATGTTGCAACTCAAAATATTAATTATTGTGTGTAGCTAGTCTCTGGTATAACTAATTTTATTCGAGTGTGGTGGCTGACTCTATGAGAATGTATATGTTTTTCCTTTCTATTAACTAATGCAATCACAATAACTGGGCTTATTTTATGGGTGTTTTAAGGATTTTTTATTATAAAAAAAACAAATACAGCAGGCTGCATTCGAGGCAGGCTAGTCGATGGTGACCGACCGCCGCACAGGACTTCGATTGGAACCACAGCTCCAGTTGGAATTTTGAAGATTATGATGGGCTGATGTTTAAAGTTCAAGACCAGGAATCAGTCACAGCACAATACAGAAGGGCATCCTGTCAGAGGGAAAAAAACTCTCCCGACACATATGCCTTTTGTCCACCATGAGAGCAATACACTTCTCACCACAGGAGAGATTTTAACATTAAGATGACACTGAACACTAGTAGAAAGGCACCTTCGGCTTAGGCAGGACAATTCTTAAAGTGGCATTTTCAAAATAGTAATTTAAATTCTAACTCAGTCATTAGAATGAATTTTTAAATTAATGTTAATTTGAGTATTGAATCATGGTTCTAGCAATTACCAAAATGAAGTTAGGTATTGTAAGGTAATATAATGTAACCCCGTGATTTTCTATGGGAGAGCTGTCCCTGCCAAGGTAAAAAGCTACTTTGGAGATTTTGTCACTGCCAGGACATGAACAACTTAAGAACTCATGCCCTCCTTTTTTAAATACCATGCGCCCCATCCTATGGACATTCAGGGCCTACCTTAGGGCTTGAGAATTGGTTTGCATTGTCACTTTTGTGTTGATACAATAGGTGTTTCAGTCGACTAGTTACATTTAGCTTACAGGGCCTGAGTACACTGGGTACCATATAACTAGGGGCTTACAAAGTCTACAAACCAACAGCATTAGTTAGATAAGGATGGAGGTGATCAGGTAAAAAGAGGCACTTTCTTACAGCGCTCAAAGAAAGACACCAACAACTAATATACAAGACAAGATACTAGTCTGTATTGGGAAATATAATCACGCGCATCAACCAAAAAATAAGCCATGCCACCTCAAGGCCTTCCAATTTCTATGTGTGCTTACAGTTCTGTTTCAAATTCAGGACTAAGATTGCTGTCAAAAAAAGTAACAGACACGATACGGAGAGCTGGACTTCAATTTCCATAAACCAGCATTCTGGGTTTTCACACCATCAACATAAGCCAGGTCATTTTAATAGCACTTTTTTAAGTATGTTCCCTGTATTGTGTTGGGTCACTTAACGGGCGTTTAAAATACACAATAACAAATTCTCGTGGTTCAGGCAACCCAGAACTACTACCTTTTTAAATACTAGAGGTAGACGGGGATCTAATACAACCTCTGAAATTATTATGTATGACGCACATAAAGAAGACGCGAGTCTTGGTAAAGGTAGGGCTCAAAAAAGCTTGTTGTATTTCTTTTATTAGAGTTCACGCCACCCAGCAGACTGCGTACCGCTTTCTGCCGTATGCGGTAGATAGAAAGGTGACTCACTGCTAGCAAGGTTGCATCCTGCAAGTCCAGTGAGTGCCATTAACACAGGCCGGACATAGGACGAGGAGGTCAACTAAGTGTTCCTTTCAACAATATACTGTCAAACAACAGTTTCCTGTCACTCAATCTAGAAAACTTTATTGACAATCATTGGCATATTTAGGCAATTCGAGCTAGTGCAGTTAAACGGACAAAGGGGTGAATATTTATTGTTCCAAAATAAAAGAGTTTTGGAAAATAACGGATTCCTGTCGCCAAATCCGACGGCACATTCAAACTTAAAATCTTTATTGTCAAACAAGTGAGACAAGCTGGGTGATCAACAGCATCACAGACAGTAGGACTCTTTAGAAAGAAAAGTATATTTTGTCTGTTGGGATGACCTTTTCATCCAGATTCAAGCACACGAAGTAATGAGGAGACAATACAGTCAAGCAACGCTCATATTGGAATGAGGAGTGTCGTGTGTTCTAACACATCCTAAAAGACTCGATTTGGACAATTTGGTTATGTTTTTCAACAGATACATTGTATAATGTTGACAAAAAAAGACAAATTTGGTGGACCGTCATTTTTAGAATCCTGCAACAATAGTAAGTCCTGCAGTTGCACTGTAATAATTTCTAGAGAAGGTTAGAATAAAAAAAGAACTATAACTGACTAGCCCTTATGTTAACTTCTCAGGATTTAGGCGGAGTAGAGGAGAATGAAGAGACTTTTTCGAGGAAAAGAGGTAAGAATGAAGTGTGGTCCATGTCAAAGTATCAGGAGTGCTTGATGATAACAGAATAATTTGCTAATAAGAGTATGTTTTGTGTTTTTCATTTTTTCGGCTCTCCCTGAGTTCTGAGTCCTGAGGAGAACCCTCAAATTAGTTGAGAAGGGTTCAAAAAGCATCTACTGCTACTGTTTACAAAAAAATGTATCTACTATGTCATTCCACAGTGGCTCATTAAAAAGGAAATTTCTATTTTAAAAGTGTGTTTAGACAGCCCAGTAGGACAACTGTTTGGTTACTGCCTTTGCATTACGGAGGCATATAATAGGGACTTGATTACAACAGGGGCGATTCATTGTTTCATTTCAAATTCTTTAAAGTGTACAGAACCAGGAGTTTAGATTTGTTTTGGCTTTAGATGTTTTATAATGCTTTATATGTCATGTACAGAGTCTGTATGTATTGTTCTATGTGGTGTAACTTATATGTGTTGTGTTCCTGTGTTATGTGCATTTTTTTAAATATTCATGAAAAAATGAAACATTTGGAGCAAAAACTTAAAATCAAAGAAAAAACTGAAAATAAACCTTTTCTGAACATTTTGGGTCATAGCTATCATTCTAAATTGCGATAGCATATGCCGAAATTCGCAGAATTTTTGCGTTTGCAATCGCAATCGGGCTCAGTGGTATGTATGAAAAGAAAAACTGCCTTGCAAAATAAGGAATTACAAAATTTGCGATTCCCTATTTTGCGATTGCATTTAAGGAATCACAAATTGCGATTCCTTAAATGCAATGTAAGAAGCACAGAAAAAGTGCAATTTGGCCTTAAGGAATTGCAAATTACCAACAACTTCAAGTTGGTGGTAATTTGCAATTTCTCTGATAAATGCCCTTTTTTACATTTTTCAAAGTGCCATGTGGCGCACATACATGCCCTTAGGGCATGTATGTGACATTTCAGGGGTGCAACAGGGTGTACTTTTGACACCCTGACAGCCTTGAAATTGCATTCTCAATTTACGAGAATCGCAAACTGAGATTGTCTTCCCATTCATTCCTACGGGCCTCTAGGCCCATATGAATGAATGGGGAGGTATTCCTTAATTGCAAATCGCAATTTGAAAATCGCAATTAAGGAATATGTAGGATTCGCAAAATTATTTGAAAATCCTACATACGTAGCATTTTGCGATTCTCAAATAGTGATTTGCAAAAAATCGCAATTTGAGAATTGCAGAATCTGAGTTTGATACATATGGCCCAAATTATGTAATGACCATAACAATTGAGAGGTGTGATCATCTAGTTTGAACGAGGATGTGAATGACTATCAGTATTGGCAACTTGCTGTGTTGGTGAGATTAATAGAGGCCTATCCTTACTGATTAAGGGCCGAACCATATATTGTTTGGGAGTTTTATGAGCCAGGTTACCAAAGAGCGAGTGACACTCCTGAGACACACAGGGACAGACTTTTTGAGGCTTTGTACCACTGTAACTACATGCTTAGTAGAGCAAACTCTTGGTATGGTATATATTTTCCAGTGCAAAACATATTTTGAACTGGAAGTTGCACTTTCTGCAGTATAAATAGTGCTTAGCTCTACAGTACATTCAGGAGCCATACCACGGTTGGTCCTTGAGGATTCCAACGCAATCACCCATGGATTTTAATGCAAAAACCAGATCAATAAATATTGTTAAACCTAAATGTTTGTAAAACAAAATAGCTTCTCTTTGGAGGGAAGACGCAAAGTCAGAGAAATGCTTTAATTTCCCCTAACATATCAAACATTCGAGGTATGCTGCACTGTACAGCACACATACAGTTTGTACGATTTTGGACTGATGGGGTAAACAATAACCTCTGCTACAAAGCATACACTCACCTTTACACTATGGTGATTGTCAACGCAGGGAAAGAGAGCGTCCCTAACGCATCTCAGACCAGCTCGGAAGCTTTGGTTGCTGTGTTGCCCTGCTCTAACTTTTGTTAATCTAATCTCTGTCAACTAGTGTAAAATTTTCTACAGTTTCATCTGTTGTGATCCACAGTTTCTGAACTTAATAATATAATTATTAATAATGCATTATTGTCATAATGAGACACCGAAAAGAAGTGAAGTATGATACATAGAGCAGCAGACCACTAGACAAAAAAAAGAAGGAAGAAACTCAGCATTTGCCAAGTTCAAAACTGTTTACAGTTTCATGGGATATATATATGTATGCACAATGCATTTTACTGTACATAATGTGGTTGAAAACGTAAATGATGAACTTGGCAAATTTCCTTTGACACCACTCCATCTCAACACTTTACACCATTTTCCCCTTTGGCTACCTTACATCCCACCTCCAATCCCAAAGCCTCTCTCATATTGAAGCTTTTGTCCACCCCTTCCTCTGGTAGGCCAAAATCCACTGTTGAATTAGCTTGGGAAAAAGACCTCCCCTATCCCTTTCAATAAACTCATGGAACAAATTATGGCAACAAAATGTATATACTTCAAAAGCTGTGAACATTAATCAATCATTATTTTTTCTTTACAACAGAGTTTTTTGCACTCCTATTCATATTCATGAGATTAACCCCTCTTCTTCCTCCCTTTGTTGGTTGTTTCTCCTCGGATGGCACATTGTTACATCTAATATTCTACTGTCCTAATGTTTTTACATTTTGGAAATTCATTTGGTCAATATCTTCCAAGATATTTCAATGCAACATACCATTATTAATCAATTCAAAATGTATTTCTTGGATCTATGTCTACTGACTTTCCTGACTGTACACCAAATCTGAAACTGTATGACCTTTTAATTTCCCCTGCATTTAAAGTTATTC
The DNA here is from genome assembly GCF_964263255.1 of Lissotriton vulgaris. Classification (NCBI taxonomy): domain Eukaryota; kingdom Metazoa; phylum Chordata; class Amphibia; order Caudata; family Salamandridae; genus Lissotriton; species Lissotriton vulgaris. The sequence continues at coordinate 50,412,071 of NC_141690.1, forward strand.
TAACATGTTAGAAAGATAATTCCAAAGTCTGTAAATTAATGTGGTAGAACCTTATCTGTAATGAACATAGAATTTCTACTGTCTCATCATCATCGTTATCTCAGAAAATCAAATCTGATTTCCTTTGGATTCCCTTTACTTTTTATTTATCCTCTCACCCTTCCATACCATAATCCCTTATCTAATTTTTCCCCCTCCTTTTCTTTTATTTTCCTCCCCTCTTTTTTGTCTTTTCTTTTCTTCGCTTTCCTCTTTGTATTCTTCCCATTTCCTTCCCCTTATCTTCAAAACTTTTTGTAAGCTTCAATTTGTTTTAACATGTACCCTTATCCTTCGTATTCTTTTCTTAATCATAAAATGATCTGCTTTCTCTTGTTCTCATTACCTCAGCTTTAGATTGCTCTTCAGCATAATATTTGTTTATGTTATATTCTATTGTTCCACGGTATGTTCATTTGTACTTTCGGCAATTTTAATATTACATTAATAAAAAATATTTAACTAAAAAGAAATTTGGTTGAAAACGTAAATGTTGAACTTGGCAATGCACGTAACTGCTCCCTTTGAACATCCACTTTGACCTTGAATGAAGGTTAGTCTCTCATGTCTAATTTTGATTGAAGTAGGTACATTAGAGGTTCTTCGGGCAGGTGGGATTTTATGCATTGATATCTGACTAGCTCCATGACTTGGCTACTCTCTGGTCCCTCAGCAAAATAAAACTCCAGTTCTGTTTCGGAAATGCATTACAATGCACGTCGTCTTTTCCCTAAAGTTTCTTCTTTCGTGTATTGATTTCAGAATCATACCCATTCTCCCTTTGAAAGCTGAGCGACAAACTCATGATTTATGCAAGGCAGGTTCTATTTCAGTCGTTCACACTTCCAAGCCATGAGCGCGCTAATGTGCTGATGCTGCATTGTGCTAAGTGTTCCTGTTACTTTACCTCGAACATTGATCTCATGATGAAAGCAGGTGCTTTCTCTTTGCATAGCCTAATGTTTACACACGCACATTGACACACTGCCTCAGGAGCTCAGAGCCACTGTAAAGTGAATTATCCCTCCATCCGATTTCCTCGCTTTTACTAAATGACTTCACACATTCCATATTTATTTCACTCATTCAAATATAAAAGTTAAAAAAATTAGATCTCACCTATCCATTGAAATATCAGGAATATTCATGTATGGTTCTCCTTTTACTAAGGATGGCGCAGAGATTTTTATTCCAGACAAGCGGATGGCATTTGGTTGGGGATAAAATGTAGTAATTTCTTTTTACTTTCCTAAAGGCTTTATTGAGCTCTGAAACAAAATACATTAACACAAAATTAATTAATAGAGTAGAGAATGTCAGCAAAGTCCTGAAAAACAAAGTGAAATATGAGTCAAACAATAGTAAAAGTTGTTTAAATGTTAAAAAAAGCTTTATTTTCCTCTTTTTTTTGAAATTATTTTGAAATAGCAAAATATGGAAAAGGAACGTGGGGGAGGGAGTGGAAGCAGGAAAGGAAGGGGTAGGAAAACCAAGGATTCAGAACCAGAGAAGTACGTAAGTATGCACGATTGTTCTGAACACCATTAATTGGAGATCATACTAAACCATATGTTAAATGTTAAATGTCGTATACTTGTAAAGCGCACAGCTGCCCCAGCAAAGGGGCGTCCCGGCGCTGTATACCGCTGGGGAACCCATTCTGGCTTTCCCTGTGAGATGGTCCCTCCTGGGCATCTCCAAGGTGAAGACAAGCATCCCCGGCGCTGATGGGGCCGTTAGTAGAGATTAAGCAAGCTATTGCCCAGAGTTTCTGAGTGGGACCCATGGTTGGAGTAGGCACCGAGGCGAGAATTATCGAGTCTGCTGACCAAGGCCCAAGACCCTGCCGCGTCGGGAATCAAATCCTGGTCCCGGGCCGACCTCTGCTTCCGGGTCTGCTGCCTCTAACCAGTGAGCCACACCACTCCACTATGAGTAAGCATTGTACAAAACATTTACAACAAGGATCTGATTACACATAGGGATATGCAGAATAAGCTGTGGGGCATATTTATGTAGCTTTCATGCAGTGCAGCTGGCCACCTTGCTGCCATGTGCTGCATGAAAAAGAATGGTCAGGAATGCACCATAATATGACACATTCCTGTCCTTTCCTTGCACGCTTTCGGCTGCCTACCACCAATGAAGGCATCCTTGCACCATGGTGTAAGGGTACCTGCGTTGTAAGCAAGATTGTTTTTGTGCATGAACTGGCACCTTCCTGCACAAAACAGCTCTATAAGGCCATTTTCCTCCTTCAACGTCTGCTGCAAAATGCAGCACACATAGAAAGCGGCAGTAATTAGGAGAAATACAAATATTTCTCTATATCACGCCTTTCCTGGGGTGGTGTAGCATTTTGATGCATTCCCAGGTGTACCAGTGTATGTAAATCTTGAAATGCACCAACATCCATGGGTGGATGAGTGGAAACACCCACTCTCCATCCATGAAACGACTCCCTGGGGCAGGTTAATGGAATGCAGTGATCTGTGCGGCTTTGTGTTACTGTAAATCAAACTTAAGAGTTGATTCACTTGTGCCCTGTTGCATGGCGCAAGGACAATGCAAGTCTTTAATAAATATGCTCCTGTGTGTTCAAAGCAGCTTTGGTTTGTCCGAAAATGTACCATCTTTAATTATTTTTTAATTTAATGGTAACATCTAAAAGGTCGTAGAGGTAACCAAAATAATGCATTTTAACTGTGGATCAAGGCCATTACAGCCCTAAACTGCCCGACGACCATTGTGGACTCTGCCAAATCCCGGGGCATAATCCTAGACTGCAACTTGAACATGCAAGACCACATCAACTCAATGGCTAAAGCAGCTAGATTCCACTTGAACGACCTCTGGAAACTGAAACCTTTCATTGAGGCTCCAGACCTAAAAACGGCAGTTCAAGCTATAGTCATCTCCAGACTGGAATATGGTTGCTCCACCCTCACTGGTCTACCCAAGATCTCCCTAGCACCCTTAAAAGCTTGCCTCAAAGCAGCCGCCAGACTACTCACCGGCACCAAGAAATTCGACCACCTCACTCCACATCTGAAAGCACTAAACTGGCTCCCCCTAGAGGAAAGAATTCAACTGAAACTGGCATGCATCACACACAAGGCTCTTCATTCAAACTCCCCTGCTTATCTGGCACAAACACTAGTGGTATCTGGAAGAAGCAGAAACTCCCGGTCTGCCAGCAACCTTGTACTCCAACTCGCCTTTTTTCAGAAAATAATAACCTATAATAGGGCATTCACTGGGGCAGCACCCAGAATCTGAAACTCCTTCCCACCCGCCATCCGCAGAATCCCTTCTCTAGCACACTTCAAGAAGGAGGCCAAAACCTGCCTCATGGGTAAATTTCTTGCCTAATGACCTCCATGTCTGACCACAAAGTTGATGTTTCTAAGACTATCGTTCTTCTCAGATCACCAATCCTTCCCCGCAGAGAATCTGCTGGGCCTTTAATTTCTTTACTAAATCTAATTTTGATTGCAATATTACTTTGGCATCCCTATTATCCCTATGTTCCTCACACCCCTGTCTCTCCACACTCCTTTGTACAGTTTCTGTATACTTTGCATATTGACTTTGTTTGTACACTGTGATAATTCCTGTGAAGCGCTCTGAAACCCTCACGGGTCAAGTTTGCGCTCTATAAAACTGTAAAATAAATAAATAAATAAGAAAGGGCTCTGTGTATAAAGCTGTTTTCCAGTTGCAAATGAGCCGATTTGCAGAAGGGGCCCGTTTGCCTCTGAAAAAATGCTTTTTGGAAAATACAAAGAACAAATTGTTACCAAAATTGCAATTTGAGTTTTGATCTTTAGGGTTTCTCTCCCATATACCAAATCTCTTTGGTGTGTGCAAATGTTCTCCTGCAGAAATGTAGTCACAGAACATTCACACTTTGCCACCAATTTAATGCAATCACAAAGTTAAAGGGGTCCCTTCCTTACACTTTGTGAATGGTGTGATTTTATTTTTAAGAGCAGACAGTGGTCCTTTCAACAACAAAAAAACATTTTTTCAAAGGGAATAGCAGACATGGTGGTCTGCTGACATCAGAAGGCTACCATCCCTGTGACGGCTGTGATTCCTAATGGGTTGCAAACCACATTATACCTTTAAAATCCACAAGGTTGGTCGATCTGTGACCCCCTAGGAATCACAAGTATGGATAAAATCGCTGTATGGAAATCACTATTCCTATTCTTTTTTCATCTGGCCTAAAGTCTCTGTCTAACCTATGATGAGACCAGAGGGTGTTCCACCAAGTTTGATATGAAATGGCACAGGAAAATTTCCAATTAAACATAATCTGTTGAAAGGCTAAAGCAATCAACAGATCTAATAATTTATTTTGAGAAAGTTTAGCAGCATCATCCAAGCTGAAAAGAAAAAGATAGACAATCTTAAAGAGCTAATGAGCATGAAAAATTGTTTTGATTTGATGCCAAACCTTGTGCCAAAAGAAAAGAATGTAAGTGCAACTAAATAACGTGCACCTATTCTCTCAAAGAACCAATCTGAGATGCTTCTGTAGGAGAAATTAAGCAATCAAGCATGGTGTTATCAGACGAACTGGAAGAGGACCTCCTCTCTAAAGAAAGAAATACACCTAATCATCAGGTCCACTGGAATTTTGGGATTGTGTGGCTGCAGTGATTTTCGCATTATTATAGATTTGCACATTTGCCACATAATCCACCATCTGCAGCATAATATGCACATTTTAACCAAAAAACAAATTGTTTCTGGTACAAACGGTTTAAAAGTTACTAAAAACACAGCAGCACGCTGCGTAGTGGAAGGTTTTTTAAAGAGGGTAAACTGGTCACCTTTCTGTTGCTTATTGCTATATTTGGATAATAAACTGGTGCCAATGAGGTGCACCCAATGCCCAAACAGTGTTAACAAGTGAACAATTTACAGAATAATGAAGTAATACCATATACAATGTGCCACATAATGCCACATTATTTGCCTTTTCTTGCTGCACAATTTACTCAACCCTACCACGTAATTTGGCCCAGTCCTGCCATATAATGCCTTTGGCTAATAAGATATTCATCAGAAGGACAAAGTGAGATAGGAAGGAGTTGGGACAATGAAGGTGTAACTGAAATTGAGTAATTCAAAGTGGTTCCTTATTCATAAGCAAGTCAGCTTCCTAAACTTTACCTCTGTTCCTCGAGGACCTCCAGAATAAGGATTTGATTTTTAAGTTTGGTCAATGTATTATACCACAGAGTAGAACTCAGCAATGAGTCTTCGTATTTGACCTCAGGACAAGGGCTTGATTTTAATAAAGAACAAGTATTTTTAAAAAGTGGGCAGGTCCTCAAATTAGGAGGGGAAGATAGGAGATAACTTCCTTAAGGGAAAAGGGAAGGATCATTGCCATTTCCACCTCCAGTCAAAACGAATAAAAAGGAGATGCATTTGTTTTTTGACCAGAAATCTGCCTGTCATAAACAAAAGGCATGTTGATGAAAATCCTTAAAATGTACTTCACCTACCACTGTGAATCGTTTAAGTGTAAATAATGGTATTCTCTGTTTCCCGTGTTTCCTTAAAGATTTAGAGAGAATAGAGTCAACTTTTTAAAAAAAGAGAGTCGGAATGGCAACTAGTCTCAAGGATCATGGGGACATCATCATTTTCAATCGAGGTGAAGCATCCTGCCAGGATAAAAACAGGGAGTTCCCTAATTTAATAAAGTTTTGATTTTACTCAGTCTTTCTTTAAAATGAATGTGCACAATTTCAGAGATAGTGTTAGTGAACCAGATACCTAGGTATTTGATTTTAGAGGAGTTCCAAAGAAATCCATACAACACAAAGGAAAATTGAAGACATTACCTGTTAAGTGGAAATATTTCAGCCTTTTCATGATACATTTTGTAGCTTATAACTGACAAAAAAGCATATTGCAGTCAAAAATGTAGACATAGTACTCTCCTAGTTTGAGATGAAAAAAGAATACTGTCAGCACAAGCTGCAAGTTTCAAGTGCTTGTCCTAAAATTGCTGGATTGTGACAAATGCGAGAAAGAACAGATTCCAATGCTAAAATGAATATTAGGGGCAATAAAGGACATCCTTGACAGACTCTTCGGTGTAAAGTAAAGTAAGCCAAAGTTTGTTTATTGCCAAGGTTCTGGAAGAAGAGTACAATAAAGGAATTAAAGTGATCATATGAGGACCATCATTCCCTTAAAGAATGGGTCAAGAAATTCCAGTTAGTCCTATCAAAAGCTTTCTCAACATGAAATGTTATTGCAGTCAAGTTATATTAATTAGGTAAGGTCCTATTTAGCATGTTAAAGAATACACAAGTATTATCCAAGGCTAACCACCCCCTAACAAATATCACCTATTTATTTACCAATTCATTTCTATATGACTGTCTGATCACAAAGCAAAGAATTTAGCAAACATCTTGTAATCAAAATTGACAAGGGAAAAAGGGGAAAGATTCTAACAGAAAATGTGGTTTTACATTCCTTTGGATCGAGACAAATATTAGCCTCTTGAAATTTACTTTTTTTGCATTCCAGAAGTAAACAAATTATGAAATAAGGGTATCATTCTAGGTAACAGTATATTAGAAAGTGAATAAAAAAGGAACCATAAATACATCTGGACCTGGGGTTCGACTCGTTTTAAGACAAGAGAGAGCGCCTTAAATTGCTTTTGCAGATAGATTTCTCTTCTGAAAGCACAAAAATCAATATGGCTGACCTCCAGACATGGAGTAGATTGTAAATAAGATGTAATAGACAACTCCTGGGTATGGTTTCTGGCGTATAAAGGTCAGTGTAAAATTGTATAAACTCTTACAAAATATCAGAATCTCTAAATATTGAATCACCATCAGCATTTCATGTGGATGCAATTAGAGAACATTGTTTCTTGGCCTGGAGGTTATTAGCCAATAACTGCACAGCTTTGTTATGGCCTACATAACATCTAGCACTGCTTTTAAGTAAGATAGAGGAGGCATGGTTCATAGAGATCTCATTAAATTGAAATTTGGCATTTAATAATTGTTTTAGGTTGTGGTCAGTCTCAGCGACGGCCCGTGGAGGGAGTTACGGTGGGGCAGGACGGCGGGGAGGGGGAGGGGCAGGCTGGAGGTTGCTAAAAACCGGCATATAGATAATTGCAGGTAAGTAAACAATTTAATTAATAAAACAAATTTCGTAGCGCGCCGTGCATCGCAAAATGCAATGCAGTGCGAGCTACGAAATTCGTTTTATTAATTAAATTGTTTACTTACCTGCAATTATCCATATGCCGGTTTTTAGCAACCTCCACCCTGCCCCTCCCCTTCCCCGCCCTCCTGCCCCACCGTAACTCCCTCCACGGGCCGTCGCTGGTCAGTCTTAGAAGCATGCAATTGGGATTCTAAGTTCTAAAACGAGGATAACAGCGCGTTGTGTTCTTTATCTTATGAGAGTACGGTGGCTGGGCCGAGGAGAGCTCGTCAAAGCATGGCAAGACGGGCTGCGCTACAGTGGAATTCCACGCCTCCACGTAGCACCTGAGAGCCGTGCTCTGGCCCCCCCCCACGAGGCTGACGATGGCGGCGGACGCAAGGAGTTTGCTGCTCTGAGTTTTTCCTGACCGGCGTTTGTATCCCTCGCGCTGAAGTTTTTCTTTACCTTTGCGGTTTGTGATCGGCTGGAAAAGATCGGCAAGAATGGCAGAGTGCAGCTGCTGGTGTAATTCTTTGCCTCGAGCGTTTTGAGCGCTCCGATGGGTGCCTTGCTGTCACTCAGACTGCTTTTTTACTCTTGCTAAGTCTTGAACATCTTTTCGCGCTCTGCTCTGCTGAATGCTGAATGTTCACTCTTGCGGAGATTGCTGAGACAGTTCCGGGGGACCGGTGTGCTGAAGAATACGTGGTTGGCAGCTGTTCTCTGCTACTAACTGCTAGCTGGACTTTGACTTACCCTTTGACTTGGTCCGTGTTTTTTTTGCCTGTAAGCAAGCAAGAGGAGACCAGTGCATTTGCCGGTTTAGGAGGAAAACGCACCCGGATATTTAATACATGCTTGGAGATGGTAACGATTGAGCCACTCTTGCTCTACGATCAGCCGAGTTCGGACACACAAAATAGTAAGCTTGGCTTTTCTCTTCTTTTTTTTTTTTTTTTTTTACATTGTTGCAACTGGCAGTGAGGGATACGAACTTGCAGTGCTGTGTTGAGCTGATTGGGGAAGCAGAGTGTTTTTTTGCACCCTATCTTTCTCATCTGCCTATAAATAATTTAACTAACTAACTAAAGACTTGGTTATATATTGTCATAGAAAGCCACTAGTCTGTGCACAATGGGGAAACTACTTAATGCCCGTCTTAAAGCCAAACAACGGTGACAGCAGGCAAAGGAGGCTACAGCTAAATTAACAGAGGAAGGCTCTTTGAAGGATGATGACTCCGCACACTCATCTGAAAGTTCTGAGGCTGAGGACTTGCTGACAGATAGTTTGGTTCAGTCGCAAATGGGAGAAAAATTAAACGCCTTGTTGATTTATCCCATACTCTCGAGTCATCTCATCCAACTTTGCCGCCCCTGCCTCTTCCTTCATCAGCCAAGCAGTTCCCCCTGTTTGAAAAAAAAGTATCGCCTCTTTTGCCTAATCTTGTTTCCTCAAAGAATTCTCTGAACCTGGGATCGGTACAGAATCAATTGAATTGCACAATTGGTACAAATGATTCAAGGACAGTTGTTATTACTCCTTCGAGCCCTGCACCACCCACTAGTTCCGCGAGTGACTTAAAGCAGACATCGGATACTTTAGATGCCAAAAAGAAAGATTTAATAAGTGCGGCTGTGGTGCCACCTCAAGTCCCTGACAAGGGGTCAGGTGGGGGAGTGGCACACCCCCTTGGGCCTCTGTTAGAGATGAGCACGGAAACAGAGGGAGAGATGCGAAGTCCGTGAAAGACATGCTCAACCTGATTCTGGATGAAGTCAGAGAAATAAAGAGGTCGCAAAATGCAGAACTTATGGCAATCCACCAGAGACTGGATCAAATGGACAAAATTGAGGAATTAGTGTCTACCTTTCCAGCCCGCTTAGTGGAAGCAGAAGAGCGGATCTCAACCTTGGAGGACCAAATGGTCGAAGTTAAAAAAGATTCTAGAGTTACTACAAAAACTACAATGGCTCTTGAGTTAAAATTAGATGAGTTGGAGAACTATAATAGGAGGTCCAATGTACGTATCGTAGGAGTCCCTGAGGGAATTGAGGTATCAGATACGTTGGTATGGGTGACCTCTTTTCTCCAACATGGGGTGATACCAGAATATAAAGGAGACCTCACTATCACAAGAGCCCATCGGTTTCCTGCTCGACCATTTCTGAACTCTACCCTTCCGCGCACTATTGTGCTAAATTTTGCAGATGTAAGGGTAAAGGAACAGATATTGTCTAGGGCAATCCAACAAAGACAATTCCCCGTGAATGCTACGGTGAAATGCCGAATATTCTCAGATATGTCTGCTACTACGGCCAGACGTAGGAAAGAGTTTGTAAAGATGCTTCAGTTATTTAAGGCCCAAGGTGCTCAGGCGATGATAGCACAACAACTTAAACTTAGAGTCTTAATTAAAGGTAAATTCTATTTGCTATCCGACATTGAGCAAGCACAGGAACTGCTTCAAGAAATACAAAATGTATAAATGGTGATAGACTGGATTATATTTCTCTGCAATAATTTGTAGTAATTTGTAGTATTCACATATGAGCCTTTCTTAGCGCCATCATTGATACTGTTTGTGGTTTTGGGAGGGGAGGGAGGAGCACGGGTCTGGGGGTCAGGGGGTGTTTAACCACTACACCCCAAGGTTAAGGGAAGGGTTGCTGTGTCAAGCGTGGGGGAAGAGGATAGAGTTAGTAGGGTGTCACAGGCAGGGGGGAGGGGGTGGAGCAAAATTAAAAATGCGTTCTTGGCGAAGATCTCTTTGTTATTTCGTTTCTGGCTGATGATTAATATGCTTTTCGATCAGGGAGCAGATGATTCTAAGAAGTTTGGGGAAATAAGGAAAGAAAATTATGTCATTGGTTCCAATTATATGTCTGTATTATGTCTAAGCTTGGTCTGAAAATTATTTCTTTTAATGTCAATGGCCTCAATAACAAGAAGTAAATGCGGGCAATAGAGGCATGGCTTTTGACGGAGAATCCTGCAATTATTATGATACAAGAAACTCATATCGCAATCTCTCAATCAATCAATCAAGGCATTTATATAGCGCACTACTCACCCGGAGGGTCTCAAGGCGCTGGGGGAGGGGGGGTCTGCTACTGCTCAAACAGCCAAGTCTTGAGCTGCTTCCTGAAGGCCAGGTGGTCCTGGGTCAGGCGGAGGTGGGTCGGGAGAGAGTTCCAAGTCTTGGCGGCCAGGTAGGAGAAGGACCTTCCTCCTGTGGTGGCTCTTCGGATGCGGGGGGCGGCCGCGAGGGCGTGGCCGGTCAATCGAAGCTGGCGTGTGGGAGCGTAGAAGTTGAGGCGGCTGTTGAGGTATCCTGGGCCTTGGTTGTGTAGGGCTTTGTGTGCATGGGTGAGGAGACGGAAGGTGATTCTCTTGTTGACCGGGAGCCAGTGCAGTTCTCTCAGGTGTCCGGAGATGTGGCTGCGACGGGGGATGTCCAGGATGAGTCGTGCTGAGGCGTTCTGAATCCGCTGGAGTCTCTTCTGGAGTTTGGCGGTGGTTCCAGCGTATAGGGAGTTGCCGTAGTCCAGCCGGCTGGTGACGAGGGCCTGGGTGACCGTCTTCCTTGTCTCGATGGGGATCCACCGGAAGATCTTACGTAGCATGCGCAGGATGTTCAAGCACGACGAGGAGACGGCGTTGACTTGTCTGGTCATGGAGAGGGAGGTGCCTAGGATGAAGCCCAGGTTGCGTGCGTGGTCTGTTGGTTTGGGTGCGCTGCCCAGGGCGGGGGGCCACCAGGAGTCGTCCCAGGCAGAGGGTGAAGATCCCAGGATGAGGACTTCCGTCTTGTCCGAGTTCAGTTTCAGGCGGCTGTTCGTCATCCACTTGGCTACGTCTGTCATCCCTTCGTGTAGGTTGGCTCTGGCGGTGGCGGGGTCGTTGGTGAGGGAGAGGATCAGCTGGGTGTCGTCGGCGTAGGAGATGATGTTGAGGTTGTGCTGCCGTGCGATGGCTGCGAGGGGGCTCATGTAGACGTTGAAGAGGGTTGGGCTGAGCGAGGAGCCTTGAGGGACGCCGCAGATGACTTCGGTGGCTTCTGATCTGAACGGGGGGAGGCGGACTCTCTGTGTCCTTCTGGTGAGGAACGAGATGATCCATTCCAGTGCCTTCTCCTGGATTCCGATGTTGCTGAGGCGCCGTACTAGGGTACGGTGGCAGACAGTGTCGAAAGCCGCGGAGAGGTCTAGGAGAATGAGGGCCGCTGTTTCTCCGTTGTCGAGCAGGGCTCGGATGTCATTGGTGGCTGCGATCAGGGCGGTCTCGGTGCTGTGGTTGGCCCGGAAGCCAGACTGCGAGAGGTCGAGGGATCCGTTCGTCTCGAGGAAGGCGGCCAGCTGCGGTCTTCTCGATGACTTTTGCCGGAAACGGGAGCAGCGAGATGGGGCGGTAATTCTTGAGGTTGGTAGGGTTGGCTGATGGCTTCTTTAGTAGAGCGCTGAGTTCGGCGTGCTTGTCGAAGGAGGTGTTGATGATGTCCCGCAGGTGGGGTGCGATGACAGCGTCGGCCTTGTTGAAGACGTGGTGAGGGCAGGGGCCGGTCGGAGATCCGGAGTGGATGGAGTTCATCGTGCGGATGGTGTCTGCGGTGCTGATCGGGATCCAGGCGCAGAGGGTGGTGGTGGGGGGCGGTGGTTCAGTCGTGGCGTGCATCGGTTGAGTGCTGAAGCTGTTGTGTATGTCCGCGATCTTGTTGTGGAAGTAGGAGGCGAGGGAGTTGCAGAGGTCTTGCGAAGGGGTGATGTCGTTGTTTCCGGCGTTGGGGTTGGAGAGCTCTTTAACGATGTTGAAGAGTACTTTGCTGTTGTGTGCGTTGCTGTCCAGTCGTTCCTTGAATGCAGTTGTCTTGGTGGCGTGGATCAGTTGGTGGTGTTTTTGGGTGGCGAGCTTGAGGGCAGTCATGTTGGTCGGTGTTGGGTCTCTGCGCCAGTCTTTCTCGAGTGCTCGGCAGTTCTTCTTGGAGCTCTTGAGTTCATCTGTGAACCATAGGGCTTTCTTGCTGCCGGGTCTGCTAGGCGGGGTCTTCAGAGGGGCGAGGTTGTCTGTGCAGTTGCTGATCCACTTCACGAGGTTGGTGGCCGCCTGGCTTGGGTTTGTTGCGCTGGTGGGAGGGTTCATGCTCAGGGAAGTCGCGAGCTGGTCGGCTGTGATCTTGTTCCAGCTTCTGCGTGCAACCTGTTGCTGGTGGTGGTGGATCGTGGTCCTACTGAAGCTGAAGTGGACGCAGCTGTGGTCCGTCCAGTGGAGTCTGGTGGCGTGGCTGACAGTGATGTCCTTGCTGGATGAGAACACAGGGTCGAGTGTGTGTCTGGGGTAGTGGGTGGGGGTGGTCACCAGCTGCTTGAGACCGAGGTTGGCGAGGTTGTCCAGCAGGGTGGTGGTGTTGCGGTCGTTGTTGTTCTCCAGGTGGAAGTTGATGTCTCCGAGGAGGATGTAGGCAGCGGAGAGGAGGGCGTGCGGGCTGATGAAGTCGGCGATGTCTTTGCTGAATTGTGTGCGTGGTCCCGGGGGTCTGTAGATGAGGGTGCCTCTGAGGGTGGTCTTGGGGTTGATGTGGATCAGGTAGTGCAGGTGTTCGGCGGGTGCGAGGGTGTCGTTGGTGTTGGTCGTGATGCGGATGGTGTTCGTGTGGATGATGGCGATGACTCCTCCTGTCTGGTTGACGCGGTCCCTCCGGATGATCTTATAGCTGTCCGGGATGGCGATGGCGATGTCGGGCGCTGAGGAGGCGTTCATCCAGGTTTCCGTGAGGAAGGCGACGTCTGGGGCTGTGGTGTCGAGCAGGTCCCAGAGCTCGACGGCGTGTCTGTGGATGGAACGGGTGTTGAGCAGGATGCACTTGAGGTGGTTGCTGCTGCTGCTCGGCTTGGTCGTTGCTGGTGTAGTGCAGGTCCGGGTGCAGGTGAACTTGCAGGAGTGGCAGCAGAAGGGTCTGTGGGTGCGTCTCGGGGTGGCTCGATAGCATCCCGGGGTTCGACCGGAGTTGAGTGCGTAGAGTTCGGTGGCGTCGTAGGTCCGGTGGGTGGGCTGAGGTCTGCGGGAGCCAGTCGTCCTAGCACTGGGCGCGGTCCAGGCACGGACGGGCGCAGACGGGCTTACCTTTGGCGCACCTTCGGCGCTCAGTCGGCGCTCCCGCTGCGCGGTCACTCTGGGGGCATCATAAGTAGGGGAACGGGAGGGCGGGTCAGCTGGGTAGGCGGGAGCGGGGCGTCCAATGGGCGGTGGTGGGCGGGGCCGCAGGGGGTCAGCGGCGGGAAAAAAAACTGGCGGCCGGGCTGCTCAGCAGTGGCTGGGTCGCTCGGGTGCAGGGAGGGCAGCGGCGGCAGGAGCAGGTGGGTGGGAGTCCTCGGCAGTCCTCTGTGGATCGTCTGGAAGAGGCGGGAGCAAGGGGGTGACCCAGCCTACTGAAAGGCGCAGTGGTCACTCCCGAGTGCGTCCGGCGATCCCCTTAAGTATGGGGACGGGAGGGCGGGTCAGCTGGGTAGGCGGGAGCGGGGCGTCCAATGGGCGGTGGTGGGCGGGGCCGCAGGGGGTCAGCGGCGGGAAAAAACCGGCGGCCGGGCGGCTCAGCTGTGGCTGGGTCGCTCGGGTGCAGGGAGGGCAGTGGCGGCAGGATCAGGTGGGCGGGAGTCCTCGGCAGTCCTCTGCGGATCGTCTGGAAGCGGCGGGAGCAAGGGGGTGACCCGGCCTACTGAAAAGCGCAGTGGTCACTCTAAAGCAGATACATTTTCTATGTTTAAAGGAAGGGCTGCCTATCGAGGGTTTTCCTTTTTTTCAGAGTCGCAGCGGGGGGTTGCACTCTTTTTCAATAAGAAACTTTTTTTAATTTTAATTTTTTTATTTTTTATTGAATCAGATCCGAACAGGCAGTATAAACAGAAAAAGACAGATTACAATCAGCTCATTACAAATATTACAAATAATACATCAATACTGAATCAGTATAACAATTGAAGGAAGCGACATAAAGTTACAAAAAAGAATATATAACAAAAATTCTGGCAAATAAAATTAAGTTAACTTATAGTTACGACACCAGTTTTCCAATTTGCTATTGGGTGCCATATTGAATCCCCACGTTTTTTGCTCTAGTTCCCCTAGTGGCATAAATAGCCGTCTCGTAGCTAAAATCTGCTACCACATCTGGAAGCTAGGGAGTTCAAGTTCTTTCCAGCGGGCTGACAAAATGATTCTAAGAACCGCCGTTCCAATAAATAGCAATCTTTCCTCATGGTTAGAAAGTTCTAACAAGGAGTCATAGCCAAACATAAACAGTGTTTCGGATTCAGGGATTTTACGCCCAAATATCACCTGCCAATAATCACTAATGGCTATTTTAATGAGATTGAGCTTGGGACAATTGCTAAACATATGTATTAGTGTCGCTGGGCCCTGCCAACACCTAGGACACAAATCATTTTCCCTTTTACCCCAGATGAATAATTTGGCAGGAGTATAATAAAGGTTGAATACAGTTTTATATGTCTGAGCTTTAAGATTGCTAGCCATAAACAGTGAGTCACTTAATTCCAACACTTTATAAATATCAACATTAGGATTGCTAAGTTTTCTAGCCCAGTTTGCTTCTGTTTTCTCTAAATCATCTTGGATGTTAGTTAATAAAATAGCATACAGCAATCCTATTTTTGTATTTGGTCTATTAACGGCTTCAATAATATCCACTCTCATTAGACTTACGGCCGATCCTTTTGCATTACGATTAGCATAGATTTGTACATATTTGATATATTCACCATTAGATAATTGATATTTATTCTTTAAATCTATAAACTTAGTTTTAAAATTATTTAACAGAAAATCCTTTATTCTACAGATTCCAAGTATTTGCCATTTCCTAGCTATAACATCATGGGAGAAGCCATGAGTGATTTTCGGTTGCCATAGTGAGGTGTATCTAGTAAGTTTCATAATTTTCATGTGCTTGACAATCTTGGCACATTCCTTCCAAGCACTGCTTACAATTTCAAATTTATATTTCTTTCTAATATCTTTTGCTTCCATTTGTTGTAAAAACAGCCCATTTACATCTCTTCCAAGAACTAGCTCATAAATTGATGGTAAAATATTAACGTCTGCTATCTCAAGACTAAAATTGAGCAGGGGTGACATTTGTTTAAGGAGTGCTGCCCAATGGTATAGGCTAGTATTGGGAATGGCAAGCCCACCTCTATCTCTAGGTAGTGACAATAACTTGTGAGATCTCCTGATCTTTCCTTGTTGCCATAAGAATTTACTCATAAGAGAGTCGAGTATTTTTAAGGTTTTGAAGGCTACTGCAAAGGGAATTGCACGGAACAAATATAGACATCTAGGCAGCACATTCATTTTAAGAAAACTGCCTCTTCCGATGATTGATAGGTGTAAACCATTAACCTGATCCAGATCTTTTTTAATTTTTTCAATAAGAGGGTTATAATTAAGGCCATTTATTAATTTAACAGCAGGGCTGATGATGATTCCTAAATAATTAGCCCTATCAGCTCTTCTCTGATCGATATAGTTAATGTTATCTGTACAAAGTACAATTGTCTTCCCCGGTTCAGAGAATACCCTGAATGGATACCATATTCGGAGGTTAGGGTCACGATTTCCTCCATAGCCTCAATCGGGTCAGATGTAATAACCGCGATATCATCGGCATATGCCAAAACTTTTGTCACGTATTGATCACAAATAATTGGATTGATGGATTGGCTCTCAAGAAATTTTAAAATTAATGGATTTATATACAATGCAAATAATAGGGGTGAGCATGGGCACCCTTGTCTGGTGCCCCTGGTGATGTTAATATAACCAGATTCAGATCCTAACATCTGAAGTTTTGCTCTAGGTAATATATACATAGATTTAATGGTTTTAATAAATGTAGGGCCGAAACTATTGTGTAACATAACTGCCCAAAGGAAGCTCCACGAGACACGATCAAAAGCCTTTTCGGCATCCAGCAAGATCATTGACATACGACCCCCCCGTGACCGACATGGCATCAAAAAGGGCTATCGCCCTACAGGTATGATCAGTAGTGCCTTTACCAGGAACGAAGCCATGTTGCCAGGGGGAGACAAGTTGTTCAATAACCCTGCTGAGTCTCATGGCCATCATTTTGGTGTATAATTTGGAGTCCGGATTGATTAAAGAAATAGGGTGATATGAAGTTAGTTGCTCAGGGGGTTTTCCTTTCTTAGGTAAGATAATTATATCTGTTTCTTTCCATGAGTGCGGAGATACACCATTCCATTGTATTCCTAGAAAAAGATCAAGAAGCAGAGGACATAGTTGACGACTTAGTATCTTATACAGGTCTATTGGTATTTTATCAGGTCCAGCTGCTTTGCCCAATGATAGTGACAACAGAGCATTTTCAACTTCGTGTAAAGTGATTTCGCGTTCTAAATCTTCCCTAGTAATATCATCTAGGATTTTTGATGCCTCATGATTATGAAGGAGATTATTAAGAAAACAGAATATTTCATTATCAGTAGATTTAGTTTCTTCAGTATAGAGTTTCTGATAGTATTGTTGAAATTGATGAATGATTCGACCACTATCAGTTATCTGACTGATATAACTAGATACATTTTTTTGTTGTGTGCGTAGAGCCAGTTGCCTACCAACTCTCTCCCCACTCGCATAAACATCTTTCCTATAAGCTTTATAAGTTTAGGCCGCTTTTTCACTAAGGCTTGCATTCAAATCCGCTTTTAGCAATGATAATTGATACATTGATTGTTTTGCATCTAATCTTTGTGAGATGATCAAAGTGTGATTTTCTTCAGCCTTTGCTAAGGCCGCCAGTTTCAAGCTATAGTTCCTGGTATTTTGTTTTTTAGCCCTGGCTTGAAAGCTTATAGTTTCCCCCCTAAGTGCTGATTTGTAGCAATCCCATACCACATTCCTTGTGGTGCTAAAACGGTTAATATTGAAGAACTCCTTTGTCCCATTATTAATATAATTAATATAGTCATTATTAGAGAGCAATTTGCGATCAAATGTCCATTGTCTAGATTTGTTAGTTGAGGTTTCTACTTTCATTGTAAAGACCAGAGCGTTGTGATCTGATATAATTTTGGGGTATTTACTAATAGAGGATTGTGTGGCTAGATCCGTGGTTGAAAATACATAGTCTATACGAACGTGTTTTTGATGTGGGTGCAAAAAATAAGTGTACCCAGCATTCTGGATGTTCTGATTTTTTTCCTCCCATATATCAATTAACCCCAAACTATTCACAAGTCTCCTAATTGCTTTATATACTTTAGGTTTCCGGCCTGTATAGGTCTGTTGTATAAGACTATTATTGTTGAGCATAGGATTAAGAGAGATATTGAAATCCTCACACATAATTAGAGGGCCCTGCCAAGTAGCGAGTTCTGATTCAAGAAATATAAAGATTGTAGGGTCATCTTGATTGGAGCCGTAAATGGTACAGATGGTTATGCCTAAGGCAAGTTTCACAATTGCCCATCTTCCATGAGAATCAGAGAGATGACGTACCGGCCCACCTAGGTGTGATTTGGCTAGGATTGCGACCCCTCTTATATTTGAAGACTGCGTTGATGCAACTAACACATTTTACCCTCTTACTTTCAATAATGATCTCCTAGCCCATGGCACATGTGTCTCTTGGAGACACAATATATCTACTGGATTCAGGCCAATTAGTTCAGCGAACCGACATTGTTTCTCATTGTTCAATAATCCCCTACATTCCAGGTTTGTATAACCAATTTACCCATTGTTTATCACAAAAGATTGACCAAGAGATTTTTTTGGTGTCTTATTATTACGATCAGTTATTATCCAATTCATACATTTTTTTGTATGTTTGATAAAAAAGAAGTTGACATTTTTTTTTGTCGTCGAATCTGGTTCGTTTTCGTTTTTTATATGAGTGCCCCACCAACCCCCCTCCCAACCACCCCTAGCAACCCCACCCACCCCATCCGCTCCCTTCCCCCCCAAAGTGTAGGCCATCAGACTCTACCAGAGTCTGGGTGATGATGAATGCAGTGTAACACCTGAGCTACCGCTTCAACTAAATGAAAAGAAGAATGAATAGTTTTATAGTGTATTGGAGTAATGAGAGAAATTAAATATTAAATATACCAGAGAAGGAAAAAAGAAAGCATGCTACTAAACATTTTTAAGCATATCTAAACATACTTAGAAAAGGTATGGAAAAGCATAGATGAATATAAGAATTATTCTTAGTTATAGTAGTACACTCAAGCAAATATTGCAAATCTAGTTTTCAATTAGTATTCTATTCAAATTAATAATGCAGATCCTCTAGGTAGTTTTTGGCTTTGATCTCGGAAACAAAGAATTTAGTTTGGCCGCCCCAAACAACCTTGAGCTTAGTCAGATTATTCAAAAATGCTTGGGCTCCTTTCTCTTGAAAGGGTTTCATTAATGACCTTAGGCGCCAACGTCTCTCAACAGTAGCATGACAGAAGTCCGGTCTAGTAAAAAAAGTAATTTCATTAAAGGTTAATTTGTGATCAGGTCTCGCCTTTTCTGCTACTGTTTGCCTTAACAAAAAGTTACCAAAGTACACTAATATGGCACGAGGATATAGTCCTGGTTTGGGCGGGGGGTTGAAGGGCATCCGATGGGCACGCTGAACTTTAACGTCCCAATCCCAGGTCGTTAGTTCCGGCATCGCTTTGCTAAGTAGTTTCACAACAAAAGTACGTATATTTTCGCCCTCCATCTTTTCGGGGACCCCCAATATGCGTAAATTGTTCTTGCGCTGCCGATTCTCAAAATTCTCCAGCTTCCATTTAATGTCGACTAATTCAGCGTCTTGCAGCATGATTTTCCCTGAATTTGCTGTTACCTCATTTTCTGTAGAGAGTACCCTTGCTTCTATTTCGGTGACTCTTTCCCCAATTTGATTACATGTCTTAGTCAGTTTTTTAACCACCCCTTGAACTTTGCGTATAGCTGCCCGGGATCGTTTGCTGTCAATAGCTGTCTGTTCCCTATGAGCAGCAACAGCCTGTAATATTGTTTCAACAGCATTTAAGGGAATCTCTTGGCTATTGACCATGTCAGCATCTACATCTGACCCTTGTGTAGCTTGTGTAGATTGCATATTGGTTCAAGAGATAGCAGGATGCTCAACTGGCACTCGATGACTCAACCTGGATACTGTTTTAGCCTTAGATCTGATTGTGTTTAGCTGTAAACCCTCCTCGAGGCTTTCTTCATCCGAAGTGTTAGAAAAGAGCAAAGATTCATCATTTTCATCTTCGGATTCATCACTAAGTTTTTCATCTCCGTCATCAAGGGATCTAGATTCTGACTCAACCTCTACTCCTGTCTCATCTGAGAATGAGTAAAATACATTTGTCTCTTTTTCACCTTCAATAAAAGCAGGGTGATTAGAATTTTTCGGGTCATAATCGGACGTTGGCTGTTCACCAACATTGAGTTCATTAGGTTCAATGTCTAACGACTGAGGCGGTGGATCAGTAGCTAACTGACCATAAGCAATAATAGCTGGGGTAGGTAGTAGCGTGTCTGTTCTAGTTCGCTCAATCCCAGTCTCACTTATCTCCTGGCTAGGAATGTTAGTTGTATTTGCAGAGGAGATTAACGTAATTTGCCCTTCAGCGGTTTCAGCTACACCCATGATATTCTCTCCAGCCCCATAAAATGATATACTGTGTTTTCCCGTGAATATTTCTTGCCTGATACCTGTACTAGAAGGTGAATCAACAATGTCAACATCAGCAAGTGCCAACTCATTAGGCTCTCCAATAACTTGTATACTCACGGTTTTGGTGGTTTTGGCGGTTATAGCAGGCTGCGCATGTTTAGGCGAACCCACAGAGTCACAAACATTTTCCAGATGCGGTAATGGTAACGGGCTGAGATGTTGAGAGTTCGGAGAGGCGTTTATTGTAGCACCTTGTTTCCTCAGCAGTAGATCTATTACTGTATTTCCTGGAGTAGCCATTGTCGGCGTGTTATGCTTATTTATTTTGCGTTTGGACGCCAGCACCTCCTGTCGCGGTGTAGACTCAGCAGAAGCAGTAGGTTGTTTTTTATTCCTAGGTTTCGTGGTTGTATTACTACCAGACACAAATCCTGCTGCTTTCTGTGTAGTGTCTTGATTTTGCTGTTGTTCTTCTAATTCAGCCTCACGTAGAGCTCTGGCAGCTTTTGCTAATCTTGAGCGGGCTGCCGCTGCAGACGCGGCTTTGGAAGGCATGTCATTAGCTGCTGAACTGGCAATGTAACACCCGGTTACCGCGGTAGGGTTAAGGGGCGAGAATAACAATCTGCACACTGCCTGTCCCAACGCTAGGTATAAATCCTCCGAGAAATATTTCCTCCGATCCTGTAGCTGCTTGTGATAAACGAGAAATACGGAAGACGCCTCTGTCTCTCCCTCTGCTTTGTTTTCCGGCGCGCAGGAGACGCTGGATATCTGCTGACTCTGACTCCGGCGTGTCAATTGGGAGCACCGGTGAGTAGTTCCACCCACGATTTCGCAGACAATCCAGCCAAGCAATGCCTGCAGCCCTTCAATCGAGTCCGTTGTCTCCCGTATTCGTTCATCGGGATATGGCGTTTCACAGCCTGCGCCGAGCACTTTCATCCCAGTTCTACCGTAAAACTTTCTGGATTCAGGTTTGGCTTTGGCTTCAGCTTGTCCTGCGCCTGGCGAAAAGATATCCTTCTCTGTGTTTTATGTGTTTTCGGATCTTTTCTTTATCTCTTCTTTATATGGCTCCTCTCACTGGCTCGCAATGCTCCGTTTTATATTTTATTTACCATAGTTTTCATATTGTGTCGATTTCTTGTCGAAGCATTCTCGATAGACTAGTTGAAGCGGAGCTCAAGCGCTGTGCTGCACTTCGGTCTACGGCCAGACTGCCATCTTGGCTCCCATCTCACACTTTCAATAAGAAACTAGAGGCGGAAATAATTCAAACTGAAGCAGATAATCGGGGTCGTTGGTGCTGGGCTAAATGTAAAATTAAGAACAGACTATCACCTATTACCTTTGTGAGTTTTTATGCTCCTAATAATGATAGCCCTGCAATCTATGAATAAATGTTTCAGTCTCTTCTTATGGTTGACGGAGATCTGGTTATTGGAGGGGACTTTAATATCTTGATGAAGCCACACCTTGATTCAACCCTGGGTGGGAAAAAGCAGTCTAAACCCAAATCTTTTCAGACAATATTGAACAATATTCAGACTTTTGACATAGCAGAATGCTGGTGTTTAATAAATGCTTACAAAAGGGAATGTACGTGTTGGTCGGGGAGGCACAAGTAATATTCTCGTATAGATTTTTTTCTCATTCCCTCAATACTTAAAAGTCGGGACCATCGGTTTTTACATAATGGCTTCTCCGATCATGCGATGCTTGTCTTTGAAGTTGTGCTGGATGAAAAGATCAATGTTGTAAAACGATGGGTTTTTAATAAGTCCAATTTGTATGATGAACCCTGGGTTATGTCTGTCCAGGCTGAGATCAAGGAGGTTTTAGAACGAAATATGGGGACAGCCCCCGTCCATATTATATGGGACTCGCTAAAAGCGTTTATCCGGGGCATCGCCATAAGTAGGGATGCTAGGGAAGCAGCTATATTTCGAGATACAAAAAATCAACTACAGCACAAAAAAAAAGGCTTTAGTTCATTAAAAGTATCATAATCCATCTGCCGAGATACATAATCTTTTAAGCGCCGAAAAACATGCATTGAGTGCACACTACTTTTTAAGAAGTGAGAAAACCTTTTGCAGGCAAGCCCAAAAAACATATGAACACAGTAATTTCACTGGCAAATTTTTGGCATGGCAAGTAAAAGAACAAGCCGCAGATAATTTGATTCGGTCTTTGAAATCCCTAATTACCTCAGATGAGGCTGAAATAGGGGCAATTATGTTGTCCCATTATGACAACATCTATTCTTCCTCTCATATCATGGATCAATCCAGTTTAAATGAGTTTCTAGATAAATATTCCCTTCCTTCCCTTTCCAACACGGATCAAGAAGTAATGGCGTAATTTTTCTCTATTAGCGAACTGGAGCCGGTAGTGAATAATCTGCCACGTGGTAAGGACTGTGGTCCAGATGGACTTCCGGCGGAATTTTTTATCAAATTTTTTAGTTGTCTTTCTGAAGCACTTCTTTTATTAGTAAATTTGATGCTTCAGGGTGTTACGATTCCGACCTCCTTCTATGATGGAACAGTGGTCAGCTTTTTGAAAAAAGGAAAAGAAGCAAAATATCCATACTCTTACAGGTCTATAACATTATTGAATTCAGACTACAAAATTATTACAAAATTGCTTTCTATCCGCTTTAATAATGTTGCACCACAGTTAATGCATGCAGACCAGAATGGGTTCATCACAGGCCGTCAATTGCTTACCAACACTCATTATTTAGTAGAGGCATTAGATTTTTTTGAAACACGTAAGGTGTCGGCTTTAGTTCTTCTTTTAGATGCAGAAAAAGCTTTTGATTTAGTAGTCTGGGACACTCTTTTTTTCATTTTATATCGTTTTGGTATTCCTTCTCAAGTTATTACTTTAATTAAAAATCTGTGTCAGGGAGCAAAAGCTCATATACTTATCAATAAATCGATGGTAGGGTCAATCCCAGTTCAAAGAGGGACGAGGCAAGGTTGTCCTCTTTTTCCCACCCATTTTTGCTTTTTTTATTGAGCCTCTAGCCTTTGCAATAAGAAAAAGTAAAGTTATATCTCCGCCCATAGATGGTATGGACAAGATCAAATTGTACGCGGATGATATCATGCTACTATTGAAACCTGAGATGCAGTCGCAAGTACAAACTTTCTCTATTTTTACACAATTGGAGGCCTTGGGGGGGTACCGTATTAATAAAAGGAAAACCGAGATTATAGTCTGCGGTAATTCAAATCCGGTTTTGCATCCAGATATTCAGAGATTTATTAGCAATAGACCCAAAAGATATCTAGAGGTATATTTTACATCCTCGGTACGTGATTTATATATGCTGAATTTTGAGCCCTTAATTCGGAAAGTGCGTGATATGTTTTTAAGATGGGAAGCACTGCCTTTATCCATTCTAGGCCAAGTGGCATTAAATAAAATGTCAATACTCCCTCTATTCAATTTTTTGTTTTCTACCATCTCCTGCTCCCTTCCTGGCTATTTTTTCTCAAGAGTTGAATCCCTTTTTTCAGCCTTCTTTTGGGCTAAAAAGACCCCACAAATAGCTATAGAAACCCTGTACACAGATAAGGAACGAGGCGGACTGGGTTTACCAAATTTGAAAGATTAGTACTATGCATATTTTGCACAGTATCTCTCCAGATTTAAATATCCAGCATCTAGAGATGTATTATTTATTAATTTCTTCTTTGATTTAATTTGTAAAGAAACAAAGATTCCTTCTCCACTCTCGATCTTTAAATTACCCAAATTAGTCAGATATAAGAATTTGAGTTGGCTTCTAAAAAAGCGAGATGTTATGCTGAAAAGGTACTCACTATCTCTCCTGACCTTAGCAACTCCATTAAGAGAGGCTGCCTTTGGAATGGGGACCAGATTTGAGCCAGATACTATACGCAATTGGGCTAGATTTGGGTTCACTAACTTATCTAATTTTATTAAACATGGAGTTTGGTTGACTCTCGATGAGATGTCTATGTTAATACATGGAAATTTCCTTCTTATGGGCTCATACGTGGCACTTTACAGGTTATTGGGCTATATAGACATAACACAGATAAGTCAAACTTCTAATTTAACGAATTATCTTTTTTGGTCCCCAGTACTTAAGAGGGCGGGAGTATGGAGGAAAAGTTTGGCGCAAAGTAGGGAGGAGGATATAAGTGCCAAAGCAATTAAAAAGTGGCAAAAGCATGAAAGCATCAACTTAAAAAATACATCCTGGAAAACCCTAAATAAATTTAACTTCACGGTTCTTAGAGGCGCCAACTGGAGACGTATGCTTTTCTGTAGCAAATGGCTTTTGTATTACACGCCTGCAGACATGTCAAAAATGTATAGTAATACGTCACCCACTTGCTTTAGATGCACTCAACCGGACTTGGCTAATTGGTCGCATATCATTGCCTCTTGCCCCAAAACTAGGGTATTTTGGGAAAATATGTTTTCTATATTGTCTCAATATTTACATTTTACGATTGTTAGTTATTATAATTTAATTATACTTGGGGTTGATCCGGAGCTTAATTTGGATGATTCCTTAGTGAAGCTCTTGTATATTATTGTTGCAATTGCCAGATCTCTGATTCTTAAATACTGGAAAACAGAAATAATACCAACGGTAGATGAGTGCTTTCAAAAAAATAAGAGAGTTAGGAACAGTGAATATTTGTATGAAAAAAGGATGGGAGCATTGCGTAAATTTACTAAAATCTGGAAAGATTATTTTGACTGAGATACTGGTCGGTGCTGGATATTTAGAGTATAATGTTTATGTTTAAATATAATCCTTTATCCTTTATGTACTTATTTGGGGGATTTAAATGCACCGTTGTTGATCATGCTCAGACTTAGTTGTGGGATTATAAATCTCTTGGATAGTTTGCAATCATTATGCTGTTGAATCTTTGCCAAGAACTCAATAAAAATATATATATTTTTTAAAGTGTTCTTTATCTCAGGCTCGACATTTGCAGAAAACATAGTTTATCCCATTGCAGTTGCCTTAAAAGTATTCCAAAAAAAGCTGTGGAGATATTTTAGAGGTGTCATACATGTTAAAGAATTGAATGATAAATGAGAGGGAGGAAGAGGAAAAAAGAAAAGTTATTAAATCTCTATCTGTTGGCTGGAGTATTAGGAGAAATCTAATCCACCTCTGATATCAAGGGAACATGATCAGAAAGTACCATAAGCCAAAGACAGTGTTGGTAAGTCATTGTGATAGAGGTTTGCTCAAAAAAGATGTGATCAAGTCTAGTGAATGACCCATGAGGAGGAAAGTAAAATGTGTCTTCTTTGAAAGTAGAGTGACATAACCTCAAATATTCCAGTAAAGCAACTTGTGAGATAGCAGAGCACAATTGTTTAAGCATTTAATTCAGAACAAATCCCACAGAGGATTGTTTTTTTTTTTTAAATAATCTTTATTGATGTTTTCAATGTACAGAGATGCAGTAAAATAGCCATTGTCAAACATAGTTTCAAAGCTCTCACAATTGTGCATCAGTAACAAACAAATTAACCCAAACTGCAAAACATGGTACAAAGTGTTTCCTTAATATCAATGGTGATTCTCTCAGCCAAACATCTTGTTCAAACAGTAGCCTTAT
Source organism: Lissotriton vulgaris (assembly GCF_964263255.1). Lineage (NCBI taxonomy): Eukaryota > Metazoa > Chordata > Amphibia > Caudata > Salamandridae > Lissotriton > Lissotriton vulgaris. The sequence goes on from NC_141690.1 coordinate 50,437,652, forward strand.
TACTCTCCCCATGTTTGATACATGTCATATGCATAAAACACCCTGCAAACGTGGATGCAAAGTCTCCAACTACCCTGCTTGCTGAGTGTCTGTCACAGAGGCTCACCCTACCAATATAATCAATAAACAAACACAATTTCACTCCCTCCCGTCTGATCCCATTAATGGATGGCAGTCTCTGTGTGCCCCATAGGGTTGCCCCATGACTCGCAGTCCCCATCAAGTTCTTCCTCAATGTCTCAGTTTTACTGCACTCATCTGTGGTCTGCATCAGGGTCTATCATCAGACCTACTCATTCTAACCTCTTTGGTGACCCCACCTACTTTTGTTTCTTGAGCCCCATCGTCCGTGTGTGAGCTTTCGGATCATGACTCTGTAGGTTTTTGGCTTTGCATGGATCCGGCCTCCTTACCACCTTTGCCTGCTTCTCCTTTGTGGCCTGGATCTCTGTCTCAGCCAACTCTGCACCAGCCCTTAAGTCACTCCCAGGCTTCCTCAGGCGCTGCAAAGTGCTGTGTTTTCCATTCCGCTATGACCAGGGGCCGTGCTGGAAAGAGCATCATGTACTTCAAGCCCCTGGCTCTTACTTAATTTTTCACGGTTAAAAGCTTCTCCTCTGTCACTGCACTTGCAGAGTAAAGTCTGTAAAGAATTTGATCCGGGTATTATCGATGTGTATCTCCCCTTTCACTCTGGCCGCTTGAAGGATTGAGTCTCTGTCATGACAGTTAAATATTCTTGCAATGGTCATGCAAGGCGGGGCCCCCTGCTTTGGGGGTGGCACTGGAGCTCTATGGGCCACTCAATGAAGCAGAACATTGATAGTCTTTTGGGCTGCAATTTGTTTACAATGAAGTCTTTCAAAATAGATCAAACCTGGGACCCTCAGCCCCCTCTGGAACCCCCTCCACCTTTATGTTGTTTCTTCTCACACTACCATCCTGAACCTCCAGCCTCTTGGCCATCTGTGTAGCATGCTGTGTTGGTGTAAACACCGTTGCCTCCAGGTGTTTCATTGTCGACTGGAGTCCTAGTAATTCAGACTTTCTTACTCAATTTTCAGAGGTCTGCTCTGATCAGGTGACTTTGATCAACACTAAGTCTATTTTCAGTTCTAGTGAACCATTTACATCCCTGATCACCGCCATTATAGCTGCCAATGAGGGCTCCTCGGCCCCCCATCCTCCATTGTTTTTGCGTGTTTCAGGATAGTTTAATTATCCATCTTGTTGGCTTGGGCAGACCCAGTGCCCTTAGGTTTTACCATCCTCTCCCCCAAATGCTGCCATGTCTTACCCAGATAGTTCCGTGGGACAGGGCCTGTAGACTGCCAAACCTCTTCAACTGGGCTGCCAGTCAGGAGTCACACCTCTGATAGATTTGTATTTCTGCTCCCCACAGACAGACCATCACAGGGTGTCCACCTGTTTGGGTGCTGCTCCTCTGGGCACAGTCTCTGAATACCTCACAGAGTTGCACCAGGCCCGAGAGCCCACCACAGTCCTAAGGCTGCTCCGGTGTAACTCCAGGACCAAAGCCCAAAAAATTCCTGGGCCCAGAATAACCCGGTTCGAGCAAGGGGTAAGTTTAAGGGTCCTGTAGCTTCCGCACTTACTTCAACTCCAGTGGACTCCCCTCTACTAGATGGGTGGCAGTGAGAAGTCAGGCAATCCTAGGCCCAGGGACCCTTCCTCTACTCTCCCCTGGGCCAGTCTACCTCTAGTAAGCAGCAAACCCCTGCCGCCACCCCTCCCAATCGTAGTAGTCTCTGCCCAGACATACACTGCCTTTACACAGGTCCAGGTGTCTGCAAGCACAGGCAATTCAGGTTGTTTATCAGGAGCCTAAGCGGGTGCAGTCCCACAGTGCATCTGCCTTAGTTCCTGGCCTTGGCAATGGGCCTTTGCTTTGCTCCGGGGATCAGGCTGGCTGCCTCTGACAAGACTCCAACTCCGAGTGCTGGGTCCCAAGTAACATTACAGGGTTCGGCTATTCTTCGTGGGCCCCCACAGCAGCCCAATACTCTGCTTGCTTGTCTTGAGACTCACCACCTGCAGGGCCACCCCCCCCCACTGCACCACCAGGGTCCTCAGGCAAGGCGTAGTTCTTATATCCACGCCAGCAACAGGCAAGGGTCCCAGGGTAGCTTTAGGGAGGCAGGGCTGATGGGTTACGCAAGCGCTGCGTCAGCAGCGGCTCAAGGCCTCTGGTGAGATCAGGGGTCCAGAGACTAACAACGAGACCAGAGTGGGGTGAAAAAATACAGGGCTGCCCCAACAGCCCCCAGCTCCTAGGGCAGGATATGTGTCCCACAGGGACCAGGATACAATCAGATGCTTCAGGCTTGGACCAGAGCTCCTCTATGAAGCAGCCATCTTGGGCTGCGGTCAAGCCATTCCCCCACAATTTATATTTTAATCCAATACAATCCATGGCCTAAATTTTGTTTCAATTCCACAGACACCACAGAAAGAGTACAGGGCCTACTAGCTGGAAGGCCCATTGGCAAACTAGGCTACATAGTGACTTGAATCAAGGAATAGTACAATCCTATTAAAAAACATGTAGAAGAAAATGTACTGAACTGTGCAACATTTTTCCTTAACAAAAGAAGAAGATACATTTTATGCACCAAAAACTAGGACCCTACTAAAACTGCAGGCCGCCCATCACAGTACATTTTAAAAATCAAATAAAAGTACAAATAAATCCAGGTGCATGCCCTCAGTCAACCAAACAGCACCCTTATTCACATTTTTTTTTACTTACGTGTGATATCTCAAAAACAAAGTCCTTAAATCCAATTATATACATGCAGCAGACAAGGAGAGGGAACCTTCCAGCTCCAAATACCAATGAAACGGGACCAGGAGAGGAACAATGCACTGGGAGGATTCTGCTGGACAGAAACAGGAAGTTGGATTCTCTGGGGCTCTTACTTCTGGTTTGATAAAAAAGTTTCCGAAAAATGGCTTCTCGCACAAAGAAACCCATTTCAACAGCAAGTATGAGAATAAAATCTACTCCAAATGCCTCTCAGTTGCTTTCTCAAGCAGAAAAGGCATTTGACCGTTCCGTTTGTGATTGCAGTCGGATCTAAGAATGCTTGATTGGTGTTGTCCTGTCTGGAAAGCCCTGCCAGTGAGCACGAAGTCTCACTGGAGCGCTTTAGCGGGTGTGAGAATTCTTGCACATGCTCCCAAGTGGCCTGAGAGTCTTGGAACTCACAGTTGAGCACCAAAAAGAAAACTCAAGCGTGCAAATGGAAAAAGAAACTCCGCTTCATGCCCAAATGGCGGAATTTAGGAATTCCTTGTTCCTCTGAAGAGCGCGGACTCGCCAAAAGCTGCAAACTCCTTGAGCAGAACAGATAGTGCTTAAAGTTATAGAACGCCAACCAGGCACTTCTTGTCACACTAGACTGGTGTAATTCCAAAGGCAAGACTGACTGCAATGAAGGGCAGTGTGGCTAAAGCACTCACGCAGGTCCTGCTGAAAATGTGCATGGGATGGAGGAAGTGTCAACGTAGAGGACAAGATGCAGGAAATAGAGGAGGCAATATGTCGTCTTTGATCCTGTGAATGCAGACGATGCACCAGTTCGAATCCACAGTCAGTAAAGTCTTGTTGACAAACCTCTGTGTGATGCAGGCAACATGTCATCGACAAGCCACGCAGTCCATCATTGTCGAGTCATGCAGTCTGAGGAAGTGATATCAGCTAACAGTAGATGTGCAGGCATCGAAGGGTGATGCTTCAGTCTGGATCTGCACAAAGTCATTGATGCATGGATTCTGCTGGTTTAAGACAGAAACAAGCACTTCCAAGGTCTCAGAACTGGATTGGCACTTCTAGGCAAGGCAGGACTTACAGATGGCAGAGTCCAGGGGCTGTTGCACTGTATTTGGGAGATCTTTGATGGTCCAGTAGTGTACTATCCTGGTAGGGTCAGACACTCAGTACGTATACCCACTTGTGCCTTTGAAGTGGAGTTGACTCAAAGAAGGGTTTTTAAAGTGCCCAGAGGCCCTTACGTCTAAGCCCTGGCTCCAGATTATCAGTAGAAGGTAATCATCCCTTCGTGTGGGAAGCACAACACTGCCTATTCAGGTGTCAGTTCCGACCTCCCGTCCTGCTTAGAAAGAGACATCAAAATGCAGATGAGTATGCAGACACAACTAACCCTCCTTGTTTTGGGCTGTCTAGAGAGAATGCACAAAGTGTAGCTGTTGCCCACCCCAGATGTCTATTGGAGACAGGCCACAGGCACACAGAGAAATAACAGCAGAGACATATTCACTTTCTAAAAGTGCCATTTCTAAAATAGTAATGTTAAATCCAACTTTACCAGTAAAAAGATTTATAAATGCCATGCCAAAGAAATAAAACATGATGCAGCTACTCCTTTCCAATTCGGAGTTATACCTTAAGATGATATTACGGAATTTCCAATGTTAAGCTACAAAAGGAGTAGGCCTCGTAGGAGTGAACAATGAATTTGGGTGTTTGTCACTCCCAGGGCATGCAAAACCTAACAGCACAAGTGAAAAGTTGGCTTGGCATATGCTGTCCACTATTCTAGTGGGCACCTTGCACCACACCAAATGACCCTTATTGATGGTAAGTTTAAATACAACCTATAGGAAGCTATCCTAGTGGTAGCTGTGGAGAGCAGCCTTCAGACTAAGTCTTGAAGGAATGTAAAGCAGATACTTTTACCAGTCTATAATCTCATGAATGGGCAAATAAAAGGAGAACCACGCCAGGTATATATATAAAATATATGTATTTATTCTAAACTCATCCCTCTAGTCTCTTTATGAGGCTAGAGGCAAAAGTACATTCAGTAAATTGAATTAGCACACAGTGAATTCGCACAATATAAATTGAGCCCTAAGGGTGAACCAAAACATATATTAAGAAAGTGGTATAAGAACCGCAACGGACATAGATACAAGGCCTAGAGCATGGGTACTCATAGTACGGCCCGCGGGCCGGGGGCGGCCCGGCAAGCCTTCCTTAACGGCCGGCGGACCCTGCAAACATCGTACACATGTATTATTATTTTTTTTTTAAAGTGTGTCTGCTGTAGCGCGACTCTTAGAGTCTCTGCTGCTCTCTGGGGGCCGGGCGATTCTCGCATAGCCAGAGTGGGCCTAAGATGAGGTGAAATACAACAAAGCCTCATTAGCATGCAAATGGCCTTTAATGACCTGTGAAGTGCTTGGGTGCAGGCTGTGTGTGTGCGCCTGGAAGCTGTCTCAGCCCAGGCTGACACACAGGCAGGGTAAAATGACAGAGGGTGACAGAGGGAGGTAGACAGAGGGAGGGAGGGAGAGAGGGAGAGAGCGTGTGAGGGAGAGAGGGGGAGAGGGAGAGAGAGAGGGAGTGAGAGAGTGAGAGAGAGAGGAGTGAGAGAGAGGAGTGAGAGAGAGGGAGGAAGAGAGGGAGTGAGAGAGAGAGGTAGTGAGAGAGAGAGGGAGTGAGAGAGAGAGCGAGAGAGAGAGAGTGAGAGGGAACAAGGGAGGGAGTGAGAGAGAGGGAGTGAGGGAGAGAGAGGGAGTGAGGGAGAGAGGGAGTGAGGGAGGGAGGGAGAGAGAGACGAATGAGAGACAGAGGGAGTGAGAGAGATGGAGTGAGAGAGAGAGGGAATGATAGAGAGGGAATGAGAGAGAGAGAGGGAATGAGAGAGAGACAGACAGAGGGAGGGAGCGAGGGAGGGTGGGAGCGAGGGAGAGAGAGGGGGAGCGAGGGAGAGAGAGGTAGAGAGGGAGCAAGAGAGGGAGCGAAACAGGGAGCAAGAGAGGGAGGGAGAGAGGGAGGGAGCGAGAGAGGGAGCGAGGGAGGGAGGGAGGAAGAGAGGGAGGGAGTAAGAGAGTGAGGGAGAGAGGAAGAGAGAGAGTGAGTGAGTGAGTGAGTGAGTGAGGGAGTGAGTGAGGGAGTGAGTGAGTAAGAGAGAGAGGGAGTGAGAGGGAGTGGGAGAGGCAGATAGACAGACGGAGGGAGGGAGCGAGGGAGGGCGGGAGCGAGGGAGGGATAGAGAGAGAGAGAGGGAGAGAGGGAGGGAGAGAGAGGGAGAGATGGAGCTAGACAGGGTGCGAGGGAGGGAGAGAGGGAGCGGAATACGGAGGGAGAGCGAGGGAGAGAGAGAGAGAGAGGGAGGGAGGGAGAGAGAGCGAGGGAGAGAGAGCGAGAGAGAAGAGTGAGGGAGGGAGAGAGATGTGTGTATGCCGGGTCTGGTGGCTCAGTGGACGAAGGCATCCGCTGCAGGGACCTGTGATCAACCTCATGGTCATAGTTTTTTTGTTGATCTAGCCCGCACCCTCACCCACTGATCCCGCGCCCACCGGTGCGGCCCTCGGACACAAACCACACTGTAAATTTGGTCCCCGAGAGAAAGTTTGTGAGTACCCATGGCCTAGAGCGTTTAGAACCGCTGGGACCACCAGGAACCACCCAAGGTAGTGACACAGGGGACCCACGGGGGACGCTTGCAGTGTCTAAAAACAGCTGCAAATCATCAATACCTTCTAGGGGGAAAGTCACGGTTGGAAATGTAAACATTAAGGTCACTTAGAAGAGGACTTAGAGCAAAACCCTTTAGAACTAGGAGTTTCTAGATTCAACACCCACAGGAGCACCGGAGTACTTGAGTTACCTCACCCAGGGAAGCCGGGTGCATAGGTGTCTTTTCAGGTCAGGTTTCGACGTTGATTTCAATGACGAGCAATTGCAAAATGCTGCTGGCGACCAAATGGAAAGTGTCCAGGTGGATTCAAGGGTGGTTCGGAGATGTGATGAACCTAACAGCAGAGGGGACAGAGTCTGGGCCACAGGCTATGAGCGGATGCCCACCAATATTGGGTGAATTCTGGTGAAGAAGGTGAAGCTTGACTCTTAAGTCACGAGAACCAAGAGGTGTCAATGACAACCAGGTATTGGATTCGAGCTGTTCCACAAAGAATGTCGAGTGCTGCCGTGCCGGTTTCCGGATTGGATCCAACAAGCCTTGGCAACAGCAACCCACGCAGACAGTAGAGATTGGCTTTGGTGCAAACCAGAAAGGTCTTAGGGACTAACCCTTTGGAGGGGAGTCAGGGCACATCTGGAGCAACCAGGGAATTCCAAGGAAAAGAAGAGTTACCTTCATGGGGACCCACCAGTTGACAGACAATTGAACACAAAGGGGCCTGGAGCAGAAATGCTAGAAGTGGGCTCACAGAACACTTGTGGAGTGTAGCTTCACAATCTTTGGTGCAGTTGGTGCTTGGGGTTTGGACTACAAGTAGCCCAATGCACAACTTTGGGAAATCTCAGGAAGTAGATGCACTAGCAAAAGGGCACAGTGTCCAGGAGTTAAGGTCCCATTTCACTCTTGAGGGCTGCGGGTCTCAGCTTTGCTGTGATCTTGTGTCGTTCTCTAAGAAGTCCAAGTCCTGAGTCACAAATACTTCGGGGTCCGGCGGGAGCCTCAGAAATGCAGACAGGCAAGATGCTTCTATGGTGTCTGTTTGAACAGGGGAGTCACTCCTTGACCCCAAGGGAGATTCTTCCATCTTCTATTTGTGTAGAATGTTGAGGTTCCTGGATATATGTTGCAGAATTTCATCCAGTAATAATCTGAAGTCCTAAGGACTGGGGTCTGATACTTATACTAAGTTAGGGGGTTGGACATACTCTGGGGACCCACCTATGAGAGGATCCAGGGTGGGGGGTGGCTACACCGTTTCGCTTTGTCCAGTTTCGCGCCAGAGCAGGGGCTAAGTGCCCCAGCAACTGGTTTGACATAGGGTATGCACAGGGACACCAAGTGTGCCCCTAGCACTGTCTGAAAAGCATTCTCCGAATGCACCCACCCAGCCCCAATACACTATAGCCTGTCTGGGAGGTGGGTACAACTCCCTGTGTCCAGGCCTCCCATGCCGGAGTTTCATCCAGCAGCAGGAGGTCAGACCCATGTCTGTGGTTGCAGCATCCATTTTGTGATGCTGGGGCTCTTTTAAACTATTACCGGTTAGGTCAGTGTGTACATGTCTCTCCCTCTATAAGAGTGGCTTTCTACTCCCCCCCCTGAATGCTCTTTGGTTCCTGTTCCGGGTTTTCCAGTGAGCCCCCGCTGCACAACGTGAGACCAGCGAAGCCGCAAGTAGCAAAGGAGCCTACCGCCGCCCTGCTCCGCTCAGCTCTGCTCCCTGCTCCCGGCTTGCCCTGACGCCTGCCCTGACGCCGACTCTTGGCTTTTCAGGCCAGCCAGAGGGGATTCTCGAGGACTCCTGTGGACCCCCTCGATGGCCCCTAAGCGGCAGTAAGGTGGCTGAGACACGGGTGCATGAAGGGTCCCAAAACGGTCCAAGGCGACGAGCGCAGCTGCCATGAGAGACAGCTGCAAAGTGTGTGCCGGGTCGAACCCGCGAAGGCGAAGGCGGCCAAAGAAGTTTTAGTGGAGGCTGCGGATTTTACCCCAAGTGCCCCGCTCGTCTGCCTACCGCGCCACCTGGGGTGAGCACCTGGAGTGAGCAGCGACGGAGAAGAGAGGCGGTGTTGAGGAGCCAAGGGGTTACTGCACCATAGAGTTACTGCAGAGTGTTGCCCCGCGCTACCTCTTCACATCTATTCACATCTATTCACAGACAGAGCAGAACCAGATCGAGATCGAGACCGAGCCCTCCAAGAGCTCCACTTACCTTCCTCATCTCCGACATTCCTCCCTCCCTCCCGCGAGGGCAGCGGCGGAGACGGAGACACCGCAGGGGGGAGAGTCCCGAGCTGCAAGCTGCAGCTACGAGCCACCAGCTACGACTGGCAATCTCCAGCAATCCTTGCGCCGCATCGTGCTGCTCCATGAGAGGAGGTGAGGTGAGGAGGTGCAAGGGGGAGCCGCGGGACATTGACCTGGGCTCCGAGCCGGAACAGGGTGAATCAGGGCGGCGGAGGACGCACCCGCCAGTTGCATTCTACTCCTTGCCCCTTGCTCCCCCGACCCCCTGACCACCTGTAAGGTGTAAGGTGTAAGGTGTAAAGGAGTAAAGGAGTAAAGGTGTAAAAGAGCACGGCGCAAGGCGCCCAGAGGCCAGGCAACTAGCAACCAGCAAGGCAGGCAGCCCTTAACCATCCTCAACCGTCCTTAACCATCCACCCACAAATAAAGACCTCTCAAACTCCAAAGAGAAAGAAGGAGCCAAATGTAGTCCACCGAAAGCAATACAAAGAAACACAAAGTTGTGCTTAACTGCTTAAAAAAATTTGTTTAGCACCCTCCAAAAACTACCCCAAAACTGACTGCATCGTTGTCAGCACCAGCATCACCGCCAAAACTGCTAATCCATCGTCAACTAGGAGGAAGCACAACGTTGAAACACATACCTAACACCTAGGAAACTATAATGAAAAGGCAGCAAAGGACGAATCACCCGAAACCTGCCGATCACTCCAACCTAACCCATCGTACAGGGTGCCAAGTCGACAATGAGGCCTGGCAAGGTGAGGCGAGCTACAATTTCCACCACCAATACCAGGAAACAGAAAATTAAGAACTCTAAGGCTCCAAACGAGCCGATCGAGAACAATACCCAAACTCCGTTCACTCCGATCACCCCGACTGGGCGGGAAAAGGACACTTGTATGGCCGCCACCACCCCAGGAACGCCAGACATCCTGCTAGTTGACCTAGATCTAGATGTTATGTTATGTTATGTTATGTTATGTTAGTATGAATATGTTGAGCGCACGTTCACCCCAGGGTTTCTTGGCACTGTGTGCCGCTGGGGAACCCGTCCTGGCTTTCCCTGTGAGATGGTCCCTATTGGGCATCCCCAAGGTGAAGCCAGGCATCCCCGGCAGCGAGGGGGCCATTGTGGAGATTAAGCAAGCTATTGCCCAGAGTTGCAGCGTGGGACCCATGGTTAGAGAGGCACCGAGGTGAGATTTATCGAGCCCTCTGACATTGGTTCCGTACCCTGCCGCGTCGGGAATTGAACCCTGGTCCAGGGCCGACCTCTGCTTCTGGGTCTGCCGCCTCTAACCGGTGAGCCACACTTCTCCACACTAGAACTACTGGGAAGCAACCTGCGCCCCAGGGGAAAAATAAATTTCAACCTAAAATTTATTCCAAATTTTCCTTCATCAAAGACGCAGGTGCGTTACTCCATCTCAACATCAACAACCAACCAAATCTCCCCTCCCCGTTACACCCTCAGCTACCAGAAGGCGCATTTGGAAACCTCCCAGCCTCACCGGTCCTATCTGACACCGGCCTGTTCATCCTATCAACTGAACCAGGGGAGAGAAGACACAGCCCCTCAAACACGCCGACCAATTCAAATATAGGGCCTGCAAAAGATGTAACGGGACCATTGACATTTACTGTACCCGCCATAATCAACTCGGAAAAAGCTATAGAGGGTGCCCCAGAACAGTCCCTGTAAAGCGACGAAACCACGCTTTTACCACCTTTACCAGATTCCCAGTCTCTCCAAGAAGATGAAATACCAGCAAAACCACCCGGGATCCCTCTAGAGCCTGAAATTACAGTACTGCTTCGCCAGCATACAAGCCTCCCTCCAGTCATAGGACCCTCTGCTTTTTCTCCCGCAGTGTCAGACGTATTACAATTCACAGGCCTCATGACTTCCCCATCTGAAGACAAAACAGACACAAAGGTAACCAGAGAGCTAATCCCCCTACAACCTCTGAAATCCTTTTTTTTCAACCCCACTGCCTGCAATCACAAACTCAATAAGAACAATCACAACCAGGATTGTAAAGACAACAAGAAAGAAACAGCCTTTAGACAGCTGACAGCGAACCACTCACCCACCCCGAAACAACACAAATTATAAGCTCTCGAAGCTCGCTCCGGCGGAACCCCACTCTGAAGTACCCTATAGGCATGGGCGGATTTTGCGGATTGGCAATCCGTGAATTTGCGGATTTGCGAATTTGCGGATTGCGAAAATCCGCAAAATCCGCGAATCCTCGCGTATTTTTTTTTTTTATGTTCGCACGGGTTTCTGCAAGTTCGCAAGGGTTTTGTACAATTTCGCAAATTGCGAAATTGTACAAAACGCTCGCGACCTTGCAGAAACCCGTGCGAACACATTGTGCCCAGTAGGGTATGTGCCTCTTGTGTGTATAAAAGGTCAGAGAAAGATGAGTTCAGCAGATGAAGAGAAAGAAGCTCCTGGTCACAGGAACAGCACGGGTATTGCGCTTGTGAAAGTCAAGGATGCAAAGCCTATCCAGCATTCCAGCTGATTTTCCAAGGTAGATTTGGGAAGAAGGCACACCTGTCCAGCCCGACGACGCTCACGATTGTTTTTGGGCTAATGAATGAGTCACTGAATTTGAGCATCAACTAGTTCGAGCGACCATGTGTGTGTTACTATGCAATCGCCCCGAAGGGTGCAGGGGTCCCTTGAGTGAGCTGTGAGCTGTAACTATTTTACAATGGCGCCAGCAAGCTGCCAGCGCCGTTGTAAAATAGTTACAAAGTTAGCTTGCACAGGAAGCACTTAGATAAAATAAAGCAGCACCTGCTTCGTTTTATCTAGTGGTTTCTGTGCAAGCTAACTTTGTAACTATTTTACAACGGCGCTGGCGCCATTGTAAAATAGTTCCATGAGTGGGGGTTCAACTTTTGAACCCGTTACGTCCGCAGATTTTTTTTTGCGGATTTTGCGTGAAATCCGCAAAATTCGCAGATTGCGGATTTCCCAAAAATCCGCAAAATCCGCGGGCGTAACGGATTTCCCTCTCACCCTTAGTACCCTAACCCAAGCGGTTCCATACAACGGCCAACACGGAGGGCGATCCAGACGACACAACTCTAGGAGGCACCAACATCGCTTCCCTCACAAAGGAAGAATGGGAACACCTTGTCACCACTTATACATCTGAGGATAAGAAAGTAGCGGCCCCTCAAGGATCGGGAATTACTTCCGAAAAGGCCGACGTAAACACTCAGCCGAGCGAATCAGGTATATGGGTCTCCCTTTTAAACACCATGCAACTCTCCACCAAAGCATTGGAATACCACTCTGATAAAATGGACATCCAGCATATCCTTCTCAATTGTCTGGCATTACACGTCACCAGCATTGACAGCAAACTCTCAGATATGAACAACTTTATCGAAAGAGCCCAACGAGATGCAACCATACTTCCACCAAGCTGCACCTGCCACCTAATCGTGGAAAAAATTGCCATGTTACCTACAGTGATGAGTGATCTCCTCACTGACCTGAAAACCATAGCTCCAAGTTTGAAACCCGACAGTGACAGCGCAAATACCAGCATTAGAGGACCAGCAACCAACTCCTAAACCGGCCCCAAGATGAGGCCACATAAAGAGGCACAAGAATCAGCCACCCAAGACCTCAACCCACCCATCAACTGTAACTCTCTTAGCCTCAGCAAAGGTCAAGGAAAAAGAATAAAGGAAGAAGTAACTCACCTGACGGACCAAACCCCCCAAGAGGCTGGCCACGGCCTGGAAACCGGAACGAAAAGTTCCCTCAAAGCATCCAACCCGTCTCCTTCTAAACCTCCAGGGAGTGTTGAGGTCAAGCATCTGGAATTAATGGCAGTAACCACCAGCCAGCCAAAAATGCATGAAGCAACAACTTTAGAAGGCAAGGCTGAGCAGAACAAAGGACAATCCTCCAAGCAGCGAAGGAAACAAAGGAGGAAAGGGAGGTACAAGAATTCACCTATAAAATCATACTTCCGAATCACACCAAACTCCCAGAATGGCCTTCTGCAGGAGCTCAAAGAATTCGGCACGCCAAAAACCCAACAGCTGGACCAAGGTTCAACCAGCACCCAGACACCAAGAAGCCCGGTACGAGTAGTAGAGGACTCTCCAAAGGGTCACAATCAATACGTAATAAATCTTCGAGAAAATGCGACTTGCAGCCATAAGCCTTGTACATATGGAAGTGATGACCAAAAAATGGGCAGACACCCTGCAGTAGGTGACACCAATCAACATCAACTCTCAACCGCCCAACCAAATTTAGTAGCAACAATTGAAACAATCACAACCCCCTTATCCAACACTGACGATCAACCTTACCACAGGGAGTGAACCCACCAAAACGAAAACAAAACAGAAAAAACCTAAACGAAACCGACCGAGGAGCAGGGCCGCAATCACCTAGGCAGCAGCAATTCAGCAAACCAATGTCAGCAAGCAACTTCACAAACAATTCTGTTTGTCCCAGAATACAAGTCCAAAGGTAGAAGGGACATCCTAAACCGTGGCAACATTCTCCAAATTCTAAAAGCAATCAGAAGTCTGGCCGGGATTAAAACCCAAGACCTGCTGTCAGTAGAATTTGAAACCTTTAAGCATCTCTCGGACCAAGAGGCAACTAAGACCGAATGGGCAACACCCGAGCTGGCAGGAAGAATCCTCAGCGAAGATCTACAACAACAAGAATGGGGGATCCGAGTGCATCAGCTGCGACCAGTTGGGTACCCCACCCCACTGCTCCACCACCAACTTGGCCCCAACAAGAGGCCACCAAGTAGCCGGACTGAACACAATCAAATCAGCACAGTCCTCAAGGGGGCCCGCAGCACCTCGGTCTCAGGCCCAGACGGACTCAGCCCCCCAACTGGGGGGTGGGGAATTGCCAGAAGAAACCCGCCCCCAACCGACTGGTCCTGGGTATCCAAACTATAAATTTAAGAACTGATATTCCATGACCTATCCTTGAACAGGGAAACAAGGAAAGGAACTTAAAACTCTGCTCATGGAACATCAATGGCCTCGGGACCAAAATCAAGGACCCCTCACTATTGTCATACTTCCAAAAGTTCGACCTAGTTCTCCTACAGGAAACCTGATTGGAGGACCTTTTACACCTCCAAGGCCACAAGACCTACCATCTTCCTGCAGCCCGACAATCAATTTACGGTCACCGCTAAGGAGGACTAACCGTTTACGCCTCGATCGAAGCCATAACTGCAGGGAAAGAATGCATGAGCAAAAACACTACATCACTTGAAATAATGGCAACCCAATTTGAAATGCAGGGCCAAAGTAACCAAGATCACATTACTCTGGTAAACATCTATATTCACCCTCAGAGCAAGAGGATCAGTGCTAGGCAGCTGAAACTCGAACTTACCCAGCTAATAACGGAGGACGAAGGTTCGAGCTACATTTTAACAGGTGACTTCAACATGTTCCTTGGGGAGGTAGCAGACGACTGCAACCCAGAAGACGACAAACATCGAGCATGGGGGATCGTCTCCCAGGACAACTATAAGACGGGCAAACCAACAAAAGTCTCAAAGGATTTGCATAGAGAACTGGAAAGTCTATTGATGATAGCACTAAACGCTCGCATGCCAGGGGATAGACCTCAAGCCCCAACTTTTCATAGAAACTCAGTTAATACTGCAATCGACTATACCTTCCTCAACCTCCCACTTCTTGGCTTAGTAAAAGACTTTAGTGTCTGACTACAGCGACCATCAACCCCAAGAGCTCATTCTTGACATCCAGAGAACCGCCATAACATATGCATTTCCAGACCCCCATCCAACCTCGAGATACCAACACAAGAGAATTCGATGTAAAATACGCGACCCAGAAAAGCTTTCAGTTGCTGCAAAAACACTGTGGGAAGAAATCAAACTTATCGAAGGAAGCACTGTCCATGCCTGGGAAATCTTCTCCAAAGCTCTGGGCCAACCAGCCCCAACGGCCGTTACTCAACAAGCACAAAAAGAGGACCAGTTAAAACAAAACATCTGGGCGGAAACAAGCCAGTGCACTCATTTGTCATCAAGCCAGCATGCCGAATTAAGACAACTAAGGGGCGACATAAACAGAGCAATCCGTTCCCTTTGCCAAAGCAGCGCAACTGCGGGCACCGTAGATGCTCCAAGAAAACTTCGAACAAGGAAAAAGAAAATTATTTGGTGCGCAAAAAAGGACCACACAGATTCACTCTGGGCCAGACTACTGCACAATGCCAAAACAAATAATAGTGCAAAATTCTGGCAAACGATCAAGAGCATTGAGAATCCATCGGCACCCAGGATCAACTGACACATAACGGAGGATGTTTGGACAAACCACTTGCAATCCTATTTCAACGCAGACCCCCAAAGCAATTTGCAAAAACCAGCTGACTTTCATGCCGCATTACCTCCGCCCCCCCTTTACAGGAATAACCCACCACCCAGCTCCTCTCTAAAAATGATTGAGGGCAGAATCCAGCAAAGTCATCAAGAGGGTGCTCCTGGGCCCAACGGCTTGCCACCAATGTTATACAAACAAGATCGAAAGTACTGGTCCAGCGCATTACTACCGCTCTTTGACAGCATAACCGGAACAGGAACAATCCCAGAATCCTGGAAAGGCTCCTTCATCTCCCCTATTTACAAAAAAGGCTGTAAGAGCGACCCAAAAAACTACAGGCTCATTGCCCTTATTGACATTGAGGCCAAGTATTAAGCCGGCCTTATCCTGGCTGAACTCCAGGAATGGGCAAGGGAAAAGTCCCTAATCCCAATTAACCAAATAGGGTTCCAGGAAAACATAGGAACCACTACAAACATCCTGGCTCTTTCGCTTTTAGCCGACTCCACAAAAGCAACAAGAAAACCATTATTTGTTTGCTTCATCAACTACAAAGCCGCCTTCGACGGTCAAAGCTAGCTCGATGGGAAATACCTCCCGCCCTCCTGAATCAACTCATCCTATTACATTCCGAGACATGGGTCCAAATAAAACTGGGGAGCGGTACGATCGTATCCAGGTGGATCCCAACCTCCAGAGGTTTAAAGCAGGGCTGCGTTTTGGCTCCCACCCTATTCAACCTTTTTATGGCTGATCTTTCAACCGACCTAGACAATTGCAAAAATCACGCACCAAAACTGGGAGGCCTCCATCTTTCAAACTTATTGTATGCCGATGACTTGATCTTAATCAGCCAAACACCAGTCGTCTTACAACAGTTGCTTTACACCACAAACAACTTCGCCTAAAAAAACGGGTTAGAAATCAACCTAGAAAAGTCCAAAATAATGGTGCTAAACCAGCGCAATCCAAAAAAACTACTGAAATGGCAGCTGGGCGAGAGAGAACTTGAAGTCGTCCAAAATTATAAATATCTAGGAATCATCTTTGACGAGAATGGTTCGTACGACCAACAAAAAGAGGTGATTCAGAGATGAGGGACCCTCCTAGCAATCACCTTGAAAAATCTTAAAAACAAAATAACAGGACCAAACCTGCTCCGGCTGCTTGAAGTGCTTCACGCAAAGCTACTACCAACGATAACATACAGCAGCGAGGCCATGCGAGGGACGGATGAAGAAACTCTGAATAAAACGTCGCCAAAGCCCTAAGAATAATCTTCAAGCTTCCAAAAATATACCTCCCCAGCCCAATTAAGACTCGAATTTGCAATAGTCAGCCAGACAATAAGCAGGAAGGCCGCGTATGTAAAAAGCTGGTATGAAATAAAGAGCGCAGAGGCGGGATCGCTGAACTCATTCCTATGGAAGGAAATACCAAGGAAAAACGACTCCCCCGCCAAGGCCTACCTTCAATCAGGGATTAGCATGTTATCCCTGGAGAACATTTGGGAGTCAGGTCTTCCATTTAATA
This sequence comes from Lissotriton vulgaris, assembly GCF_964263255.1. NCBI lineage: Eukaryota > Metazoa > Chordata > Amphibia > Caudata > Salamandridae > Lissotriton > Lissotriton vulgaris. Next base: position 50,454,280 of record NC_141690.1, read on the forward strand.
ACGTCAAAGATCTGGTAAATAAGTTGACAAGGCTTGTCTCTACCGAAAACTATAAGGAATGCCTAAATAAGAGGGCCCACAGCTGGTTCGTGATACAAAGCTACCCAAAATGCTCACCACAAACATATTTCGGCACCAGCTTTTCTGGACCATTAAAGGAAGGCTTCTTGGCACTGAGGATGGGGATTTTACCTGTCAAACCCCACATGCCCCTCTGGAAACGTACAATCGCAAATACACTATATAGATTATGTGGCGAAACTAAAGAAGATATGCTGCATCTTCTATGCATATGCAAGTCTCTAGACCGGGAGAGGAGAGAGCTGTTAAAACCGCATATAAATGAAATGCATATCCGGTCTTGCAGACATGCATTAAGGCGTGCTTCAATGGGGCCAACGTCAAATTAACATGCAGTTTCGCCCGTTTCATGAAAATTGCACAAACAAAACTTTCCGCCGCAGCCTGAGCATAATTGCTCACGCCCAAGCCCTTCTGTCCGGTAACTCTCCCTGACTCCCATCACTAAGTCTAGCAGATCACCTGATTGTTCGTATCTCTGCCTTCATAATTGGTATCTCTGTATTTTCTGTCCGTCCCCTCTCCACCTGGTCCCTCTCCCATTCGCCACCCCGCTCCCACCTCCCAGCTGCTCCTCCCTCCCACTGGGCACTTAAGGAATCGGCCGTGCAACTGGGAGCTGTGACCAGCCTGACCTCGTCAGTGCCGGTCGCTCAACCCGCCGCGTGGCTCCTCCCGAGGTCACCCGGTCCCCCTGCTGCCACCGCCTGCTCGTTGCCACATTGCTTCCGCAGTGCCCCTGAATCTGCTCTTGAACGTTCGTATCTCTGCCTTCGTAAATTATATTTCTGTATTTTCTGCCGTTTTTGCCTCTGTTATTGTGCTGTGCCCCTGATTGTTCGTATCTCTGCCTTAGTAATTGGTATCTCTGTATTTTCTGCCGTTTTTGCCTCTGTTATTGTGCTGTGCCCCTGATTGTCCGCTGCTATCCCCCTGCCTTTGTTTGTTTAGCTGACCCCCTAGCGCTTCAGCTGCCGTTCCCCACTCCCTGCCGCTGCTCCCCCGCGGCCCCGCCCCCTCTCCACCTGGTCCCTCTCCCATTCGCCACCCGCTCCCACCTCCCAGCTGCTCCTCCCTCGCTCCGCCCCCACTCGCCATTTTTGGCAGTTCACGCGCTGCGGGTGTGCCGAATGTGCGCCGATGGCGCGCCAAAGGCAAGCCCGTCTGCGCCCGTCCGCGCCTGGACCGCGCCCAGCGCCAGGACCCCTGGCCCCCACCGATGCAAGACGACTACGATGCCGCTGCCCTCAACGCACTCAATGCCGGCCGGAACCCCACCTGCTGCCAGGTCGCCCCGAAATGCATTCACGGACCGTTCGCCTGCAGAACCTGCAAGTTCACCTGCCTCCGAACCTGCCCTGCCTAACACCAGCAACAACCTCAAGTGCATCCTGCTCAACACCCGCTCCGTCCACAGACACGCCGTGGAACTCTGGAACCTCCTCGACACAACATCACCAGACAGTGCCTTCCTCACGGAAACCTGGATGAACCGGAGGAGGCATCGCCATTGTCCACAAAAACATCATCCGCATCACGACCGACTCCAACGACACATTTGCCGCCGCCGAGCACCTCCACTTCCAGATTCACACCGACCCAAAGACGACCCTCAGAGGCACCCTCATCTACAGACCCCCGGGACCACGCACACAATTCAGCGAAGACATCACGGACTTCATCAGCCCACACGCCCTCCCCTCGGCCGACTACATCCTCCTAGGGGACCTCAACTTCCACCTGAAGAACAACAAGGACCGCAACACCACCGCCCTGCTGGACAACCTCGCCAACCTCGGACTCAAGCAACTGGTCAACACCCCCACCCACTACGCCGGCCACACGCTTGATCCCGTCTTCTCATCCAGCAAGCACATCACCTTCAGCCACTCCACCGGACTCCACTGGACCGACCACAGCTGCGTCCACTTCAGCTTCAGAAAAAACACAACCCACCACCACCCGCAACAGGTTCCTCACCGAAGCTGCAGCAAGATCACCGCCGACCAGCTCACCACTTCCCTCAGCCAGAACCCACCTGCCAGCACAACGGACCCCAATGAAGCAGCCCCTAACTTCATGCAGTGGCTGACCGCCTGCGCCGTCAACCTCGCACCACTGAAGAACCCTCCCAGCAGACCCAGAAGCAAGAAGGCCCCCTGGTTCACCAACGTACTCAAGGACTCCAAGAAGACCTGCCACACCCTCGAGAAAGCCTGGCTCCTCGACAAGACAGCGGACAACATGACCGCCCTCAAACACGCCACCCGCAAGCATCACCAGCTCATCCGCACCACCAAGAAGAAATCACTGAAGGAACGACTGGACAACAATGCCCACGACAGCAAGGAACTCTTCAACATCGTCAAGGAGTTCTCCAACCCCAGCACCAGCAACAACGACATCACTCCTTCACAGGATCTCTGCGACTCCCTGGCCTCGTACTTCCACCGCAAGATTGCCGACATCCACAACAGCTTCGGCGCACCATCCACGCACCCAACTGTCGAACCAACGCACCCCACCGCCACCCTCCGCACCTGGACCACGGTGACCACCGAAGACACAGCCCGCACGATGAACACCATCCACTTCGGATCTCCAACCGACCCATGCCCCCACCACGTCTTCAACAAGGCCGACTCCACCATCGCACCCCAACTCTGAGACGTCATCAACACCTCCTTCAACACCGCCACCTTCACGGAGAGCTGGAAGCATGCCGAGCTCAGCGCCCTACTGAAAAAACCTACAGCGGACCCCACCGACCTCAAAAACTTCCGCCCCATCTCGCTCCTTCCTTTTTCTGCCAAAGTCATCGAGAAGATCATCAACAGACAGCTTGCCGCCTTCCTCGAGACAAAAATGGATCCCTCGACCCCTCGCAGTCCGGTTTCAGAGCCAATCACAGCACCGAGACCGCCCTCATCGCAGCCACCTACAACATCCGAGCCCTGCTCGACAACGAAGAAACAGCGGCACTCATCCTCCTGGACCTCTCTGCAGCGTTCGACACTGTCTGCCACCGCACCCTAGTCCAACGCCTCAGCAACACCGGCATCCAAGAAAAGGCACTGCAGTGGATCATCTCATTCCTCGCCGGAAGAACACAGAGAGTCCGCCTCCGCCCGTTTCGCTCCGAGGCCGCCGAAGTCACCTGCGGCATCCCGCAAGGATCGTCACTCAGCCCCACCCTCTTCAACATCTACATGAAACTCCTCACTGCCATTGCACGCCAACACAACCTCAACATCATCTCCTACGCCGACGACACCCAGCCTACATGAAGGGATGAAAGACGACGCCGAATGGATGAAGAACAGCCGCCTGAAACTGAACTCAGACAAGACGGAAGTCCTCATCCTGGGATCATCGCCCTCCGCATGGGACGACTCCTGGTGGCCCCCAGCCCTGGGCACCGCTCCCAAGCCAACAGACCACGCACGCAACCTGGGCTTCATCCTGGACTCCTCCCTCTCGATGACCAGACAAGTCAACGTCGTCTCCTCATCATGCTTTCACACCCTTCGCATGCTTCGCAAGATCTTCCGATGGATCCTGACCGAAACCAGGAAGACGGTCACCCAGGCCCTCGTCACCAGCCGACTGGACTACGGAAACACCCTCTACGTCGGAACCACAGCCAAGCTACAGAAAAGACTCCAACGCATCCAGAACGCCTCCGCCCGACTCATCCTGGACATCCTCCGACGCAGCCACATCTCCAGCCACCTGAGGGACCTGCACCGGCTCCCCGTCAACAAGAGGATCACGTTCAGGCTCCTCACCCACGCACACAAGTCTCTCCACGACCTGGGTCCCAAGTACCTCAACAACTGCCTGACCTTCTACACGCCCACCCGCCAGCTACGATCTACTAGCCTCGCCCTCGCCGTCGTAACACGCATCCGAAGAGCCACCGCCGGAGGCAGATCCTTCTCCTACCTGGCGGCCAAGACATGGAACTCCCTGCCCATCCACCTTTGGCTGACCCAGGACCACCTCGCCTTCAGGAGACAACTCAAGACCTGGCTGTTCGAGCAGTAGCGGACCCCCTCCCCCAAGCGCCTTGAGACCCTTCCGGGTGAGTAGTGCGCTATACAAGTATTATGATTGATTGATTGATTGACCGCCATTCAATAGATCATTAGACCTATGGACACTGGCATAGCCACCAGACCGGGACTCACCCATAGCCCTCACTCGAACTATACACTTCAATTGCAAACATATTGTATGTATCTTAATTAGTCAACTGTTCGATTTTAAAACATAGCCACCACGTTTTTAAGGAAATATTAAATTATGCCTTATATGTATTCTTTTATATATTTTAAATTGATGTATGGATTGCTAAGATTTTAATTAATCAAGCAATAAAGATTATTTACTTACTTACTTACTTACTCCCACCACCAGGACTGGCAGGTGGGGTAGGATTCCAAAGTGTTTGACACCAAACACGACATGTTCCCATGCAGCCATTCCAAAGTTAGCATTTACCATGAGGTTATAATGCACTTAAGAGTATATGGTCTGGCTGCATCACAGAATAGCCTCAGAGAATAGATTCCGAAAGCTACAGAAGGGTCCTGCTCAAGGATGGGCACCCACTCATACAAAACCAAGCACTCTGCCTTCAGGATTGATAAGGCCTGCCATAGGAGTGACAGTGATTAAAGGTAGATATAGGTAACCTATATCTTAGTAAGGGATGCATGCACCACTTACCCAGGCTGCAGTAGCAGACTTGTGGTGCCATTTTGGAAGGCTTCCCCAGGGGTGGCATAATACATGCGTCAGCCCCTGGTAGGCTTCTGGGATAGCTCTGTCCTTCGTACCTAAGGTACCATATAGTAGAGACTCACAAGGGTAACCTAGTAACCAATCTGAAGTGTACCTAATGTACATGCAATCATTTTAGAGAGGAAGCAGCTAGGCTGGGGTCCTGGTAAGCAGGGCCCCAGCCAGACTAAAGTCAAGAAACAGTGAAACACCAGAAAAAACTGGGGGTAGCCATAGTAAGCAGATCCTACTCTCCTACAGAACATATCCTACCTTTTATTTACATTGCACACTGCACAATGGGCTAGTTGGGGCCTACCTTAGTGGTGACATATGTGTAATAGAGGGGGAATTTAAGGCTTGGCAAGTATTTTTGAATGGCAAGTCAAAATGGTAGTAAACTACACATCCAGACGCTGCAATGGTAGGCCTGAGGCAGGTTTGAAAGGCTTCTTGTGTGGGTGGCACAATCAGTGCTGCAGTCCCTGTAGTAGCATTCAGATTACAGGTCCTTGGTATATGGTATAGCACTTTACAAGGGACTTACAAGTAAACTAAATATGTCAATTGTGTATACACTAATGTTACCATGTTTAGAGGACATGTAGTTTAGCACTGGTCAACAATTGTAAAGTGCTCAGAGTCCTAAGGCCAACAAAGGAAATCAGCAAAAAGAGGAGGTAAGCAGGCAGAAGGTTAGGGCAAGACCACCCAAAGGATTACAGGTATAACGTCAAGATTTGGGAATCGGGGGATTGAATGAACCTAAGTAGGTTTAGATACTGTGGTTCTTTGTATGATGTAAGTGGAAGCAACATATCTAAGTTTATCTCTGGCTCTCATTTTGGGTATAAGGAAATTCTCTCATCAAGGAAAATGTGCTAGGGAACATAGTAGAAGAACTGCAAATGTATTGCTATGGCACAAAGAACTTGCAAGATGGTAAAGATAATTGTGTGAGGCAATAGAAAAGGTATATCACAGATGTTGTGGTGGTGTGAATACTTACCAACGTTGGACATCAGAAATGTATGGCAAGTAAATGTAAACACATGTATTTCACTGTCAAATCTGGTGTACTCAGCATACACCATTTCTTCACCCTTCACATTATTTATGGGGACCCCAAAAGAGGAGGCAAAATTTAAGTGAACAGTTGTGGTCTCATACCCTAATTATAAACACTCAAACGTTAATGACATGCATACATTTATGAACCATCCTAAAGTGAGCTCTTATTTACTACAGTGAGGTAATTCCAATCTAATCATGTTTTGCATAATGGGAGCGCATAGTATCATTTCAGAAAAAGAAAACATTTACTTTACTATTTTATGCTGATGTTAAGAAAATACAAAAGTAACTTTATGATCAAACCCTGTTGCATCAGAGGGGTTACATTTCTGACGATAATTCATAAATTGGACAGAACAAGGTAAAACAAAAGGACATAAAATGTTTTTTTTATTTTTGAGAACTGGCTGGCTAATCATCATTAGAGGGTTTGTTGGCGTTGCATGTCCTCCCTGTTAGATGGTGAAGCCCTAATATGCCTTGTAGTCTATTTAAATACTTTCCTTATGGGGCCTTGGTTATGTGTTTTAAACAGATAAATAAAGGGTAAATGATGACTTAAAAACTTTAGTAGGTGTGAAGTACTGGTGTAGGGGTGCCACTTTACACATCTTGTAAATGGCACCACCTACTCCTAGCTTTTTTGTTTAATCTCTTTCCTTTTTGGTCTTATTTTCTTATTTTCTGGACATTAGGTGGAAATAACTTGCCTTTATACATGCGCATAATATGCAGTCTCAATTAAAGTTGTTTGTAACTTGATGTTCTAAGTGACGGGGTCTTGAACTTTGTCAAACAATCTTGGTTTTAACCCAAATATTCAGTAAGGCTTTGACACATAGATGTCTTAATATATTATTGTAATACTAGAATAGGCTAATTGTATTTTATTGAATTCCAGAGCTCCGGTATCATAGAATTGAAGGTCATAGAAGGCTACTAAGAATCCTCCAGGATATGAGACAGCTGTGAAGACCTTGCTTGTGTTTTTAATTCACACATGCTCACGTTTTATGTATGTTCTCCTTCTTAGGGCTTAATTACATAGAGCTTTAGCAGTTTGCTGTAATAGACCCATTGCCTCCAACAAACTACACAGAGTGGGCTTTTGGTCAGCTTTTTGATCATGATTGGATTTCATTCTTATCTACCTCACCACCTTGCTTCTTTTTCAATGGATTCCCTCCTTATTCTTGAGTGTATCCTACTTCATGAAGATGTCTCTTTAGATACTTAGTTATTGGATCCTTTTTATCCTTCCTTCTACTCCTGGCATGAGGGGACTATTTTGTATCTGTTTTAGTATTTGATAGGTGTGAACCACTTTCCCTCCTTCTCTTTCCCTTTCTCTTCTCTCATCCATCCCTCTCCCACAACTTTCTTCAATTGTCCATTTAGTAGCCAAATCAAACAAGAATTGACAAAGACAATTGGTCTGTGCCTGCAAATTTATTGTAAGACCCACTGGCTCTAGTAATTGGATTAAACATTAGCTCCCTGAAAGTCTTCAAATGGCCGGATTTTGTTACACTACATAGACTTGCTTATCCAATTTGAGTTGAAGAAATTTGTAATTTAACTCGTACTTTTTTAATGAAAAATATACAGGGGATTCTGGGACGTGAAGAGGTGTTGATAGTTAAGTGTAAGAGTTAATAGACAAAGACAATAACTTTTGTCAGGTAGTATGTAATGACTAGAAGGCAGGTAGAATCGAAAAACTAGGGGAGTTATTAGAAAATTGATTATTATTTGGTGAGGATGTGAGTCATCTCCAAGCAATAAGTCGCAAAAAACTGTAAAATAAGACACAAAGTTTAAATAATGTAATCCCGGACTCAATCCCTGGTAGCTATGGCACAGAGCATATGGCTGAGATACCCGCCACCCCCTCTCAACACAATCCCCAAAGGAGGGAAACCGGAAACAGTTCTTGAAGTTTTTGGAAGTGGGAGGGAGTGACCCTCCCGGCCGTATTTATTAAAACAAAAAATTATAAACATTTAAACATTAATGTACAATTTCATACCACATTGCGATGTTTGGCTAACCTTAACAGATTCTCTAATACAGAGGTTCTCCTAGCCGAACTAACATCCTACAAAACATTTACTTGAAATATTGAAATTGTACATCCTAACGTTTAAGGGCCAACGGCAAGGTCGTAACCGGTGTCAAGATCCCTAACCAGACATACCCCCCCACTTGGAGGGGCGACAGCACTGAGGCGTACTCAAGTGCAACTACTACCAATTTCCCTTGACTTGACGGGGGCACTTATCAACTCGACGCCAGTTAAAGGTCGTTCGAAGACTCGTGTGAGGTATCTAGAAGGTATCTTAGACCTCCCCCCAACCCCACACAACTTACCGCATCTGCCGTCGCAGATGTCACTGGCCCCGGGAAATTCCCCAGGAGGGGGCTGTAACCCCTCCTACACAGGAAGGGGCCTTGACCGCCTTTCCTCTTCTTTCGGCGACCCATCCTTAGAAGGGACCGCCTCCCCGTTGAGGGGCCAAAGGCCACCTCCCCCGAGCGCTCCCATCCGTGTTGGGTGACGCCCACTCATAGGGATCTTCCAATTAGTGCTCACCGATCATGACCTTACCGCCCGACCAAAATAAATACGACAAATGCTAACTAAACGAAACTACATTGGCCACTATGACCGAAAAAGCCTGTTTATAAATGGACCTTACATCCGAAGTTCTTTAATCGCAACTTGTAAAATTAGACCAATCTTTATTACGCATTTCAACATCAACACAACACTACAATAACCTGTAAACGAAATAGAATAATTGATCAAATTTATTAAAACCACTGGCTGTCCTCAGGGGCTGGTGGGTGGGTCAAAATTGGCTCTTCGTTCCGTCTCGAGCTCACGTGCAGCGAGGAGGTGCAGCTTCAGAGCACAGGAACAAGAGGATGTCTTCTGGTCTTGCGTCCCTTTTTATCCATCTTCAGGGCGGGCGTAAACCCGCCCCTGCCTGCCCCGAGGGCGTGGCCAGCCGCGTCAGTGTCTAGGCCAGCCCACTCTAGGGCGGGAAAAAGCGCGCCCCGGCTACGCCGCTTCGGGCATACCAGCCGAGACGCGCCTCCCGCCCAAAATGGCTTCCCAGGGGGATCGAGGCACTCTGCCATACGTTCGGGGGGACCGAGTGGTCGCCCCTTTCCATATGGCTGAGATACCCGCCACCCCCTCTCAACACAATCCCCAAAGGAGGGAAACCGGAAACAGTTCTTGAAGTTTTTGGAAGTGGGAGGGAGTGACCCTCCCGGCCGTATTTATTAAAACAAAAAATTATAAACATTTAAACATTAATGTACAATTTCATACCACATTGCGATGTTTGGCTAACCTTAACAGATTCTCTAATACAGAGGTTCTCCTAGCCGAACTAACATCCTACAAAACATTTACTTGAAATATTGAAATTGTACATCCTAACGTTTAAGGGCCAACGGCAAGGTCGTAACCGGTGTCAAGATCCCTAACCAGACATACCCCCCCCACTTGGAGGGGCGACAGCACTGAGGCGTACTCAAGTGCAACTACTACCAATTTCCCTTGACTTGACGGGGGCACTTATCAACTCGACGCCAGTTAAAGGTCGTTCGAAGACTCGTGTGAGGTATCTAGAAGGTATCGTAGACCTCCCCCCAACCCCACACAACTTACCGCATCTGCCGTCGCAGATGTCACTGGCCCCGGGAAATTCCCCAGGAGGGGGCTGTAACCCCTCCTACACAGGAAGGGGCCTTGACCGCCTTTCCTCTTCTTTCGGCGACCCATCCTTAGAAGGGACCGCCTCCCCGTTGAGGGGCCAAAGGCCACCTCCCCCGAGCGCTCCCATCCGTGTTGGGTGACGCCCACTCATAGGGATCTTCCAATTAGTGCTCACCGATCATGACCTTACCGCCACAGGCCGGATAGTTGACCGGCTATCCGGACCCCCCACACAACTCCTACTTAAAGGTCATGTTTCAACGATTTTAACCATGCTAAGAAGTCTCCTAAGAGTAACTCATTCCCCACCCAAGACAAATGCACACCATCCCCCGAATACATACTGTCATCATTAATACAGCTATGAGAAATAGAATGCAATGCCCTGGAACGGAACAACCTACTCACTTTATTGTTAAGCTTTCTAACAGAATGGTTCAAAGCAGGAATAGAGATAGCCCCCCGCCACACCTTTCGTGGAATCAAATGGGACCATGCAATCGTGCACCCCGGAACTCTCCTCGCCAACCAACTTACGGTGGAAAGCATTGCCTCCAGGAGTAGTCGTCTACCGATGGTGACCAAATCATTACCCCCAACATGTACTATAACTATAGACGGCGGTGACCTTGTCCGCCCTAATAAACCCTCGAAAAATGTTTGAAACTGGTCAATACAGAGACCGCCCCTTCCGTAGAAGGACATCCTGTACCCGTATTCCCCAGCTACGTGAATCATGTCACCTGCTTTGAATACGTCTGCGGCACGCCTCACGTATGAGTGGCCCACGACCCACACCTCCTTTTTCACAGCCGGTGATGTCTGACCGCTGGCCCGGTGTAGGGTCGACTGCATAGTCCGCCCCGCCTCGTAGGCTTGCGTAACTGAAAACCAAACAAAAACAAGAAGCGTGAGTACATTATTACAGCTTCACAACATGTGCAACCGCACGTATCTTTTGTAACAATTGGAGGACCAACGCCCCACTCGTTTCACTTGCTCAACATTAAGACCCCTGGCTGTAGCTTCCGTAGCAGCCCCTATCCGAAAGGAATGGGTCCCAAATTCGCCCGGGTTCAAGCCCGCAGCGGCAATTGACATCGCAAGCACCCGCTGAAACTGAAATTTCGTCAGTGGGGTGGCGTCAGCGTGTCTTAACAAAGTCCCCCCCCATGATGCCACCCTTCGTGCTAGGTAATCCTCTAAACACTTTACCGGACACATGGAGGACCCAGGAATCCTGCGTATGATGACGCAGTCACCCATCCCATCTTGATCAGTCTTGGATTTTACAAAGGAGACAGTCATTGTTTCTCCCCTGATCTGAACGTGTTCCTGGCACAAACCCCCTGCCACATCCAGTTTGTTCCTTGCAACTAGTTCGCTTACCCGCATTGCTCCGTGAAATGCTAGCGTAAAAGCGGCTCGGAACAGCACCGCCTCAAACTGAGATGAACATGTGGCCGGGAGTGTGGCCAACAACTGGGACAATCTATCCAAACCTATCGGGCGCCTTTCATCTACTCTGCGACCCTCAAGGCGTTGCCACCCACGCAGCGCTTTCTGTACAACGAAAGACGCTGTCGGGTCCTGGATAGCGTGTGCTCTGGCAACAAAGGAAATGGCAGCACGATGCCTCTGGGCCGTAGCCACCGATTTCCCAGCCCTACGTAAGGACATCAGGAAATTCACTACCCCTTCCTCGTGACCCCAAAGTCGCTCTCTATCACTCCCCAAAAAGGCTAAATAGGCCCGAAACGCCCCTTCGTATGCCTTCCTCGTCCTTGGTGCTAGACTCTCTCCCACGAGGTGACGAAGTTCGGGGCACCGAGAGACCAGAGAGCTTCGGGAAAGGGTGCCGGCTCTGGGTCCGCTGAGGGGAGGAAACCCGAAAAAGCCTGCATTTGAAAACGAGACAGTGCGTCAGCCGCCTGATTCATCACCCCTGGAACATGTTTTGCTCTGAATAGCACGTTCAATTGCATACATAGTAAAACAATTTCCTTAAGCAGTCTTAAAATCAGTTTACAACGTGCTGCCTGACTATTGATGCACTCGACCACGGTCATATTGTCAGACCAAAATATGACAGAGTGATCTTTGAACCCATCAGGCCATGTTCTCAAGGCCACCAAGATGGGAAACAGTTCCAGGAAAGCAATATTACTCGTCAGACCATTCTCATGCCACCATGTCGGCCATCTTTGTGCCGACCATTTCGTGCCGAAGATGGCGCCAAAACCTATGCTTCCTGCTGAATCTGTCCACAGCCCCAGCTCTTCAGAAGACACGGCTGGTTCATTCCAGACGATTCTACCATTGAAGTCCGCCAGAAATGCTAACCAAATACGCATGTCCTGGCGGATCTCGGCCGATAGTCTCGTGCGATGATGGCACTCTTTAAGGCCGACCATCGCTTGGGCAATTGAACGGGAAAAGGGGCGGGCCATTGGTATTACCCTCAGGGCAAAATTCAACTGTCCCACCAACTGCTGTAATTGTTGCAGCGTAACTTTTGATGCATTTATACACACTTGCAGCGCAGCCCTGAACTTCAACACTTTCTCAGCTGGCAAACGGAAACACCCTTCAATGGAGTCCAACTCGATCCCCAGAAACTCGAGGCAAGTCGTAGGACCCACTGTTTTACCCGGCGCCAATGGCACACCAAACTGTTTCATTAACACACAAAATTCGGCCAAGGCCCGGCCACATTCAAGATCCCCGGCTGCCCCAAGAAACAGAAAATCATCAAGGTAGTGCATTACATCTTGGAAACCTGTTTTCTTTGTGAAGACCCATTGTAGAAAACTACTGAATTTCTCGAAATAAGCACAGGATATAGAGCACCCCATTGGCATACACCTATCCATGTAATAACAACCCTGAAACATGAATCCTAGGAGACGCTGGTCGTCTGGGTGTACCGGGAGCAATCGGAACGCTGACTCGATATCTGACTTCGCCATCAGCGCCCCGGGCCCCAGGCGATTTAAAATGGCTACGGCCTCATCGAAGGATGCGTACCGCACCGAACACACTTCTGGATCGATTGCATCATTTACGGAAAGACCTCGTGGAGCTGATAAATTATGAATCAGTCGGAACTCACCGGGGTCTTTCTTGGGGACTACCCCTAAGGGAGAACAAACAAAATTCTGGACCGGGGGTACACTAAACGGGCCGGCGACCCGACCTCGAGTCACCTCTTTCCGGATCTTATCCTGTACTACGGTCGTATGCTGCAGGACGGAAAGTTGATTTTTACACTTTTCCACACCCTGAAAGTCCCCTACCGGGATGCGGAAACCATACGAAAAACCGTTCCGCAGCACCCCAGCAGAAGTACGATCCGGGTATTCACTGAGCCAGGGAATCATCGCCAGGGTATCAATTGGGGTAGGTAAAGGCGCCCCTCGGACTATATTAGACCTGTTTGGCACCTCCTCTCCCCCCATTATCACCCGTTCTGGCTCTGCACGAGGACTCAGGATGGGACGACCCACAACCACTACATTCATGTTTGAATTTACACGATCCCTGGGGTCTAGTACATTTACCTCTGTTGTAATTAAAGCAGAAACCCCTTTTCCCGGTATTGCCGGCAGGTTTCGAGTAATCGTCGGCACCCGTACCTGATCGAAAGGGTGTCCCCGCATATTGCCGGGAGGATTCGCCAACATTACTTCCCACCAACGGCATTTTCAACATTCCTGACTCCTTCATTTTATCCCAAGTCAAGGAATCATAACAATCCCAGGTTAAACTTTTATTATGCTCTTTTTCCTTTCTGAACAGATTATCGTAACAGAACCAATGATTACCCTGGTGCGATGTCGAGTACCCCATGATTCGTGATTGATAGATTGGGAACTCGGAAAGCAACTCAGGTCTACGTTCCCCCAAGATTGATGTAAAGATTCCCCAAGCATTGCCCCAATTGCCGATATTCTCATTCACTTTAAAGGCGGCCATTTTTGCGCGCCAAACACTCGGATGCATGAGATCCTTCTGACTCTTTACATGCTCTACCTCATAATGATCAACAAGCAGTGAGAAAATGTTCACATACTCCCCCGCCCAAATCTTTTCCTTAATTGCCAAAGGAACATGTTGCCCCAACTTTTCTCTCCGAGAGGGTGTTGACTCATCCCTCGCGATCGGCAATGGCCGCTTACCTGCACCTGACGCTGCCTCTGTGGTCGCAATCGTCCCTGGTGTCTTGTCCCCTACTGCAGCCGGCACGGGCACCTTGGCTGCTTCCCGTTTCTCACGCAATTGCTTTATCAGCGCCTGCGCATCGACAGCCGTGGCGCCCTCGTTACCTTTTCCCAACCACGCTGCCAATTGTGCTGCCAGCTCGGGCGGCATATCATCCTCGGACACGGGGGTGACTACAACGGGAATTGGATTCCCCTCCTCCGGCACGGGAGTTGGAGCCTCGAGCGGGGCACTGGGACCCGGGATGTCTTCACCCGCTGCCCCCTTCCTGGGCCTCTTGTTTTTCCCTCCCGGGGCTGCTCCCGCCAAAGGACGTTTTGGACCCCCTTCCTCATTCTTGTCCACCCGCTTCTTTAGCTCGGACATCTCCTTCATGAAAACACGCAGCATCTGGTCAGTAGTCATGCGCTTTCCCATCTTCTTCGGCATTCTCCAACAAAGTAACTGTAAAACAAACAAGAACGATTAAAACGCTCAAAATTGGCTCTTCGTTCCGTCTCGAGCTCACGTGCAGCGAGGAGGTGCAGCTTCAGAGCACAGGAACAAGAGGATGTCTTCTGGTCTTGCGTCCCTTTTTATCCATCTTCAGGGCGGGCGTAAACCCGCCCCTGCCTGCCCCGAGGGCGTGGCCAGCCGCGTCAGTGTCTAGGCCAGCCCACTCTAGGGCGGGAAAAAGCGCGCCCCGGCTACGCCGCTTCGGGCATACCAGCCGAGACGCGCCTCCCGCCCAAAATGGCTTCCCGGGGGGATCGAGGCACTCTGCCATACGTTCGGGGGGACCGAGTGGTCGCCCCTTTCCAGACTTAATTTAAGAAAATATGAGAGACTAAAGCATTCAAAATGTCAAAACACAACTCAATAAAATAATTGTTCACCCAACTTCTACAAATTAAGAAAAGTATATATGACATACTGACATTAAAAAGAGAAACCTCTAAGGGGGGATATGAAGTTTTAAAGTTTTAAGGCACAAAGCAGCAAGAACAATTAAAGCTTCCACCAGATATCACTTTTTGTGGTTCACTGGGACATAGACACAATTTCAGGCTGAACACGATGAAGCACCGGACATATACACCCAACGGGCCTTTCCAGGCAAAGTTTATACCTCCTGACTTCGGGCCACATTTATCATTATTTCAAGTAGCAATTACCTAATTGCAATTTTCTCCAAATCACAATTAGTTAATTGCTATTTCTAATGTATGAAAATCTTTTAAGTTTTATTAGCGATTCCTAATGGGATGTAAATAGGCCTACCTCATGCATATTATTGAGGTAGGTCACAATTTGCGATCCCTTAGAAATCTACGCTATCCCAGGGATGGTGTCCTGCTGAGCTCAGCAGACAACCATGTCTGTGATTGCTTTTAAATAAAGCAGTCTATTTTTTAATGTATTTCGTTTTCCTTAAAGGGAAATCAGATACATTTAAAAAGAACATTGCAGTTTCATTTTTTGAGTGTAGGCAGTGGTCGGTGGAACCACTGCCTGCTCTTTAAAATATTTTTTTTCCATTTTCAAAAGGAAAGCGGCCCCCTAGGGACTCCTTCCCAGTTGCGAATGGGTTACCACCTCCTTTAAGGAGTCGATAAAATAGGAATGTTTTGTGACTGTAATTCCATTGCAAAACTTTCATAAATCCCATTCAGATTCGTTATTTGGAAGGGACATCCTAAACACACTCCTTCCAAATACCAAACTGCATACACAAATTGCGATTCAGTAACGTGTTATTGAATCGGAATTTGAGTTTCATACATACATAAAAGGATATTTGCGGTCAGAAATGAACCGTTCATCTGTTTCCGACAGCAAACATGCTTAATACATGTGACCATAAGTCTTTTTAATTGAAGTCAAAACCCTCCATCATGGCAAGGTTAAAGGCTGTTTCTGTCAAAGGCCTCTTGAAGTCAGGTATCTGCTGGATTAGGTCTTGCTAAAGTTGATGACAGGAACAGATTAGTGTGAGAGGGATTCCATTCTTACTCCTACCAAAGTCCTCTTGTCAGGCAAATCATTTTCACAGTTCTGCCTGATCAGGATTGCTGCCTCCAGACCCAAAATCCTACAGCGTGGAAAGCCTGAAGCTTTGTCCGTCAAAGTTACATCGCAAATGGACACCTTTACCTTGAGGTCCTGCTGAAGCCCCAGAGAACTTTTGAGAAATTGTTTTAAAAAAATAATAATAGAACGTTTAACTGTTTCTGTAGCTGATTCTAAACTCAAAATACAGAAATTAAATATTGCTTGAACATGAAACACCTTAAAAAAACAAGAGACAAGATGCGTTTTGCAAAACAGAAACAGTGTTTACCTAAACAGTGCGGCAGGGAGAACAGTTACAGTTTGAGGACCTTCTGAAATTACAATCGATTCGCCATGGATTTTATACCATTTGTTGAATGAAATAAAACAGTTCAGGCGATCCTTTTTATGGAACATTTGTGAATCTTTGTCTGTGAAGCCATAAATTAAGGTGTTCAATGACGAATCCTGGTGGGCCTCAGTCTTGCATGGGTACAATACAGCCTGAGGGTGACGTGTACAGATGTCCGGCATAGGGAGTGCGGGATCCCTGCATGTACTGTGTGTGCTGTGTTATGATTGGCGGTGTGTTCCTAACTTCAAGAGAAATATGACATTATGGTGTTTTGGGAATGCCAGTACCCCTCCAGCCATTTGTGCTTTACTGGGGCCAATCTCCATGGGCCATTGTGGTGTTACTGCACCTATCTGTGGGATTGATCCGAGATTTCCTCTTCGCATGTTCGCATGTGCCGGCAATGTGTTACCCACTTATGATCTGTAAATCAGTTACCTCAAGACAGGGTCTCAGAGCCTGTCTGACCACATATTTCTGATTTGGGGTTGATGTGGAGTTCATAACAGGTGAAAATATCAAAACAGATGCAAATTCGTTTATGTTCATGAGAGTATCATTATTCATACTGGCATTGAATTTCTCAATATCAACAAACATATTAACTGCACTTTAGCTTTTTATTAATTGAACAAGCTACAACATTAACAGTGAAACTAGTTTTAGATGGCTAGTCACTATGGGGAGATGCAAACATAAAATTCTAACTTGTTCCACGTTTAAATATCAATCACCTACCTTGTGGGATAGAGGCCAACTCAGATTGACTTTTCAAATGTTTAGAAGTAAGATTGCAAGTGTCAGACTACACATGTAGGCATGAAGACTTTTCTTCCTCATCAGCTTAGTGAATGGCGCAATAGATGCAACCCTCCGAATGGCAATTAACTTTTTGCGACATTGGTGTATTTGCTTGTCCCATGCTCTGTGGGGGTACTGGAAAATTAAATGAGCTAATTGAGAATAGACCAATTTTACCATGTTTTAGGGGTGAGAGCACATTCATTGAGGACTGGAAAGAAGTAGCCTGGAGGGCAGAGTTTTAAAACCAGCAGCACCAGTCCACAAAAATAGGGGTGAATATGCAGAAAGAGGCATTTTCTAACAATAGTCTTAAGTGTTAGTTTATGTATATGTGTGCATGTATTTGGTACTTCTATAGATCAAACCTAGCTACAAGACAGCAACTTAATAGTTTAAAACATATACAAATATAAATAGTGATAGATATACTGATATACTTAAGTAGACAAAATATATTTGTAGGTGGGACCAACATGGTTAGCTTCAAATAGAGGGAAGCAGAAATGTTTAGATACGTCAAAGCAAAATGTGAAGGTATGTTTTACCCACTGAATTACTAAAATGGCCATAGCACATTAGGACTTGCTAATGTGGATCAACAAATCAAGAACTGAAACTAGTTGTTACATATGAGATGTACTGCAAAACAACTACTGTATGGTTCATAGTGCAATGGGATCCAAGACCGAGAGGAAGGCCCATTAAAAGTCAATAAAGACACCTGAGTCTGTGTTACAAATAGGGTGAACTTTCCCTATTTGTGTCCCGGTACACTTTTAACCAGGTGTGCCCGGCATGAAAAGGGTAAGTGCACTCTATGTGATGAATGCACCATTTTGTGAAATATAGATTGGCTGCTTAAAAACTGTTCTGTGTTTCTCGCATCAGGTGGCAATCCACCTCCACTTTGCAGTGTGTAGGTGGATTGCCTCCACTCTACAAAGTGGAGGTGGATTGACCCGGTGCCCAATGGGAACAGTCCAGCCTGAACTGCCAGGCCAGGTCCTCCCTTGACTGGATACAAGTATCCTAGGACCGGTTTCGGGATTTCACCCCTCATAAGCCAAAAAAGCTTGACTCTAGTGGCATGGAGAGCACTGGACCCATGTCTGGGCATGCCTGTCCCTTTTTGACAGACAAATGCAAATACAACAATTGATGGATAGAATGAAGAACACTGTCATACATGTACCCCGAGTACAGAGATTGGGCCTAAATCCATTGCTTTTCTGCTCCCCATGCCATTACAGTTTGGATCCAGCCATGTGCAAATCAGTCTTGACCCTGCGCCCAATGGGAACAGTCAAGTCCAGCCGAACTGCCAGGCCAGGTCCTCCCTGGACTGAAAACAAGCATCCTCTGACTGTTTTTGGGGTTTCACCCCTCATCAGCCAAGATAGCTTGACTCCAGAGGCATTGAGAGCATGGGACCTACGTTTGGGCATTCCCGTCCCACTCTGAATGACAAATACAAAAAGAACAATTGATGAACAGAATGCAGAACAATGTCATAAATTCACCACAGTACAGAGATCTGGGCCTAAATCCACAGTTTTTTGTTTCTAATCACGCCATTCCAGTTTGAACCCGGCCATATGCAAATCAGTCCTGACCCTGTGCCCTGTGGGAACAGTCCATCCCGAACTGCCAGGCCAGGATGTCCATGAACTGGAAACAAGCATCCTAGGACCGGTTTTGATGTTTCACACTTGTTCAGCAAAGACAGCTTGACTCCAGTGGCAAGGAGAACACTGGATAAACGTCTGCGCTTACCCGTCCCACACTAGGTGACAAACGCAAAACAACAATTGATGGACAGAATGCAGAACAATGTCATACATTCACCCCAGTACACAGATCTGGGCCTAAATCCATTGTTGTTTTGCTCTCCATTCCATTCCAGTTTAAACCCAGCCATATGCAAATAAGTCTTGACCCTGCACCCAATGGGAACAGTCCAGCCCGAACTGCCTGACCAGGTCCTCCCTGGACTAGAAACAAGCATCCTATGACCAGTTTTGGGGTTTCGCCTCTCATCAGTCAAGATAGCTTGACTCCAGTGGCATGGAGAGCAAGGGACCCACATCTGGGCATACAAGTCCCATTCTGGGGGACATATGCAAAAACATAAATTGCTACAGTAACATCAACGGGCTCTATTTTGCTACTCCGTGTCCTTATTTGAGTGTCGGAGAATTGCAGGAGTTGCAGCCTGCATCGAAATACTGTTCTAAATAGAGCTATATAACCAATTCAGCTTCTTCATAAATGGATTTGTAATGATTAAAAAACACCCCGGCTATCTCTATATTTTCAGTCACGATTGCCCCAGTAACAGGATTTCAAACTTTATTAGTTGTTTGTCTTTTACTCCGGGTCATGGCTACCCAAGCTAGAAATGTCCCTAGTTGTTGGCTCTCCTCATAGAGTTTCTGCCGGTAGGCTCTTCTGCCTGCTATCTCCTCTAACACAAAATAATCCCTCTCTTCTTGTTCTACCCTTGAAAGCTGGTCCTGTAGAGGCGGACTAGTTACTGTGGGGACTGAGCCTCCCAGCACTTCCATACGTTGTCTATGGGCATTATCTACCACTGACTGTAAATCCTGGATTCTACCTGTCCAGGCGCTGGTTAATTTAGCTTTGTGCAAGATCATCCACTCCCTCAAAACTGCCTTAAAAGCTTTCCCGACTATAAAAACAGTAGCCACACCAGCTTTTATTTTTAAAAATCAGTAGAATCACTGACTCAGGTTTCATCTGCAAGTAAGGGCTTGTTAAATTGCCATCTTGGCCTTTTACTCAGAGTTGTTTCTAACATTATGACCATTGAAACTATTTAGTGATCTCTAATGGGATTAGCCCTTATCTCAACAGTACTTTTCTGCAACAAATGTGCCATGAGGAACGAATCTATGCGCACACACTAAAATGAGGATTAATAGATATATTGGAAGAACTTGTGGTAGTGTAACTGCCAAGGGTCTACCAAGGCTTCATCTTGCTTAATTATACTATGGAGCTTGGCGGTTCTTGGCTTCATCTGCCTCCTATCTCCATTGGCGGTATCAGATCAGGTCCTGTTGAAGTAAAAATGCTCACTCATTACTAATGATCCCTCTGTCTGTATTGCAATGTTATAAATCTTTTCGAGAACATCCGTGTCATCCAATATGGGGCCACAGAAATTAAAAACGTTCAACACATTATCTGCAACGCTCACTTTAACCCAAATCCAACTGTCCTTACTATCCCTTGAGACCGGCTTAATTTACCAGGCTATGGAGCTGGCAAACAGTGTAGCTAACACATGCATTGCCACTACTGTTTGGGTATAAAACACTAAAGAATATCTCCCAGGAAAATATAGTATGGGCGTGTTGCTTTTAAGATGGTTTTCCTGGAGGAAAATCACCTCTGGATTAAAACAGGTTAGCCACTTCATCAAGGAACCACGCTTCTGCTTGTTCAACAACCCTTTCACATTGCAGGTAGTAATTGTAATTTGTGGATCCATTATTAATCCATTCAAATAATAATTGCATCCCCCTGGGTAGGACTAGCAACTTTCTACTATAATGCATTACAACTCTTAAATTTTTTAAATGCAGCATTTCTGCAACTTGTTGCTTGCTATTCATGATTACACTTGAGCAATATTACCTCTCCTGCATCCTGTTAGTTTTCACTGCACACCAGACTCCCCATAGCCAATCCCTCCTTGTTCTGGTATACCACCACCCCAACATCCACTCACCCCTGTGCACACAAGCTGCCTCCCCACAGACCCCACAGGCCCGCCAGACCCTCTGACCCCTAAGAGAGGGAAGTGCTCACACTACCCCTCTTGCTATGGCCCCAACCGCCACCCCGGGGTGCCATGGAGCTGCACTCTAGTGTACAAGCAACCCTCCCTCTCCAATGTTCTGAACACCCATCAAAGTTAATTGATCCACATGGGATCTTGATCTCATTACACTGAGCAACCCCTGGCAACAAACATAAGCCTCGCCCAGCACCTCAGTATAGCTGCATATATGTAAATCATGCTTCAAGTCACTTAGACATCTTCTATAGCAGCTCCTGAGCCTCTGATAAGTTCGGAAACATGTGGAACTCCACTGTGACCAAGACCTTATAATTTGATTGTTTTGCGATAGTAGTTTGTGCACTCTTTTCCTTGAACAAATATAGCATTTTGACAAACTCCTTCCGACAAAAGGCTGCCGACATGTCTGCAAATATAGCAAATTAGGTATTTCTGGTGTTAAAAACAGTTTTTCTCAATATCCTTGGTTAAAATACACTCTTTAACCCAATAGCCAGTGAAATTCACCAAAATTCTAAGTGCCAGTTTCGAATTTGGAAACGGTTGTTCTGGGACTCGAAGGGCTTGTGTGAAATTCAAGTGACGTGAATGTTATGGCGGGACATGAGTCTTAATGAAATAGTTCACCCATTGGATGGCCTGAGGGGCCTCACAGCCCTATGGGATTCCAAGTATCTATAGGTTAAAGCACCTTGAGTGGATTTCTAACTCTTCAATGTTATATTCTAGAGAGGATTTGTGCTTCCTAAACTGGCTGACGTCTTCCTTCATCAAGGTGACTTAATCCTCTAGTTGCAATATTCTAGATTCAGCTGCAGCCCAGCCGTGCCCTGTGGAGGGAGTTGCGGTGGGGCAGAGAGGCGGGGAGGGGGAGGGTCAGGGTGGGAGGTGCTAAAAACTGGCATATGGATAATTGGAGGTAAGTAAACAATGTAATTAATACAATGAATTTCATAGCGTGCCGTGCATCGCAAAGTGCGATGCAGCGCGCGCTACGAAATTCGTTTTATTAATTAAATTGTTTACTTACCTCCAAATATCCATATTTCTGTTTTTAGCACCCCCACCCTGCCCCTCCCCCGACTCACCTCTCTGCCCCACCGCAACTCCCTCCACGGGCCGTGGCTGCTGCAGCCCTACTGGTATTTGTGTCATAGTTGCCTCAATTTTTGAAGCAAGGCTGTGATTCCATGCGCATGAGAGGACTTAGGATCACTGATTTCATCCATGATAATATTGAGCTTTTTTTTATCTCACATTGTGCAGGTACCGTTGCGTCCTCCTGTACATTCTGCTGCAGCACCCCCTGGGGCCAAGATGACGCTGCTGTCTGATCTGCAGTTGTGCATTTGACTCAGGAATAACATCAGATCTAGCAGACTGAGATAACTTGTAATCATTAAGTATGGGCAAAATTTGCCAATTCACGTTCCGTGAATTCACGCGAAATCAAATTCGCAATCCGCAAAATCCGCGAATTCTTGCAAATTTGCAGATTTTTGTTTTTTTGCGTGTTCGCTGGTTTTTTTGCATGTTCGCTGGGTTTTTTGCGTGTTCGCGGGGCTTTTTGCGTGTTCGCGGTCCGCTTGCATGGCGAAGTTACCCATGCGGTCATGTATGGGCACAGCACCCTCTGGTTCACCACTGCCACCCTCTGGTTCATCACTGCCACCCTCTGGTTCACCACTGCCACCCTCTGGTTCACCCCTGCCACCCTCTGGTTCACCACTGCCACCCTTCTGGTTCAGCAGTGCCACTCTCTGGTTCACCCCTGCCACCTTTTGGTTCAGCACTGTCACCCTCTGGTTCACCACTGCCACCCTCTGGTTCACGACTGCCACCCTCTGGTTCATCACAGCACCTCTGGTTCACCCCTGCCACCCTCTGGTACAGCACTGTCACCCTCTGGTTCACCACTGCCACCCTCTGGTTCACCCCTGCCACCCTCTGGTTCATCACAGCACCTCTGGTACACCACTGCAACCCTCTTGTTAACCACTGTCACCCTCTGGTTCAGCACTGACACCCTCTGGTTGACCCCTGGCGCCCTCAGGTTCACCCCTGCCACTCTCTGGTTCACCACTTCCAACCTCTGGTTCATCACAGCACCCTCTGGTTCACCCCTGCCAACCTCTGGTACAGCACTGTCACCCTCTGGTTCACTACTGCCACCCTCTGGTTCACAACTGCCACCCTCTGGTTCATCACAGCACCGCTGGTTCACCCCTGCCACCCTCTGGTACAGCACTGTCACCCTCTGGTTCACCACTGCCACCCTCTGGTTCACGACTGCCATTCTCTGGTTCATCACAGCACCTCTGGTTCACCACTGCCACCCTCTGGTTAACCACTGTCACCCTCTGGTTCATCACAGCACCTCTGGTTCACCACTTCCACCCTCTGGTTCACCCTTGCCACCCTCTGGTTCACCACTGCCACCCTCTGGTTCACCCCTGCCACCATCTGGTTCATCACTGCCACCCTCTGGTTCACCCCTGCCACCCTCTGGTTCAGCACTGTCACCCTCTGGTTCACCCCTGCCACCCTCTGGTGCATCACTGTCACCCTCTGGTTCATCACTGTCACCCTCTGGTTCACCACTCCCACCCTCTACCAGGACTTTTGTGACGCAGCTGCAGCACAAAAGATGCGCCATGGTGCTGGGTATTAACAACATGATACATCCAAGAGATGTGTCATGTTGTAAAGCCCTGCGCCATCAGGAGGCGTTCCGGCGCAGGGGAGGGCGTTCCTGCGCAGGAACGCCTCCTAAAAGTGGCTGAGCGAAATCTACAAGAATTCACTCAGTCACTTTTAGGCCAATGCTGCGTCAAAACCCTGCGCCTGCGTGAAGCAGGCGCAAGGCTTGATGCAGCATTGGGGAGATAGGGCCACCCAGAGGATTGCTGGAGCTGCGTCGCAAGCGCGACGCAGCTCCAGCAATGCGCTGCTTTTACGGCACAGATGCGTGATGCATCTGTGCCATTTTTTCCACATGGTGTGCCGCATTGTAAATGCGGTGCACCATGGGTGGCGGAGCTGCGGCGCACAATAACTGGCGCATCCCTGGGGATGTGCCAGTTATTGTAAATCTGCCCCTATACATTTAGCCAACGAGGGAGCACTTACTGATTAGACAGTAGAAAGTACTCCTGTTCAGTAGAGGTATTGCACAAAAAGGTGGCATCGTCGTGGACAAACACGCAGGACGGGATTCATTCTGCCCCTGTTAGACTCGTTTTTTGTGCCCTTCTGCCCTCTGTTAGACTCGTTTTTCCCTTGTTTTTCTGCCCTTCTGCCCTCTGTTAGACTCATTTTTCCATTGTTTTTCTGCCCTTCTGCACCCTGTTAGACTCGTTTTTTGTGCCCTTCTGCCCTCTGTTAGACTCATTTTTCCCTTGTTTTTGTGCCCTTCTGCCCTCTGTTAGACTCGTTTTTTGTGCCCTTCTGCCCTCTGTTATTCCCTTGTATTTGTGCCCTTCTGCCCTTTGTTAGACTCCTTCTTGTGCCCTTCTGCCCTCTGTTAGACTTGTTTTTGTGCCTTTCTGCCCCGTTAGACTAGTTTTTTGTGCCCTTCTGCCCTCTGTAAGACCCGTTTTTCCCTTGTTTTTCTGCCCTTCTGTCCTCTGTTAGACTGGTTTTTTGTGCCCTTCTGCCCTCTGTTAGACTTGTTTTTCCCTTGTTTTTCTGCCCTTCTGCCCTTTGTTAGACTGCTTTTTGTGCCTTTCTGCCCTCTGCATCACCACATCATCACTCAGTGCTACCCCAGCATCACTCAGCATCACCACATTATTACTCAGCACCACCACATTATCACTCAGCACCACCAGAGCACCACTCAGCGCCACCACAGCATCACTCAGCGCCACCACAGCATCACTCAGTGCCACCACATTATCACTCAGCACCACCACAGCACCACTCAGCACCACCACAGCATCACTCAGCACCACCACAGCATCACTCAGCACCCCCACATTATCACTCAGCACCACCACAGCACCACTCAGCACCACCACAGCATCACTCAGCACCACCACAGCATCACTCAGCACCACCACAGCACCACTCAGCACCACCCCAGCATCACTCAGCACCATCCCAGTATCACTCAGCACCACCACAGCACCACTCAGCATCACCACAGCACCACTCAGCACCACCACAGCACCACTCAGCGCCACCCCAGCATCAATCTGCGCAACCATTTAACAACTACTGGTTCAAATATGTTCTCTCAATGTTTCAAACTTTATTACAAATGTCACAAAAAGATGTTAATATTTTACTTCTGTTCTTGGATTTTCGTCACTAAAAAATACACTGACATAATCTTCACAAAAGTTATTTACAAAAGTTTAAGCTATTGCCATTATAAATTAAAATCACTTTTATTTAAGTAATAATTATTTTTAAAAATTAAAAGCCGTTGTAATTTGTAATATCAATACAGGTAAGTCACGTAAATACAAAACATGTTGCATTACAAATGCTATAGGTGTCACATTTGAGAAATGTATAACTATTGGCATTGTAAATGACAAAGCTATTAATTTTGCTATTTTCAAAACCAACACATAAATAAAAAAAATTGTCATTTACAAGACCAATAGCTCAAACTTTCCTAATGCGAGACCTATTGCATTGCAAATGCTTGTTTTTATATCTGTCAGTGGTTCCTGTTGAGGTTTAATTTTCGTGACAGGCGCCTAATTGCCTACTTGTAACTATTCTCTGACCCTGCTTTAAGGGTCAGTGCAGGGTCAGAGAATAGTTGCAAGTAGGCAACGAGGCACCAGGAAGCACTTACAGGCTTACAGCAGCAGGTGCCCAAGTTGAAGTTAATTTCTTTGTAACCCTTTTGTAAAAGGTTACAAAAAATTAGCTTCAACTTTTGCACCTGCTGCTGTAACCCTGTAAGTGCTTGGCTGAAAATTCGTCCCCGTTGATTCGCGGATTTAACCGCGATTTCGTGAGATTCGCGGATCGCGAAATCGCAAAAAAAACGCAAATTCCGCGAGCGGAACGAATTTTCAGCCCATGCTTAGTAATCATTATCCTCTGGAGTCAGTCACAATTATTCAGGTTTGACTGACCAGTCACAATTATTCAGGTTAAATTACGGCACAACTCTCATCAAAATGAGAAAGGTGCTGGAAAGAGGAACGTTGTTGCCTCTTTGTCTGGTTGGCAGAGTTGTGTTGGTTAAAATGTCTATTCTAGATCTGTTTCTATTCATTTTTCTGAATCTTCCATTAAAAATGTCTAGCTTATATTTTAAAGAAGTTGATACTATAATTAGAACTTTTGCCTGATCTAAGAAAAAACCTTGGGGTAAAATGTCGGTTCTGCAACTCAACACAATGCACGGAGATCTTGCTTTGCCGCATTTTATTACATACTATTAGGCCTGGTACAAGGTTCTAGAACCCTTAGCATCATGTATCCATACTTTTTTCAAATCCTGGTAAATTCTAGTATGTTATGCTTACACTTCGTTGCAGAATTGTGAGGTCTGGGGTGGAATTTTGGCATACAGTTAGGCTTTGAAAAATTGGAGGATTTTTATGACAGCTCAAATTTGATTCATTGGGATTTATAAATTGAACAATTTGGCAACCAGAATAGGTTTTCATAGGTCGGTTCTACCCGGATAACCAGCTTTTAAATAAACTATCTATGTGGTAATGAAGGAAGAGATTTTTCAAACTGTTTATCGCCTAAATGAAAGCAAGCTGTTGGGACTGGGAAATTGGTACCACATGCTACGGCAACAGGACAGTCAAACTGTATTACCCGCTGTCAAAGGTATTTCAGGCAACCAATTGTAGGTATAATATTAAAGAATTGTATTTCGTTCCCGGGGTAGGTCAAAGATTGCTTCGAGCCGCAAACATTAAGAGACTGGTATTTCTATTCCGATGGATAGCCTATTATATGCCTGCCAAATTATGTAGGATGTTTTCATGTCACACAGAGCAGTGATTTACATACATGGCAAATGAAGGGGAATGGTGGGTCCACAATTTTCTTGATTGTATAATACTCCAACAATTTAGGAATTGAGTTCTTCACGTTATTAGTCAAACCCTATATACCTTCTGCAATGCTGTAGGTATGCCATTATATCCCAAAAGGTATGAATGAAAAGGCAATTTATATTGCATGCACAAGGCATTACATAGATCAGAGAAAGGAGACACTTATTCAAATGATTTAAAGTCAAAATTAATTTTTGTAATTTTGGTATTCAAACAGGGAAGGACAACTTCATGTAGGAATAGTTATGTACAGCACACAATCAGATAATTGAAATGACAACCGGAAAGACTTGGTGCACAATATGTACAAGTGATGTGTGGCAACACAAGTGAGAAAGTGAACAGCGACAGACGGCGCAAGGTGAGCAAAGTGAAATATTTACAGTGACATAGAATCAGTGACTGAGGTGTGGCGCCGCGGCCAGGGTGACTGACTCCGGAATCTGGGGATCACGGTTCAATCCCCGGGGCAGGTGGCAGATTAGCCCAGCACCATGGGACTCTGGGCAATAGCTTTCTTAATCTTCCCGACGGCCCCCAGCGCCTAGAGACCCTAACGGGTGATGGTTCGCGCTTTACAAATGTGGATTATAAATGTGGCTTATTGTACAGTTCGCAATTTCAATGGAGTCACAACGGAATGCGCCTATAGTTTGCGCTGTGAGGTCGACGACGTTTCGGTCCTTAACCAATGTGGACCATCTTCAGGACGAGGTTGTCTCATTACGGGTTTTGCGGGGTCAAAGTAGGCATCACAAAACGTGCATGCAATATAAATTGCCTTTTCATTCATACCTTTTGGATATTGTTTTACCTTTATACCTTTGAACCCTAATCCCGATTGGTCTATGGGTCACACTCCTGTTTTTCCTTACAAGTAGGTATGCCATTGACATAAATACCAACAATATTTTATATAAATATCAATTGCTGTGGCACATTCATTGATTTTCCAAAATTGGAAAACAGATGCGGTCCCACTATATCCTCAGTGGCACAATAAAATTATTAGGACTTGATCCTTTAAAGAGGCCCATGATAAACAGGTAGGGGTCCTCCAGAGGTGCAGTACAACATGGAATGCCCTTATGTTACTGTAGCACTTATAAATGGTTTGATAGTTATATTAGGCCTAATTGTTTGAATGTTTAGTTATCTAACAACAGCATTTCCGTGAATTGATGCATGTATTTGCTAAGATGTATCCTTGTTTTCCCCAATCACAATATCCTATAACAGATTTTGAGTGTCGTGAATTGTATTATAATTATCTATCTATCATGCATTCCGGTTGTATATTAGGAAACTGTTTTGCACTGACCAATTTTTTCCCATATTATTATATATTGTTGCACTTCAACATCTGCTGCTATGTATGTTTAATAAGGACTTCGACTGGACAAATTTACAATACACTGTCACACCTGTACGACAAGCGCCAGGATACCTGTAGGGTGACAGTGCGCTATACAAATGCTGATAACAATAACAATAACTATTGTTGACACTGCTGCTATGTTACACTATTTTAAGGTAAACACAACAAATATATTGTATGAAGTGTATATTGTATGAAGTCAGTCTTTTAATGTATCTTGCTCAATACTAATTTACAAAAGGAAGAGGACAGCAACCCATCAAAATTGTGTACATTTTTTCCAAACAAAACATCCAAAGTGAGAGTTTATTTTTTTTAAATGCAAAACTACTGTTCCCCACAACATTTGAACACTAATTTAGGTTTGTTGACAGATCACTAACAGTGAAGCAGCCAGAGATGGTTCAGTTGTTGCCCTACTTTTTGTACCACCAATAAATCAGGCAGGAGGACCATGAGTTGGGAGGAGAGGGAGCTCTGTCACAATTGTGTTAGTGCCATACATGCCAACCCTCCCGATTCAGACGGGAAAATACCAATTTCAAGGCTATTTTTTTTTATGTAAAAAGGTTTTATATAGCGCTGGCTAGACCCATGGGTATCAGAACACTTTACCATGGTTAGGTGATGACAAACAATTGCAATATAACATATGTGAAAAAGCAGGACAATTAGAGCAATATGCAAAGTTCAGTTATAACATGGTTCTATAGATAAGGAATAACAATTGGACCCTAGGTATTATAGAATAGTAAGATTAGAGTGCATGGTAAGGGATGAGGGGGATGGTAGTACAAAGTAGGGAGGGGACTAAGGGGGGAGATGGGGAGGGCGATAGCATGTGGGAGTAGGCGGTTGTTACAAGAGTACTAGAGAGGTGAGGGTAGAAGTAAATGCAGGAGTGGTAAGAGAGGGAGTGAGTCAGGTATAATGTAGCAGGAACCTAATACCGTAGGGGGCAGTATGTGGAAGGATGTATGTCAGTACAACGCGATCTTTTAGATCGCGGTACTTGACAACGCTGCATTACAGGGCTCCCGGTCTGCCTTATTTACTTATCCCCGAGGCACTCAATCCACGGCTGCCATCTTAGATAGGGGCCTGGACAGCGCTCTAGTGGCTGGGCGATTTCGGCCCAATCACCATAAAAGAGCTTCTGTCAGTTTCATTATCCAGTGATTGTACCCTCCTGAGGTGGAAGCCGGGAGGCTAGAGTTCGAGTGGCAGATTAACTTGCTGCTCCTGCTAATTTAAATCAGCTTACAAAGATCGTTTTTGTCCCAAAACATTTTACCAGCACTTGCGCTTTTAAAAATTGCACTGAATCGTTTTTATTGTGATTTTTGTAAAAACTTTGATTGTTATCCACAATTCATGCCAAACCTACCGGAGTGAGCCGCTTCCTCGTGCAGACTAATTGCACGACCTGAAGCAGTTTTAGGGCTCCCGGTCTGCCTTATTTACTTATCCCCGAGGCACTCAATCCACGGCCGCCATCTTAGATAGGGGCCTGGACAGCGCTCTAGTGGCTGGGCGATTTCGGCCCAATCACCATAAAATGAAGCCCTCTTCTCGTCCGCGCAGCGGGCGGGCGCAGCGGGCGTGCCGATGGCGCGCCGGAGGCGTGCCAGAGGCAAGCCCGTCTGGGCCCGTCCGGGCTAGGCCGGGCACAGGGCCAACCACTATGCCCAAATCAGGAGGAAAGAGACTACAATACTCGAGGGATCTTCTTCTTCAATACCACTCGACCACATCTACCCTCACCCCTATATCGCGACCTTCTGACAATACTAGAGGGAAACACCTTACAACTAATTCGGTCAACCTAGCATTACTAAACTGTAGATCTGCATCTAAACACTCTGTAGAAATCAACCAGCTGCTCCAGGATATGACATTAGATGTCCTTTTCCTTACCGAAACGTGGCTTACCCCACATTCCGAAGCTGACATTGTCAGTATGCTACCCACAGGCTACCTCATACTATACCAAAATAGAACTAAGGGTAAAGGAGGAGGGTTAGCGATTGTTTATAAAAACACCCTTACCTGCAGAATACAAAATGGAGGAATCGAGGACTGTGAAAATATACACTTTTCTCTCCAAATAAATCCCAATAAAACCCTTTCGGGATTTCTCATCTATCGCCCTCCTGCCAGTTTAGGAAACTTCGTCAATTCACTGCTAGAAGCCACCATTTCCACGGGCACATCTACCTCCAGCTTTCTCCTTCTAGGAGACCTAAATCTCCACTTTGAGGACAACAAAGATAAAGTTGCCGGAGATATAATTTCGGAATTAAAAGCATTTGACCTCCAACTAAAAAACTCCGAAGCAACTCACTCCAAAGGACACCTTTTAGACCCACTCTTTACCAATCTCCTTAATCTAGAAGTCTCTCACCCACTCCCCCTCCCATGGTCAGATCACTTCCTGATCCCTTTTACCTGGCAGATCACTCCTGACACTCCCCAGACCCTCACTCCCAGACAACAGGATAGAATTTGGTCCAAAATATCTTTTGAAAATTGGATACAAAAACTAACTCACTCTGCCCCCTCTGCTGAGTCCGATCCAGACAAAGCAGATAAAAAATTTAACAACAAGCTTACATCTACCTTAGACCAAATCGCTCCCAAGAAAAATCTAAAGGTTAAATGCACTTCTTTTAAATCCCCCTGGTATTCCCAAGAACTCAAGATTCTTCGGAAAAATTGTAAAGTCCAAGAACGCAAATGGAGGAAAAACTGGGACCCACTTATCAAAGAAGACTATAAAAAATCAATGAACATCTATAAACTAGCCCGAAAGTCAGCTCAGGCCTCCTTCTATGAGGAAAAAATCAAATCTGCCTCTAATTCGTCCCGCGAGACCTATAACATTTTTAAAAATATAATAAAAATTCCAAATCCCCCCCCAACCCAGTTACCCTCTGTTGCTAGATGCAATCAAATAGCATCTTTTTTTCAGAACAAAATAACTACTATTCTACACACCCTCCCCCCTAAATCCGACAAAATCCCCGCTGAAACCTTGACCCGTCCAATAAATGGACCTATCCTCGACAGTTTCCACCAGATGACCAAGGAAGAATTTCTTAAAACTCTCTCAGAGATGAAAAGTGGCTCTCCAAGTGATCCTGCCCCCATTCATATTCTCAAACAAGTGGGACCCACTATCTCACTCCAGGCCACCGATCTTATCAACGACTCCCTCAGCCAAGGAGTGGTCCCCCTTAGCTGGAAACACGCAGTAGTGAAAGCTATACAGAAAAAACCAGGTCTCGACCCATTTGACCTCTCCAACCTCCGCCCAATCTCCCTATTGCCAGGGTTAAGTGAGATCACGGAGAAGGTTGTTAATCAACAACTATCGGCTTTTTTAGAAGCTAACAACCTTCTTCGCCCCTCTCAAACTGGGTTCCGTCCTGGGCAGGGGACCGAGACCGCCCTTCTTCAAGTGATGGAGGAAGCCAGATGCATCTTGGATTCAGGGGGATCGGTGTTACTGATCCTCCTGGATCTAAGCGCTGCATTTGATACGGTTGACCACGAGATCCTGATACAGCGACTGTCCTACTTAGGAATAAGAAACACGGCACTTCGCTGGCTCACTTCCTTCCTTAAAAACAGAACCTTTCAGGTCTGTGAAGGCAATGAGCGATCCCACCTTTTCCCCCTCCAGTGTGGGGTCCCTCAGGGCTCTTCATTGAGCCCCACACTATTTAACACATACATGGCCCCCCTGGAGGAAGTGGTCGCCCCATTTGGGATAAAAACCATCACATACGCTGATGACACCCAAATGGTGGTCTCCTTTTCGCTAGAGAATGATCAAATCAAAAACCTTCATGACTGCCTTGAAGGGATCTATCAGTGGATGTGTGATTCAAGACTGAAACTGAACGGCTCTAAAACCGAGCTCATGCTACTGGGACCACAAACATCTCCCCTCCCTAGTGCAATGTGGCCATCTTGCCTAGGGACCCTTCCCCAACCTAAGTCGGAGCTCAAAAGTCTGGGTTTTTGGCTAGAACAGGATCTTTCACTTAAAACCCAGGCAAAAAAAACTGCAGGTACCTGCGTAGGCCTACTCCGCTCAGCCAGGAAAATTCTCCCTCTGCTTCCTGCCCCCTCTCAAAAGCTCCTAATACAAGGGCTGATATCATCTAGGCTAGATTATGGCAATGCCCTCTTCCTGGCAGCCCCTGAAACAACCATGAACATCCTGCAGAGAACGCAAAATGCCGCTGCTAGGCTCCTGACAGGCACCTCCCGCAGAACATCAGCTAAACCTGCATTGAAGACCCTTCACTGGCTCCCAATCCGTGAAAGGGTCAAATTCAAGGCCTTATGTATAACGCACAAAGCTCTACAAGGTCAGGGTCCCCCGTTGCATAAAACCAGGCTTTTCCCATACAAACCCAATAGATCTCTGCGTTCCTCCCATGGCAACTTGGCCACAGTACACAAAATCAAGAACACCCGTACTGGAGGTCGCCGTTTCTCAGTTGCAGCTGCAATATTGTGGAACGCCCTACCTACCCATCTACGCGCAGAAACAAATCACAACAAATTTCGCAAGCTACTCAAAACCCACCTTTTCCCACAATAATCTGCCTATTCCCTTCCTGTCCCTCAGTTGCTAGTGCAATCCCAGCGCTGGGACGCCCCCGGGCAGCCATGCGCTCTAGAAATCCTGTTTTCATTTCATTTCATTTCATTTCATTTCATTTCATTTCACAACGCAAGTCGGTACAATGACTTGCGTTGGAGGGCCCGGATTGTGGAATATTATACTTTTATATTCCAACACCAGTCCACGTAACAGTAGGGAAGGTGTTGGAATATAAATTACAATATTCCTTAACCAACAGCGCCATCCAGCCCAAGACGTAGTAACTACTTGCGTTGTAATGGCAGCGTTGTTAAGGTAGTGCGGTGTAAACACCATGTTGTAAACGATGTTCCCCATGTGGAACTGTGAAAATCTGGCAATGATTCAGGACCCAAGTATTTGTTGAGAAGGTGCAGCTTAAGGTCTTTTTTTAAGCTGAGGTAGGTGGGGTTGCAATGTAGGTCTTTAGAGAGTGAAATCCAGATGGTAGGTGCATTTCCAGTGAAAGAACGTGTCTGTGTAGATTTCTTTTTTAACAAGGAAAGGACTAGCACAAGAGTATTTTGAGCTCCTCATTTCTCTCGAGCAGCCCGCTTTGTGGAGTTTATCTGCAAGATACACTGGGGTGTGTTTGTAGTGTAGTTCCTAGTTTCCCACTAGGCCCTGCGCATTGGAATAACATAAACAGTAGTATCGACGTGGAACTGCTTATATTCCAGGCCTCCACTGACTATGCTAAACTTAATTGGGTTGTGTTACCAACTAGCTCAGAGGTCACTGGAAACTTTCTTCTCTGCATAGGAAGTGATCAGCTTCCTTGGCACAGACAAGAAGGGATTCAGCTTTCCAACAACCGTGCAACATGACAACTTTGGTCCTCAGATCAAGAGTCGATCTCTAGGGTCGTGTGAAACAATAGACATAGATTTCACTCAGTCAGTCTATTGCAGTTTACTTTCACAGTATGTAGAGAATAGAGAGACGGGCGTTTATCAATAAAGGGTTAACATTTATTGAACAGTCTTTCTTCTCGTACAAGAGAAATGTATTGCCACAATTGCAATAACTGTTATTATAAAAAGTACGTACAGTAAGATAAGTATTGCGAAATAGAACTGTAAAAGCATTGATATGGTTTCTTAGCCATACAATGGTTTAAAAGTAATAAAACATATATACAGTCCTATATACATTAGGCTAACATACTCAACTGGTGCTTCTAACTAAGCCTACCCCAGTGTGCCTGACCTAAGCCTAACACGTGAGAAGGGGAGCAAGTAAGTAGCTTAAGTTAAGTTGGTTTTGCCAAGGTTTGTTTCAAGAATTCTCGTCTAAGGGTTTAGTCAACACCATACCTCTGAATAGAATGATGGAGGATTGGTATCTCCTTCAGGGGTCTCTCTCGATATCCCAGTCACCCGCGAGGGTAAACCGGAAGCGCCGGGACTGGATTTCTCTGCACGAGAAAGGCAGCGGCTTCTCTCAGCGCGTCGAGGAAGGAGGGGTGACAGCGTCCGCGGGCAGCTGGAATCGGCTGGATGTCTTCGCAGAGGACGGCTGCACGGCTCCTCAAGCGTACTGAACCATAGTTCGCGCTGTAGCGGCGATAATGGTAATCAGCAGCTTCACCACCTCAGGTTCTGAAACTGGGATGGTGCAGTGAGCTAAAGAACGGTGTTGGATCTAACCCTGATCTCTTGACTGGGTGAGAGCTTTCTGCTTAATTCAGAGACTCTGTCCCTCACCACCCCTTGTTGTAAATATTTTTGTCCACCCTAAGCGTGGAAGGGTATTCTCAGATGTGAGACCCTTGCTCATTGCACCATCAGGATTCAAGCAAACCGGGCCGAAGACGGCTGTAATGCTAGAAACCGGTCCCCTGGAGCTTGTTTCCTTCCCAGTGTAAGAATTGGCTTTTGTAGTTTGGTTTGCCCTGTTCCCATCATGCACTGGGACAGGAACAGACTAATTTGCATACAGCCAGGTTCTGAAACTGGGATGGTGCAGTGAGCTAAAGAACGGTGTTGGATCTAACCCTGATCTCTTGACTGGGTGAGAGCTTTCTGCTTAATTCAGAGACTCTGTCCCTCACCACCCCTTGTTGTAAATATCACCACCACAGGATAGCAGGCTGCAGCGACAGAGTGCTAGTTGTTACCAACACGGGGTCATGCAGGCAGCTGGCATCAGCAACAGTAGCTCACAGCTAACAGCTCACAGCTTCGCATTGCTTAAGGCAACGTTGGTAATATTTATACCTGACAGGTGCCGGGTTTGACGTAAGTTTGCTGGACATAAGACGTCAATTAAAGATGTCACTAGGAAGTGACAGTTATCAGTTGCTCATTAGAGTTCCATTACTAATCAAAACATAGCAAGCGGGGATTTCCAGGTTTGCTAAGTTTTTATCTTGTTGAAGAACTCGGAGTGTTATCTAGGAATATCAGATAGTGACTGCTGCTCTGTCATTGCACTAATTGGTCGCAAAGGAAGTAGCAGAGAGTCATGCTGGAATGTGGCTCTGTTCGTGTGAGGCCAGAGATGACTTTTCAGAAAATCGCACTTGAACGGTTATGCCAATATAGGGAATAAATGGATTTATAGCCGAATAGGGGCATAAGGTCACAGTATCGATCAGGAACCTAGATAAGCACGCAACACCCACTCCACGTATACATGTCCATCAAAATTACTAAAACTAAGCAATTAGATGTATGTGTAACATTGCCCACCCCAAAATACATAAATGCATTCGAAATAGGCGTACTTGC
This sequence comes from Lissotriton vulgaris, assembly GCF_964263255.1. Classification (NCBI taxonomy): domain Eukaryota; kingdom Metazoa; phylum Chordata; class Amphibia; order Caudata; family Salamandridae; genus Lissotriton; species Lissotriton vulgaris. Next base: position 50,489,995 of record NC_141690.1, read on the forward strand.
AATACATGGAAGTTAGGTACTGTACGTTTTTTTTTTTAAAGCATAGTAATCATTCAAAAAATTATTGCATATGAAGTCAATGAACGATTATGCAAAAGGAATTACACATGAAGTATCTCTGACAGAAGAAATGCGAGATAAATCATCACATAAAAATGCATTGTAATAACATGTGTGCTAGAGGCTGGTGTTATGTTGTTATGTCTCTAGATGTGTTTAGAAATAGAAGTGTGAAGCTTCTGTTCTCTAAGAATAGTTTCTACGTTAAGCAAAGAATTGTTCGTGCCAAAAAAGGTCAATATTAGAAAAAATTGTCCAATTCAAAGAAAATAGATTTCCAAAGCACTTGGCAGTTTTTGTTGATCAAAACTGAAGGCCGAATTCAGAGTTCATGGGAACGCTGTGTGTCGGAAAGCTTCTCAAAAGTTATTGTTTCTCTATGGGTGAGAACATCGTATCAGACAGGCTCGCAAAGAATTGGTCTACAAAATCAGGTGATAGTTCAACCAAGTTAGATAGCGCTGAAACTTGGCAGGTGTGAGAATGATTGCTGTCATCGAAGGCAGGACCAGCAATGCTCACAGAACGTTGTACCTGGATGATGTTGCTTTTGTCACTCGCTCCACTGTTACCACTTGGCTGTAGTACAGGAGTCTCCACGAATGCCGTCATCAGGATTGGTAGCCGCTGGGGACAACACAATGCGTGAGCCGTTATTGGACTTAGCAAAGTATCGACGTCCATTGGTACTGCTGATGGAAGTGAAAGACAGATGTCCAACACGCATTCATCGCCGCAAAGCATACACCGTAGCACAGGTAAAATGCAATTTTGCCATATCGGTCTGAATGAAAGGAACCAGGTCATGTTTAGATCTCTCAGCCTGGCCAATCCGAGGACGTTAGTTATCCTGTCCCTGTAGCGCATTGCTAGGATTGTCTCTTCCATTCCCATGGGAGCTATGTCTGAGCCGAGGCTTGCCATATCGTAGCAGGATGGTCAAAAATAGAATCCCTGCGATGAGTCCCAAAAATAGTGGAATGCCGCCAAAAATGGAGTGCACAAAATTAGGAAAGATTCCCAAAATTGCCTGGAAGGGTGTTAGCAGTCCTGTAAAGACTGTCTTAAATATGCCTGGGATGCTTGTTGCACTAGACATGTTAAGGAGTTGGCTAAACATTTCTACGAAATGCACGGGGCAATTTGTTGATAAAAGGTCATGGACCTCAGTAGCCGTCCTTGCGACTAGAAGATCATACGTCTCTTTAGATGACGTTATAGGCACTGTTGTCTGTAAAAGCACAGATTTCATTTTGCTTAATGTATCAATTCGTATAGAATAGAGATTCAGACGAGGCCAGAGGGGAGTCACTATGTCTGGAGGCCCGCTCGGGAACAATGCTTGCATACAACATTTGACCATGGACGTTACTTGTACTAGATAACTTTTCCCTGGCGCGAGGCCACAGCACCTGTGATCCGTTCTAAGAATGTAACTCCTGTTTGCGAGTTGCATAAAGAAGGGCTCTATCTGAGTTGCAGGTGTGACTAGCTGGTGGCATGAGAGGTTGTTTGAATTTCCATCACATGCTCCGTGTAAATTAATACCCTGACACAAAAGTATACCGCTTAGTGAGTGTTTACAGTTCTCACCACTAAGAAATACATTTTTGTCGCTGTCACTATAGCAAGAATGAGTGTATGGTAATTTCCATTCGGATTTTACATATCCCTTACCCAATTGTTCATATTGGCCAGCAGGTATGTACTCAAGACATTTATGAAATCGGAAAGTTGTTATCGGAATTGTGATAATTCCGTGTATTATCCATTCAATGACAGGACTCTCTGACATTGTCAATGGTAATCTCTCGAGTTTCTCGATGCTCAAGATTGTATAGTCTGCTCCTTTCTGTGCCAAACTGATCTGTTTATCAGTAAGGTTAAAAATGGAAAATAATGACGTTGTGTTGATTAAACGCCAAGGCACATAGCCTGAACGAAGATTTTGCAGCGTCCAGCCTAGTTCTATAATAGAGCGTAATTGAGACTGGCCATGATGTAACATTAGCAAATCTCTGTCTATCACATCAAAGGCAGAGGATACAATATTGTCCAAAGAATATATTCTGGAAGACAGAGTCATTAACCCATTGTCTACTACAGAAAGTGATTTTTCCAAATTAATACGATCAATTTCTCGTATCTTTTCAGCAGTTTCAATTTGCTTTACTTTCCAAGCCTCGTTGTAAGCAGCATAGATGCTGGTCGCTATGAAACGCTTTTGACGCTGTTTGCGTGGTCCAAGAATGAAATCGCGCAAATCAGCACCATCTTTTAATAAAGACAAGTGTTGCTTAATTTCAGCCAGTGTGGATGTAGTTAGCCATTCTAGGCAGAGTTTCCCTACACTGTATGTTGTTATAATCCCTGGATGTTGTCTCTGGGAATATCTAGAGTCTAATCTGGTCATTTTTAACCCCTGTGTTTTATTCAGGAACCTATCTTGACAGTTATTTGTGTCTGTAGGCCAGATTAACCACTTTTTCCAATCAGGATGTGTTCTGTTGAAATGTAAAATGTTTGACACGTCTAACTCAATATCAGCTGTTGTATTTTCAGGTATTGGCTTTGGTATAGACGGTGTTTTCATTTCTTTGTTCTTAGCTAGGCCAAGACAAGATGTTTGGTGTACTGTGTCATTTAAAAATAACATTTGTTCTGGTATCATGCAGGTTCTAAACAGTGCTTCTATGCCTTGCACCTGCCAATCTTTTGTACCGCAAATTGTTTTCGTTTCAATATTATTTTTCCAATAATCAAAACCAAATGTCATCATTTTGTCATAAAATGCTTCTGAATATATCAATTTAGAATTTGTCAGCATCGTTTTCATTCCCGTTTTATCTAACAGTTTGTAATAAAACGTTTCTGCATCACTGGTGTTAAACCCTGAAAAATATTTGAATTTCTCAAAAAATGCTTTAGAACTGCTTTTAGGTGGTGTAGAACAATGTTCCCATTGATTATACATAAAAACATTTCTAGGCTGTGCAGATTTATGCAAGTAATGATCCCCATAGTGGGTGTAACAGAATAACTGCTCATAACTAGATGAACCTTGTAAATAATCATGATCTGTGAATCTAGCTGACATTACTAAATCAGACATCATGTCATTAATACTGTTAAAGTCCCAATCATCAGAGAATGTACTTGGTGTCACAAAGTCACTTAAGGAAACCTTTAGTTGATGAGGATACTTCAGGATTTCGACCGGACCATAGATCTCATAGTCTGTTTTCTCCCATACTACCCCACCAGGTATTGGAATTGCTGTGACATTTACTGTTGACAGTTCTCTTTTCTTCACGTGGGATGATCTGTGTGGTTTCAGGACTAGGTTGATGTTCTGACTTGCTGTGTCCATTCAATTGTAATGAACTTTCCTAAAATTAAAACTAAAATTAGGCATAGTAGGAGTATGAATACCCCTGAGATAATCCAATGCTCAATCAACGGTGAATCCAGATATAGTTCTTTGATTTGTTGAAGGAGTCCTGTTTCATTTTCTTTAGAAATCTTTTTTGTTTCTGGCATCACTTCTGGGTCGTTTAAATCTTCAGAGAAGTTGTCGAAGTTGATGAAATAACCAGAGGCAGTTCTGTCAATTGATGGGATTGTTCTTTCAATCTGTCTTTCGGTAGCACTTTCTGATGCCACATTAGTGTAGACTGGTGTTGTTTCTTGACGAACTGTTTCAATCTGTGTTTCAAGAGGCACGAGTTCCATGGCATTATTGCATAGTCCTTCATTGTGCACTGCAGGCTGATCGAATGTGATGAGTCTTTCAGTTTGAACCTCTTGGATTGTTGCAAGTTTGGGTATTCTGTTGTTTCTTGGGAGTCCACTGGGCCTACTGTTGATTATAGGCCACATGCTTGTGGTTTTACCAGATCGATAGACACGATTCTGTTCTCCTTTTTACCAGCAAGGGGCGGTAGCACAACTGATCTTGTTCCGGTGACTGCCAAGACAGGTACTGCTTTTCTGTAAGAAGGCCCAAATTCCTTCTTCACCGCGATCTTTTCTCTGACTAGATCCCCAATCTTTGGAATCCAGACAGGCCTTGCTGGGGCTGTTGCGGGTGGTGCCTCGTCAGTGGTACTTGGCTGTTGCTTTAACTTTATGTTGCTTAATGATTTTCTTGTTTCATTCAGTTCCTGTAAAACAGCCAAACGGTCTTTTACTTCAAACTGCTTTGTTTCTTCGGGTACCACTGACATCTGACTATCGAGGTCCTGAACGTTCATTCTAATTCCGAACAATAGTTCGTATGGGCTGAAACCTTTTAGAGAATTTCTTGGCATGTTATTAAGACTAGTCTGGACACTTATTAAATGTTTGACCCACCCAGCGCCTGAACCTAATACCTTCGCTGTTATAGATTGCTTTATGTCCCGGTTTTTTCTTTCTACCACACTTGTGCGACGGACAAGAATACCGCAACCCAATTCCCATGCTAGCCATGGCCTCCCTATAAGCTCGAGAGCTGAAAGCAGGACCCTGGTCAGAATGGAACGTGGTAATTGCGTATGTGCCGATAAAGACTCGCAAATCTTTTATAACCGTTCTAGCGTCAGCCGAGCGCTGGGGCCTCATTTTTTAAGTGCTTTTCGTCTTAACTATTAATAGGACGCAGGATGGGGTGTAGGCAGCGTTACGCTCTTTCTGATTGGTAGCCGGTAGCAAGGTTCGCTACTGCGATCCCTATTACAGTTCTCACAGTTGTTTGCATATATTTGGTGTTCTACACTCATTCCCGGCCACCAGAATACTGATTGTAATTCAGTCAGTGATTCCTTGATGTCTCTGTGCCTTAGACCCAAACCCATGTGTGCGTCTGCTATTAAAAATATTCTCCTGTTCATGTTTGGAATTACTCTGTCCCCCACTCCAGGGATTCGAGCAAAAGGAACGGAGTTTGCATCGATTATGTATGCATAATTGAGTGGATAGTTTACGGGTAGTGCTGCACAGTCGCCTTTTACGGTCGTTTTTACTGCCAGCATTGTTTCCCCGTCTATGTACTTATCTGTACGCTTTTTTGTGGCTACGGAAGCCGGGTTAGTTGCTTCCGCGGTGGCTGTATTAGCCAATGAATTCCCTGCAACGTGAACGCCATCACGTTGAAGACTCTGTGCGTGAATCACGTGAGCCTTTTGTAGTTCTTTACTTAAAAGAGCTACCTCGTTCCAGAGCAATTTATGCTTTATTGTGGCACCTGTGTCATCTTTGTAATCGTTTCCGATCCAACTCTGCAGTTTGTTATTGTAAGAATTGACGCAAAAATGAGAATCGCACACTATAAGTGTGGGGAATTCGCGTTCTGCATTTTCGAGCGCCATCTTTAAAGATCTGATTTCAGTTCTCTGAACCGAACAGTTTCTTACAGATTCAGTTTTTGTTACTTTCGGTCTGAATTTACCGCACAGCCAACGACCTTTAATGATCGCACATGCTGCATTGTAGGATTTACTCTCTACATTAAAATGCTGTACAAAGCTATCTGTATAGATTATACAGGCGTATTGTGGGAGAGGCAGGATTTCGATTGGCAGAGGATATTCTTCTTCATATTCCAAATCATTCAGTTCTTTGTATTGCGGGGCGAAATAGTATTTCACGTCTTCCGCTCCAAGAGAATCTATGTACTGTATCCATTTCGGATCTAGTGACACTGTAGGCAGGTTTACTGGGCTGAATAGCGCCTCGAAGGCGGATTCCGCTATAAGGATATTAATCCGTTTGCCGTGTGCTAGTTCTCGTTCATTTGCTAATGCGATTTGCACTGCGTTCACAGTTCTTTCTGTGTGACTGAATGTTTTTTCTGCTTGTGTGTACAAGTGAGATTTAATTGAAATTGGTACCTTTTCTCCCTCATTAGAGGTCAGGTACGTGAATCCGCATCTTCCTGGGATGACTCGGATTACAAGATCGATCGTGTTGTCACGTGTATCTAATTTAGTTTTTGCTAACATGTCTGTTTGCAGTGATCTCAAAATTTCTGTGTGTTTTTGAGTCCAATTGATTTGTTTTAAATCAGGTTTAATTAGTTCGTAGAGAGGTTTAACCCTCTCTGCGTAATTTAGAATGTATGTTCTTCCGAAATTCAGAAAACCTAGTATGGATTGTAAATTCTTCAGCGTTTTTGGAGCTTGGAGTACAGCGCACTTCTCTAAGAAGTTGTCCGCTAGGCTTTTCCCTTCACTTGATAATTCGTACCCTAAGAACAGTACTGTCAGATGGGCAATTCGGGACTTTTTAAAGTTGAATTTGTAACCCTCTGCTGCGAACCCAAGTATAATGGTGTTCACTCTTTTCAAGTGAGTATCCAAGTCGTCGTCTGTGAGATAAATATCATCTACGTAAGACAATGCTTCATCATCATAGATTTGTAGTAACTCTGTTACCCTGGCTGAGAATAGTCCTGGGCTGTTCTTGAACCCCTGTGGGAGTCGACAGAATTTTTTCTGTGACCCAAATGCGGAGAAAGCGGTCAAGTATCTGCTTTCTGGTGCAATGTTTTGACAAAAGAAACCATTAGAAATGTCTAATGTCGTTTTGTATTTTTTCCTAACTATGTTATTCATTAGGGCTGCACTATGCGAGTTTTGTACTGCAAAAGTTTTGCAACATGTATTAAGATGTCTGTAGTCCAAAACTAGACAATATGAATTGTCTGGCTTGGAGACAGGAAACAAAGGATTGTTCATTTGAGAGGTGCATGTTTCAATCACCCCCTGGTACTCAAGTTGATCTAAGATCTCCCTGACCTGTTTTTTAGCTTCTTGCTTTATGGGATACTGCCGTTGGGCAGTTGGTTCACTTTTTAGTTGGATTTTGTGAGGCGGAGAATCCTCATCCCATCCTACATGATTTTTATACAATGCAGGTGCCTGGGCCACTGCCCATTTCCTTGCATATGTGTATTTTTTATGAATCGGAATGTGATTCGAGAAGGCAGGCATAATCACTTCTTCGCCACGAGGGCACTCCCTGACAAACTCTGGGGGCCAATCTTTTTCAGCTAACAGAATATCATAGCCTTTTGAGAGCTTATCCCAAAACAGACCTCTTATTTTCCTAGTCTTATCACCCTCTATACGCAATGTTATTTCGTATATTTTATGGGGCTCGCTAAGTCTGGCGTCGGCAGTTTCAACCTGAATGTATTCATTCGTGTCCACTGTCTCCAGATGACTCATCAAGATCTTGCGCGCTATACTGATTTCTGCTGCACTGTCCCAACATTGTCAATGCCCACTCCCCGTTTTTCAACTGTGTCCTCAGTATTCTCGGCATGGTTGATTACTCTAATACTGGCTACCTTCTTTTTCTGAAATTGAGATTTCTTATTTTGAGCAGGTTCCTTGTCTTTGGACTTGGTGTGCTCTCCTGGGTCTGACCGTCCTCTTCTTTCCGAATTCTGTGGAAAAGATCGAGAGGGACGTGTATCAATACTTTGATATCTATCAGGTTTTTTTATATTATCCCTATTTCTAAGGTTATATCTTTTCTCAGAGGGCTCCCGCTGGGGAGACTGGCGTTCTCGAGTCGGAGTTCTTTCCCTCCGTCGAGGAGACCTTCCTCTGGACTGGAAAACTTTTTCCTTGGGAGTGGATTGTTTATTTCCATCCCAGCTCTTTTTAGGAGTGTTTGAACTATTTTTAATAAATAATTTTTCAGGATTTTCGAGCAGTTGGGGCTTAACTGGTTTTCCACCCAAGCTGTCTCTACCTAATTCTTCATAGCATTTTTCTATGATTTTTGCAAGCTCAACAGGATCTTTTATATCTGTTTCCCTCAACTTCTGGCGAATCGCCACAGATGCTGCTTCTCCCTTTACGTTGGCTAATAATATAGCCGTGACCTGCTTGAAATCTTTCAGTAATTTCATACCTAGATTTAAAGCGGGCTCTGGACCGAATTCATTTTGAATCTGTTTTAGCACGTCTGGTATTACCGCCATAGACGGAACACCGTGTGTTTTTGTGTAAATGGAAGCAAAGACTGTACCCCAAGTGTCGCAGTCCTCCACGTGTGGTGCGATTCCCATAGGAAGGCAGATGGTCAAGATTCTGTGTTTCTCAATAGGGGTAGTATCAGGAAATACTGCCTCTATTTGAGTGATTTTCTGGGCTAACCAGAAAGGAATTTGTTCCCGTTTTACGGGTGTTTTACCAAGACATGACTGTATGTTCTGTGGTGTAATTTTATTTGTGTTCCCCTGATGAGGGATCAGCTGTGGTGTATTAACAGCTGGCTGGACTGTTGCAGTCCGTATTACATATTGGACTAATTGCCTATGTATTTTTATTAATGTGTTTAGCTGTGCTAACAGCTCTTCTCTAGACATTCTTATAATGTCAGGATGTGGTGTGTAGCTGGCTAGAACCGGCCACGTGGCTCCTGGTCTACCTAGTGGACCGAGCCTAGTTATGTGATCAGTATGTTTTAGGGCGCCATTAAACCAGAGCAGGTGCTCTTGAAATTTAAGTGGGATTTCAATCTCCTCGAAAGGAGCGTACTCTCCCGGAGGTTCCTCTATTTTGTAATAGTGAAACTCTTGTGTTATAGCGTTTACCGCTGGAAAGTTTATCCATGAATAGAATACCTCTGTCTGCCGATACTCGTGAGCCTCTATCACGAAAATTACTGTACCACCTTGAGGTGGCAGTCCGTTTTCTATAAGTTTTAAAGTTATAGATCTTCTTAACTGGACCGGGATGATAATAGCATCCGGGTCTGCCTGTAGGAGACTCGAGTCTTCCTCTATTAGTATGGAAGCCAGCCTAGCTGCTTCCCTTTCTTCTTCATTGTCTGACATTTAAAAAATGCAGGCTTTTGCAGAGTAGGTCTCCAAGGAGACAAAGATTAGATGCACAATATTTTGGAACACTGTATCCTTCAACGTTGAATAAACCAGAGCTTTACATAGGAATCTCTTCCTACTAAGGTCGGGCGGATTTTAACCTTTCACCCACTCCAGACGTCTATTGGAGTATTTACGGGCGAAAGGGGTGTGAAATATGCACGACTGAGTTACTCTACAAGTCTTGCGTTAGTTTATCGCCTTACCAAACGTTGGGCGCCATGTAGTGTAGTTCCTAGTTTCCCACTAGGCCCTGCGCATTGGAATAACATAAACAGTAGTATCGACGTGGAACTGCTTATATTCCAGGCCTCCACTGACTATGCTAAACTTAATTGGGTTGTGTTACCAACTAGCTCAGAGGTCACTGGAAACTTTCTTCTCTGCATAGGAAGTGATCAGCTTCCTTGGCACAGACAAGAAGGGATTCAGCTTTCCAACAACCGTGCAACATGACAAGTTTGCTCCTCAGATCAAGAGTCGATCTCTAGGGTCGTGTGAAACAATAGACATAGATTTCACTCAGTCAGTCTATTGCAGTTTACTTTCACAGTATGTAGAGAATAGAGAGACGGGCGTTTATCAATAAAGGGTTAACATTTATTGAACAGTCTTTCTTCTCGTACAAGAGAAATGTATTGCCACAATTGCAATAACTGTTATTATAAAAAGTACGTACAGTAAGATAAGTATTGCGAAATAGAACTGTAAAAGCATTGATATGGTTTCTTAGCCATACAATGGTTTAAAAGTAATAAAACATATATACAGTCCTATATACATTAGGCTAACATACTCAACTGGTGCTTCTAACTAAGCCTACCCCAGTGTGCCTGACCTAAGCCTAACACGTGAGAAGGGGAGCAAGTAAGTAGCTTAAGTTAAGTTGGTTTTGCCAAGGTTTGTTTCAAGAATTCTCGTCTAAGGGTTTAGTCAACACCATACCTCTGAATAGAATGATGGAGGATTGGTATCTCCTTCAGGGGTCTCTCTCGATATCCCAGTCACCCGCGAGGGTAAACCGGAAGCGCCGGGACTGGATTTCTCTGCACGAGAAAGGCAGCGGCTTCTCTCAGCGCGTCGAGGAAGGAGGGGTGACAGCGTCCGCGGGCAGCTGGAATCGGCTGGATGTCTTCGCAGAGGACGGCTGCACGGCTCCTCAAGCGTACTGAACCATAGTTCGCGCTGTAGCGGCGATAATGGTAATCAGCAGCTTCACCACCTCAGGTTCTGAAACTGGGATGGTGCAGTGAGCTAAAGAACGGTGTTGGATCTAACCCTGATCTCTTGACTGGGTGAGAGCTTTCTGCTTAATTCAGAGACTCTGTCCCTCACCACCCCTTGTTGTAAATATTTTTGTCCACCCTAAGCGTGGAAGGGTATTCTCAGATGTGAGACCCTTGCTCATTGCACCATCAGGATTCAAGCAAACCGGGCCGAAGACGGCTGTAATGCTAGAAACCGGTCCCCTGGAGCTTGTTTCCTTCCCAGTGTAAGAATTGGCTTTTGTAGTTTGGTTTGCCCTGTTCCCATCATGCACTGGGACAGGAACAGACTAATTTGCATACAGCCAGGTTCTGAAACTGGGATGGTGCAGTGAGCTAAAGAACGGTGTTGGATCTAACCCTGATCTCTTGACTGGGTGAGAGCTTTCTGCTTAATTCAGAGACTCTGTCCCTCACCACCCCTTGTTGTAAATATCACCACCACAGGATAGCAGGCTGCAGCGACAGAGTGCTAGTTGTTACCAACACGGGGTCATGCAGGCAGCTGGCATCAGCAACAGTAGCTCACAGCTAACAGCTCACAGCTTCGCATTGCTTAAGGCAACGTTGGTAATATTTATACCTGACAGGTGCCGGGTTTGACGTAAGTTTGCTGGACATAAGACGTCAATTAAAGATGTCACTAGGAAGTGACAGAAATGTATTGCCACAATTGCAATAACTGTTATTATAAAAAGTACGTACAGTAAGATAAGTATTGCGAAATAGAACTGTAAAAGCATTGATATGGTTTCTTAGCCATACAATGGTTTAAAAGTAATAAAACATATATACAGTCATATATACATTAGGCTAACATACTCAACTGGTGCTTCTAACTAAGCCTACCCCAGTGTGCCTGACCTAAGCCTAACACGTGAGAAGGGGAGCAAGTAAGTAGCTTAAGTTAAGTTGGTTTTGCCAAGGTTTGTTTCAAGAATTCTCGTCTAAGGGTTTAGTCAACACCATACCTCTGAATAGAATGATGGAGGATTGGTATCTCCTTCAGGGGTCTCTCTCGATATCCCAGTCACCCGCGAGGGTAAACCGGAAGCGCCGGGACTGGATTTCTCTGCACGAGAAAGGCAGCGGCTTCTCTCAGCGCGTCGAGGAAGGAGGGGTGACAGCGTCCGCGGGCAGCTGGAATCGGCTGGATGTCTTCGCAGAGGACGGCTGCACGGCTCCTCAAGCGTACTGAACCATAGTTCGCGCTGTAGCGGCGATAATGGTAATCAGCAGCTTCACCACCACAGGATAGCAGGCTGCAGCGACAGAGTGCTAGTTGTTACCAACACGGGGTCATGCAGGCAGCTGGCATCAGCAACAGTAGCTCACAGCTAACAGCTCACAGCTTCGCATTGCTTAAGGCAACGTTGGTAATATTTATACCTGACAGGTGCCGGGTTTGACGTAAGTTTGCTGGACATAAGACGTCAATTAAAGATGTCACTAGGAAGTGACAGTTATCAGTTGCTCATTAGAGTTCCATTACTAATCAAAACATAGCAAGCGGGGATTTCCAGGTTTGCTAAGTTTTTATCTTGTTGAAGAACTCGGAGTGTTATCTAGGAATATCAGATAGTGACTGCTGCTCTGTCATTGCACTAATTGGTCGCAAAGGAAGTAGCAGAGAGTCATGCTGGAATGTGGCTCTGTTCGTGTGAGGCCAGAGATGACTTTTCAGAAAATCGCACTTGAACGGTTATGCCAATATAGGGAACAAATGGATTTATAGCCGAATAGGGGCATAAGGTCACAGTATCGATCAGGAACCTAGATAAGCACGCAACATGTTGATGGAGGGCTTTATGCGTAATTCAAGCGGCCTTTTAAGAGGATCTGCCTTCGATGGGAAGCCATTTGAGGCGGTTGATGGCTGGGAGATCTGGTCGTACCCCTTACAATCAGAGATGAGCCTGGCTAAAAGGTTGAAGACTGACTTGAATGGGGCTAATTGGGCTTTCGGGGTTCCCAAGAGAAAAGCATTCTCATAGCCCAATCTGGACAACACCAGTGATTGAACAACTGATTTAAAGTCAACTGCGGGGATGAAGGGTTTGATTTTCTTAAGGTGATAGAGAGTTAAGAGAGCCCCTTTGGCCGCATTTTTTATGTGGGGGATAAGACTGAGGGTCTGGTCGTTGCTTATACCGAGGGATTTAACTGTATTAGAAGTGGGGAGAGCGCATTTGAGAACTTTAAGGTCAGAGATACAGTGTTGAATGGGGAGTCGGTGGCCTTTAGGAGCGAAGAGAATGATTTCCGTTTTTTTCGGGTTGAGTTTCATGTGATTGTGGTGGAAGTAGTGTTGAATCTTGGTCAGGGCATCATTGAGGTGCAGAATGTCGGTCTGGGATTTGACCTTATAGTAGAGTTGGGTATCAGCATATAGGTAGTACTTGATTCCTGTTTGCTTTAGAATGAGGGTGAGGTGTTCCATGAAGAGGTTGAATAGAGCAGGAGAGAGAATGGAACCCTGGGGGACACCCAAGGAGACAGGCGTAGGCTTTGAGAGGCAGTTGTTGATTTTAATTTGTTGGGTTCTGTGTTGGAAGAAGGAGGAGAACCATTTGAGGACAGGACCATTGAAGCCGAAACAATCTTTGAGGGTGTTGAGTAAGGTGGAGAGGTTAACAGTATCAAAAGCAGCAGAGAGGTCAAGTAGAATGAGAAGACAGGCCTCCCCCTTGTCGAGGGAGTGATGGATGTTGTCAATGATGTTAAGCATGGCTGTTTCAGTACGGCAGCCCTTTCTAAAGCCTGATTGACATGTGTTCAAAAGGTTGAAAGTCAATGTGCTGCGCACATTTTTAGAGGGCCTTGGATAGAAGAGGGAGATTACCGATAGGTCGGAGATTGTTGAGGTCATTGGGATCGGCTGTCGCATTCTTGAGAGTGGGAGTGATTTGTCTCAGCCGGAGGGAAAGAGGGATACAACCCGAGGCCAAGGATCAGTTGATAATGGTGGTCCAATATGGTGCAATGATATGTTTTAAATCTTGAATAAGGTTAGCAGGAAGAAGGTCCATGGTATGAGAGGAAGTTTTAAGCTTGGCGATGATGTTAAGGAATTCCAGCTCTGTAACTGGGCTGAAGTTAAGCCACGATGCAATGTTTTTTTAGCTGGGGGTTGGTGACAGCGACAGGGAGATGAGCAGAGACAGGTGGGAGTGAAGGTGTGAAAGGGGACTTGGAGGGAAAGTCAGGAGGGGGAGATGTGCGATGTGGAGGGGAGGTTAAGGCAAAGGATTGATCAATCTTGGCAATTTTTTCAGAAAAGAAGTTTGCAATTTCTTCACATCTCTCGACAGAGGCCATCAACTTGGGGGGGGGAGAAGCTGGCAGTTTCTTGACAATGCTAAATAGTTGTCTGGGTCTATTTTAGCCCGGTCGAATTGTACGCGGAAGTAGGAGGCCTTTTTATTGAGGATGTGCATTTTGTAATTCGCCCTTGCAACTCCGAGGAGAGCAAGATTTGAGGGGGAAGGGTGCTGCCTCCTGATTCCTGCATGCAGAAACTCAATTCAGAGTTTTGTAAAACAGCCAAAAATAAAATGGTGTTACCTATCAAGCCCGCCCCAATCGCCCCCTTCAAGAATTACCTCTGACATCAAAAGCTTTGTCCTTAGGTCTTGGAAGGGAGATTAGAGCATATGACAGGCCTAGACTTTTTTTTTGGCAGCTTTACATAGCACAAACAAAAAAAATAGGCTTTAGAGCTCTGTTTTTGTTTGCCAGAATTTAGAACTCTGTTTTCCTTTAGGCTATATTTTTAAATTGACAAGAAATTAAATGTCTTTCAACATTTATACCAATAGACCCGATTCAGGCAGACAATTTTTTTAAATCTCCCACTTGCCTGCTCTAAAATGTTGGCATGTACGTGGTGGACTATCCCGCAAAACTCTAAATCAGCCTGTAAGTGTCTTTACAATCGATAGACAGTATTCTGAATCTGATTACTGTGAACTGTACAATAGTACCCATTATGTAAGCATGAACAGCTGAGCCTTGCTGCACCCCATAAAAATGGTCACTAGTGAATGCTTACTAGCAGTGAATTACTTCATAAATACAAGGTGAAGATTGCTGACCGAAAGAAACTGACAGTGAAAATGTTTGAAACCATTTCATTTCCATTGCTTTTAATCTGTTCGATCGGAGCTACTCTACAAACATATATCAGGTTATGATTACTCTGCCAGCCCCTATTCCGCTCAAGGTTTTTCTTCAGTATGCGAGTTTACTGACTATTAAAATAGATGTACTCACACTTCCGGTTGCAGAACACTGGTAACTCCCGGTATAATAAATCTAGCCCGAAGAAGACGTTTTGCTCTAATATTCGCAAACCCGCTACTTAATGCAGTACTGCACTGAGTTAATTTTCAGGAGGCTCCAGTGTACTGCCAGGGAGTATCTCAGTAGCAGCAGCTAAGAGCAGAAAGCCCGGTAGTGCATTAAATGCTATTTCTGTCTCTGGACAGACTATCATTCAGTGAAAGCTAATTTGCTCAATTATGATGAGTGGGTCGCTTGAAATGCTGATTTAGGAAATTACCGAGAATACTAAAAGCATAATAGCAAAGAATGTGCTTTCGCTTTATCAACACTATCAACTTTTCACATCTTGGAATTCTCAATTAGCAGAAAACCAAAAGAAGCTTTTAAGAAGCATCCACATCAAAATGGACGCTTTTCATGCACACTCGTTTATGGCTTCGTTCTTTGTCTCTAATGCAGCTAGAATGATTTACTTAAGTTAATGCGGCTATGGTTCAATACTGCATCCATTTAATTTACAATACCTCAGGTAATGGCTGAAAACAAATTAACTTTCGGCTGAATATTATTGCAAAAAGGTTTTCGGCGCTCTACAGTGGGCTCCATTCGTTTTGATTGTTTTGGATTTGAAACATATAATTGAATGTTAGCACCAACCAATTACCTATGATAATACAAAAGCTTGTAATGGACTGGGAGCATATATCCACAGATTGCAAAGCCGTTTTGTCATGGTACGGCTAGTATTTCGTTGCACAAGTATGGTTTATGTTTTTGCTCCCGACATTGGAAGCCATTTCTTTTTCCTCATGCATGTTCATGCATGTCAAGAGGTGCAAACGGAGCATAGGCAAACGGTGTTATTTGCAGGAAGTGCTTATGGTAACTCGTGTATTTTTTAAATTATTTTGAAAAAAAAAAACAACATTTTCTCCACCATTGAAAAATATTTTATATGAGCTAAGTGTCATAAATAGAGCTACATTTTTAAGATTTTTTTTTTTATTTCGAGGCCATTAACACAAGGTTCTCGATAATCTGCCATTAGCTTAGCTGTCACCATTATCTGGTATATAAACATCTGCAGAATCTTCTAGAAATGATCATCTTGTCACGCCAATAGCAGTAAGTCAGACCCTTAGATTCATTACTGTATATTATTTCATGGTGTCAGCTGTCGATACTGCGGCTAATGGCTTCTAAGTTGCCGCTACTGCATAGGTGAGCATGGTTGATTACAGGGTGCAGAGCACTGTACTGAGAGGTTGCTAGTAAGTCAAGTGACAAGACTTGGCAAAGCAGTGCTGTGCTAAAACATGACTACTACCGCATGAAAGGGTCTGGCAGGTGCTGCTGTGTTATGCGTCATTAGCAGTACATGGGACTTTTCAGTGTATCACACTCCTAAAAATAGATGCAGTGTTTGTTTTTATTCTTGATAACGTCCTTGACCTATTCTTTTTTAAAAATCAAAATATTGTTGACAACATGAATTTGTACAGCAGTAAAACATTGGCAATGAAATTGCAGCCTTCTAGAGGGGCAATTGCTCCACTTTAGTCCAATACTAAAGATTACATTGCACCGGCAGGGCAGTGGCGTAACAAACGTTGAATGGGACCCCCTGCAAGGTACACGGAGGGGCCCCGTTCCGAAAGTTATCTGGAGCTCTCAGGCCTGAGTACTGTGCTGAGGGGTGCCCCCTGAAGTTCGGGGTCCCCTTGTTCAGCTCCTATGAGGCAGGGAGCCTGGATGTGGAGTGAGTGAGGGAGGGAGGCAGGGAGCCTGGATGTGGAGTGAGTGAGGGAGGGAGGCAGGGAGCCTGGATGTGGAGTGAGTGAGGGAGGGAGGGAGCCTGGATGTGGAGTGAGTGAGTGAGCGAGGTAGAGAACCTGAATGTGGAGTGAGTGAAGGAGGGAGGCAGGTAGCCTGGATGTGGAGTGAGTGAGGGAGGTAGGGGACATGGATGTGGAGTGAGTGAGTGAGGCAGGGAGTGGTTCAGGGACATGATGAGGAAGTGAGGTGGCATGTATTGTGAAACCCTATAATTCTATTGCCTGTCTGATGTATGTCAAGTAGAAGTAAATCATGAACCCTCTTCCTTGTGTTACCTCACTGATGCTTTTCCAGCACCTCTTCCTCACTTCCGTTGTATTCATTGTTCTAAATTTAAACATCTCAGTTGAATGACTACAGGAGAAGTAAGGCAGAAAACATAAACAATTGCAGATCACGTGGTTTTGGGTAACGTCGCAGGTAGAAGTAATTGCGTTTGCAAATGTTCTTAGATCTGAAAGCATGCTAATTACAGCTGGAGGCGGATGTTCCATACCTTTGCAATGCAATGCAATGTGCTACCCATTTCAGAGCACCCAGCAGCACATGCGTCACAGTACATATCCAACACTCTGCTTAGAAGCATGCAGATGCATAGCTGGCCATTTTGGAATGGTTTCTGTTACAAAGAGCATTCCATGAAGGCTGCTGATGCATGCACGACATGCACAAACATTGGGATGCACTTGCAGGTTTTTTGCCAGTTTGAAAACTTTAATTTTCTATTCCATGGCAGCTAACTTCCAGTTAAAATGGTGAATTAAAAATAAGGTACCCATACAATGCTGCATAAAGTAAAAAAAAGAAAAACCTCCCAGTGACAGTGCCGTTGTGGAGCCCTAACCAAAACAATATATATATTTTTTTTTTAGGTGTATGGGAAGGGGCGAGGTGGGGGTAACAGGAGTTGGGGGAACGGGAAGTCCCTAAAGAGAGTGAGGGCGCAAGGATGTGAGGAAAAGAAGCGGATGGGAGAGTGAGTGCAAAGACAGACACCTCCATGGAGGGCTGAAACACAAATGAAAATGTAAGCGGTAGAAAAACAGATCTCATTCAGTCAGTAAGAAACACAGTAAAGATGAAATGATCCAGGGAAGGGACAAATGAAAGACCTGGGTGAAAATCCACAGATTAAGAGCCAGGAAAGTGAGAAAGACAAGAAAGTCACCTGGTTATAAGCAAGGTGCTGACCCACAGTCCACTCAATGTATTTTGTTAGTTGTATACAACCCCCTAGACAACAAACAGCTAAAGCTGTCTGTAAGCGAGACCTAAAGAACACTTTGCCACAGAGTGCATTTCATCTTTGGCATCACCTTATAAAACCACTTCTGAAAATGTGCCTTCAGGTGCATTGACGATGAACACTGGCATTGTATTCCAATTTATTGCTGGATTCAAAGCTAGCAAGGCACAGACTACTTGAAGGGCTCACTTTGTGAATATTTCTTTTTTTTCTGTTTAAGTTAGGATTTCCATCATACTGAGCATACACATGGCTGAAGGAGATGCATTCTGGAAACCCACATAACAGTTTATTCATCATATATTCAGACAAGTAAAAGCTACCGCACCCTAATCAAACATTACTTGCACTTAAAGGTGTAGTCGTAGGAGGCATGAAGCAAACAATGCTAACTTCAGAAGCACAGGGGTCATTCTGATCACATTCAAAATATATACATTTGACCCTGCTCGCAGGCAGGTCGCTACCCACGCTGCTGCACGGCTCTGCCTGCATTGTTTTTGCCTAATCTTGTATTTTTCCCCTGTGCCTAACTTGCTTTCTTACCCAGACTTGTTTTTTCCCCTGACCTGTACTTGCTTTCTTGCCCAGACTTGTTTTTTCCCCTGTACCTAACTTGCTTTCTTTCCCAGATTTGTTTTTATTCCTCTGTGCCTGTACTTGCTTTCTTACCCAGACTTGTTTTTTCCCCTGACCTGTACTTGCTTTCTTGCCCAGACTTGTTTTTTCCCCTGTACCTAACTTGCTTTCTTGCCCAGACTTGTTTCTATTCCTCTGTGCCTGTACTTGTTTTCATGCCTAAACTTGTTTTTCCTTCCGGTGCCCTGTTCTCCCGCGGCCTGGCTTTTTTCCCTCCGCTGCATCTCTGCCGCCCCGCCCCCCTGCAATCCCATTCGCCGCCCGCTCCTGCCTCCCAGCTGCTTCTTCCTCCCACATCCCCTCATATGGAGCGTGCAGGCAGGTCGCTCCCCACTCTGCTGCGCGGCTCTGCCTGCATTGTTTTTGCCTAATCTTTTATTTTTCCCCTGTGGGAACTGCCTGAACTCTGGGTAAGAACGAGGCACATCGAATGAGGTTGCAGGCATTTAATTATTTGAAGTGATTTGAAAAAGTGTGGAGAGACTACTATATCATTATAGCGATATATTAACACACTGTATACTGCTACACTGTACCTCTGTGATCATCCGTGCTTTGGCTACAGTGTATCTTTCCCAAGGTCAGTTCTTTACTATTTTTTTTTGGAAGCAGCACAATCATGCCTCCTAAAACAGAACGTGGAGGAAAAACCAAGGTAGTTGGTGATGCAGTAAACAGGGCCGCTCTATCAGCTAGCAATGCAAAAAGTGGTCTGGAAGGAGATGGTTTAGAGCTGGCTATACAAGAGGTGGGCAGTAAGAAGACTCCCCAGATACCTCAGCTATTTTTAACTAAAAATAAGCAATTATATATGGCGGTAACTCGAAGTGTGGCTAAGGAATCAAATGCAGGTGAAGTCACACCAATGGATTGGGACTATAAAAAAAAAGTTGACTTGGAGGAGGTTACCAGGGACATAGGAGGGGCAATTATAAAAGTAGAAACCACACCAGAATCAATGGGCTACAGGAGGAGACGACGACCGTACTAGTTTTAAATATTGATTCATGTAGCGAAGGTGCTAATAGGGAGAGTGATTCAGGGGAAGGACATTTTTTTTCTCTGTCAGATCAGTCAGATCATTCAGAAGCATCCAACGATGAAGAGGATGGAGAACTAGAGCTTAAGTCATTTCTTTTGGAGAGATCTGCAGTTAGCTCTGGCAGTGAATTAAACCCTTCAAACCCGGAAGAAGAAAATCATAAAATTACTATGGTGCACAATCAAGGGTTAGACAAAGAGGATGAAGCGACAACACAAGCAGCACAGGTAGTGCAGATTATGACATCTGGTGTCAATACAATCGTAGCATGCAACACCGGATGACACGTGAGTGTTCGAGACGCCCCTTTTAGCTCCTACTTTCACCAGTGTTTAGGCACGTAAAACACAACCGAACACATCATTGTTTTAACCATATCTCACCAACACTACACCCCTACTGCACTATTCTAGATGCCGGTCACTCCGATAAACACACCGCACCGACCCCTACCTGCATGCTACGTTAATATTATCCCTAATACACGACCCCACACTTAGTGCTATATCTTCTATTCACCCACAGAGCTCCCGGACGAAGGGTACATCACCTGAAATGCATTGGAGCAGTTTTGAAACATAAAACATGTAAAGCATGAAAAAAAGATTTTCTACATCATGAAATTAATGATGATACTTCAATAAACTATGATAATCATCTTCATTGTGGAAGCTTGCTTGTTCGAGTATCAAAGGTGTGCCCAAAACACAGGGATGTCTCCAAGGTGATATGGTGACACATTAACTGAATTCATTACAAACGTGTACCAGGACGGACACGCCACCTGTTTGGAGCACCCTACCTTGAAATACAGATTCCTAATCATAAACAGACTTTGACAAATTAGCTGTGCGCCCCCCACACATTTTTTCTAGTCAATACAATTGTGCCAGGCTCTGAGATGGCTAAACTGGGTGAGGACGGGGATGGGGAGAGAGCTCCGGAAGTGCATAAGACTGGTCAGATCTCACTCGAGTCAATTTTTCTATGCATTTCAGAGCACAGGACAGAGACACGCATAGAAAGTGCGAAAACACACGCCGCCTGCCAGAAATTGCAAAATACTGTCAGGCGGATTGCGAAAACATGTACTGAATTCACAGAATGCTTGAATGAGGCAAAAACGAGAATCTCCACATTAGAAGATGACATGGCAGCACAAAAAGCAGTGGTTGAAGACTCACGGCATTATAGGTGTTCCGGAGGGAATTGAGGGACAGGATATCCGCAAGTATGTGGCCGAACTGTTCATGGAGGCTTTTCCTGAACTTACAGACTGGAACTGGTCCAACAAAGTACTGAGAGCTCACAGGTTCCTATTTTAACAGAGGTCATTGAAATCTGGGGATAAGGATGTTAGACCAAGGGCAATTTTGATTTGTCTGAATATTTTTTTGGCACGTCAGGCGATATTTGAACTCGCACGACCGGATAAAAAGTGCTCTGCAAAAGACACACAATTTTTTGTACGACCTGATGTATGTCATCAGACTGTAGAGAAGAGGCGGCAGCTATGTCAATTAATAACTCCCCTTCAACGGAAAGGGGCGCAAGTATTTCTGTTGAATCCTGCCACCCTTAAAGTGATTCTAAAGGGTCAAACACGCTTCTTTACTTCGGAAGTGGTGGCTAAAGAATACTTAGCTTCCATATTATGTCAGTATAGGTCATTTATATGTACAGGCGGATATCTAAGTGTTTTCTTTGGGTATCACTGAGAAAGTATTCGCTTTCCAATTTCACTTGGGGGTTGAATCATGTTGAGGGTATTTTGATAGGATTTTTTTAGTTTTTTTTTAGTGTATGTTAGTGAATTAATTACCTACCCTCGTAAAGTGTATAATTTAGTTGTAGGCAGCTAGACAGGGGGTTGAAAGGATGGGGGAAAACAGGGGGGGGGACTCACTGCGCATCTCAAGGCCATGGTCCTAATTGCCTTTAATTAGGGGAGAGGGTGTGGGGAGGGGGGTAGTAGAGCGGGCTAAGGGTTTGGGTGCACAGGGGGGCTGTTGGTAAGGTGCTGTGAGGTTTTGGGGGGATACAATTCTCAAAATTCAATCCATGTGCAGGTATTATTGTTTTATTTTAATATGATTAATGAGTGTGGGACAATGATCAGGAATGAGTCAGGCAAGGGTGGGATTTACTGCGGCAATGGCAGCTAATGGAATCTGTATCTGTTCATTTAACGTCTGTGGCCTCAATAATACGAATAAAAGGCTCAGGATTGCAGCAGAATTACGTATTATGAAACCTAATATTTTGTGTATCCAGGAAACACACATACCTTGGGCTAAAGGGAAGTGGATGGAAGAGCTCGGATACACACTTCTTGCTGCAACTTGGCAGTCTAGTACTATCTTGGTACACTCTGCATTCGGGGGATGAGGAGGGTAAAAGTGGATAATTATGGTAGATGGGAGAATGTAGAAGGTCTTATTGGAACAACTAAGGTCACTATTTGATCAGTCTATGGGTGAAATGTAGATAAAGCTGAAATACTGGATAAATTAAATGTACCCCGCTGATCCTTTACAGAGATTTTAACATCCATTAGTCCGAAGTATAAGTATGTGGGTAGTAAACCCAAAGTCTTCAAAACTTTAGTTCAAATGCTGCGAGATCATGGGTTAGTGGACACCTGGCCGACTATAAATGAACGTGTTTTTTTCATAACCGCATCAAAAACGGGTATGATTAGATCATATCTTTACGTCCAGGGTATTCATGGTTGGCGCAAAAATGCAGGTTTGGCCACGGATTTCGGCTGATAATGGCCCCCTGGTGTTAGTTGTGATTGTGTTAAGACAGAGGAAGGTAGGAAGGTCATTCACATTTAATAGAAAATATTAAATGACACGGTATTTAGAGATCATATGCTTGGGTGGGCTGAGAGTTTTTTAGAGATAAAAAGGGGATCAGCATGTAGCCCTATTATATGGGATACCCTCAATGCAGAAATACGAGGCGAGGTGGTAAGTTTTGGGGAAGTCAAGCAAAAACAGAGCCAGCAGTAATGCAACAATTATTGAAGGAGCTTCGTGGGGCGGAAGTGGAACTGTTGAATACACTTAGACAAGGATTAGACTGTAACACCGCACACGGTAAGATAGCATGTGTTAAAGCTAAAATAAACTCGATTTGGTGCAATGAAATTGAAATTCAATATAAGACTTTTAAACAAAATAGATATGAATATGGAGAGTTAACGGGGCGATGTCTGTCACAAAGACTTAGAGTTAGACAAGCCTCTCAGATAATCTTGGCCATGACTGATGCTGGGGGAGAATGGTTGAAACAGAAAAAGATATCTTGGGGGTTTTCTATGAGTATTATCAGGAGTTGTATAAGCAACAGGATCTGGATGAACTAGACATAAAGAATTTTCTACAAAAAATTGACATGAATAAAATTAGTGTGGTGGATCAAAAATTATTTAGACGAGTCAATAACAATGGAAGAACTAGAGGAAGCACTAGGTCAGCTAGCATGTGGGAAAGCTGCTGGACCAGATAAATTACTGTTAGAGATTTATCAGCTGCTTTTCCCGGTGGTGAAAACTGACATGCTGAATATCTTCTAGGAAACTCTGTCGGGGAAAGTGGCCCTATTCTGGGAGGAGGCAAACATTGTTGTTTTAAAAAAAATGATAAACCTCCTTATATACCAGCATCATATAGACCAATATTTTAATTTAATGCTGATGGGAAAATGTATTCTAAGGTTTTGGCTTAATAGGCTTGTGCGAGTTATCACGCCCTTGGTCTTTAGTTCCCAACATGGATTTATTCCAGGCAGAAGTACCATCAACCATATTCATAGAGTCATCACGCTTATTGACTACTCTAATATGCACCATAAAACGCTTGGTTTAATATTTTTAGATGCCGAAAAGGCGTTTGATCACATATCCTTGGATTTTATGTGGGAGGCCATGTGGGGGATGGGTTTCGGGCTAGGTTTTATGGCAATTCAAAGTATGTACCAATCACCACATGCCAGAATTTTTGTTATGGGCAGGGAATCCCAGCAAGAATCTAGTCATAGGGGAACTACACAGGTATGTCCCTGCTCTCCACTATTGTTTTTGGTATATATTGCCCCATTTGTACATATGCTTGAGCATACTGATAGGATAAGATCAATGGAATGTGGCGATCATTTGGTACGTGTTCTAACATTTGCAGATTATATTATTATAGCCTCTGCGGACCCAGCACAGGCAATACGTGAGATAGAAGCGATGGCTGAAGAATTTGGGCGTGCTTCCGGATACAAGCTCAATCCAGCTAAACCCCATATATTATGTACGGCTTAGGCATGTCTGGGGGAGAGCCCTGTAATGGATGAAGCACGATATTTAGGTATAAAAATTAGAATGTCTTTACAAGAACTTGTTGAGGTTAATTGGAGCTATATAGTCTCAGGGGTGAAGCAGCAGCTGGATCGACTTGAATGTCTGCATTTGACGTTAGTGGGGAGACATAATGTTTTAAAAATGATTGTCCTAACTAAAGTGCTTTATTATTTCAGGGTAGTACCACTGGAGTTAACTAAAAAGCAGCTCCAAGGGATTCAATCTATATGTGATAGATTCGTGT
The DNA here is from genome assembly GCF_964263255.1 of Lissotriton vulgaris. Taxonomy (NCBI): domain Eukaryota; kingdom Metazoa; phylum Chordata; class Amphibia; order Caudata; family Salamandridae; genus Lissotriton; species Lissotriton vulgaris. The sequence goes on from NC_141690.1 coordinate 50,513,843, forward strand.
GGAGGCAGCGGAAAGCGAGAAGAGCCTGTAGATTTCTGATATTACTGCTGGGTAGGGGAGCATGGTCTGTTCTGAACTTTTGCTTTTAATATTATGTCTGTTTACTTCAAAATATGTGTAGTTAGACAGGTGAAGATGTGATGGAGGCAGAAGCTCCTACGATATATCAACTATTGCTAAGGGAAGAAGTGAGAAATGTGCTAGTAAAATTCTCTGAGCCTAGTTACTATAAAAAAACAAGGTTTAATGTTATGATCACGGCTGGTAAGATTTGGAGAAGGATGTGTAAATATTTTACAATTTCACAATTGAATTTTTACACCCCACTGGACACTGCCGCTAGGTTCCCAGAAATATTCTGGGACTACAAGATGTTGTGCTGGAGGATGAAGGGATTAGATATCTGGGTAACTTGTTTCAGGATGGGGTTTATGCTCATGCTGGGAACTTGCTGAAAGCTATGAACTCCAAAATCAGGATTTGTTCAAGTATTTACAATTACAAGACTATTTGGTTAGGCGCCAGCTACAGGAGGGTAGCATTAAGGTATTACCAAAAGTGGAGGCAATTAGGAAAAGGGCTAAGATAGGGGTTTTATATTCCATGTTTGTTGAGTCTCAGGATGATGATTTGGCTTTTCAGGATCGAAAATGGTCTGCACGATTAGGGTATGAAGGAGAGTTGATGCAGACTTCCATCGATACGGCAGGGAAAATATTGCTGTCAGCAAACACAACATCATAAAACTATTTTCGATCTCTACCATACACCAGTGCGTATGATGAAGTGGGGTGGGGATCATGATGGAAAATGTTTTAGGTGTAGCGCCGATAGAGCTGATGCTGCACATATCTTTGCTGACTGTACAGCATTGACAAAATTCGTACAACAAATAGAGATGATTTGCAAGAGGTTACGGGTATTTTCATACCAATCACGAAGGAAATTATGTTGTTAGGGGTATGCAAAACAAACAGTTGATGGACAGAACACAGAACAATGTCATACATTCACCCCAGTACAGAGACCTGGACCTAAATCCATCGTTTTTTTGCTCACCATGCCATTCCAATTTGAACCCAGCTATATGCAAATCAGTCTTGACCCTGTGCCCCATGGGAACAGTCCAGCCTGAACTGCCAAGCCAGGTCCTCCCTTGACTGGAAACAAGCATCCAAGGACCGGTTTCAGGCTTTCAGCCCTCATCAGCCTGGATAGCTTGATTCCAGTGGCATGGAGAACACAGCACTCACGTCTGAGCATGCCAGTCCCACTCGGGGTGACAATTCAAAACAAACAGTTGATGGACAGAATGCAGAACAATGTCATACATTCACCCCAGTACAGAGATCTGGGCCTAAATCCATCGTTTTTTTGCTCACCATGCCATTCCAGTTTGGACCCAGCCATATGCAAATCAGTCTTGACCCTGTGCCCCATGGGAACAATCCAGCCCGAACTGCCAAGCCAGGTCGTCCCTGGACTGGAAACAAGCATCCAAGGACTGGTTTCAGGCTTTCAGCCCTCATCAGCCTGGATAGCTTGATTCCATTGGCATGGAGAGCACAGGACTAACGGCTTAAGGCTGAATGTTTTAATTTTTTTATCTTAGCATACGAAAATATGCCCATGCGAGTGAATGACATTGACATCATGATCTATATTATCTCATTTGACATCATATGTAAACATGAATCTTAGGAAGAAGAATTATTTATAAAAACTGTGTGGCATTGTTTCCACTCCTGAATTGTACATATTTAGGTGTGCAGTGAGAGAATTGTCATTTATGTGTCCATCTGTCTAAATTGCATGATCTTCGAGCATACACAGAGTACTAACAGTGATGCATATTCCCCTTTAATTTGTGGTACATCCATTTGGAATTCGTAGCCAATTGATTATGGATATAGCCATTTCACTGTGCAGCAACAAAAAAGACGGGCATCACCAGTCCCTCAATGCAAGGCTATATACTTTTGTAGAATAGACAACGGAAGACATCAGACCTGCCAGAGTGCTTATAAGGTTTAGGAGGGATGGAGGAAGCTGGCTCTGCATATACTATATCAAAGTAAGGTATAGTGTGCACAGAGTCCAGTGGTTCCCCAGAGGTATAGCAGAGGCTAAATGAGTTCATCATTAACAGCTCTATTTGTGGTAGTGAGGTCGAGCAGTTAGGCTTATCAGGAGGGTGTGTTAAGCATTTATTGTATTAGTTCAATCAAGGCTGATGTCACATGCTCAGAGACAGAATCCAGACCAATTAGGTATAAATAAAAAAGGTATACTTATGGTTTATTTATAGAACAAAGAAAGACTTGGTACAGGTAGGTAATATGTACTTTCAAATGCACAACTGTTCAAGGAAATGTAGTTGTTTTTGTAATTGTAACAGTTACAGATTGATATAACTTATTAGAATACTTTGCATTACACAGTAAATTCTTTTAGATTACTTTCATATTATGTCACAATTGTGTTCACTTTTCCCCATACATCATCAGTTCTACATTCATCTCAGCAGTAAGTATTTGACTTAGGAGGTTGAGGTTTCAGGGTTAGGACCAAGGTTCCCCATGGTGCAATCGGACACTGTGGTTCCACCGCCCGTGGCACTGGGGCGGCCGGGTGCAGAGTGAAAGGGCCATACGTTAGCCAACAGGCCAAGAGAGTATTTGGGTGGGGTCTGCCTGCAATCAAGTCACTTGAGTGTGGAAGCAAAGCTCCTAATTGTATTGTATTGTATTGTATTTGGTATTTATTAAGCACATATAACACCGGTAGGTCTCATAACGCTAACTAATACTCAGATGCGGAAAGCAAACAAAACGACGAAACAGGAGGAACTGTGCTAGAATAGCCAGGTTTTGAGGGATCTACGAAATTTCTTGTTGTCCGTTTCCAAGCGGAGGGGTAGAGGCAGTTTTTTCCAGGTTTTGGGACTATTCTGGAAAAGGATCTGCCACCATTTCTGATAGTGCGGACCTTGGGCACTGTTAGGAGGAATTTGCTAGTGGACCTAAGGGTTCTTACAGGTTGGTGCACTGTTAGTTTTTTGGCTAGGTATGGTGGTCCTTTGTTATTGAGTGTCTTATGTACCAGACAGCAGTTTTTGAACGGGAGACAGTGTCGGGTCCTTATGCTGGGCGCTGAGGGTGATTGCGTGGGCAGGTTTAAGGCCAGTCTGGCCGCAGTGTTCTGCATGACCTGGTGTTTAGCAAGATGCTCTTTGTTAAAAGAAGCAAGACGTGAGTTTCCATAGTCCCGGCGACTAATATTTAGTCCCTGTACTAGGGGCTTGCGTGAGGAAAGTGGAATCCACTTAAATATTTTCCAAAGACTGCACATGAGACATAGCTGGTGCGGACCAGGTTGTTAATGTGGTCTGACATTGAGAGTTTGGAATCTAATATTACATCGAGATTGCGAACAGCTGTCTTGGGTGGATGGCAGGGTCCCAGGGAAGAGGGCCACCAGTCGTTGGTCCATAGTTTAGATAAGTACCCAAAGAGTAGAATCTCTGTTTTGCTGGCATTGAGAAGCAGATGGTTGTTTGTCATTCAGTCGTTTATAGCTGTCATCCAGTGTTTGAACACTATTTTGGTATCGGGGACATCTGGTCCCGAGGTAATAAATAGCTGCTTGTCATCAGCGTATGACACTGTTTGGAAACCAAAGGCTTTGATAATTAATTAATTAATTAATTAATTAATTAATTAATTTAAACATTTGTAAAGCGCTACAATGGCCCGTGGGCATCTCGGCGCTGATATCTGCTAAATTCAGCCCTGAAGGAGGATCTACTTATTGGTCAAATAACCATGTTTTGAGTTGTTTCCGAAAGGACCACAAAGAAGGACTGTTCTTTATGATTAGCGGTAAGGAGTTCCAGAGCTTGGGTGCGGAAACAAGAAATCTTCTGTCACCCCATGAGACCAGTCTGGTACGGGGTACTTCCAGCTGGAAGAGATCAGAAGACCGCAGGGACCTAGCGGGCCGGTAGGGGATGAGTTGTTGAGTCAGAAAGGCCGGTCCCTGGTTGTGCAGTGCCTTATAGACAATGCACAGAGCCTTAAACTTAGCTCTGTTCCTAATAGTAAGCCAATGCAACTCTCTGATGGTGCTCGAGACTGATTGGAATTTGGGGATGTTACCCAGCAGTCGGGCAGCGGCATTTTGGACAGTCTGCATCTTGTTAAGGACTCTCTCTTGAGCATTCAAAAATAGGGCATTACAGTAGTCCAAGGTGGATAATACCAAGGACGTAATCAAGGTCTTGCCTGCTGAGATAGGGAGAAAGGGGAGGATTTTTTTGATGATTCGTAGCTTATAAAATGCGGACGAGGCAATCTGATTTGCATGGGGGAGAAAAGTAAGCCTGTCATCAACCATGACACCCAGGTTCCTTACCTTGTTGACTGGAGTAGGCGGTGAGTCCATGGACTGTGGCCACCAACGAGAGGACCAATCTGGGGATAAGTGTCCAAAGATGACCACCTCGGACTTATCCGAGTTCAATTTAAGGCAGTTGGCGGCCATCCAACTTCCTATAGCCTGCATGCCCAAATTAAAGTTGTCAGCCACTTTTTGTCCATCATTTCTGATGGCCAAGACCAACTGGGTATCGTCAGCATAGGAAGTAAGGCTCATCCCATGAGCTCTGATGGTGTTGGCAAGGTCCGACACGTATATATTAAAAAGTGTCGGACTCAGGGATGAGCCTTGGGGGACTCCGCATGGCAGGGACAGGGTGGTAGATTGAAAAGGCCCTATGGTGACCACCTGAGTTCTTCCGGCAAGGAAAGATGCCAATAGGGCCTTGGCCTTATGCTTAATCCCCAGATCTTCGACACGGTCGATCAAAATCGCATGATCGACCGTGTCGAATGCTGCTGAAAGGTCCAACAATATCAAGACCGCAGTGCCACCCGCATCACGAATGATTCGGATATCCTCTGTGGCCTTGATCAGGGCCGTCTCCGTCCCATGATGTTGGCGAAAACCAAACTGAGAATCATCCAATAAATGATGGTGTTCTATAAAGGCTGACAGTTGGGCATTCAAGGCCTTTTCGACAACTTTGGCCAAGATGGGCAAATTGGCAATCGGTCGATAGTTCTTGAGCTCAGTCCTGTCTAAATTTGGTTTTTTTAGGAGTGGCTTCAGTAAAGTCTTTTTTAGGTCAGCGGGATAGACTCCAGTAGTAATCACAGTGTTACATATATTAGTAATTGCTGGAAGCAAAACTTCCAAAACTGGTAGCAATACTTTAAAAGGGCATGGGTCAAGGGCAGAGCCTGATTTAATAGGTGCCAAAAAATCCCTGACCTGAGTAATAGAGACTTCCCTAAACTGAGGTAAAGAAGGACCAGTTGTGGAGGGATTCACCTTCTCAGAAGGAATATCTACATGCGTTTCTTCGGAGCTAGCAAAGACCGCATAAATATCATTAACTTTGTCATAAAAATAATTGGCCAAAGCATCACAGAACAGTTGGGAAGAGGGAGGTTGAAGGTTAGGTAAACAACCAGCCAATTGTTTAGCTGTCTCAAACAATGCTTTATTTGAATTTTTAGAAAGTTCAATTTTTTCCGAGAAGTACTTCTTCTTAGCATCTAGGATCATGTTTTTGTATATGATAACCGAGTGCTTGTAAATTATTTTGGCCTCTTCAGAGTAGTGCCTGCGCCAATTCCATTCATTCTTCCGACACAGCTGCTTCTGTGTCCTTAGTGTATTCGAGAACCAAGGGGCAGATGGAGTTGATCTGTTTCGAGAGCTTTGTTTTGACTGGACCAGACGAGTGGCAGCAGATGCAACCCATTCATTATATTGGGTAGTAGCAAGATTAGAATCAAATGATAAAATCGGGCTAGTTTTAATCAGGCCTGATTGTAAGCTATTGCTGTCAATATTTTTCCAGTCCAGGAAGGTCTGACGGTTATTATCATTCTCCATAGTTATTCCTAAGGGATGGCTGGTTAAAGTGGCCGTTATAACAAAGTGATCTGACCATATAATAGGGAAGATTGCAGAAACCCGAAGGTTGTCTAAATTGGAAAAAATACCATCCAGGATATGGCCACCTTCATGAGTTGGGGCTTTCACTAGTTGGGAAAGCCCGAATGTGGTTAGGCATGCCTGGAGGGCAACTGTGTCACTGTCTTCAGTTTTATCGAAGTGAAAATTGAAGTCGCCTAGTATGGTTAATGATCCATCCAAGGCAGATACTTCAAGAATGTGACTGATGTCAGAAATGAAAGCCGACCTTTGTCGTGGTGGACGGTAAAGAAGGATACCTTTAAAATTAATGGAGGGAGTGAGTTTGATAGAGAATTGAAGAGCCTCACAAGACAGAAGCGGTATCTCGTCAGTTCTGACCATATATGTGTCCCGTGCAATTATGGCTATACCTCCCCCTCTCTGACGTTGTCTATCCAATCTATGGATTGAGAACCCATGGGGGACAGCAATAACCAAGTCCGGTTCCGAAGCATTGTCCAACCAGGTCTCAGTTAAAAACAAAATGTCTAATTGTTTTTCCTCCATGAGCTCAGCTATCTCATGTCGATGTTTACCCAGTGAGCGGACATTAATGAGAGCCATAAGATAGTCACTAAGAGTCTTATTGGGTTTCCGGTGAGGGACGGTATGATAAGTTGCAATTACAGCATCACAGTTTGAACATTGGTGAGCATTTCCCACCAATGAGTGCGGGTCAAATGTGGAACATAGGGGATCCTGTGGCGGTCGATAGCTCCTAAGTTGGCAGGAGGTGTATGTTTTATAGGATGATAGTGGAAGAGAGCCAGGGGGCGTGGCCCTGGGCCCGGATCCGGCGCGGACGGGCGCAGACGGGCTTGCCTTAGGCGCGCCTTCGGCGCGCCGTCGGCGCGCCCGCTGCGCCCGCCCGCTGCGCGGACGGGACGACCCCTGACCTAAATACATCCCAATAGGTGGGAGGAGGGTGGGAGGGGCTGCGATCTCGAACGCGAGCCTTCCCCGGCCCAAGATGGCGGCTCCAGTTACTGGGGGAAGTGACCAGCGCCTAGCAACAGCGGCGCTGCGTCACCCACGAAGAGTATCCTAGCGATGTAAATCTCGCTAAGGTAGGGGCTATAGTTAAAATCGCCACCTATTAAAATATATACAACTGTTAAAATTTAATTTTGGTCAATAACCCCAATGCTTAATTCAGCGCTGGCGAGTCAAAGTAGAGCGCAAGGAAGCGCAAGATACCCCCGGCTTTCCGCCTCAAGGGTGAGTTTAGCAAATGTCCTCACAGCTGGTAGAAACGCCCTTAAGTACCTGGGAGGGCGGGAGGGGCTGCGATCTCGAACGCGAGCCTTCCCCGGCCCAAAATGGCGGCTCCAGTTACTGGGGGAAGTGACCAGCGCCTAGCAACAGCGGCGCTGCGTCACCCACGAAGAGTATCCTAGCGATGTAAATCTCGCTAAGGTAGGGGCTATAGTTAAAATCGCCACCTATTAAAATATATACAACTGTTAAAATTTAATTTTGGTCAATAACCCCAATAAACTTGGCTAGTGGGGACAAGTACAAGTTAAAAAGCGTTGGGCTCGAAATGGAACCTTGTGGGACACCTGTGTCGATTGGCTGGCTTTTAGAGGAAAAGTCTCCTATTTGGACCTTGGAGGAAAGGTCCGTCAGATAGCTCTTGAGGCAGTTCAGTGCAGTGCCCTCAACACCAGATTCGCATAGGCGGTCCAGAAGGATGCCGTGCCAGATGGTGTCGAAGGCCGCCGACAAGTCAAGTAGGACAAGTATGGCAGATTGTCTAGCATCCAGGGAGAGTCTGATGATATCGACAATCTCTAGTAGGGCTGTTTCGGTGCTGTGAAATGCCTGGAATCCTGACTGGGACATATCCAGCAGTTTATTGTTTTCCAGGTGGTAAGTTGGTTGTTTACCATAGACTTGAAGATTTTGCAGCATAAGCGTAGAAGAGGTATTGGCTGGTAATTGGCTAGCTGCTTGGGGTCCGCTGTTGGCTTTTTCATGATTGGTCTGATGATGGCCTCTTTCCAGAGATTGGGTACCGTGGATTGCGACAGTGAGTGGTTGAATAATTTGGTCAGGTTGGAGAGGAGGACAGGGCCGATTTTGGATAGCACTCGGCCGGAGGCGGGGTCGGTTGGTGATCCTGATTTAGTCTGGTCAAGTGTGGACAGTACTTCCTCATCTGAGACTGCGCAGGACTCTGTGAGAGGACTATGTGTTGAAGTAGGGAGTCCATGTGGCTCACTATCAGTATTGTGTCAGTCGGTTGAGGGAAGAGTTTATGGATGCCATTGATCTTTTTTACAAAGAAGGTGGGGAGGGATGTGCTGTTGTTGACAGGAGGGGGATTGGTGATTTCCTTCACAATTTTGTATAGTTCTTTCTGTGAATTATTTGCTTGGGCGATTTTGTTTCCTAGATATTCGTTTTTGGCTGAGGCTATATGGTTCATATAGAGCCGATGAGTTGTTTTGTAGTGCTGTTTGTCGTTACTATCTTTAGTATGCCTCCATTTACGTTCTGCCTTCCTGACAGAGAGTTTGTCAATTTTAAGTTCAGGGGAGAACCAGGGAAAGAGTTTATTGGGGCATTTGGTTTATTTCTTGAGAGCGATGAGATCTAGAGTGGTGCAAATAGAGTGATCAAGACCTCTGGCAGCTTTATTAGGATTGGCCAGTGCAGACTGATTTGAATTTGATTGATTTGAACAAAATTTATAACGCTCAAACAATAACCTGAAGGCATCAAGGCGCCTAACAAAGCATATCAAAATGTATAAGCCTGACACCATTACAAATAGGCCTGCACAAAGAGATGTGTCTTCAGAGCACTTCTGAATGCCTGGAGAGTGGGTAGGGATCTTAGTTCCAGTGAAAGGGCATTCCACCACTTGGGCGCCAAGGTGGAAAAAGCCCTGCCACCCCATTTGGCTCTTCTAGAGCGAGGGACTGACAGGAGAAGTCTACTGGAGGAACGCAAGTACCTGGAGGGAGTATTGCAGGACAGGATAGATCCTACACCAGTGGAACTATTTTTGGCAAGGGCCCTATAGGTCAAACATAGGGTCTTGCAACGGATACGATCCTCAACAGGGAGCCAGTGTAGCAGCTTTCTGGCCGCTGTAGCTGAGGCACGTTTGGGGAGATCCAGCACAAACCTGGCGGCAGCGTTCTGGACTACCTGCAAGCGCTGTAGTAGACCTTTATTCCGTCCAGTATACAGCGCATTGCAGTAGTCCAGGCGAGAACCAATAAGGGCAACTGCAAGCTGTTTCCTTGCCTGCAGTGACAGGTAATGCCTTATCCTCTTCAGGATGTGGATGATGCCCCAGCAGGTAGAGATAGTTCTACCAACCTGTTTACCTAGGTTGAGGGCAGGATCAATCATGACCCCGAGGTTTTTCGCGGAGGATGTAGGGGTGGGGCAAGCTCCTAATGAGTCTGGCCACCAAGAAGATGACCATACGTCATCTTTCCCACCAAACACCATCACCTCCGTCTTCTCTCCATTCAGTTTCAAAGAATTGTGAATCATCCATTGTCCGACTGCCTCCATGCAAGATCTAAAGTTGGAGGCAGTCGGGGCACCTGATTGGGAGAGAGAGACAAGGATCTGGGTGTCATCCGCATAGGATACTATCTCCATCCCATAAGATCTAATAAGGCTGGCAAGTGGGGTCACATAGATGTTGAATAGGGTCGGACTAAGAGCCGACCCCTGGGGGACCCCACATTGCACAGGCAGGGATGGAGATAGATATTCCCCCAACTTCACTCTTTGTACTCGATGACTGAGGAAAGAAGTGAGTAGATCTAAGGCTGAGCCCTGAACCCCAACCTCCCTCAGCCGAGCTGTTAGCACTGAGGGAGAGAGGGTATCGAAGGCCGCCGTCAGATCCAAAAGGATCAGGAGGGTGGTCTGGCCCCCGCCGACACACGTGCGGATATTATCCAACACTATGGTGAGGGCCGACTCGGTGCTGTGTTCCCTCCTGAAACCATGTTGGGATGAATAAAGACAGCCCGAACTCTCTACAAATGCAGCAAGATATTTATTAAGATGTGCTTCCAGCATCTTTGCTGGAGCTGGGAGCAGAGATATAGGCCGAAAGTTTTTTAAAATCGCAGGATCCAGAGAGGCCTTTTTGAGTAGAGGTTTTACCACCGCATTTTTCCATTGGGTGGGGAAAAGGCCATCCCTCATGGCTCTGTTCATTATGTCAACCAGAGGAGGCAGGAGAGTATCCCTACACTGTTTGAGAATCCTGAGGGGGCATACATCCAGGGGTGAGCCAGATTTAGTTTTATTGAGGAGGATATCCAGATCCTCTAGAGAGAGAGGGGGAAAAGAGTCTAGAATTCCCATAGGAAGTATTTCTGCAGGGGCATGGTCCATATTCCCCAGAGCAGGAGGCCCACTGATGAGAGATCTTTGTAGCTCCAAGGCTGAGTAGATGTCTAATATTTTTGACTGGAAGAAAGAGGCAATATTATTGCACAGCTCTTGGGAAGCTACAATGGGATCTGGGGTTTGGAGGGTTATAAGGGAATCCACTACCCTGAAGAGCTCTTTAGGCCACGTCAGAGAAGTAGTCAGGGCGGTAAAATGCTCTTGTTTGGCCTTTATGATTTCAGCCTTGTATTTCCTCAGCAGAGTCTTATGGGCTTCCTTATCCTTTAAGTCCCAACCAGAGTGCCACAATCGCTCCCGCCTCCTCACTTCTTGTCTGAGGAGTCTGAGGTGTTCCGAAAACCAAGGGGCTGAGGGCCTTTTTCTGGCTCGGTGGCATAGTCGGCTCGGGGCTAATTCATCTAGTGCCTCAGTCACTGTATTTTCAAACTGAAGGACTGCTGTAGAGACACTTTCCCCTTGAGGAGAAAACAAATTGAGTGCCTACGGAGTAAAGGAGCTGTTTGAGATGTTTTTGAAGTTCCTGCGGCTTTCCTTTTTGCTCGAAGTATTATTAAATGTTTGAATGAGCGGGCAGACTAGCTCAAATGGAACGGCCAGGTGATCGGACCATGACAGAGAGATAGAATCTTTGATCGTCAGCCTCTCGTCAATGGAAAAGATCCCGCCTAGCGTGTGGCCTGCACGATGTGTAGCCCCTTTAACTAATTGGGCAAATCCACAGGCTGACATAGCATCTAGCAAGGTGATAGTATTGTTGCTATCGTACCTCTCCAGATGAAAATTAAAATCTCCCAGAACTGTGAGGTCATTCCGACCAAAGTAGGGTTCTAGGACACGGAGAAGCCGTTGGCCAAAATCAGTGCGTGAGCCAGGAGGACGATATATCAAGATTCCGTTGAAGAAGGCTCTATGACCACTTTTTATAGAGAAGTATAGGGCTTGAAAACTGTCCATAGGGACAGGAATAGAGGCAGTATGGCAATGAAAGTGGTCCCTATAGAGAATAGCTAACCCTCCTCGCACCCGGCCCAGTCTGTCTTGACGAGCCAAGCAATATCCCTCTGGGAAGGCTTCGATAAGATCTGGACCGGAGGAGTCCTTTGCCCAGGTTTCTGTAACAAAAACCAGGGGGGGCTTCCTGTCTAATACAAATTCCCCAAATGAGATGTTATTTTTACTAAGTGAGCGGGCATTTAGGAGGATACCATTTTCCTTCAATGTCATGGCTTTGGGGGAAGTAGATGGTTTAGGCATATGACTGGATGGAGGAGGAGAGGGGCTTACCGTATCTATCGTCCGGCATCCACACGATAGCGGGCATAGGATGTCATCAGGAGAACATGTATGGAAACATGTGAGCCTGGGGGGTTTGAGCGCAAGCAGGGTCTGAATCGGATATCTCAGGGGGTCGACAATCCCTAGGCCAGACGTCCAGCCGTCCAGCCCGTCCTCAGCGCGGACGGGCGCAGACGGGCTGGACTCTGGCGTGACTCCGGCGTCACTGCGGCGCACCCGTAGCGCGCACACGCTGCGCGCCATAATGGCCGGTTTAAGTAGTGCTCTAGTCAGTCCACCTGACTGCTAGAGCGCGACTCAATGCAGCGCTTCCCAACACCCACCCAAGATGTCGCCCACCTGATACTGGAGCGCGAGGGACCGGCCCGCCAAAGTAGCGGTGAAGGCACTATTATAGTGAGGCAATGCGAACCAGGAGTAAAAGTAGGGGAGAACTGTGAGTAAAAGAATTAAACTAAAATGACAAAAACGGGAGGTTTTAAAATCCGCTTAAAAGCGTCCTAATGCGTCCAAATGCTGGCGTAAATACAGCGGTGCAGAGCCTAATCAAGGAGAACCTACCTCCTGCCTTCCTTAAGTAATAATCACGGAGCAGCCTCTAGTCAGTCCACCTGACTGCTAGAGCGCGACTCAATGCAGCGCTTCCCAACACCCACCCAAGATGGCGCCCACCTGATACTGAAGCGCGAGGGACCGGCCCGCCAAAGTAGCGGTGAAGACAGGGAGAAGGGGGTGAAATTTGCAGCAAAGGACTATATATTGATCCTGTTCCAGGGTCTACTTAATTTGGTTTTATTTGTGGAGAGAGGTACAGTTGATGTACCCTGCAAGTGGAACCTTATCACATAATGATCCGACCACAGGACGGGGAATGGTTGATCAGTTTCTAATAGGGGGGAATTGGTGAAAGGTAGGTCTAGGGTCTGTCCAGTCGAATGGGTGGGGTCCATCACCAGTTGTTTGAATCCTAAAGTCCTAAAGTATGAGATCACTTGAGTGAGGGTTGGGTAGATGCTATGCATGATAGTTAAAGTTCCCTAATGGGAGGAAGTTGTCTGTGGCCAGGACATGAGGGGCTATAGCCTCTGTTAGGTTGCTGGAGAAATGGGCTCTGTTGCCGGGGGGGGGTGATAGATAAGAGCACCTCACCAGGATTTGTAGCTAGTGCTTTCTATTGTGAAAATACAACTCTCGCCCCATTCAGCCTGTAAGGTCTCTAAGGTATGGATTTTAATGATAGCCCTAAAAGCGATGGCAATCTATCCTCCCCGTTTGTCCTTTCTATCCAATCTGTTCAGTTGATACTCCTGTGGGATGGCTATGGCAATAGCGGGTTGGGAAGTTTTGTGTACCCATGTCTCTGAGATGAACTTGAAATCGGGTTTCTCTGAGTCCAGTAGGGACCAGATTTCCAAGGTGTGCTTTGGGAAGGAATGGGCGTTGCAGTATAGTCCTGCCATATGTTTGTGGTTAGATGCTACAGAGTTTATTTGAGTGGGTTTGGTAACACCACTGGCTGACAAGGGTTTTCTGCGGAGGGGAGGTTTGTGGAGGGGGTAACACCACTGGTCAGTGGGAGGAAGATGACTACCTTGCCATGATCGAATGCATTGTGGAGTGAGTGAAGCTCCTGACTTGTGTTTTGTAGAATAGCCATGAGGGGGGATAAGTCCATGGAAGAGCAGAGTTGCTGGCGGCTGGCAGCGGTCAGGCGCAGACGGGTGCACACAGGCTTGCCTTTGGCATGCCTTCCGCACGCCGCTGCGCGTGTCCGCTCGGCGCACTTCCTCTTGTGAGGCAGGAAGTGGATGGGACTGCGGCAGCAAGTGTAGCGCTGACCTCAGGTGTCTGCGTTTGAGGAGGTGGGCTGAAACTGGTAGTGCTTGATTCCCTCCGCTCAAATGGCACATGACGCGGTGGACCAGGGAAGCACACTACTTAGAGGGTGAGTGGCACAAATAAAACAGGATGGTGGCACTGCAGGGGCCAACTGACACAAGCACTGCACCGCCAGTGGCAACGAGGCAGTTGGGTGCAGGAGGTAAGGTGAACATTTTGTCCCTGGCCGCCTCAGTGGAGACCGTTAGTTTAGGAATGTTGCAGGCTCGGTTGGGAGGACTTCTTGAAGGCGACCAATGACTGAGAATGTGACAGGGAATCTGGGAGGATGCTTGGAAACAGTTGATTAGGCCACCTAAGGCAAAGAAGGTGTCGGACAGATGCGGTCGGAACTCCTGGATAGCTCTGGTCAAGGGAGCAGTTATCTTACTGCCTTTGGTTGCACCCTTCAAGTAAAGGCTGCAGGTTTGAATCTTGTGGGAGGTCAGGGGTCACCAGATCCGAACTTAGGATCGCAAATCCGGTGCTTACACAAGATAGTTGAGTTCAGGGCAGGTCCTCTGGGCTCTGGGGTCTGCTGTTGTGGGACATACCGGTTTCTTTGTGTAGGCAGGTTGCAGTTGGGACAGGCCAGTAGGGCTGGAGCCAAGTCAGTTGATGTCCTTGGTATCTTCCTGGGTCAGCACAGATGTTTGGTCCTTTTTCTTTCTTCCTCAAATCTGAGGAGGCAAGGTTCGGTGTTGCCCCTAAACACTACATTTAGCTGTGGTAATTGGATATGTAGGTTGGGACCAATGGCCCCTTCCTTGGGCGGGGTACACCCCCTGTTATGTTATTTTAATTGATTTGTAAAGCGCATGGCTACCCCAGCAATGGAGCATCCCAAGGCTAGATCCAGATTGCAGAGGGGAGATTGGACACAAGCTTAGGCCGGAAAGAGCCAGGTCTTCACAGTCTTTCTAGAAGACCAGTGATTCTGAATGTTCCTGATGGTCACCAGGAGGGCTTTCCAAAGGCCCGGCGCCATTGTTTAGAATGAGCACCCTCCTGCTCTTCTGAGTAGGGGAACACAAGCCAGGTGAAGGTCCCCAGAGCGCAACTCACAGCGTGGGACATACATAGATTGTACATTGGATAGGATAGTGGCGCTTAGAAGGTAAGGATTCTGTGAGCAATGCACAACATCTTAAAGTGGATTCTCTTGTCCACAGTTGCCACTGTGATTTAAGAATGAGTTTTGACACCGAGCATGCTTTGGGGAGAGCTAAAAGAGCTCACGCTGCAGCATTTTGAACCCTCTTTAATCGTTGAATTCCAGATTTGTTAACACCCAGATACAAAGAATTGCAATAATCCAGTCTCGAAGTATAGAGGACTGGATAATGATCCGGCATGTTTGTGGGTCAAAGAACCCTAGCAGAGGCTTAAGCCTTCGTAGAAGTCCAAAGCAGACACCTGCACCTTCTTTTATCTGTGCTTCATAGGACAGTACACTGTCTACCAAGACACCAAGATTTTTTACAGCCTCCTTTGGCAGGCAGGTTGACCGAAGTGAAGCGGGCCCCCACTGCTGGCACCATATATGAGTATCTCTTCCTAGAAGAGGAATCTCAGATTTGTAGGCATTAAGGTGCAGACAGTTAGCCAACATCCAGTCTGAAATGGCCACCATATCATTGTGAAATTTGGTCAGATTCTGGTTGGAGTTGTTGGAGAAGGAAATGACAAGCCGAGTGTCATCAGCATAAGATACCAAAGACTCCCCTCTGTCTTTCTCTACCACCGCAAGGGGTTGTATATAAATAGTAAAAAGTGTGGGGCTCAGTGTTGATCCTTGGGGTACTCCATGATGTACTATGTACTCCTGAGAACAGTTCGGGGGAGGATTAGCCTGAAATTATCTGTTTAGGAAGTTAGGATCCCTTTGCATGGTTACCCACATGTATTGCCTGGCGCTAAGCTGTATTTGACTAATCTGACTGGGATCCTACTAATCAGGACCCCAGTCTATCTGCTTTCTCCCGAAATTGTTTTGTTCGGTACTTAGGTACACCCCAGATTGGATACTGGTGTACCTTTATAAATCCCTAGTATATGGTACCCATGTACCCAGGGGATAGATATCCCAGAGGTCTCCCATGGGCTGAAGCATGTATTATGCCAGCCATGAGAGACCATTCAAAATGGAACTACAGGCCTGCTATTGCAGCCTGTGTAAATTGGTGCTAGCACCACTTACTAAAGATATAGGTTTCCTATATCTAAAGTCACTGTACTTAAAACCTATGTAACCTCTCTAGCAGGCCTTTGCAATCCTGAAGACAGGGTGCTTGGTTCTAATTGAGAGGGTGCCCCTGCATGAGCAGGACACCCCTGCAGCATATGGAGTCCATTCTCCCGGGTTGTCAGTGAAGCAGACATGTACTGTGTAGAGGGGCACCATGTAATTTCCCAATGACCATCTAGAAACTGGCTGAAACAAATCCTATCATGTTTGGTATCATACATGTTGAAATCATACCCCAACACCATAAACAGTGTGGAAGGTATGATTCCAAGCACTGAAGGAGCCATCCGTTAGGCTCTCACTGTTCCCGGTACCAGCCTTCTTGAGCCGGACAGCACAAAATGGTTGCTACCGACTAGAGACACAATTTTGCCCTCCTGCTGCTGAGCCAAGCATGTACAGGGAAAGGCAGAACTATAGGCATCCTGTCACAGGGAGGTGTGAAGACCTCCAAGACAGGATTTAGTGTATTGGGATGGGGTGGGGGTGCTTGCCAGAGCCACTCAGTCTGCATGTGTGGCACATTTGGTGTCCCTGTGCATAGTCCAGTTCATGCCAGTCCTGTGAGCCATTGGCTCCTGCTCTGGTGTGAAAATAGACAACGGACATGTGTATAACCCCCACCTGTCCAAACCCCTTGGAGGGTCCCCTGAATCGTCCCAACACTCCATATGGTACTTAAGGACTTACCTGGGTGTAGGTTCCTAGATTTGTCATTGGATAAGGTTCAAATCATACAACACTTCTACTTCTACCGTCTGGGCACTCTGGACTTCACTGGTGTACGTTTGGGCCTGACTTTTTCTCCCTTCTAGTCTGCTGCATCGTCTATGCCTGTGCATCACACAGGAACCTTCAAAGGCTTGTGAAGCATCAAATACACTTGAAGGAATCTCCCTTAGAGTGAAAAGAGTCACTTCCTTGCATTCGCAGGCACCACAACTAAGTCAATCGGTCTGCTGATCCTGAGCTCCTCTAAACTCCAAAGACTCTGCAACACGGTTGGGTGTTTTCCACAGCTCCTGAGTCCTGCCCTACCCCCTCAGTAAATTTGAGGTCAGTATCCCCTGTGGGGCTTGCAATAGCCAAACCCCTGTGCGTCAACTTGTAGTTGCAAAGACTTCTTGACTTCTTTCCAAGGAGATCTTCGGGCTCCAAGTAGCTCCAACTTTGAGAACCGTCAGTGACCAGAATCTTCAGCCACACCAGATTGTGTGCATCATGGCCTGCATCTTTTGGTGAGGTGCTTGAGGTCCTCTTGAGACCCCAGTGCCTCTGGCCTGTGGGTCCACTTGAGGGTCACACTTGTTTATTTTGAGCTCCTCTGATTGCTTGGGCCTGCCCTGACTACCCTGCTCTTGGTGAGTCCCCTGGACCTTGCTGGTCCCGACGTTGCTCCTTCTTCGATTCCTGCATTGGTTGTATTTGACATGGCTTGTTGGTGCTCCCGCCAGACACTGACCACTCAGCACTCAACTTCCTTCATTGGACAGCTCCTGCGTGGCTCTGGGTCCTTTTCAGTGTCACCTGGTCCTCACAGTTGCAGAGTTAAGGTCATTGTTGTCCATCCTGCAACACCCAACTTTCTAGGGCATTTGTCTTCTAAGTCTCCTGGTCACTTCTGAGTGACATAGACTCAGTCCCCTCTGCTCACAGGTACCTCTTATCTAGAATCCAATGACACTTTCTCCTTCTGCAACAGTGGCACTTTCTTGAAGTTCTCCATTGGATTCGATGGTGGTTTCCAACACCACTTCACACGTATGCACGGGCTTCCCTGGTGTATGTTACGTGGGTACTAGTGTATCCACGGGTGGGGTGGCTCTCCAACTTCTGTCTTCCACAGGGTTTCTTCAGGGTCCAATAGGATGGGCTCTTAACCTTTAAAAATCCAACAGTGACTTACACGTAGAGTTGTACGGAGCACGCAGTCATGTTCCCACACGGCACATGCTGTCTGTGAGGTCTCTATCTACTCACCTTGTGTGGTTTCTTGGGGTCCCAGCACTTCTTTGTGCTCTCGACCTTGTCTTGACCTAAGTCATGGTTCTTATACTACTTTCTAAGTATATGGTTTGGTCCCCCCCTTGGGCCCACTGTGTATTCTGTGCTATTTACTGGGTTTCTCTGCTAAAGTAATGTGTGCATTGTGCATATCTCCAAGTAGGAGATATTTCTATGTGTTAGAGAGTATTATATAATAAATACATATTTTTATAAATACCTTGTGTGGTTCTTTTTCACTTATTCTGTACTATAAGATTGCATTCTGGTAAAACAAGCTGCTTTACACTCCTTATGGACTAAGCCTGAAGGATGCTCTCCACAGCTACCACTTAGAGAGTTTTCTAAGGTTGTCTATGACCTCTTAAATCACTATTAGCATTGTCTGGACTGGTTCAAGGTGCCCACTTACATTAGTGGACATCATATACAAGGCCAGCTTCTCACATTGGTGTGCAACGGTTGGGATTCAAGCCTGCATTGTGTTGTGAGACAAAGCTTTGTGATGATTAATTGAAAAACCATCTCTAATACTAGAAACATATATTATATCAATTCAATTCAATTCAAATAATCTTTATTTCGATCGTTTGAGATCATAAAAGATGTACAAGTAAACAAGCATTAAATCATTAAAAAAATTTAAAAATAGAATCATCAATTTTAAAATTCGAGAAATCGTTGTCCACAATTGCAAAATACATTCTTGGGTTAGATTAAGAACTAATTAATCGTGCCGCATTGGAGTCCCTATAATTCTTGCACGTGATCTCCACATTGCCGTCAAAAATTTCGCCATTACGAACACAGTTGGAGCTGTAAGGTCAGTTTTGAGCACTCTGTAGGCTGGGGCATAAGTTCGAAAGCCCAAGTTCCTTAAGTAAGGGACCAGCCAATAGCTCCTAGTTTTACTGTAGGCTTTGCAGAACAAGACCACATGTAGGTCACTTTCCAGCTTGTAATTGCACGCTGGGCAGTTGCCGGAGTCTTGGTTACCATCCCAAGTTTTGGTGAAGGACCTCAAAGGGAGAGAGCCGTATCTCCATTGCAGAAAGATCTTTCTTACGTACACAGGGGACATAGTGTCTAAGACATATTCAGGACTGTAAGAGTCTTTTACTTTGGTGAATATATCGGTTAGAGAACCTTCCCGAATTGAGCTCATAGATATTTGTAACATAAGGCTATAGAACAGTTTGGAAAGTTCTTTCCTCGGGAGCCTTACAGTCATTAGATCAGGATTATATCACAGCTCTGGGACTCCGAGGGTCATACACATGTCCCTAATGTACTTGAGCCATGGAATTTTAGTCACTTGTATTGATCTGAGGAGCTCCTGTAATTCGCTTCTGTATTGGCCCAAATCCTGGCTGCTCCACAACCGCCTCCAGTAAGTCAAGGGTTTGAGGCTCAGTTCTTCGGTAATTGGGCGCAATGCCAAGTCCATTCTCAAGGGGAGTAGGGGAGTACTCAAAGGAAGGGCCGCCAATTGTCTGATAAAATTGTTCTCTGCAACCTATATAGTTTGTAGCGATGTGTGTCCCCATAGCTCAGCCCCATAGGTGATGCCTGTTTGTGCTTGGGCTTTATAAATGTGTATTGCAGGTGCCAGTGGGCGAAGGGAGGATTTTTTAGCAATTCTAGTGATAGCACCAGCCCTCATATAATATAAGCTTAGAATAGTAAGTTCTACTGAACTTAGGGTTGGGTAAGTCAAGGGTTTAGCATCCCTTTTCTACTACCTCAGGGAGTTTAGTTTCCACTAGGTTAGGTAGGCGCAACACCACACACACCTATTATGTCTTCTAAAGGACTACAGACAGTCATCTAGACAGTTGCTAGACAGTCAACTTTTGTTCTAAGATCTGAAAGCACTGTTTCCCTCTAGAAAGTTGTAAACAGGAAACAGTGCCAATACCCAACGCCTCCTAGAGGTGTTACTGTTAGATGACCTCAGGAATACCAGTGGGTCAGATGAACAGGAGAACATGGGTGGGCTTGGGAATGAAGACAGGCCAGGAGGGAACCCTTCTTTGACCTTGAATCAAACCCTGACCAGGAGGAGACAAATGACTCCCATCTGGATAACATAGATCTCCCAGAGGATACTGAAGGTGGCCTTGAGGAGGCCCCCTTTGTTCCTCCTGGGAGAGTGCAGAGTTGACTAAGGAGGTCTAGATCCTCCTCTGCAGAATCTAAAGGCTCCGGACAGTCAGTAAGGACCATAACTAGAAAGAGGGAGAACTCTTTGGATAGGGAATACCAACTTCTTGAACTTGAGATAGCTAGGCTTAGGCTCCGGTAAGATCAGTTGGCCCTTGACAAGGAGTCACTAGAAATCCAAAAAGCTAGAAATAAAATTAGGACTACAGTCCCATGGTGGCAGCAACAAGGTCCCTAGAGTTAGAGAAACTTCTTTTGACCATAGGAACCTGAACAAGATAGTCCCTCCCTACCATGTTGGGGATGACATCCACAAAAGGATAACTGATCTATAAAGGGCCTGCAAAGTACAGAGGGCCCCTCAAAAGCAGTGAGCAGTTATCTTGGAGCTCGTCTTTGCTAACAAAGGTAGAGATCATCTCCTCACTGTTAGAGAAGAAGATGGTAACAATTACTCAGTTCTGAAGAGTGCACTCATGTATGGGTTTGGCTTAACCACTGAACAGTACAGGATTAGGTTCAGAGACACCCAGAAGGCACACACACAGGACAGGGTAGATTTTATGGACATTGCTATTAAGGCTCTGGAAGTCTGGCTTCATGCAAGCAGCAAGGTACAGGACTACCAAGAATTGTACAATTAGATTATGAGGCAGCAGATCCTTAATAGTTGTCAGAACCAGCTTTGCACCAGTACCTGCTGGACTCAGATCTGACCTCTCCCCAAGAATTGGGAAAGAAGGCAGATAAATGGGTCAGAACCAGAGTTACACAAGGAATCAGGGTGGTAGTGGTGACCAGAATAAAGATACTTCCAAAACCCAAGAGAAAGGTGGGGATACATCTTAAGATAAGTCCTCTGAAGGTCCCCAACAATCTTCCACTGGGGGTGGGTCTCAAACTCCTTCTTTCCCTGGAAAGAAACCTTATAGCTTCGTTTGTAAAAAGCAGGGCCACAAGAAATGTGATTCTGAGTTCCCCAAAGCCAGCACTGAGGAAAATATTCCTCCTGCTAATACAAAACATCCTAGTACTCCAAGTAGCAATCACCCAGGGAGTAGTAGCACCCGTAAAGGATTATATGGGTTCTCATGGGGTACTGAGGTGAATACTGGCCTAGTTAGATCCCCCACACAGGCCACCTTAGTCTGTGACGATGGCCTGGGCTTTGTCACTTTTACTGTAAGTCCCAATACCTTGGGTAAGTACAGACAGGAGCCTCTGATCAATGGTCAGAAAGCTATAGCCTGTAGAGATACAGTAGCTAATGCCACCATGGTGATAGGAAAACTAGTGTCCCCCCTTCAGATTCTACCTGAGTACCAGTACCAGGTAACCAGCACTGATGGTGTTAGAACTGATTACCCTATGGTCATAGTCAAAGTCAGCCGGGGAGGGGTCACTGGCCCTAAAAGGGTTACAGTGCCTGTAGATTTCCTCTTGGGAGATGATCTAGAAACTTCAGCTTAGGCTGAAGTAGAGCTTGACAGCCTATCTAGAAATGACAGACCTCTCTGAGAAGGTTTGTGAGACCCTGAGGGCCCCAGTCCACCACAGAGAAATTTAGGAGCAATGGAGTCTAAAAGAATGCCCACTCTGCTCCACCAGAGAGCACATGGGAGGATGGAAAGTCTTCTCCCCCCAGACTTCAGGTGAGGGTCAGCCTCCTCAGGGAACTGATCCTATCCCTTGTGAAGAAACTGATACATAGGAGGTCAGACTAATCCTGGCAGAGCCACTGAGGGCAGGGGAATCTTCCAAGGAGGTACCCAGTGTGGAGCATGTATCCTGCCCCTCTCTACCCAGCCTTGGCCAGCCTAGGGCTGCATAGGTCAGGGTTGTCAGTGGGCCCCATAGGGCCCACTGCCAAGAGGAACCCCCACACCCACAGAGTAGGGTACCCAACTGAGTAGTACTAGCAAGGGGTTGACCCCTTGGAATAGATACTGGATAGTCATGCAGAAAAAGGCCTTAATGGTGGCCTGTGCTCTTAGGAAAATGATACCAACCCTATTAGGGCCTTGCTTACTTGATCAGACACCACACCAGCCTCTTTCTTGGTTCCAACAGATGGCAGAAAGACACCCCAAACCTTTGAGAAGAACCAAGACCCTACAGGGGAAGGAATTCTCAGTGGACCATAGGATAGGGTGTATCCATGCAAGTGCAGGACCTTCCTTATATGGCCACTTATCTCCTTTCGCTTGGCAGGGTTATGTAGGAAGGATGGATCCTTCTGCATGGTTACCCCCACTTTTTGCATGGTGCCAAGCTGTATTTGACTAGTCTGACTGAAATCCTACTAATCAGGACCCCATTCTATCTGGCTACTCTCTAAATTTTGATGTTCAGTACTCATGTACACCCCAGATTGGATATAAGTCCCTAGTATATGGTACCCATGTGCCCACCAGAGCATAGGTACACCAGAAGTCTCCTATGAGCTGAAGCATATATTATGCCACCAATGAGAGACCATCCAAAATTGAACTACAGGCCTGCCATTGCAGCCTGTGCAAGGTGGTGCTAGCACCATTCACTAAAGATATAGGTTCCCTATATCTCGGGTCACTGCACTTAAAACTTATGAGTCACCCCTCTAACAGGCTTTTGCAATCCTGAAGGCTGTGTGCTTGGTTTTAAGTGAGAGGGTGCCCCTGCATGAGCAGGACACCCCTGCAGCCTACGGAGTCCACTCTCCAAGGTTGTCAGTGAAGCAGCCACATACTATATAGAGGGGCACCGAGTAATTACGTGATGACCGTCTCGAAAGTAGCTGCAACAATACCTATCATGTTTGGTATTAAACATATTGGAATCATACCCCACACTGTAAACGGTGTGGGAGGTTTGATTCTAAGCACTTTAAGACCCATCCGTTAGGCTCTCAGTGTTCCCGGTAACAGCCTTCTTGACCCGGACAGCACAAAATGGTTTCTGTCGACCATGATGCTGCCCTCCTGCTGCTGAGCCAAGCTCGAGCAGGGGAAGGCTTAACAATAGGCATTCTGGCACAGGATTTAGTGTATTGGAATGAGGTGGATGAGCTTGCCAGTGCCACTCATCCTGCATGAGGGGCACATTTGTTGTCCCTGTGCATAGTCCAGTTCTAACCAGTCCTGGGAGCCATTGGCTCCCACTCTGGCACAGAATTAGACAAAGGACATGGGAATAACCCATCCCCTGTCCAGACCCTCCCCTTGGAGGGTCCCCTGAATCTTCCAAACCCTTTCCCTAGGGTACTTAAGGGCTTACCTGGGTGTAGGTCCCTAGATTCGTCATGGGATAGTAACCAGATCAGACCCCACTTCTACTTCTACAGTCTGGGCACTCTGGACTTGACTAGACTTCGTTTGGGCCTGACTTCATCTCCCTTCCACTCTGCTGCATCGTCTGGGCCTGTGCATCATACATGAACCTTCCAAGGTCTGTGAAGCATCAAATACACTTGAAGGAATTTCCTTTGGAGTGAAGGAATCACTCCCCTGCATTCCCAGACACCACAACTAAGTCGAACGGTCTGCTGATCCTGAGCTACTCCAGGCTCCAAAGGCTATGCACACAGTTGGTGGTTTTTCCAAGCACCTAAGGCTTGCCCTGCCCTCTCACCAAGTTTGAGGCCAATATCCTTCATGGGCGTTGCAATAACTGAACCCCTGTGCACAAGGTCAACTTGCAGTTGCAAAGGCTTGTTGACTTATTTCTGAAGAGATCTTCGGGCTCCAAGTAGCTTCAACCTTGAGCACCTTTAGTGACCAGAATCTTCTGCCACATTGCATTGTGTGCATTGTGGCCTGCATCTTTTGGTGAGCTGTCTGAGGTCCTCTCGCGACTCCCGTGCCTACGGCCTATGGGCCCACTTATGTGTAACACTTGTTTCTTTTGGGCTCCCCTAATGCTCTGGACCTGCCATGTCTCTCCTGCTTTTGGTGAGTCCCCTTGACTTTGAGAGTTGTACGGAGCATGTTGTCGTATTCCCACACTGCACGCGCTCTTTTTGGGGTCCCTATCTACTCACCTTGTGTGGTTCCTTGAAGTCCCAGTACTTCAATACCCTCTCGACCTTGTCTTGACCCCAATATTCATTTCCTACCACTTTTTTTTAGTATATAGTTTGGTCCCCCCTGGGGCCCACTGTGTAATCTGTGCTATTTACTGTGTTTCTTTGCTAAAGTATTGTGTGCATTGTGCATATCTCCAGGTATGAGATATTTCTATGAGTTAGAGAGTATTATATAATAAATACATATTTATTATATAATACTTTTGTGGTTCTTTTTTCACTGAATCTATACTATAAGATTGCATTCCAGTAAAAACAAGCTAGGGTACACTCTTTCTGGACTAAGCTTGAAGGCTGTTCTCAACATCTATGAATTACAGAGCTTTATAGGGTCGTCTAAGACCTCTTAAATCCCCATAAGGGTGTCTGGATGGATCACTGACATAATATCGACAGACAAAATTTCGACCTACCAAAATATTGAGGTAAAAATATCGAATGCCAGAATATCGACTGCCTATCTACAAACAGGTAAGTACAAAAATATCGACTCCAAATATCAATTGTAAAAAATATAGACTGTCAAAATAACTAATTTTTTAAAAGTCTTAAAATTAATTTAAAAGTAATATAATAATACAAATTTATATCCCCACTCCCAAGAGCGCAACAGTAGGAAAAGCGTTGGATAGCGTAGGGGTAAAAATTACTATTCCCACTCCAGAGAGTGCAACAGTAGGGAAAGCATTGGATAGTGTAGGGGTAAAAATTACTATTCCCACTCCAGAGAGTGCAACAGAAGGGAAAACGTTGAATAGCGTAGGGGTAAAAACTACTATTGCCACTCCTGTGAGTACAAAAGTAGGGAAAGTGTTGGATATCGTAGGGGTAAAAATTACTATTCCCACTCCATTGAGTACAACAGTAGGGAAAGTGTTGAATAGCAATGGGGTAAAAATTACTATTCCAACTCCAGAGAGTGCAACAGTAGGGAAAGCTTTGGATAGTGGGAGGGTAAAAATTACTATTCACACTCCGGAGAGCGCAACAGTAGGGAAAGCGTTGGATAGCGTAGGGGTAAAAATTACTTTTCCCACTCCAGAGAGTGCAACAGTATGGAAACCGTTGGATAGCAAAGGGGTAAAAATGACAACTCCCACTCCAGAGAGTACAACAGTAGGGAAAGCGTTGGATAGTGGGAGGGTAAAAATTACTATTCCCACTCCAGAGAGTGCCATAGTAGGGAAAGCATTGGATGGCGTAGGGGTAAAAATTACTATTCCCACTCCAGAGAGTGCAACAGTAGGGAAAGCATTGGATAGCGTAGGGGTAAAAATTACTATTCCCACTCCAGAGAGTGCAACAGTAGGGAAAGCATTGGATAGCGTAGGGGTAAAAATTACTATTCCCACTCCAGAGAGTGCAACAGAAGGGAATACGTTGGATAGCGTAGGGGTAAAAACTTCTATTGCCACTCCAGTGAGTACAAAAGTAGGGAAAGTGTTGGATATCGTAGGGGTAAAAATTACTATTCCCACTCCAGTGAGTACAACAGTAGGGAAAGTGTTGAATAGCATTGGGGTAAAAATTACTATTCCAACTCCAGAGAGTGCAACAGTAGGGAAAGTGTTGGATAGTGGGAGGGTAAAAATTACTATTCACACTCCGGAGAGCGCAACATTAGAGAAAGCGTTGGATAGCGTAGGGGTAAAAATTACTATTCCCACTCTAGAGAGTGCAACAGTAGGGAAAGCGTTGGATAGCGAAGGGGTAAAAATGACTACTCCCACTCCAGAGAGTACAACAGTAGGGAAAGCGTTGGATAGTGGGAGGGTAAAAATTACTATTCCCACTCCAGAGAGTGCCATAGTAGGGAAAGCATTGGATAGCGTAGGGGTAAAAATTACTATTCCCCCTCCAGAGAGTGCAACAGTAGGGAAAACTTTGGATAGCGTAGGGGTAAAAATTACTATTCCCACTCCAGTGAGTACAACAGTAGGGAAAGTGTTGGATAGCATAGGGGTAAAAATTAGTATTCCAACTCCGGAGAGTACAACAGTAGGGAAAGCGTTGGATAGTGGGAGGGTAAAAATTACTATTCCCACTTCAGAGAGTGCAACAGTAGGGAAAGCGTTGGATAGTGTAGGGGAAAAATTACTATTCCCACTCCAGTGGGTGCAACAGTAGGGAAAGTAAATAGTTCATATATATTTGAAAACAATTTAAATATTAATACCAATTACAAATTAATTAAAATTAATTCCCACTTTAAGATCTTATAATTAATTATTCAATTTAAAATAATAAAATTAATTTAATTACTAAAAAATAATGACCTATTAATACAAAATATTTACAAATAACAATTAATTATTAAAACATTTAAATATAATTAACCATAATTCAAAATAAATAACAATGTATATATTAATACATTTAATTAATTACACTTAAATGACTTCCCACCCAATTCCCCTATAAACCCTCAACCCACTCCAAAAATTATACACATAAAATTAACATAATTATCAATTCATTAATTAATAAAAATTAATTACCAATTAAAATTAAATATTACCAATTACAAATTAAATTACAATTAAATCTAAATAAATAACTATACCAAAAACATTATTAAATTATTTATAATTAAATTACTTCCCACCCTATTCCCCTATGAAACCCACAACCCACTCCAGAAAATAAATGAATAAAATTAACATAATTATCAATTAATAAAAATGAATTACCAATTATTTTTTAATTAATTGCCAATTAAAAAATAATAAACAATTAATTGTAAATAAATACAAATAAATTAATATATGTATTCAATTATAATTAAATTACTTCCCACCCTATTCCCCTATAAACCCACAACCCGCTCCAGAAAATAAATAAATAAAATTCACAAAATTATCAATTAATCAATTAATAAAAATTAATTACCAATTATATTTTAATTAATTCCCAATCAATAATTATTTAACAATTAATTGTACATAAATACAAATGATTGTAAATATTTAATTAATTATAATTAAATTACTTCCCTCCCTATTCCCCTATAACCCCACAACCCGCTCCAGAAAATAAATAAATAAAAATCACATAATTATAAATTAATCAATTAATACAAATTAATTACCAATTATATTTTAATTATTTGCCAATTAATAAATAATTAACAATTAATTGTACATAAATACCAATAAATTAAAATATTTAAATAAATATAATTAAATTACTTCCCACCCCATTCCCCTATAAGCCCACAGCCCGCTCCAGAATTATATTACGCAAAAATTAAATACCATAAATTGACTTAGTTACTAACCTAAAATTCGATATTGTTGTTGTCTATATTCTATCCATCTATATTTTTGTTGTCTATATTCTGTCCCTCGATATTTTTGTTGTCTATATTCTGTCCCTCGATATTTCTGTTGTATATATTCTGTCTGTTTGATATTCTGTCCATTCTATATTTTTGATTCGATATTATTGACCTTCTATTCAATATTTTTGTAGTCTATATTCTGTCTTATCGATATTCTGTCTACTTGATATTTTAAACTCGATATTTAACTACCTCGATATTTTTGTTGTCGATATTATGTCTGTATACCATCTGGACTAGTGCAAGGTGACCACTTAACGTAGTGGACATCATATACCATGCCAGCTTCTCACAATCTGCCATCAAGAAATAGCGAGAACCAGGCTAATGCACTTAGGTTGAGTGTGATCAGGGTTGAGGTGCTTCCCTCGTCTAGGGAGCCCAGCAAATGTTCAGTAACCACCAACAGGGCAGATTTCTTTTTAGCCGTGATGGTTTTACGATTTTGTGAAGAATGAAGGAGTTTAACCACATCTCCTCGCAATGAAGGCCAGTCCCCTCCCCCCACAGTTCATCAGGGAGGGTAAACTCCCCGTCAATTTCTTCCAACAACTGCCAATACCATAGGGCTACCTCTTTTCCTCCCCCTGGTCTTTGTACTAGCTGCTGCTCCAATATGCTAGCTTTCCCAAAATGCGCATCTTTGCAGCACTGGGATCTCACCCAGCTGTCCAATTGAATGTACTTAAATCTTGAAAGCCTGGGGCCAGTGCGGTCATATAACTCATCCCATGCTATTAATGATCCTTCGTTCCATAGTTGACCCCATCTTGTGATCCCGGCTTGTTCTATTGTGGAAGACAGACTGTCTCTCAAACATAGTGGTCGACCAGGCGAGTCCCAAATTGGGGCAAAGTTAGAATAGTAGGACAGCCCCAATCTCTTTCTGATGGTAAACCAGGCCTTAGTCCATGACTGTAACATTTTTAGTTAGATTTTTTTGAAACATTTCTGACTCCCAAATTTGAACATGAACTCATCTACTGTTAGATTTTCCCCAATTAGCATAGCTCTATACATTGACCCATTAGGAAGATTGGATGGTGTATTTAAAAGCATCCTAGAGTGTGACATCTGGAAGGCCCATGCATAGTATAGTAGGTCCGGCAGAGCAAGACCTCACTTCTCCCTCCTCCTCCTCAGTTTCTTCCATGCAAGTCTAGTGGATTTATAGTTCCAAATGAAGGAGTTAATTTCTCGTTGGCATTTTTCAATCGTTTTAAAATCGAAAGCCAGGGGAATAGCATTAAAGATAAACATAAACTTTGGACGGATACACATTTTGACCAGATTGACTCTGCCCATTATAGAAAGTGGCAAGTGAGTCCAAGATTTCAGGAGCCTTTTACTCCCACTATATATTCTGTCCAAGTTAGTTTGACCAATGCTGCCCATATCTTGGGTAACTCGTATCCCGAGGTAACGCATGGAGGTTGAGATGTTTACCCCGAACTATATATCTGATATATTCCATGTCATTATTTCACTTTTACTCGAGTTAATATCATAGCCCGAGATTTGTCCAAACTCTTCAGCCCGCTTGATGACAACTGGAAATGCCTTTGCTGGATCAGATGTAAAAACCAGGATGTCATCTGCATAGAGGGCTACCCGCCTTTCCCACTCACCAAAATCAAACGATGGAATATTAACCTCCTCCCGCAAAACCTGGGCAAATGGTTCGATAGATAAGTTGAAGAGGAGGGGGAAAAGCGGGCAGCCCTGCCTTGTACCTCTGGTAATTTTAAAGGCATCCGTCAGAACCCCATTGACTAGTAACCTAGCCGACGGGGCGCCGTAAAGTTGGACTATAGTTCTACAAAAGCCTTTCACAAAGTTACATTTTTTAAGTACATCATTCAGATAGGGTCAATTGACCCTATCAAAAGCCTTAGTTGCATCTAAGGTGAGGGTAGCCAAAGGTAGGGAAAAAGCTAAGGCGATGTCTATAGCCCCTATCAAGTCATATGTTAGATCTGATAATTGTCGCACTTTGATTAATCCTTTTTGATCTTGGTGGATTATAGAGCCAATTACACTGGCCAATCTTGCTGATATAATCGTAAAAATTTTATAGTCATTGTTGAGCAGCAATATTGGTCGATATGACCCGCATTCCAGGGGAGATTTCCCTGGTTTCGGGATAAGTACAATTGTTGCTTCCCCCATGATTTTGGTGGTAGATCTCCTTGTATTAAAATGCCATTAAATAAATCCGTCAACACGGGGGCGATTACCTCTTCCAAAGATCTGTAAATCTCCCCGGGACGGATTGCTTTCCTCACCTCGGCCTCTGTTATCTCGGTTTCTAGGGATTTACTCTGTGCTGTTGAGAGTGCTGGAAGTGTGATTGCTTCCAACCATCTAGCCCATGCCTGCTGGTCATTGGGAAGATCTTCTCTATAGATCGCCTCAAAGAACTCAAAAAAGGCTTTACCATTGTCTAGGTTAGAGGATCTTGTCATGGCCTCCCCCTCTACTCTGATTTCTCTAATATATTTGAGGGCTTGGTCAGATTTTATCTTCCAAACCAAGACTTTCCCTGCGGCTTCTCCAAATTTGAATTGGGAGATCTTACTCGCTTCCCATCTTTTGTTGACTCTCTCTTGTAAAATATTTTCCAGTTGTGATTTAAGTTCGGCCAATTTTGTCTGCTCCTCTGATGTTGCTAAGGACGGGCCAATTTTTAACTCTAGTTGCTTCATGTCCTGCTTCAGGCTGGCTATCTTTTCTCTATATAATTTCCGCCTATAGGAGGCTCTGTTAGTAATCTGACCTCCTAAAAAGGCCTTAAATGCCTCCCAGACTACAGCCAAGGCTGAAGAATACAGATTTATATAAAAAAACACTGAGGACTCAGCTACCGGAAATTTAACCTCTTCTTCCTCGAGCAGAAGTGTTCGGTCAAACGACTGAGATGGTTGTTTGATCATGCTTCCAGATCTCATAATGAATGTTAAGGCAAAATGATCTGACATATGTGATGGGAGGTAATCTATCGTTTTCAAAGTGTCCTTCAAACAGTAGCTAAAAAAGGCATAGTCGATTCTAGATTTATGTTTGAAGCGGTTATTCCGAAATGACACCCCCATCTTGTTACCGACTCTTTCTCTCCACAAATCTGCCAAACCAAGTTGTGTCATGATTGTAATACGGGTTTGCCTAGATTTAATGGAGCTGCAGACTTTTGAGTTTGTTGATTTATCTAGTCTGGGGTTGAGCACGATATTGAAATCCACCATTCAGATCACCGGATCCTGGACTGATATCAACTGATTCCTAACGGCATCCAGATGTGATGGATCATCTGAGTTGGGACCGTAATAGCCCACCAGGATGCGGATCTGACCATCCAGCGAAACTCTCAGTAACAGCCATCTCCCTGTGTGGTCCTCTTTATAGCCTAGAATTTGCGCTTTTGCAGACTTTTTCTCTGTGTTTTAAATATAGTGGTGGCTCTGCTCTTAAGAGATGTGTTTCCTGGAGGACTATGATCTGCGCTTGAGAGTCTTTCAAGTATTGTAGAATACGATCTCGTCTACCTCTCACTCGCAGACCATTGACATTCCAGGACATGTACTGAACTGATGTCATGTTATAGTAACTATCTCAAGCTCCATCGCTCTTCTGTGCCCCCTTTGGCAGATTCTTGATATTAGCATGATAAAAGTCACAATTTGAAAAAAAGGACAAGCTGAAAGTCTAAAAAGGGCGGACTCTTGAGGACGTTTTACTATATTAACCTTTCTTCCCCATCTCCCCTCCCCCCCCCCCGGGAAACCCACCCCTACTTACTCTGGCTTGGTGTCTGGCCAGATTTACGCCTCCCTACAGCCTTACCCCTAGACCCCCCGCTGCTGCTGTATTTGAGGTAAGGAGCTGCTTTTGCTATGGACATAAAATAGGAACCCTTTATCGTGTCCCAGATAATGATTTTTTTTGGGGGGGGATCCGCGGCATGATCTCTTGTGGCAGAAAGGGAAGGGGAACAACGCCGAAGTACACCGCCCTGCAGGAATCTCCTCTTGCTGGTAAGGCGTCGGAGCTGGATAGGTGAGGTGGCTGACTCGGCTGAGTCAGAGGATCGGGGAGAACTCTTTTCACCACAGAGTAATGTGTTTGATTTGACCAGGGAAGGTTTGGTGCAAGTAGTGGTAAAAGCTAATATTTGCAAGTAAGGATTGCAAGGAGTAAGAACAGGAATCAAGGCAAGGGGTCTAGGTTGAACGAGAGTAAACCACAGGTCCCAGAGTGCACCTTGGGGTTGGCTTTAACGACCGGTCAGGAGTCCAAAACAAGGCTAGTCGAAACCAAGGGAGCAACTGAAAAGGAGGGAAGTAAAAATTCTAGGAAAAAAAAGTCTAAAAATAAAAATCCGAATGTACCCGGAGGTATAACTCCATCACTGTGCTCTTTCTTCAAAGTTCTACCCCAAGTGTTAGAGATCACTCAAGGTATGGCAGCAACTAGGGGAGAGGGTCTGCACCAGGATAAGCAGGGTATTTCTACTGCCGATCCTGATTTGGCTTCCACTTCTATTCCGTCTCCTGATGTGGCAGTACCCGAGGCTCCTTTAGATGGCATCCCGTTTGGCCCTTTAACAGACTCAGAGACTACTAATGTTAGTGAGGCGCCTATTTTACTAGACGAGTTGGTAGATGAGGGGAGACAATCTGCGACAACATCAGGAAAGGAGACGAAGCAGGATGGAGTAGTTCGAGGAAAAGAAGACCTGGGAGTAGGCGACACACTCGAGGCCCTGGTCAGTTCCATAGCCGCAATGAGGGAGGAGATAAGACGTGACTTTGCAGTCTCCAAAATTAATCAGAATGAAATAAGAGCATCATGTGAGGTTTTAGATCAAAAGGTGGATGGACTATGTGAAAGAACTGAAATACTGGAAAGCTCAGTGGGTCTTTTGACCTCAAATTTAGAGACTGCCAGATCTAAAATACACACCCTCCAAAGAGACAGAGAGAGTATGCGAGAACGGATCGAGGTGTTGGAAAATTACTCCAGACGTAATAACATTAAACTTTTGAAGATTCGGGAGGAAAAGGAAGGTGCTAACCTTAAAAGATTTATAACCAAGCTACTAAAAGAATCCCTCAACCTTGACGAAACAATCGAAGATCCAGACAAGGATATTCAGCGATTGCATAGAGATCCTTTCCGCCTGAACCCGGCAAGAAACAAACCTAGAAAGGTGCTAATTAACTTTTTGACATACGCACTCAAAGAAAAGATCCTAAATCTTGCCCTGAAAGCTAGAACGATGCAGGGTCCAGACTTCTCCTTTGAGATATGGTCAGACCTTTCCAAAACCACTCTTGACAGACAGTGGGAGTTGGGGCAGCGCATGGACAAATTTTGGTCATTAGGCGCAACAGTACAAATGAGGTTCCCAGCATTCCTACGGATTATGTACAATAATAAGATGCACAATATCCGTACTATACAGGATGCTGATGATTTATTAGAATCCATTCAAGATCATGCCCAGGCCCAGAGCGCAAAATAACACAGGCTTGGCCAGATTAGTATAGAGGCGCCTATATGTAAGTTTTCCCAGCTTCGTACGCCAATCAGAGTTGAAAAAAAATACTATAAACTGAAAAAAATTATAAACAAATAAACAAATCTGACATACTAAAAACAATACTTGTAAAAAAAAAAAGGGGTTATATAACCTACACCAGTTTTCGAATGGGAAAAAGGGGAAGAAAAAAAAAAAAAAAACTTAAAACAATCTAGAAACCTACAGTGATCTATTATTATACCTGTGAGATTAAACAGTCACTATTGAAGCTATTTATGGTGCTTGTTTATCTTTTTGAGGATATACTTAATTGAACTGAGAAACTACTGGGGTACACTTATGATGTAACTTGAGTTCTATGTGTATCATGTTCATAGATGTTGATCTAATGAATACCTTCCTAAGGCAATTAGTCTGCGACCATTGTTTTCTATACCGAGCATTACCCAGGTCCAAGTACTAGTATGGGTCAACCCATTATTTTGTAATGGTTCAAAATCCACAATAACCCCCTGAAGAAAACACATTGAAACAGCAGCAACATCTACGATTAACAGAATATAAAATTAATATTTTTCATTTAATTTAGGCACTTGTTTCAGGAATAATAACAAAACCTCCAGCATGATTGTATCATAAGGTAATACAAGATACAGAACTGTAACAGAATAATTACAGAAGGTTAGGATTGTTTCTCTCACACCCATGCGTATTCAAGATGGCTACACTTCTTCTGCACAATAAGATGACTGATTACATTTATACTGTTTCGCCAAATGTTCTTCAATTAATGTTATCTCCTGTCTGATTCAACAGGGAGAACACAAAGCTAACCATACACCCAAAATAGTCTCTGGCTACTGTTTATCAATTATTATAGCCATGTAATAACTTTTTTATGTAACAAAGCACTTCCTAACTAACAAAGGCCCTCACATTTTTCGTTTTTGGACTTCCAATCTGACTAAACGTCCTCCTAAATGGATTAGGAGTATTGCATTTTGTAGGGGCCAATACTATTATGCCTCTTGCCCTAAGGCGGTATAAAGCAGGAATATCGACGGGATAATATCGACTACCATAAATATCGAGGTAAGAATATCGACTTGCAAAAATATCGTAGTTGTAAATATCATTGTAGTAAATATCGTTTTTTTAGAATGACAAAAATATCGTCAAAATAAAATATTGTTGAATAGAATATCGTTAAGGAAAATATTGTTGTATATAATATCGACAAAATAATCGAATGTGTTATATAAGTGTCTAAAAGTATGTATTATGTTTAAATAATTAATAAAAAATGTCTATTAGTATTATTATGTGTATAAAAAAAATTAAAAAATATAATAATAGTAAAAATTCTAGGAGCGGGTTATTGGTATTATAGGGGATAAGGGTGGGTAGTAATTTAAAAATGTAGTGTAAATAATTTGTATTGAATACTAACAATATTGAAATTTTTTTAAATTTTAAATTTGAAATGTGAAATTTCAATTTTGAAAAATAATTTTTTTTTTTTAATTTAATTTTATATAAAACCATTTTTAGTAGCGAGTTGTTGTTGATACAGGGGATAAGAGTGGGTAGTATATTATAATAAGTGATATGAAATGCAAATTTAAATGTAAATAATGTAAAATTAGAAAACACAATTTTAAGTTTTCTTGGGTTTCAATTTTATGTATTATGTAAAAAATTTCTGATAAAGTGTGTGATTAATGTAATATAATGTCCATAAAAAATTAAATGTTTGAAAAAAACCGAAATTTAAATATTTTAATTTTGAAAATTTAATTTTGAAATCGAAATTTTCTCAATTAATAATATTTAAATAAGTTATTTGTTTAATATTTTATTTATCTGTTTTTGGTTATAATATATGATAAGAATTATTAAAAAAATATCTAAAAAATAGAAAGATAAATAAAGTTTTAAATTTAATGTGAAAATAATTATAATTTCAAAATTAAAAAAATATTTGTTATTGTTATTATAAAATTAGAATATTGTATAGTTGGAATGTAATAGTTCATTTTGTAGTATCATAGATAATAGTTGTTAGTTATATATATTTAAAGTGTTGTTATTTTATTAGAAGACCATAAATGTGTTTTTGTACTGTCCAGCATTTTACAGACTTAAGTTTAATTGGAGTTAGAATAGTAAATTATTATGGTTTACAGTCCTGCACTTTCTCTGACTTATGTTGGATTGGAGTTAGAATAGCAAATTATTATGGTTTACTATCCAGCACTTTCCCTGAGTAATGTTATATTTGCAGTTAGAATAGTAAATTATTATGGTTTACTATCCAGCACTTTCCCTGAGTAATGTTATATTTGGAGTTAGAATAGTAAATTATTATGATTTACTGTCCAGCACTTTCCCTGACTTATGTTGGATTGGAGTTAGAATAGTAATTTATTATACTTTATTATCCAGCACTTTCCCTGAGTAATGTTATATTTGGAGTTAGAATAGTAAATTATTATGGTTTACTGTCCAGCACTTTCCCTGACTTATGTTGGATTGGAGTTAGAATAGTAAATTATTATGGTTTACTGTCCAGCACTTTCCCTGACTTATGTTGGATTGGAGTGAGAATAGTAAATTATTATGGTTTACTATCCTGCACTTTCCCTGACTTATGTTGGATTGGAGTTAGAATAGTAAATTATTATGGTTTACTGTCCAGCACTTTCCCTGACTTATGTTGGATTGGAGTTAGAATAGTAAATTATTATGGTTTACTGTCCAGCACTTTCCATGACTTATGTTGGATTGGAGTGAGAATAGTAAATTATTATGGTTTACTATCCTGCACTTTCCCTGACTTATGTTGGATTGGAGTTAGAATAGTAAATTATTATGGTTTACTGTCCAGCACTTTCCCTGACTTATGTTGGATTGGAGTTAGAATAGTATATTATTATGGTTTACTGTCCAGCACTTTCCCTGACTTATGTTGGATTGGAGTGAGAATAGTAAATTATTATGGTTTACTATCCTGCACTTTCCCTGACTTATGTTGGATTGGAGTTAGAATAGTAAATTATTATGGTTTACTGTCCAGCACTTTCCCTGACTTATGTTGGATTGGAGTTAGAATAGTAAATTATTATGGTTTACTATCCAGCACTTTCCCTGAGTAATGTTATATTTGGAGTTAGAATAGTAAATTATTATGGTTTACTGTCCAGCACTTTCCCTGACTTATGTTGGATTGTAGTTAGAATAGTAAATTATTATGCTTTATTATCCAGCACTTTCCCTGAGTAATGTTATATTTGGAGTTAGAATATTAAATTATTATGGTTTATTGTCCAGCACTTTCCCTGATTTATGTTGGATTGGAGTTAGAATAGTAAATTATTTTGGGTTTTATCTTGCACTTTCCTTGCGTAATTTTATATTTGGAGTTAGAATAGTACATTATTATGGTTTACTGTCCAGCACTTTCCCTGACTTATGTTGGATTGGAGTTAGAATAGTAAATTATTATGGTTTACTGTCCAGCACTTTCCCTGACTTATGTTGGATTGGAGTTAGAATAGGAAATTATTATGGTTTACTGTCCAGCACTTTCCCTGACTTATGTTGGATTGGAGTTAGAATAGTAAATTATTATGGTTTACTGTCCAGCACTTTCCCTGACTTATGTTGGATTGGAGTTAGAATAATAAATTAATATGGTTTACTGTCCAGCACTTTCCCTGACTTATGTTGGATTGGAGTTAGCATAGTAAATTATTATGGTTTACTGTCCAGCACTTTCCCTGACTTATGTTGGATTGGAGTTAGAATATTAAATTATTATGGTTTACTGTCCAGCACTTTCTCTGACTGATGTTGGATTGGAGTTAGAATAGTAAATTATTATGGTTCACTATCCAGCACTTTCCCTGACTTATGTTGGATTGGAGTTAGAATAGTAAATTAATATGGTTTACTGTCCAGCACTTTCCCTGACTTATGTTGGATTGGAGTTAGAATAGTAAATTATTATGCTTTATTATCCAGCACTTTCCCTGAGTAATGTTATATTTGGAGTTAGAATATTAAATTATTATGGTTTATTGTCCAGCACTTTCCCTGATTTATGTTGGATTGGAGTTAGAATAGTAAAATATTATGGTGTATTATCCAGCACTTTCCTTGAGTAATGTTATATTTGGAGTTAGAATAGTACATTATTATGGTTTACTGTCCAGCACTTTCCCTGACTTATGTTGGATTGGAGTTAGAATAGTAAATTATTATGGTTTACTGTCCAGCACTTTCCCTGACTTATGTTGGATTGGAGTTAGAATAGGAAATTATTATGGTTTACTCTCCAGCACTTTCCCTGACTTATGTTGGATTGGAGTTAGAATAGTAAATTATTATGTTTTACAGTCCAGCACTTTCCCTGACTTATGTTGGATTGGAGTTAGAATAATAAATTATTATGGTTTACTGTCCAGCACTTTCCCTGAGTAATGTTATATTTGGAGTTAGCATAGTAAATTATTATGGTTTACTGTCCAGCACTTTCCCTGACTTATGTTGGATTGGAGTTAGAAAAGTAAATTATTTTGGGTTTTATCTTGCACTTTCCTTGCGTAATTTTATATTTGGAGTTAGAATAGTACATTATTATGGTTTACTGTCCAGCACTTTCCCTGACTTATGTTGGATTGGAGTTAGAATAGTAAATTATTATGGTTTACTGTCCAGCACTTTCCCTGACTTATGTTGGATTGGAGTTAGAATAGGAAATTATTATGGTTTACTGTCCAGCACTTTCCCTGACTTATGTTGGATTGGAGTTAGAATAGTAAATTATTATGGTTTACTGTCCAGCACTTTCCCTGACTTATGTTGGATTGGAGTTAGAATAATAAATTAATATGGTTTACTGTCCAGCACTTTCCCTGACTTATGTTGGATTGGAGTTAGCATAGTAAATTATTATGGTTTACTGTCCAGCACTTTCCCTGACTTATGTTGGATTGGAGTTAGAATATTAAATTATTATGGTTTACTGTCCAGCACTTTCTCTGACTTATGTTGGATTGGAGTTAGAATAGTAAATTATTATGGTTCACTATCCAGCACTTTCCCTGACTTATGTTGGATTGGAGTTAGAATAGTAAATTATTATGGTTTACTGTCCAGCACATTCCCTGACTTATGTTGGATCGGAGTTAGAATAGTAAATTATTATGGTTTACTATCCAGCACTTTCCCTGAGTAATGTTATATTTGGAGTTAGAATAGTAAATTAATATGGTTTACTGTCCAGCACTTTCCCTGACTTATGTTGGATTGGAGTTAGAATAGTAAATTATTATGCTTTATTATCCAGCACTTTCCCTGAGTAATGTTATATTTGGAGTTAGAATATTAAATTATTATGGTTTATTGTCCAGCACTTTCCCTGATTTATGTTGGATTGGAGTTAGAATAGTAAAATATTATGGTGTATTATCCAGCACTTTCCTTGAGTAATGTTATATTTGGAGTTAGAATAGTACATTATTATGGTTTACTGTCCAGCACTTTCCCTGACTTATGTTGGATTGGAGTTAGAATAGTAAATTATTATGGTTTACTGTCCAGCACTTTCCCTGACTTATGTTGGATTGGAGTTAGAATAGGAAATTATTATGGTTTACTCTCCAGCACTTTCCCTGACTTATGTTGGATTGGAGTTAGAATAGTAAATTATTATGTTTTACAGTCCAGCACTTTCCCTGACTTATGTTGGATTGGAGTTAGAATAATAAATTATTATGGTTTACTGTCCAGAACTTTCCCTGAGTAATGTTATATTTGGAGTTAGCATAGTAAATTATTATGGTTTACTGTCCAGCACTTTCCCTGACTTATGTTGGATTGGAGTTAGAAAAGTAAATTATTATGGTTTACTGTCCAGCACTTTCTCTGACTTATGCTGGATTGGAGTTAGAATAGTAAATTATTATAGTTTACTGTCCAGCACTTTCCCTGACTTATGTTGGATTGGAGTTAAAATAGTGATTTATTGTTGAATACTCTGAAGTATTTTAAATGAGTTATGTTTTACATGTATTTTATTTTATATGATTTTATTTAAATTTAAAAATATATTTCTTTAAAAAAATATATTTTAAAGTTATAATATTAATATATGTAATGTTGTAATATTATTTTAAAAAATAAACAATTAATAATTTTTTAAACATTTTTACATACATATCACAAGTTTCAACATTTATTAAGTAAAATAGTTATTTAGTTTTGTACAAGAATTTTTTATTCATACTTTCATTTGTTGATGCAAACATTTATATAATTTGAATACAAATTTAACAAATTATTTGTTTACAATTTACATTGCAATTTTTGCCATATATACATTTTTATATTACATTAATTAGTATATTACATTTTAATTTTAGTTATTAAAATTTATTATGTTAAATAATTTACATGTAATTGTATTTTCCAAAAATATGTACATTAATAGTGCATGTTTTTGTACATTACAAAAAAATGTAACAATCAGAAACATATTTTAATATACAATAATTAATTAATACATAATTATATTAAAAATATTATTGTATATTTTACATTATTCATATGTTTTTTCAGAATAATAAGAACATTATTAGTAAACATGAAAAAAAAATGCTATTTATCACAATTTTTGGGGGAAAAAATGGGTATTTAGTCCTATTTTTGTTTTTATTCTGCTGCCATTTTGTTTTTGGAACTTCACTTTTTAGTCTATCGACATCGTTATTTGGGTCATTTCAGAAAACGGAACCTCGCGGTTGGGAGCTGCTTCGTGTTGGTGAAGGTAAGTTTATTTTACATTATTTTAACTACATTTTAAGGTATTTGAGAGCTAGTTGTAGTGTGTACGTGTCGATATGTGTTGTGATTTACAGTTTATGTGATAAGTACGTGTTATTTCAGGTCGTTATTGATAACGTACTTTGTTAGGTATTTCTAATGAAACTAAGGTTTATGTATTGTATTAATGGATTACTTCAGGTGTTTTCCTATGTTTCATATGTTATGTTTAGGCTTTGTGTATTTCGTATGTATTGTGGGTGGGTTTTGTTTGTATTTATTTACAGGTGTTCGTTTTGGTGAGCAGATGGATTTTATCTCATTTCTTTTTTT
This sequence comes from Lissotriton vulgaris, assembly GCF_964263255.1. Lineage (NCBI taxonomy): Eukaryota > Metazoa > Chordata > Amphibia > Caudata > Salamandridae > Lissotriton > Lissotriton vulgaris. The sequence continues at coordinate 50,553,969 of NC_141690.1, forward strand.
AAATACAGGTAAATGTTTAATTACATTTACTGATTTTTCGGGATTTTGGAGCTTTTTTCTCGTGATTATTTTTCGGGTTTTTAATGGTTCCATTCTCCAGAGGATTGCGACGTGGGACCCTTATAAAACAGTTGTATTTTTGCATTTTGTGGGGATTTTTTTAAACTATATGGATTGATTTTTGTGCTATTCCTGTGGAAACAATCTTCTTGGAATATATTCTACAGCAGCAGAACCGTAAGTTATTATTATTTTTAATTTTGGGGTGGATTGTGCTATATTGAACAATTTTGTTTAATGTCGTTTTATTATGTCTTGTAATAATATATTAAAATTATTTTTACATGACATCATTTAACTACATTGAAAAAAAACGTTTGCCTTATTTATTATTTGCAACGTTTTTAGGTATTGTTTGTTAAAGGATGGATTTTGCTATTAGGTCTAAGTATTCTAGACCTTCGATACTTGGGTACATTCTGGTTTTTTGCTGTAGGTATTCGTACATATTTAATGTTTGTTTACTTAGTTTAGGGCCGATTTTAGATAGAGATTGCTCTATTCTGAGTTCTTGGTAGCTTTGTTCTTTTTTTATGCTTTGGATTAGTTTATGAAGTTCGGGTTGTGTTCTTCCTAAAGTGGCTTGGAAGGCATTATGCCATCCTTTGACTGCGTTGTTAGTTTTTGCTTTCTGTGCTATAGTACTAGCATACACATTCCACCATGGAATTTGAAATTTAGGTTGTCTGCGGTGGCCTGAACGATGTAATCTTCCCACCCAGGTATCTTCAAAATAGTCTAAGAAGGGAGTTAATTTTTTCTCATTGGTGCGGTAGAAAGGGCTGTCAAGTAGTAAATTGTAGTAGTTAGCAACTTCTGTTGTTGGCACATATGCCAATGCAATTAACTTTTTAATCTGATAAGCAAAGTTACTGTTTGTTGAATATTCAATGCTTAAAGTAGATTTTTGTAAGTGCCTCCATATACTTTGGTTGTAGTGATAATAACAACCTTGTATTGAGGTGTGGGGATATATTTTAAGGATAGCTTGAATCATGGCAATTTCAAAGTCAATTATGATTCTTTGTGGATAGTAATTATCTGTAAATTCATTGATAGTTGTTAAAATTTCTACGTAGGTAGCATTTGTTTTATTTGGCAGCAGAGTATAAATTAAAGGGATATTTGTTTCTTGGTATTCACCATGGATGGTGTACAGTTGATAGAAAGGTTTGGGACATACTTTAAAAGTTCCGTCCATCATCCAGGTTTCACATGATTTTAGTTTTTGCAAATTGCTATTTGTTGCAAAAAGTAAAATTCTTTTGTCATGACTGTGGTTATCATACATTAAGAATTTATCTTCATTGTGTGTAATAGTATATTCAGGATATATTTTTATGTCTTGAAAAGTTTCTGGGGTTGGTGGAGTTGGATCAGAAGCACGTTTTGTTTTAGCTATTAATATTTTCAAGTTGGGGATTGAAGGTAACTGTCCTGTTACATGTTCTGGCACTTTGCTTAAAACATTTTTCAAAATACTAGTGCTTGTTTCTTGTGAGCCTGTACTAGCATCTCTCAATGTCTCTAGTGCTTCTCTTACTTCGACTTCTGTTACATTGGGTGGGTGGTTATGCTCACGTACATTTACAACATTGTTATCAACAGTAGTTGCTCTACCATAGCATGCACTTGAGTAATATTTACTACATTTCCAATGGGTCTTATTCCCTTTGATTCTTTTTTGGGTGTAGGTGTAACCCATGTAGCTCAGCATTATTTTCCCTTTTTGAGAAGTAATAAAAGTAGCTCCAGTTGCCATGTCTAAGGTAGATCTGTGGAAACATATATATGTATTTTTATTATAAGTGAAAAACATTTTTTGAGATGTGTATATGAGAAGGAAAAAGTGTAAAAATGTACTTACAATGTTGTTTTCCTGCTAATTATATAATTCTTGTTTTTCTTTCTTGAGTTTCTCTCTTTAATGTTCTGTAGTTGTGGTAAAGAATAATACAAAAAAATGATTTAGTGTTATAGTAGTTTGTTTTAACTTTCTGATTTTTAATAGATACAGTGACTATACTTACTTAATGTAGTAGAAGATGTTGGTAGTGTAGTTGTAGATTGGTAGATGAAATTTGTATAATCTGTAAAATAAAACATATTTGTGTTATTTATTGTATTATGATAATAGTAGTTAATAACATATTAAGTCTATTGCAAGTTTACTTTGCTAATTTTTTAAATATTTTATAGCTATCTAAGTAGACATGGATAAGGCAGTTCATAATTTCATTTAATTATTAATTTGTGGTGGTTGTTGATAGGTTTTTGTAGTTGTATTTTAACAGAAAAGAAGACCAGGTTTTTACATTAGGGAGTTCAGGTAGTTTTCGACAGGTTTGAATGATAAATGAAATGGGATTTCACTTACTTGAATTGTAGTATGAAGTGTTGTAGTTGTTGTAGTAGGTGTGTATTCTCTTCTCTTCAGCAAGGTAACCGTTTTTCTCCAAGTTTGGGCCAAAAAAGGTAAATTAAGTTAAGTGTGTAATTGTATTTATAGTAGTGAGTTAATTAATGGTAGCATTTGATTGGTTCATTTAAATATATTTTAAAATCATTGGTTGAGAACATTATTTTGAATTTAAAAGCCGTTATTTTGGAAAGAGTTTGTTGCATCAATAATTGTTAGCGAATTTAAATAGTAAAATGTATTATATGTGATTTATTTTATTAGAATGAAATTTTTAAAATGTACAAATTAGTGAAATGTGCTTTAAAATTATCCAATAGGAGTGTATGATAGTGTTTGTTATTGTATTTATTACTAAACGATATTTTATTTTTATATATAAATAAATAATAGGTATTGTTAATACATATATGTGCGAAAAGTATTTTTTAACATAAAATAATTATAAAAATGTGAATAATATAAAGGTATTGTGTATATTTGGTTGTTAAGAATAGGACGATATTATTTGTATATTTATATAAGTCGAGAGGTAGTCGATGTTAGTGTTGTCGATATTAATGTAGAAGGTAATGTTATTTTAAAGAATGTCGATAATGTAGTAGTCGATATTTAAGTAGTCGATATAAGTGTTAACGATATTAGGGTAGTCGATAAAAAAATATCGATATTTGTGTCAATCCTTGTTTAAGTATATGATGACGATATTTTTGTAGGCGATATATTTGTGACGATATTTTTGTAGGACGATGTTTTTGTAATCGACATTTCATCATGGAACCCCCTAAGGCAACTATAACTTGCACTTCTACAATGTATACTCTAGTCATCAATGGGGTAATGTCCGATGTTACAGTGATATTATGAAGGATGTCAAAGAACATGACTGATATAATATGTGAGGCAATTTGCAGTGACATTTTCACCTAACTATACCATCTCTTTAACCTTTGTTTTCTCATTGAAATGGATTTGCAGTGAATTTCCATAATTTGGTAACACAGGGCTAGTACCTAACTCTTTGTGGTATTTATCCTCCCTCCCTGTGTGCACAGCCTTTGCCGTATTTGGGGTAGGATTGTGCACAGGAAATCCACATCTCTAATTCACACACTGCAAACTTTAACCCACACTTCCTTCCCAGTGCATTTACATCTGGCTGCTCAGAAGGAACATTTAGAGTGTTCTTTGTTTTCATACTGTTATGACAATCAGTGCACAGTGCATCCTGACATAATTACAGTACAGAACCAATGGCTTGTTTTACTTTCACTTAATCAGTGCTTGGGGGCATATCTCAGCCTCCACAGAACTGATTAAATTCTGTGCTTCAGGAGAGGTATTGTTGGAAGGAGGAGAATCCTAACTTTCCAGGGACCTCTCTCCAGTGAATCCCTGCTTGGAGATCACCACAGGAGATAAATCCCCAAGAAGAGGTCCACCCACTAGGCCCTAGAGACATTGGGGAGGGGCCACTTAGGAAAGGGCCAGTGGTCTCCAAACCAGTTAAAGACCTTTTAATCGCTCTGTCCTACCTGGCGAGGCGGTGGGGGTACTTACCCCTGATCTTCCTCCAAGGGGTTAGAAAGCCCCCTAGACACCAGCAAATATAAAAATAAAATAGAAGTGAGAACTGCCCATCAAGGGCATTGGTATGCCCCACCACAAATAAATATGTTGCTAGTGTTTCTTCCCCCACTAGGTGAAGGGTGGTGGTGATTACCCCTGATCTGCATCCCAATGTGCAGAGAGCCCACTAGACACAGGAGAAATGAAAAAAATAGGTGTGCCGGCTGACCACTATGTGCAAAAAGAACAATTGATGGACAGAATGTGCCCATACAGCACGGAAATGTAACAAAAAGATATAGTGGTGGTTCTGCCCACCATGCTATGGCCATGCCCACCACTCCAACAAGAAGGGAGGCAGTCTTTCTGCCACCTTGCGGACCTCACGGGTGATTACCCCCAATGTGTCTCCCAGGGGTCAGAATGCCCACTAGTCCTGAAGGAAATGTAAAAAGGTATGGGGGCTTTCCACAATGGACATGGCCATGAGTCCACCCCGACAAGGAGGCAGACAATTTTTCTACCCCCTCCACGGTGAGCAGCCAAATTTAAGCCTACTAAACACCAGGAAAATGCAAAAAATCAAATTAGGGTCGGGGCTACCCACCATGGCTATGGCCATGTTTCCACTCCAACAAGAGGACAGGCAGTCTTTCTGCCCCCTCTGAGAACTTATGGAGGTGATTACCCCCATTCTGCCCTGGGAGAGAGATCCCACTTGACACTAGGTAAATGTAAAACAATAAATATAATGAGGTTGGGGCTGCCTACCAAGGGCATGGCCAGGCTTTAGACATTGCTTATGCTCCCCTAAAGGGTAAATGTGGGTGTGTACCCCCAATCTGCACTCCAAGGCATTCAGAAAGCCTACTAGGCACCAGGGAAAGGTACAACAATATGTAGGGGTGGGCAATGCCCACTATGGCCATGCCCCTACCCTAACAAGAATGCAGACTCAATGGCATAGACAGTCTTTCTTTCCCCTGGATAGGCAGAATAGGGTGATTTGCCTCAATCTGCCCCTGGGGAACTAAAATGCCACTAGACACTAGGGTAAATGGAAATAAAAAAGTGGTGGGGCTCTTCACCATGGAAATACCCTCAGCCCAGAAAGGCACAGATACTCTTTCCACCCTCTCATGGGGGCAGAAGGGGATGATTACCTCCAAAATGCCCTCACGGCCAGCAGAAAGTCCACTGGGCACAAGAAGGCGAAGCACAAGGGAAAAATATAGGCATGGGGACTGTCCACTAATGGATTGGCCTTGCCTCATGCCAAAAAAGGGCTCTATAATCTTTCTGCCTCCCCCTTGAGAGGTCAATGGCGCCAACTAGCCCAAAAGCCCACTGGACACCGACAACTGCATCTATGTAGTATATGTTTTGGGGGGTAGTCCCCTGGGCATGGCTCCATGCTCTTCCCCATCCTGGGGCTCAATAAACTCTTGGATAGTAGTATTCACCTTCTGAGGGCAATAAAACCCACTTAAAACTAGGGATTTTAAAATAGCAGCAAAACAAACCCTGACATCAAGCCATACCACATCTGAAGAAGGGGCAACATGGTCTTTCTTCCACCCAGGGGCTGATAGAAAGTTTCTCCCAATTGGGGTGGTTTCCCCAAATCCACCACTGGGGCTGTAGAAAGTAGGGGTGGGTGGAATTTGCACAGTCGCCTTACGCAAATCTCTGTGAAATTGTAAAAAATCTTCGCAAGCACGTAGAAATTCCGCAAACATGCGGAATTGCTTGTCCTGCCTGTTTGCGATAGGTTTTTGGGTGCTCATGGGGAAATATATTACTAACTTGCCTATGGGGTCGCTAATGGGTGCGGTCATCTTCTTTTTCACTTGTCCCGCCCGCTCGCGATGCTTATTTCCTGTCATGTTCTGGGTCGCGAATTGCATGCTCCCGACTGTTCGCAATGAGTATTTCCTATTCGGGAACGCGTATTACGTGTTTAGGCGAAGCTTCTTGCGTGCCCACCAGGGAAATATTGCGCAAACTTGCCCATGCTGTCGTAATGGGCTCAGCCATCTTGTTTTTTACTCTATTGCTATGGTTCTGGACCTGCTTTTCTATCCTCACTCTATCTTTGCAATTCACGTTTCTTTATCTTTTTTATTTATTATCTATATCTCTATTTTCCTGAATCTATATTTTGATGTTTTTTCTACTTTTTGTGACTTTTTCTAGTACTTTTTCACTCTTTTTCTATAACTTGCTTTTTTAATTTCTTTTTATTACTTTTCTAATTCCTCCCTTTTCTTTTCTGCCCCAACACCCCTGTCGAGTCCCAGAACCATGGCCAAGGGCAAGGCTGCTCGCAGCTGCAACCCCCTTCCCTGAGGAAAGCGGCGCCCACATGGGGTGCAGCCACAGACCTTATTTTAGTGAGACGGAGGCGGCCGCACTTGTTTTTTTGTCCAGCGCCACCTCCATTTAACCCTGGCAGCAGGAGGCAGGCCTGGGTCTGGTACGGGTTCCAGGAGCGTCAGCAGTGGTGGGGAAAGGTGCTCCGGTCAGTGTTTCGCGGCTCTGGTGTCCGGTGCACCAATAACCAGCTGATGCACTGGTGATCTGATATCCTGGATTGGGAGCAGGACCTGCTGGACCTGCTGGGAGTGGAGGTCCAGGGGCTTGGTGAGTAGCTATTTAATATTACTACTTTGTGTTCTTCTGCTCTGTGTTATAAATTGCAAATATATTTTTTTCCAAACAGGAAGAAAGCTGCTGCTTACATTGCAGGTAAATTGCATTTAAACATCTTCTGTGATTTTTATGACACAGGTGGTCGGCGCTACTGATCTTACTTGTTTGCAACTTTGTGCGTCGCTTGGCCTAAATTTTTTTTAGAGAACTTTAGTTAGGTAATGCTAGAGAGACTCTAGTCCTTCCTTTGTCCTCCTGCCACTAAGAAGAGATAGTGGTGGATTGATAGGTTTAGTTACTTATTAGTATTAGTTGGTAATTTTTAAGTGGTCTGCAACGCATCCTCTCTCACGTCACGTGCGCTTAGAGGCCTGCAGGTGATTAGGCGCGGTATAAAATTAAAATAACAATAACAATAACAATAACGTGCGGCTGAGTGCTACTTACCCCAGTCCTTAGTAGAACCACTTGTAGTATGTTTAGTGAGTGTGAATAGGCTTATCATCACTAGCAGAACATCAGCAGCAACCAACCAACAATTTGGTGTATGCAAACATTTATGCATGTGTCCTCCATCTATGCATTTTTGAGGACTAAAATAAATGGAAATGCATACTTAGTGAACAATTTGCCCGTCTGGAATAGGTGGGCTAAGTCAGGTGGTACTTCGGCTTACTAGACGGTCCGTGAATCTCGCAATACTACTAGTTGATCAGATTAGATAGGTCAATTTTATTGCAATTGTTGTTCCCCAAAAAGTTTTTGGGAGCGTTTTAAAAAATATTTTATTTGTTTCACACAATCATTAATGTTGTCTCCTTCTTTATTAAATCTTACATGATCAGCACCCAGGGGGAAAAAGGTGGGGTCAGAGTCGGTGGGACAACAACAACATGCCTCCCAGGGACAGGACCACTCCTCTACCGAGGGCTCTGATGCTGGTCCCAGTAAGTCCTCCAGTGGTTAATATTCATAATTATATTTCCCTAACATTTACTGCATCTTATTTTTTCCGAACTAGTATTTCGGTTTCCGAATTCTATTTGTTACAAAATCTTCTTTGATCTAGACTATCTGTTTCTAAATTCTTGTTATCCCTACCTCTTCTATGACTCCCTGAACTACTACTACTACGTCTGTCTGTAGCTAAACTTGCCACGTTGGCCACTCTTTATATAAAAGGTTTTAAATAAAACTCAGATTCACTAATAGCTCTAGCCACTGAGTCGAGTCCTTTGGCTTGTCCTTTTCTACTACTTCTAGTCTTCTAATTCTTGAGGCTTATCGACAATTCCCACCAACTTAATGCCCAACAAGATTTTACTATTTTTGATAGGATAGGACATACTACCACTGTTGTATGGATTCTGCACATACAGAACTTTGCACAAGAAAATAGGACGTTGGTGATGGGAGGTTGGACCTTCCTCACACTTCAGTCAGAACCCACCGGAATCCTCTGACCGACTGTTATAGTATCTCATTAGCTCCCTGAAGCCCCGCAAGATACCCAATTAGAAGACATCCCAGAACATAACACTCCCGACCTCTCAGTCATGGAAGCAGTGCACACCCATTCGCTCACTCACTTGTGTAAGTCCACACCAAATACCAAAGAGTCTATGTAAGTTCAAAAGGTTTATTTTCAACTGACAAGCTCTGTACGTTGTTCTATAATGCAGTATATGAGCCACCACCAACAGCAAAATGCCTAAGATTAAAACAATAAACATTGTTACACTTAGTTACACTCACAACTACAAGTCCATAGAAGACAAAAGGCAAAATCATGATAACTGAACAGTGGTGGAAGAACCACCCTCCCCTTGGTAGGAATATAGTTTATATAAAATTAAAAATGAAGATCTCTGAGCAAATTCTGAGGACCCCTCACCTTAGAAGAATCTAGTAGTGGTTACATCATAAGTTCAGCAAAGCTCTGGTTCGTAGAAGGGAATCTTCCATCTGTTATGAGAAAAATGGTATGCATTAGTATATTGCAAGCATTTCTCAGTCATGCCAAAAAGTGCAGCATTTTTATGGCTAAGCAATAGGGACTAACACCAGAACTCCATAACAAAGTGGCTTATTTTTCGACCTTGTACGCAGCACTCAGACAGTAGCAGTATGAGCTCATGTGGGCTCAAAGGCATCTTATACAACAAGCTGCGAGGTAACATGCCCAAAAATAAAAGACACAAAGCTAAAATGGTTCATGGCCCAGGCTAAATTAGCAAAGACTAGAATGACCCTAGGGACCATATGACACTACTAGTGTCTACTTATGTATGTTGTATATGTATTTATTGACTTTTTTTCAATCTTGCTAGTGAAAAAGAATAAATAGGGGGAGATGTATATGGCATCTAAGAAATGTGTAATGTGTTTTTAGGCGCACTACCAGCCACCAGTGCCGGGGCCAGCAGAGATGGCGGCGCGGCCGCTGAGGGTGCAGGAGGAGATGCGGCAGTTGCAGAAGAAGCTGCAGGGGTGAGCCAGCAGCAGTGGTGGGAGGTGATAAGTTATATTTCTAATCCTTACTTACACTCGCTGCAAGGGTGCACACTGTACTGTTGAGACTTAGTAAGTAAGAAGTTGTTGTGAACAGTTGAAGAAGAAACCCTTTACTTAGCATTATTGGGAGTGTTGAGTAACCAATGGCCTCTTCTATATGACTTCAATTCAGCTGTGAAATTTGTATGGAGAAGACTAAAAGTCAGATCAGATGGCCTTGATGCATGGGTTGTACAAAAAGGGAAAGAAGGGTGGAAAGAGGAAGGACAGGCGAGATGTAATATTTATGACTGGCAGAGAAGGATATGTGGGTTGCATGCATAGGTGGCTGATAGGAATCAGATGCAAGGGTGGTTGAATGCCTGAAACTCCCACCAATGTTAGAGGCAGAGGAAGTGGGAGGATATATACATACCACAAATGTTATGTACTGTGTTCGCTAGTGCTACTGTGACACTATGGGGCCTATTAGGATGACGGGCGGACTTTGTCCGCCCGTCATCCTAGCGGGGAATGGGACCGCCCGCCATAAGGGCGGGGGTCCCAGGGGTGGCATTAGGATGTGCCCGCCACTGTGGCGGGCACATCCTGCATTTCTAGCATTGTGGCGGGCGGAGCGCTCAGCACCGCCCGCCACAATGCTAGAAATGCTTGTCAGCATTTGCATATACAAAGCGGCAGGCACCGCGCGGTGCCTGCCGCTTTGTATATGCAAATGAAGGGGGGTACCATAGGTACCCCCCCATGTGCACCCCCCACCTGTACTTCACTCTGGGGGCCCACAGGGGGCCCCCAGAGTGAACACCGCATGCCTTTCCGTGGCGGCATTGCCGGCACGGAAAGGCATTGAGACCAGACCATTGTAATATGGCGGGCGGTGTCTAACAGACACCGCCACCATGTTACTGGTTTTCCGCCCCGGCCGCAAGGCGATCAGGGCGGAAAACATGCGGGCGGTGTTTGTCACCGCTGGGGTCCCCTCCGCCATCGTAATATGGCGGGGGGAATGCAGGGAAGGATGGCGGGCGGATTGCCTCCGCCAGGGTGGCGGTGGCCACCGCTACCCTGGCGGAGGCAATCCGCCCGCCATCCTAATGGGCCCCTATGTGTAAAATTATTTTGTCTTACTGTTCTACTAAGAGTATATTGTTACAATAGTCTTGTTTACTCTTCTTGATATAGCTACTCCTTCCAAAGGGAAACCAGACAGGAAGGAGTTGGCAGCCATGGCCCGGTGCCAGAAGCTGAAGGCCATACAGACTGAATACTGGTGGCTGGTGGTTCTGGCGGCGGAGGAGGGGGAGGAGGCACCAGCAAATGCAGCCTCCTCCAATGCTCCAGGCCTCAGCCAGCCCTCTCCAGTGTTATGGCGCCGCCATCTGGCAGACGCCCACTGTCGTACTTCGTTTACTAGCACTGCTGCCCCCTGTAGATGCTATTTTAGCGTATTGAAGTGCTGTGTGGCCCGTCTAGCGGAGCGTATTAGTGTCCTGGGGAGGCAAGCCAACTGATGAACAACTGAGACCCTGTTTGATTGCCACATTTGTATTGCTTCTTTTGGAGCATGGGAATTGGGCGTTAGGGTTTTCACTTTTTTTATGGACATGGACAATTGGGCATTCAATTATTTGGACTGTTTCGTTTCGGACATTGGTTGGGGTTAGGGAGAGGGCTGGTTCAGGTGTTGTTGTGGGATTTTTTATATAGCTTATTTTTGTTAGGGGATTAAAATATATATTTATACTTTACATACAATGTTGTTAATATTTTGTGGGTGGGGTTACTGTTTTACATCACACTGTTTCCTTGCTGTTGCAGGGCCACAGCCAGTGTTTGATTTAAATAATTGGCTGACTTTGTAAGACATAAACAGATAGATGTGGTACCCCTCTCTGAGTGACTTGTTCTAGTAGTAATGTCAGTCTCTCCTCCTAGTCTCTACATTCTGCAAATGGCCTCCAAGGATGTGTGAAATTGAATTAATGAAAATATTTCCATTATTAATTATGCCATCCCCAAACTTATTTTTTTACCTGTGCTTGATGGGTAACTTAGGCACAGTGATGGTTGCATGGTGGTGATGGTTCAGTTTCCCAACATGCCATGGTTGTGGTGGTAGTAATAGTAGACACTGGCAGTAGCATTTGAAAAAAAGAAAATGAAACAGTCAGTCGCCTGAGAGGGACTGTGGGAGGAGTAGTAGAACAAAGAACAGTACCGAACTTACTGCCAAACAATAATATGCCAAAAGAAAAAATAATAATGGTGATGGGGAAAGCCTAGTACAACAGTTACAAACTGTAGTTGTGTGGAGTTACTTGACTAGGCCTACAGTATACTTGACACAAGCGTAACCGTTAGTGCTGTGTAGGAGGATGACAAAAAATCCAATCGATGCTGACAATTAATGCTGATGGATTAGGTTCCTTTGGTAAAAAAAATTACCTCGCAAATATACTACTCATCGGTGGGCAAGCAGAAGAAGATCCTCACCCTGCCTTGAAATGAAATTAGTGTTGCTTTCGCCACATCCGTCCCAGAAAGCGTGAGATCAATTATTGTAGTACATTTAATTTAGTCACACCTCAACAAGTCACACAGCCAAGGGGAAAGAGGGTTAGGGTTTGATGAATGGTTGGGAAGAGGGGTTTGGGGAAAGGTTTGCCAAAGAAAAACAGTACGCATTAACAAACAACAAAACACAAGCTTGGCAGACGACCATATCCATATATCTGTTAAGGAATAAAAAGGAAATGTATGCATGATGATGATAACTTGATGGTTAATGATAAGTAGTATTTACTAACTACTACTAGACAATTAGTACAGGGAACCAGTATATTATGCAATTTGCCTTGCCTGTCTGCCCTCAGAGAGACCCGAATTGCATACAGTTTCTTTTCTGTTGTACCGGCCCAGGCTTACTTTTAAAGATAGCAAAGACAATTAAATATTAGCTTTAGGGATGAAATATAAGCAGAGAGCAAACATAATAATAACAACAACACACAGTAGTAATGATTGAATACAAACAAATAATCAAATTATTTAAAAGATGATGACAGTTGATACTGTTACTGTATGTTATCCTGGTCAAAATGGGGAATTACATCTTGGCATTCCTCTTTGTCCTCCCTTCCAAGGTTGCTCTTGGGTGACACCACTGCCTGCCTGGCAGATGTAGATTCATTGGTAAGGGAAGTATGAGTTGTTTTTCTCAGTATAGCACAGGGTAAGGACCAGCCCGTAATTGCAGATGGAAAAAAAATGCGAAAAAGATGATGGAGTGCAACAAGAACACTTTCAGAGGTGGCATGGATACATCATGTCTACTCTAGTCTGTTTCCAGAATTAACCTCCATCAATAACCGGATAGAGCAGGCCCATGGCAGCTGTGACCCATCCTCCATTTAGCGTTCACTTTTTGACAGAGGCAGACAAAGCACATATACCACAACATAGCATTTTACAAATTAAGTCACTAAATCAGTGCACTGCTGTCAGTCATACCACCACACTCAACTCCACCACTACTCAGACATGTAGGTCTGTTTACCTTTTATGCCACTAATGATATGCCCTGACTTATTCCATTAATCATCTCCGATCCTACTGAGTGACTGCAAAGATATTATGCCACTGTGGTCATCATCATGGTATTGTCCAACTCAGTGTGCAGTGTACAGATTGAGACCCCTTTCCATATTCAAAAAGCAATGGATCGGCCTACAGTAGAAGTACAAATTTGTTATTAAAAAAAAGAAGGGAAACAAACATTGCCTTAAGTTACTTTTAGCGTGTAGATTAGATAATAGTACACAATGAAATAACTTCATGCACAACAAACAACCACAACACAAATCACTCAGTCAGCGTCCAATGCATGGAATCATTCATTACCTGTTCCTTCTCATCTTCAGCTAATGGGCAGTCTCTCTCGGCTCGAAAAGGAGGATAGCTATAGTAGTCATCATCATGTTCCACTTCTTTTGGAGGGACTCAACGAGGCAAGATTTTCTTTTTTCTTTTATTATGCTACATCCAATCATCATCTGGCTTGAGGGCAATGGATTTAGGGTGATTCAGGAGGATGGAGGAGGAGGACTCCGAGGAGTGGCCTGAAATGCAGACAGCTGAAACTCATATATGGCAATAAAAGAGTAGAAGACGGTGGTGATGGATTTGTTGTTATTTGAAGTTTCGTACCAGAAAGACAGACACACAAATAGAAGTTAGGGAGGGAGACAGTAAGAAGTGCAAGCCTGGTTGTCAGGGAAGTATAGCTCGTCCTCAAACTCTGGGGAGGTCAACCAGAAGTAGGTAATCATCATCAAACATGCTACTTCGGTCACCGGAGCCGCTGTCCTCATCTTCCTACATTGATTCATGTATTGTGTAATTCGGTGATATAAAGTGCTGATTCATTTTGATCATGGTTAACCTCTCCACGTTTTTGGGCGAGAAACTGGCCCTTTTCACTGATACAATGGAACCAGCAGCACTGAAAACTCGTTCAGAAGAGACACTTGAGACAGGGCAAGCCAGATACTTTATCGCCAGCCTGCTGAGCACCGGCCATTGGTCCGTTTTGCCATACCAATACTGAAATGGGTTTTGATCAATGTAGACCTCTGTTGGGTCATCCAGATAGGCCTGGACGATACGCTCAATGTTCAGGGGTGCTACACTTTGTTCGACCTCTTTTGTCTTTCCATCCGCACTGGACCTAGCGAGTCCTTGCTGTAAATACCAATCCTCGAAAGGAAGAAGCATCTCTGTTAGGCATTTAACTAGGCACCATTGGTCCATCTGAAGGGTCATGCCTTTTTCACAGGAGCATTCGCCCTTCACATAACATATTCATTGATTGATCTGCACTGCTCAAACAGACGGTCAAGCGGGTAATACGTTGTGTTCCAATGTGTTACCACCTCCTGGATGAGTGCTTTGACTGGCATTCTATAGTCACATTGAATGATCCTCAGCTGCTTCCATGTTTTAAATAAATGGCTGAAATGAGTGCATATTCTGCAGCAGGTGGTCAGTAAGTTGTTGACTATGGCTTCTTTTTTCAGAAAGTCTTGAACTATAATGTTAATACAGTGGGCCAAACACGGGACCTTAAAATAGGCACCAACCTCTATGGCCTTAAGTACATTACTGCCATTATCAGTGGCAGCAAAACCAATGTTAGGCCCTCTTGGGCGCAGCCATTCAAAGACCTTGCTGTTAAACTCTTCCAAAATGTTTGCAGCAGTATGAGATTTCTCCATGGCGAACCTGCTTCAGATATCTTTTCTCTAACCCCCAAAACAGAGACCCAGTGTGCAGTAATGTACCCGTAATCAGTGGCTTGGCAACTGGTCCACATGTCTGTAGTCAGGTGGATATTGTGAACAGCACTCTGCTGCAAAGCTTGTCCGACCAATTCCAGCACATAGTGATATAGAGCTGGAACAGCAACTCTGGCAAAATAGGACCGGCTGGGAACCTTCCATCTATGGCAGATGGCTGACACAAATTCAAGGAAACCCACCCCTTCCACAAATGAAAAAGGGAGAAGGTCCAATGCTAACATTCTAACATTTTAGCCAGCTTCTCATTGTACAACCATGCCACTGGGTGGGTGCGTTGGTACTGCCCCTCCAACCTAAGCATGCTGTCAGTGGTAGGCTAGATTATTTTCCTTTGTGGTGTAGCTGTCTTCTTGAACCCAGTTGGGCTCAACAATGCACTGCTTTTCATTGCAGTATTCGGTTGCCTTGGTGTCTCAGCCTGACTCTTACTACAGTGCCACTGAGATGTTGCTGAGGATGTGGGCGGTACCACTACACTGCTGGGGACAGGGCTAGAAATGTCTCTGTCTTGTTGATCTTCCACCAAGATCATAAATTCTTCTACTTCTTCTTCCGTACAAACAGCAATAGGTGCAGTTTTAGTTTTTAGTAAGCGAAGTAGGTGAGCCTCCCACTGGATGATATGGTGTTTTTTGAGATGACTTATTTGGCCCCCTTACCATAGTTTGTACCAAGTTTACCCCGCCTAACAGCTTGTCGACAAATTGAGCATATCGCAATGTTTTCCTCCTTACTGCTAATCGAAAAGAAGTCTCAAACTTGGGGGCAAAACTTTCTGGCGCTGCTGGAGGTGCCACTTTCAATACCAGATGAACTGGAGGGTGTGCCTGGAATTTGACTCAGTGCAATTACAGTACCACTACGTACTGAGGTGGTGGTTCAGCTGGATGTGGGTCCCTGCCGGGCCTTTGCAAATATGGAACCTGGAGGTCATGTTGGTGTTACCTGTGTTGGTGGTTTTCGTGCTACATCCCTTGCAACGATTTTGGATAGTCTAATAATGTTAGTCTCCGTATCCTCTTGGCCGGAAGTGATGTTAATGATGACTGGCTCGTCATCATCATCATCACCCCCCTCTTCTACAACTACCTCCATAACTCTAAGGCTTTCTGTAACCTTCCTTTGCACTAGCCTTATCTTGTGGCGTGCATCACTCTCAGACTGGTCTGGTGGCTTCCAAGCGGCATCTTGATCATCAAAAGCGGGGATTGAAGAAGTTGAAGGACTAACCCTAATTTTCCTTGCTTGGGGTCTTTGAAGACAATGGATCTTCTGAAACAGTGGCTTGCTCTTCTTTGTTTGCAAAATGCATGATTTCCTGAACTGCCCCTACTTCAGGAGGAACAAATACTATTGTGGGCTGTTGTTGTGGCTGTTGTTCCGGCTGTTGTTGTTGCCCACTTATCTGCTGAGTTTCCGCCTGTGAGTGCATTGATTGGGTACTACTTTGCGATAATGACATTTCAACATCACTGCTCGTTATCAGACTGGCTACCTTTGCCACACTCAGGGGCTTGGGCCTAAGTTGGTGGCCTGGTCCCGCTGATGCAGAGATGCTGCTCATAGCTTGGTCCTCGCAGTACACCGCTGCTGCAGGCGTACGTTTATCTTTCCAAAAAAACAACTTGGGCAGCACACCAGTCTTGGCAAGTGCCACTTACTTCTTCTGTTCCTTATTATTCTCACCGACAACTTTTTTGGTACTGGAGGACCTTGTACTTTTCTTTCGGGCCATCTTCATCAGATGTCAGCAGGACGCAGGTGCACAAGTTACAGAGATGTCTGTGGTCACACATGGACGTGACGTGGTACGCAGCAGGAATTCTGTCTGGCAGTACAATGGGTGATGATGACACCTTCTCCTCTGTCATTTTGTGCACCTAAAAGTAAAGAAGCCAGGAGAAGAACATCAGTGAAATGTTGCATTTGTTGTTTGGTTCAATTACTGATAGTACAAACAAACAATTAACATATATAACTTAGTGTAGCCATTTGTGAGACTTTGTCAAAAAGGGCTTTCAGGAAGGATAGGAAAGAAGAGGAACAACAACAAAATACCAATGTAATGGAAGTGGACCCTGTTTGGCATTAAGTTATTTGCTCATCACATCATTTAGGGAGCTGCAGCTGGCAAAGGGGATGGATGGAAGCAGTAAGTCAAGGGGCAAACTATGCAGGCATATATGGCAAAAGCAGCACACTTACAACTCCCACCAGAAATGGCCACCAGCCACATGGACACTCACAAATCACAAGCAACAGGCAGGAGGCCTGGAAAACAATGTACTGAAAACAGGCCATAATAGCCAGGCAAAGGTTGCATGCTAGACCACACTGCTTTGCCTGTAATGCAATAAAATGCAAAAACAAAAATCCACAGGTCTAATCAAAGTCTGCAAGGTACCCAACACACCACACACAACAAAGACATTTATTTAACACACACCCAAAAACTGAAATACACCCAAAAATGCACATTTTGCAATTCAATCCAATGCCATCCATGCCCTAAATGATGTTTAAATTCAACAGAACTTACAGAAACAGTTGTTTCATGCACGCCTGACTACCTCAGTGCCTACTGGATGACAGGCCTGTTGGCAGACTAGGCCACAAGCTTGCAAGCCTATGGATAAAAACATACTACTGGGCTTCAAAATGGCCACCAGCCACATGGTCAGACCCACAACAACAAGAAACTGAAGACAGTCAATTCAGGCCTATGGTAAAAAGCAAACAGCCTTGTTTCAAAATGGCTTCCAGCCTCCCGGCCAGGCCCACAACAACGAGAAACTGAAGACAGACAATGCAGGCCTATGGCAAAAAGCACACTGCATGGCTTCAAGTTTAAAATGGCCACCAGCCTCATGGCCAGGCCCACAACAACAAGAAATTGAAGACAGACAATGCAGGCCTATTATAGTGTCGCTCTCTTCTCGACATACACACAAACACCGTTGTGTGTGAAGAGAAGATTCTTTACTATAGCCGAGATAAATATGACCAATCTCAGCTGTAATTTCTCCTACACTGTCGGGTCACAGCGCGCTCTCCCATCAGGCACCACTCAGGGTCACGTGGGTGCCTGACGACTAGATTGCAATACCACATATCTCCCCCTTACTAATAACAGAATGTAAAGAACATAACAGTGCAACCGTTTCATAAAAGCCCTGCCCGCTGGGCAATGGGTGAGGGCTATGTCGTGTGGCGTTTCAACCATGGGTAGAGGAGAGAGAGAAAGAGCAAGAGAGAGAAAGAAAAAGAGAGAGAGAGAGAGAGAGAGAGAGAGAGAGAGAGAGAGAGCGAGAGAGAGAGAGAAGGAGGCTGTCCCATGGTTAGGCGGGTGTATACAGGGACGAGGTTACATTTCAAATTCGCTGTATTTGGTGGGACGCACCACAAACCTTCCTGTGCGGGTGCGTGTGCCAGAGGCCTGCTCCCCTTGTGTCCCCGCTGCCCGAGATGTGGTCTGTGTGGTGCTCTATGCTTGATTCTTGTTGTGTGCACTTGGTGCCCCCTGTTCCGTGCCCGAGTTGCTTATGCCATTGGCCTGCTGGGGTGCTGTGTGCTGTGTAGTATCTCTGCTGTTTCTTGGCTCAGTTTGACCACCTGTCCTTCTCCCTGTGCCAGAACCGCTGGAGTTCCATGGTGGAAGGACAGCGTTGACCTCATCCACTTCACCATCATACCCAGCTCCGTCAGCATTGCTGGCTGTGGCCCACTTGAGGACCTTGTTACACTTTGCCATGCGGCTGTGTGACCAAACTTTTCCATCTATCAGGAAAGCAGAACATGAGTAAAGTTCTTTGATTTGTAGTGGCTTGCTGTACTTGCTGTCGCCTTTCTTTCAGAGATGGCCCAGCTTCACTCTGACCCAGTCTCTTACCGCCAACAAGACTTCCAGCACTTTTTGTCTCCGGTCATAGTGTTCCTTGTAGATTTTCTGACCTTTGGCAATGTTGCCTCTGTCCACCGCCAGGGATCACTTGCTTTGGAGTGTCATGTTCATCCATACGAGATTGTCTCTATTAAAGGGTTCTCTTCCCCGTAGGATCTTGAATGGGCTGTAACCAGTTAGTGTGGGCATTATGCGGTACACCCATATCGTGTTTTTGAGTTCTGTTTCCCAATTCTTGCCAAGTTGATTGCAGCTTGGACTGAGCCCATGATGACTTGATTGAAGAGATCAGCCAGGCCGTTGCCCACTGGGTGATACACTGGGGTGTGCTGAGTTTTGATCTTGTTCCTCTGAGTGAAGGCCTTCCATTTGTCCGAGCTAAACTGGGGTCCTTTATAACAGGTGATGACTCTTGGGATGCCTTCCCTCAAGAAAGCGTTAGTGAGAAACACAATGATGCTGTCCGTGTCCACCTTCTCGTACAACTCCACTTCTGGCCATTTAGAGTACCTTTCGATACAGACAATAACATATTTGGGCACACCCTAGGAATCCAGGATGGGACCCAAGATGTCAACTGACAGCTCTTCCCAGGGGTTGGCAGGAGTGGTGAATTCACCCATCGGGGGTCGTAGCAGAGTAAGAGATTTGTCCGCACTGGATCAGTGCTGACACGTCCTCACGTATTTTTCCAAGGAGAAATCAATGGCTGGCCACCAATATGACTGCTTTATCCTTCTTTTGGACTTTACGATTCCTAAGTGGCCTTCATGCACTATGTTGAGGAGGCGGCCCCGCAGCGCGTCTGGAGGTACTACCTTGTCCCCTTGGAGTAGGAAGACAGTGTCGTCACTGAGGGATAATTTGTTGCGTACTTCCCAACACTTCCTGGTATCCTCTGCTACGTGCTTCTTCTCAGGCCACCCCATCGTGACAAATGTTTTAACCTTTGTCAATGTCCGATCGGTGTTGTAGGCAGATGTCCATTCTTGGGCAATGATGCTGTTCTCATGGTCTTCCGTGAATGCTACTTGGTATTCAACCCAATCACTGGTTACCGGTGCTGCTTCCATGGTGGCAGAGCAGCTGAAGAAATCCTCAACTTTGTTCTTATGCCTTGGTAAGTACTCCACATCATACACGAAGTCAAGAAGTTTGAGGGACATTTTCGCGATGCACAGGGTGGCTGTGGTGTGACCGCTGGATGTCAGGACCTTTATCAGCGGTTTGTGGTCCGTGCGGAGGCTAAAACTGGAACCCCAGAGGTATTGTCGAAATTGTCTCATGGCCCAGGTGTTAGCTAGGATCTCCTTTCCAATCACACTGAATTTTTCTTCATTGGGAGCGAGCGATCGGGATGCGAAACCTATCGTGCTTTCTATGCCACCAGTCGACTATTGCAGACAATGCAGGCCTTTAGCAAAATGGACACTGCAGTGGAATTTAACGCCCAGGCCTAGTAGAAAGCCGACTAGACACCAGGTATTTTGCATGTGTGGCAAAAGAAAGAGGTGTGGGCATTGCACTCTGTCATATGTCCACACTCCCACCCCAAAAAGGGACAAACTAGTCTTTCTGCCCCCACAGGAGCATAAAGGGGGGTTTTGCCAATTTGACTCTGTGGGAAGCAGAAAGCCCACCAGACCACAGGGAATTTTAATTGGAACCAAAAGAACAGGCGACCTAGCCTGGTACCGAGAGATAGCCCCTCCAGAAAGGGCAATAGTGTCTTTAAGACCTACCAAGGACAGATAAGAAGTTTATTGTGATTGCAGAGGCTGCCGCAAATCTACCCCAGGGGGTATAAATCTCACTAGACACCAGGCATTTTGGGCAAAATAAAGAGGAACAGGCATTATATTTTGACATTACCCAAACCCCCACACTAAAAGGGGCAGAGCAGTCTTCCTACCCGCAAAAGTGCAGACCGGGAGTTTGCTCCAATTTGCCCCATGGGAGGGCAGGCAGACCAATAGAAATCGAAGATAGTATCTTTTTGCTCAAAATAGCTCCTAAAAGATCCAAGTGCCAACAGTGGCTATCTGTTCATGCTAGACCTGGGCAATGTTAAATGTTAAGGCCACTTGTGATGAAGTGCAGGTCCGATACTCAAGATGCATTGAGTGAGGTCCTGGCTTACCTGTGGAATTAGACATTTTTATTTTTGAAGAGATGTTCCTGCGAAGGTGGAGTTCAGTAGGGCAAGGCAGTGGATAGTGTCAGAGGAGTAGGCCCTGTCATCAGAGAGTTGCTCAGCGTAGTCACAGTGAAGATTTTTCCCTTCAGACTTAGTCCTTTTTTGGGCACTCAAAAATCGCCATTGGGACAAAGATGCAGACTGCAGATAACAAGGGCTCCACAAGGCTGGAAGCCTTCACTAAGAGGTCAAGCTGAACGGGATTCATGGAGAAGAACGTAGTGGGAGCTAAAGCAAAGTCAATCCAACCGACAATGAACCATGGGCGGTTTGGTTGGAAGGTAGGTCCCGGTCTTCTGTCTGTTCAAAGGGCAATTTTCGGTGAAAAAAGCAGCAGTGGGAATGAATACAGAAGTCTTTTACTCCCAGGACATGTACAATTTAAGCACACATGGCTTTTACGTGGCACCCTTCCTTATGAGCTTTTAGGGCCTACCCTATGGCTGAATTCTAGATATTAAAAAGGAACGTTCAGGCCTGGAAAAAGATTTTTTTTTCAGATCAAAATGTTAGTTTAAAATTTCACTACAGGCTGCAGTTGCAGGCCTGAGACATGTTTTCAAAGGCTACTATAGTAGATGACACAATGAGTGCTGCTGCTCACTAATATCATATAATTCAAATGTCCTGGGTACACGTAGTATCATATACGATGAACTTACGAGTAAGTTAAATGTACTGATTAGGTGAAGGCAAATGTTACCATGTTTTCAAGGGAGAGTGCAAGTACTTTTCCACTGATTCACATGAGTGCACAAGGTCATAAAAGCCTCAAAAGTGGGTCAAGCAAAGGAATGTAGAGGAAGATAAAAATCTGGGGTCATCCTGCAGAAAGGGAAAGGTCCAACGGTATGGTACGGTACGGTACAAAAGCTTTATTTGAGGATTAGACTCATAAAAGCACAAACATACATTTGAAATACATCGGTAAAATTGTTTCCTCATTAAATACAGTAATTTTAAGAAAAATTGTGCAGACAAAGACAATTAATCAGAGCAAAGAAGCAATATAAAACTTTGGTACATAATTGCACAGATGCCAGATAGGATACCCCAATCGGTGTACTCTAGAGAAAAGCCCTCCGTCTAATAGACCATGCCCACCCCAGGTACTTAGCTGTTGCTAGGAATACAGGCATATGGGTGGAAGTGCAAATGATTCGTAAGGCCTCGACACCCCTGGATGTCCCTAAATTTTTACAAACAGGGACTAACCAGACTTTTCTCGGATGGCATAAGCTTAACAAGAGAATAAAAAGTGGCCTATACTTTCATTTGATGCACCACAAGCTGGACAATATGAGGTAGAGGAACTCCTCCACCTACCTGTCAGTGATCTCAATGGAAAAGCACCTGATCTTAACTGGAAAAAAAGCTTCCTGTCCCCAGGGTTAGTTATGCTGTCCCAATAAGGCTCCAAGAGTGGATACAGTTTAACTACCACAAAGCGCCCCGTCATGGAGTCGGATTTAGTTTTGTTCCAAACTCTTTCAGCAACCCGATCCCAATATAGATCTTTAATTGCTTTTTTGCTTGGAAAGAGTTCCCCGGTTGGATTATCCCATAAATTTGAGAGACCAAGATCGCCTAAAGCAGACCTGAGATTTTTTAGCCAAACTATCTTATGAAAAGTGTCAGCATTTATTATGGCTAAAAACCCCTCTGCATAGTGCCGGATCTCCAGGGTATTCCAGAGGCGTCTCCAATAGAGAATCGGGCGCAACCTCGCTAGGTCACTAACTGCTCTTCTCCCCAGGTCAAGACCAAGGGGAATCAGTGGGGTACTCTGCGGGAGTCCTGTGATTCCCCTTAGAAACCTATTCTCAGAGGTCTGCAAGGGGAGGAGCTTCCCAAAACCCCACAGCTCTGCCCCATAGAGGGCAGACCAAAGAGCTTTGGCGTCATATACTGCCAAAGCGGATTTTATTGGTTTAGACTTCGATTTTTTTGTGTTCCACCCGAAGTGCCTTGAGATCTGTTGGTGTCTCAAGACCGCCATTTCTATGTGCTAGGACCATCTCGAGTCGTTTGTTATCTGTATCCCAAGATAGGTAAATACAGTAACCACCTCTAACAGGCAGTTGTTCAAGAATATTTTTGGCCTGGGTCTACGTTTTGATGCAAAGCCATCAGCTTGGTCTTACCCACATTGACTTCCAGGCCGTGCTCCCCGCAAAAAGAGTCGAAAATATTCAAAGCTCGCTGCAGACCGCCTGAAGTTTTGGATAGAATTAGCGTATCGTCGGCAAACATCAGGATCGGAAACTGAGGCCCGCCAACGAAGGCGCATCTACACTGGCGTCCAGCATTCGAGCCACTATCCCATTTATGAATAATGAGAAAAGCAGGGGAGCCATTGCGCACCCCTGGCACACTCCTCGTTCAACCGGGAAGTCAACAGAGGATTCGCCATGCATGCCCCATTGGATTTTTGCGAAATTGCACTCATGCAACCTCATTATCAGGGTAAGTAGGTCTACCGGAAGACCCATTTAGCTCAGAACTGCCCAGAGCTTTCTCCTTGGGACCAGGTCGAAGGCAGCCCGCAGGTCAACAAATGCAACATACAGGCTGCCTTCGCCAAGCTCCACCGTCCCCCACTGTAGCAGAGCAAAACGAAACACCTGGTCAACTGTACTGGTGGCCCGCTGAAAACCAGCCTGGTAAGGGGACAGGGCATTGTTCTCGTCAACCCAAGCCATCAATTTGTTGACCACCATCCTACCTACCACTTTTTGAACGGTGGCGATCAAGCTTATCGGCCTGTAGTTAACTGGAAGAGACCGGTCCCCTTTTTTGTATATGGGTATGATAATCGCTCCCCTCCATAATTCCGGGACGGCCGATCCCTTCGCAATGGCATTTCCCAAAAGGAATATATATCTGGCCCACCTTGCCTTATCATTAATGAAAACATCAGCTTGTACGCCATCTAGACCCGGGGCCCTTCCCCCGGGACAGTGCATAGAGCGTCTTCGGTTTCTTTAAGAGTGAATAAGTTCCCAGTAGAATATACAGCTAAGATTGCTTTCACATCCTTATACTGTGCAGTCTCAGCATATTGGGGTTTAAAGTAATCTACCCAGGCACCCTCTAGAATGTTGTTACCGGGTTTGTCTGGAATTCCACCTTTACCCCACTTAACAATATTCCAGAATAACCTAGAGTCCTTAGCCCCCGAGGCCTCCTTTAGTTCGGCCCAATGCTGTTCGTCCCATAATTTTTTAGCTAGGGATAGGCTGGCCTTATAATGCTTTCTGGCGCCTCTAATCACTACCTTATCCCTACTCCGAATTGCTCTACCCAAACTTAGCCTAGCTTCCCTACACTGGTGATTATACCTCTTGGCTAGTCTAGGTGGTTGTTTGCTATTTGTCTTATGGGGCCTCAGGAAGTGCGGTTTTAGACGGGAAAAGAGTCTATCATGAATATCAGTTATTTCCCTAGACCCTGGGATTACTGGGGTTGCATCCTCCATAGCGGTGATTGCAATATCCACCTCAGAAATTATAAATGCCATGGATTCCACATTAGCCAATACACTCGGCCAGTTTAATCTACGCATGTCGTTAGTCATATCAGGCAGCGGACCTTCGGTCAATTGAAGATTCCCTGTCATGTTGGAGCAATGTGTATAGGAACTATAAATAAGGTGCTCGGACAATAGAACAACTCCCATATAGTCCATATACATAGAAAAGAAGAAAAAAGGAGATATTCATCAATCCTTCCTCACAGCTAATAACATACCACACATCAGGATTGGTAACAGGCATATACATTTTGACCTTCTCAGAGATCCCCATTCTTTTGAAGGAAAGTAGCCATTCACAGCTAACATATGTAAGTTTATGGAAGGAGCTTGACTGTATGTTGACAGCTTTTGATTTCATAATCATTTGGAATTAAAAGATGATGAAAACTGTCTAGGGCACCCAACTATTTGGATTTAGTCCCAGGTTAATTTGACAGTTTCAAAAAGATAACATATTAGATAGCCCTGTGGTATAATTACCCTACCACCATCATAATCATTTTTTTTGCTTTCGAGGATGATAAAAGTACAAAAATTAACATAACAACATCATGCCAACGACAACATTATGTCAATGATTGTCGCCAAGAATTAAAGGTCAGTAACACATAAATAAGGAGTTTATTATCATAAAAATATAGGGTACACAGAAACTTAACAGTTAAAAACATGATGGCAGTATTATTAAGTGCATATCTAAGGATAGAAGTGCAGCTTAGGACCAAAAAAGTGCAAGTGCTTGAAAGACTGATTATCATAGAAGAGATAATAACAACACAGACCTATCTAATACATTATATTTATTTGTAAACCTGTCAAAAGAAGTCGGAACTAAATCCAAATAGTTACGATTCCTAACATTACTACTACTAAATGCCTTTTGTGTATAACGAAAGTCATAAAGTTAGGATTTTGGCTCAGTTTAGTAGTAGTAAAGTTAGGCGTCCTTACTTTACTACTACAGAGCTATCTCTGACCCTGCTCGCAGGCAGGTCGCTCCCCATGCTGCTGCACGGCTCTGCCTGCCTAAGGCACGCCTGTCTACACCCGTCCACGCCCAGCGCCAGGACCCCTGGACCCCACGAACACCAAGACGCCCGACACCACTATGATGTCAGAACCCTCCACGTACTCAACACCGGATGATCACACACCTGCTTCCTGGCCGCCCCAAAGCGCACCTATGGAGCTTTCACCTGCCGGAACTGCAGTTTCACAAGCATCCACCCCACCATGCTTCCGACCAGGAAAAAACCCAACCACCTCAGATGCATCCTTTTCAACACCCGCTCCGCCTGCAAACACGCTGTTGAACTCTGGGACCTACTCGACTCAACCTTCCCAGACGTTGCCTTCCTGATGGAGACCTGGATGAACCCCACCTCGGCACCCGAAATAGCCATAGCTGTCGCAGAAAGCTACAAGATCACCCACAGGGACTGCACCAACGGAGCAGGAGGAGGAATCGTCATCATCCACAGGAACACTCTCAGAGTCTCGACCAACACCGATGACACTCTCAGCACCGCCGAACACCTGCACTTCCAGATCCACACCGACCCCAACACCACCCTCAGAAGAACCCTCATTTACAGACCCCCCGGACCCCGTCCACAGTTCAGTGTCTCCATTGCCGACTTCGTCTGCACACACGCCCTCACCTCCATGGACTACATCCTCCTCGGGGACCTGAACTTCCACCTCGAGAACAACAACAACACCAACTCCACCAGCATGTTCGACAACCTAGCCAACCTCGGACTCAGACAACTCGTCACAACACCCACCCATTCTGCTAGTCACACGCTTGATCCCATCTTCTCCGCAAGCCCCCAAGTCTTCTTCAACAACACCACCAAACTCCACTGGACCGACCATCGCTGCATCCACTTCACCTTCAAGAAACCCACCACGCACCACCGCACCCAACAGATGCCTTGCCGCTGCTGGAGCAAAGTCACCGAACATCAGCTAACCACCACCGTTGCCCAGAGCCCACCCGCCGACCCCACCGACCCCTACACCGCCGCTCACAACCTCAGACAGTGGATCAACGACTGCGCAAACACCATCACCCCAATCAAGAAATCCTCCAACAATCACATCAACAAGAAAGCCAGCTGGTTCACTGAAGACCTCCAGGCCTCCAAGCAAACCTGCCGAAAGCTGGAGAAGATCTGGCTCCGTGAACGAACACCGGACAGCCAGGCAGCCCTCAAAAACGCCACCTGCAGACACCATCACCTCGTCAGATTCGCCAAAAGGGCCTCATTCAAAAACCGCCTAGACAACAAAGTGCACAACAGCAAAGAGCTCTTCAACATCGTGAAGGAACTCTCCAACCCAAGCTCCAACTCCAGCAATTTCCCACCCTGGCAAGACCTGTGCGACTCGCAGGCCACCTTCTTCCACCGCAAGATCGCAGACATCCACAACAGCTTCAACGCCACAAACGCCCCGACAACCACTGAGACCTCCGCCCCAAGACATCCATCCGCACCAACTGCCTAATGTCCAGGACCAACATCAATGACGAAGACACCATCATGAACACCATCCACTCTGGTTCTCCATCAGACCAATGCCCACACCACATCTTCAACAAAGCCAGCACATCCATTCCACCCCATCTCCAGAACGTCATCAACACCTCCTTCGAGACAGCAACCTTCCCAGAGAGCTGGAAGCACGCCGAGATCAACGTCTTACTCAAGAAACCCAAGGTGGACCTCAAGAACTTCGGGCCCATCTCCCTGCTCCTGTTCCCGGCAAAGGTCATCGGGAAGACCGTCAACAAACAACTGACCCGCTACCTCGAGGAGAACAACATCCTGGACCCTTCCCAGTCTGGGTTCTCCAGAAAGCACAGCACCGAGACTGCCCTCATCGCCGCCACAGATGACATCAAGTCCCTGCTGGACAACGGAGAAACAGCAGCCCTTATCCTCCTGGACCTGTCAGCCACCTTTGACGCGGTCTGCCATCACACACTACGAACATGCCTTCAGAACACCGGGATCCAAGAGAAGGCCCTGGACTGGACCACCTCCTTCCTATCTGGCTGAACACAGAGCATCCGCCTCCCACCTTTCTGCTCTAAAGCCACCGAGATAATCTGCGGCGTACCCCAGGGCTCATCTTTCAGCCCAACTCTGTTTAACATCTACATGGCACCGCTCGGCCAAGTCGCCCATCAGCACGACCTCAACATCATCTCCTACGCCAATGACTCCCAGCTGATCCTCTCCCTCACCAAGGACCCCCACACGGCCAAAACCAACCTTCACGAAGGAATGAAGGCTGTCGCTGAATGGATGAGGAACAGCCGACTGAAGCTAAACTCGGACAAGATGGAGGTCCTCATCCTCGGATCCACCCCTTTGGCCTGGGACGACTCCTGGTGGCCGACCACACTGGGAACCGCTCCAACACCCACCGACCACGCACGCAACCTATGGGTCATACTCAACTCCTTCCTCTCCATGACTAAACAGGTCAACGCCATCTCCTCCTCCTGATTCAACACCCCCGCATGCTGCGCAAGATCTACAAGTGGATCTCCAATGAAACAATAAGAACGGTCACCCAGGCCCTCATCAGCAGCAGGTTGGACTACGGAAACTCCCTCTATGCAGTAGCCTCAGCCAAACTCCTGAGACAGCTCCAACGCATCCAGAACACCTCTGCACGCCTGATCCTTTTCATCCCTCACCGCAGCCACATCACACCCCACCTGAGAGACCTGCATTGGCTCCCGGTCCACAAGAGGATAACCTTCAATTTCCTCACCCACCCACACAAGGCACTCCACAACACCGGACCAACGTACCTCAACAGAAGACTCAGCTTCTACACCCCCACCCCCAAGCTCCGCTCCGCCGACCTCGCCCTCACCACAGTCCCCCGCTTCCGAAGAGTGTCATCCGGTGGCATATCATTCTCCCACCTTGACCCCAAGACCTGGAACACCCTCCCCATCCACCTACGGCAGACTCAAGACCTTCTGACCTTCAGAAAACTCCTCAAGATTTGGCTTTTTGAGCAGTAGCAGCATTCCCCACCCCAGCGCCTTGAGACCCTCACGGGTAAGTAGTGCGCTTTACAAATGATATGATTGATTGATTGATGCCTTCTGTGAATACCAAAAGTAGTAAGTTTAAGATTTTATCACCGATTAGTTCTGTGTATCGGCCCCTATGTGTTTTGTTTAATATATGGAAAAGATGCTTTGTATTATCCCCACATGTGAGGCCTGGCATAAATCCGATTGATCCGTGTCCAGGAGACCGGGGAGATGTTGCCCCAGCCTGTGCACCAATATTCATGTAAAATGTTTAGCATCAACGTTAAGTAGTGAAATAGGGCGATATGACGTACAGGACTGGGGACTGGGGATTTGGCATAACCATTATTATTGCAGTACGCATGAGCTCCGTAAGTGCTAAAGGAGTTATCTAGTCGAACTAGTACGGGGGACAATAGAGACGCATATTGCTTATAAAAGACTCCTATGTATTCATCTTGCCCACCTTGCCTTGCCTTACCCAGCTTCAGTCTCTCGATTGCTTCAAGGACTTTGTGTTCTGTTATATCTATTTTTATGGGGCTGCTATGTTTTCTGCAAGGGTGGTCAGTGGTTGTTGTGATTATTGGGCACATGCAGTGCCGTCTTTGTTGAGCAGTTTGTCTCTCCCATATAAATGGGCAAAGAATTGGCCAAATTCAGCAGCTATATCCTCATCCTGGATTTTCAGTGCCTGGTCGTGGCCTATCAAGCTGTGTATACGACAGGAGTGGGTTTGGGTCGCAACCTAATTGATTGAAAAACTGATTTTAAATTGATTGCGAATTTAAAAATCTTTTTGTGTATTAAAAATTGATTGTGAATTTTAATACATTTACCCTCTGTGCCTCACGCTCACTCACGGAGCTGCCAGGGACTTTAGGACTCACCTAGGAACTCAGTGCTCTGTGTTGTAGCCTGCCCGCCCTGGTCCGACTCGGTATCCAATACCGTTGAGCGGAGGGCGGGACAGGTACAAGCCTGAGAGACACCCTACCTGTTTGTAGAGTCGAGCGGTTAGCGCTCTAGCCTTTCTGCAATAGGGGCTATTTAGGCGACGATGAGGCGACGCTCATCGCAGTAAGGTTGACAGTGGCAGTGTCTTCCGACCCCGCTTTTGGTGCCAGGTAAAATACTCGCATATTAGAACACTCTGCTGGCTTTGTGGATGTGAATTGCAAAATCTAAGTAACTTTTAAACTGATTTTAAATTGGTTGCGAATTTAAAAATCTTTTTGTGTATTATAAATTGATTGTGAATTTTAATAAATTTACCTTCTGTGCCTCACACTCACTCACGGAGCTGCCAGGGGCTTTAGGACTCACCTAGGAACTCAGTGCTCTGCGTTGTAGCCTGCCCACCCTAGTCCGACTCGGTATCCAATACCGTTGAGCGGAGGGCGGGACAGGTACGAGCCTGAGAGACACACTTCCTGTTTGTAGAGTCGAGCGGTTAGCACTCTAGCCTTTCTGCAATAGGGGCTATTTAGGCGGTGAGGAGGCAACGCTCATCGCGGTAAGGTTGACAGTGGCAGTGTCTTCCGACCCTGTTTTTGGTGCCAGGTAAAATACTCGCATATTAGAACACTCTGCTGGCTTTGTGGATGTGAATTGCAAAATCGAAGTAACTTTTAAACCGATTTTAAATTGATTGCGAATTTAAAAATCTTTTTGTTTATTATAAATTGATTGTGAATTTTAATACATTTACCCTCTGTGCCTCACGCTCACTCACGGGTCTGCCAGGGGCTTTAGGACTCACCTAGGAACTCAGTGCTCTGTGTTGTAGCCTGCCCGCCCTGGTCCGACTCGGTATCCAATACCGTTGAGCGGAGGGCGGGACAGGTACGAGCCTGAGAGACACACTTCTTGTTTGTAGAGTCGAGCGGTTAGCGCTCTAGCCTTTCTGCAATAGGGGCTATTTAGGCGGCGAGGAGGCGACGCTCATCGTGGTAAGGTTGACAGTGGCAGTGTCTTCCGACCCCGCTTTTGGTGCCAGGTAAAATACTCGCATATTAGAACACTCTGCTGGCTTTGTGGATGTGAATTGCAAAATCGAAGTAACTTTTAAACTGCTTTTAAATTGATTGTGAATTTAAAAATCTTTTTGTGTATTATAAATTGATTGTGAATTTTAATACATTTACCCTCTGTGCCTCACGCTCACTCACGGAGCTGCCAGGGGCTTTAGGACTCACCTAGGAACTCAGTGCTCTGTGTTGTAGCCTGCCCGCCCTGGTCCGACTCGGTATCCAATACCGTTGAGCGGAGGGCGGGACAGGTACGAGCCTGAGAGACACACTTCCTGTTTGTAGAGTCGAGCGGTTAGCGCTCTAGCCTTTCTGCAATAGGGGCTATTTAGGCGGCGAGGAGGCGACGCTCATCGCGGTAAGGTTGACAGTGGCAGTGTCTTCCGACCCCGCTTTTGGTGCCAGGTAAAATACTCGCAAATTAGAACACTCTGCTGGCTTTGTGGATGTGAATTGCAGAATTGCAAAATCAAAGTAACTTTTAAACTGATTTTAAATTGATTGCGAATTTAAAAATCTTTTTGTGTATTATAAATTGATTATGAATTTTAATACATTTCCCTTCTGTGCCTCACGCTCACTCACGGAGCTGCCAGGGGCTTTAGGACTCACATAGGAACTCAGTGCTCTGTGTTGTAGCCTGCCCGCCCTGGTCTGACTCGGTATCCAATACCGTTGAGCGGAGGGCGGGACAGGTACGAGCCTGAGAGACACACTTCCTGTTTGTAGAGTCGAGCAGTTAGCGCTCTAGCCTTTCTGCAATAGGGGCTATTTAGCCACTCGTCGGCACTAGCGCGCAGTGGTTGCGCGCAGTGGGGCGCCATCATACGCGCCGAAGACAAGCCAAAGACCTGCCCGTCTGCGCCCGTCCGCGCAAGAACGGGCCAGGGGCCATGGAGGATCAAACATTTTTACCTTATGTATCCATCCCGGATAGGCTAACCTACACCTCTAAGGTACTGCGGAGTCTAAATACTTACTATGCGTTAGGTGTAAGCTGCATCGCTCGAGCAGAGGTTGAAGGTCCTTTCTCCTGTCGCCTCTGCCACACTCAGTTTACTACACTAATGAGAAAGACGCACCATAGAAGCTGTCCCATTCCTTTGTTCCCCACCATATCGCAAGTCGCTGATGACCTTCCATTGGGGAGGAAAAACATCTTATGTAACATTAGGTCCCTTTCGAAACATACCGCGGAGGTTTGGGAACTAATCTCCTCCAAACAACCTGAGGTATGTTATCTTACGGAAACGTGACTCAAACCACACTGTACCCCAGCCATAACTTTAGCAACCCCCTGTAACTATAAAGTAGTTAGATTAGACCGTCCTTTGAAAACTGGTGGTGGGATTGCTATTTATACAAAGAAGAGCTGGTAATCTCAGTCCTAGATGAACTCAGCTCCCCCGACATTGAAATTCTAGTTTTCAAAATACATACATCCCCTAAAGAAAACTATAAAGGTGCTCTAGTCTATCGGCCTCCTGGTCCCTACAATAATTTTACTAATATTCTGGTCGAATTACTAGCCCCACATATCAATAATGATAGTGAGTTCATATTAGTTGGAGATTTTAATGTATACAGTGAGAGATCAGACTGTAAGGAGGCACAATCTCTATTAACAGACCTATCATCCTTAGGACTAATATTAAGGAACTGTGGACCTACACATCAGGCAGGTCATACCTTAGACCTGATACTCTCCAATGTCCCGCTTGTCTCCTGCCCGCCTGCAACTCAGGTTAGCTGGACTGACCATTTTATTGTGGAATTCACTACCGTTTTCCAAATACCCACTCCTTCATGCCCCAGCTCACTACCTTGCATCTGTAGACAGTGGCATAAAGTCACCAACTCTACCTTTAGAGAAAATTGTAATCCCCCTATCCCCTTACCTTTGGATAATATTGAAACTGCTCTTAATAAATTCGAAGGAGAAACCAAGAAAGTCATAGATAAAATTGCCCCACTAAAACATGTTAAATCTAGGCCAGCCAAAAAGCAAGAAATCTGGTTCTCTGACCATCTAAGAACACTTAAATCAGGTGCTAGGAAATTAGAAAAAAGATGGAGAACCTCCCATCTTCTAGAGGATAAGAATAAATACTGGGACGCATTATCCTTCTACCATAAAGCGATTCGTACTGCACGAAAAGCCCATATCGCATCACAAATACAAGAGGCAGGGAACTCCCCCCGGGTTCTTTTTCAAATCTTACAAACCTTCGCTAAACCCACTGCTTGCGAAGCCCCTGATATGTCCTCCCAACAGTTGTGTGATGAAATTTCTTGTTTTTTCACTAATACAATTAATAAAATCTATGACAAAATAGTGTGCACAAACCAGGCTACACTTTCAGACTTAGAACCCCCTCCGAATTTTACAGAAGCTATATCGGATGTACACTCCTTAGACATCCTTCCCCCTATCTCACTGCAAGAAACGTCAATTTTAATTAAGCAGATTAAAAGTGGGAGTCCAGAGGACACCATCCCTGCCAGGTTAATGCCTGCATTGGATAAACAACTTTGCCCAACGATCACTGAACTGGTGAACATTTCACTTATTTCAGGCATTGTCCCTAAGGAATGGAAGCGAGACCTTGTCAGACCTATAAGGAAAAACACCGCCACAACTTGGTCTGACCTAACCAACTTAAGACCTATTTCCCTAATACCATTCTTTGGGAAACTTATAGAAAAGCATGTGAATCCCCACTTATCCGGACATATTGAACTTGTCAATGCTCTGGATGACTCCCAGTCAGGATTCCGCCCCAAATGCAGTACAGAATCCACCCTCCTGTCTGTTACTGATGACCTCCACGTGTACCAGGACAAGGGCCTTTCAGTCATCTTGGTTCTATTAGATCTGTCGGCAGCGTTCGACACCGTGTCTCATTCCATCCTGACTCAACGGTTGTTGAACGCCGGCATTAAGAACAAAGCCCTTGACTGGTTGAAGAGTTTCCTATCTGATCGCACCCAGAGAGTCACCATGGGTACGTATCGCTCAGCGGAAATAGAGTTCTCTAAGGGGGTGCCACAGGGCTCATGTTTGAGCCCCACTCTTTTTAACATCTATGTGGCACCCCTGGCAGGAGTATTGCGTAGGTACGGCTTCATCCCCGTATCATACGCAGATGATACACAGCTCCTCTTCCCTTTTAAAATTCTTTCCGCTGAGGTTAGGAACTCCTTTTCTTCAGGCATGAAGGAAGTGGCAAAATGGATCTCTACCAACTATCTCCAATGTAATGTCAGCAAAACGGAGGTCATGTTGTTTGGGGAGGCTAAAATACTATGGACTCCGGAATGGTGGCCATCAGAATTAGGAGCAGTCCCTGAACCTAAACAGGTTGTGAAGAATCTGGGAATTCGGCTTGATCACGACCTGTCACTAAAACAACATACAAGCTACATCTCAGGGATATGCTTCCATACCATCAGTCTGCTCCGTAAGGTTTTCCCACTTCTACCCGATTCCGTTAGGAAAACACTTGTCCAAGCACTGATCCTTAGTCGGATCGACTATTGTAATGGCTTGCTGCTCTCAGCAAACGAAGGAGTGTTGGCTAAGCTACAAGTCATTCAGAACACTGCAGCCCGCCTTGTGCTGAATGCTCCCCCGAGAACTGCCTCCAAGCCCCTCCTTGAACATCTGCACTGGCTCCCAATTCGACAAAGAGCCAAATTTAAAATATGCTGCCTGATCCATAAGTGTTTGTCGGTTTATCGGTTTGTCGGTTTATCGGTTTGTCGGTTTATCTTGAGCGGAAATTTGTTCCTTACGTTCCAGCACGATCCCTCAGATCAAGTAGCGATCTCCTCCTTGTGGTCCCTCGTGTCAAAAGTCCAGACACGGAGGTAGAGCCCTGTCCATCAATGGTCCCATCCTGTGGAACAAACTCCCTCTGTCTCTAAGACAATGCAAAGAACATCTTACATTCCGAAAACGTTTCAAAACTAGCCTGTTTAAAAATGAAATCTAATTCCATTTCTATACCACGCCCGCTGTCTTACCGGTTCCAAAAGCGCAGAGATACTCCAGTTGGAGTGGATTCAAGTGCTATATAAACCAACAAATAAATAAATAATTAAATAAATAATGGACAGTAGTTTACCAGCTTTGTTCCCCCTGTGTAGTACATCTGTAGTGTATGGAGCAGAACGTGTTCAGCTGCATCCATATCAAGGGGCGTACGTTTTTTGCGAGCAATAGTCAGTTGTCATCTAATAACATGTGAACTAGTTGTTCTAAGTGTTTTGTACAGATCCCTCACTGCCATTTGCAGTTTCGCTCGCTTCACCATGCGTTCCTTATTAAGTTGTGCTGCTATGGTAATATATGTTCTGTGTACTACTTCCTTGAGGTTGTCCCATAATGTCTCTATTTTTACTTGTTTATTGTCGTTCATCACTAGGTAGTCTGTGATGGCCTTCTCCACTTCTTTAGCAGCTGGATTGTAGGATAGCAGTTTGGGGTTAAGGCACCACATTTTACATCTCGGATTGCGCAAAGGTGAATAGGGGCATGATCTGAGTTAGAAGCTATATTAATCTCAGTCTGTGTCTCCAATGGGAGTAATGAGACTGAAACTAGGAAATAACAAATTCTGGCATATGATTAGTGGCAGCCGAGAAGAAGGAGCATGACTGTGTGGTGTGGTGCAGTTTCCACTAGGCGTCTACCAGTCCTGCGACTGCTATCCAACTAGCACCCTGCAGAGAGAAGGCTCCAGTGAACCCAGTTCTTTGCGGTGATCTATCCAATGAGGTGTCAGGTACAGGATTAAAGTTACCCCATCTCTATTTTGGGGTCAGGCATCGTTGGGGCATAGAGGTATGCTATTGTGAACATGTATGAATGAAAGGAAAGGCGCAGTGAGAGGATACAGCCTGTGATCTCAACATGAGTGTGTAGAACCTGGCCCTGGAAGTGTATAGCAATTAATATAGTGACTCCAGCTTTTTTCCCCTGGGCCTGCTGACCACTACTGTTGATCGAGCCATTTAGATTGCATCCTACCCATGTCTTTTTTAAGGAGGTGGATCTCTTTTAGGAGGCAAATATGACAGCACGCTGACCGTAACTGGACAGTAATGCTATACTTTTGGTTGGTGAGTTCAGTCCCCTCACATTTCGACTAAATATTGGCACCATGAACTATCAGTATTGATAATCGCTACTTGGGTCCCCAGTGTAGTAAGTTGTAGTTGTGTTCTTGATTAATATGGTTGAACATGACAAGTGACAATATATAGTGCAAGAAACATACAATAACTGTGCAAACATTAAAATAAAATAAACATCAGCAATGAGTGGTGCAAAACCTTCGATTTTGTAGTAGGGGTCCATGTCATCAGCCACTCATGCCAGTGTACCTAATTGTACCAAAGGTGTGGAAGTCTCTACAGCTGCCAGATCTCTCAATTATTTAGGTGTGGACCTGGGGCGACTTCCCCCTCCACACCAACCCGGCGGCTCCTCTGGGCAGCATCTACTCTATCTGCAATCTTCCCAAGTCCTTGTAGGCCCTCCGGCTGAAGCTGGAATCCATTGACCATTTTCTCGTGTCTGTGTTCTTCATTCATCTGTGCATTCTGAGGACTGCTTCTGATCCATGAGTTTCTGTAATAGTGCTGAGCATTCCTTGAAGCTTTCTGTTTTAGTCGGTTTGCTCACTTGCTGTTGCAACCTATTCCTTAGGTTGCGTATCCAGTGCGACTCCTTCCCCTTCCAAGGGAAAACCAGTCTTAAGGGGTGTCCCCATTCATACCTCACCCCTTTGTCTCTCAGTGTGTCTGTTATAGGCCTCATTGAGCGTTTTCGTTGTGATGATGGACAAAACTTGAAAGAGCTTAATTGTATTCCCTTAGAAGGAAATGTAGGGTTGATCACTTGTTGCAGACATTATGAGTTATTTTTGTTTATAATGTGGAGGCATGCAAGAATGTCCTGTAGGAACAAGGCGCTGATGTGGGTCTGCCAGCTCTATGTGTGCAGTCTAAGCATGGGCGAATTTTGCGAATTCGCGATCTGCGAATTTGCGGATTTGCGAATTCGCGATCCGCAAAATTCGCGAATTTGTGCAAATTTGCGGATTTTTGATTTTTTCATGTTCGCGGGGTTTTTTGCGTGTTCGCGGAGTTTTTTGCGTGTTCGCGGGGATTTTTGCGTCTTTGCGAGCGAGAGAGATAAATAGATAGATAGATAGATAGATAGATAGATAGATAGATAGATAGATAGATAGATAGATAGATAGATAGATAGATAGATAGATAGATAGAGAGAGAAAGAGAGGGAAAGAGAGAGGGAGAGAGAGAACGAGAGAAAGAAAGAGAGGCCAGATCTCTGAAGGGCCAGATTCCTGAGTTGCCCCTACAGAACATACAGCTTTTAATTTTTAGCAAAATGCATATGAAAATTGTGCTGTAAAGGTCTCTTTTAGTTTAACCCCTCCTGACAACTCAAAATGGGTGTATTTGCCATCCTCTCCCTTCTTCCTGTTTTTCATATCTGTAAGTGCTTCCTGATGAGGTTTAATTGGTATTGCACCGTTACATCGCAACTTTTACAACGGACTTCTATTACAACGCAACTTTTACAATGCTGGATCCATTACATCGCATGCCTTTACAACGCATGACATTACATAGCAGATGCTATTACAACGCATGCCATTACAACGTAAGTATAGGTAAGTATATAATTTTTTTTATTTTATTTAATATTATTTAATTCATTTAATTATTATTAATTATAAATAAATATATTTATTTATGTTTTTTTATATTATAAATTAAACATTAATTTAAGTAATTTTAAAAATAAGTTTGAGTATAGGAGTATATGTTTTGGGGTACTGAGGTATATGTTTTGGGGTGTTTGGGTATTTTTAGGTTTCAGGGCTGGGTTTGGGTTTTGGGGTACAGGGGGATTTTTAGGTATTAGGGCTGGGTTTGGGTTTTGGGGTACAGGGGTATTTTTAGGTTTCAGGGTTGGGTTTGGGTTTTGGGGTACAGGGGTATTTTTAGGTTTTAGGGCTGGGTTTGGGTTTTGGTGTACAGGGGTATTTTTAGGTTTTAGGGCTGGGTTTAGGTTTTGGGGTACAGGGGTATTTTTAGGTTTTAGGGCTGGGTTTAGGTTTTGGGGTACAGGGGTATTTTTAGGTTTCAGGGGTATTTTTAGGTTTCAGGGCTGGGTTTGGGTTTTGGGGTACAGGGGTATTTTTAGGTTTCAGGGCTGGGTTGGGGTACAGGGGTATTTTTAGGTTTCAGGGCTGGGTTTGGGTTTTGAGGTACAGGGGTATTGTTAGGTTTCAGGGCTGGGTTTGGGTTTTGGGGTACAGGGGTATTTTTAGGTTTTAGGGCTGGGTTTGTGTTTTGGGGTACAGGGGTATTTTTAGGGTTCAGGGCTGGGTTTGGGTTTTGGGTTACAGGGGTATTTTTAGGTTTCAGGGCTGGGTTTGGGTTTTGGGGTACAGGGGTATTTTTAGGTTTCAGGGCTGGGTTTGGGTTTTGGGGTATAGAGGTATTTTTAGGTTTTAGGGCTGGGTTTGGGTTTTGGGGTACAGGGGTATTTTTAGGGTTCAGTTTTTTTAAAAAAACGACTTTAAATAAATTAAATTAATTAAATTAATTAAATTAATTAAATTAAATTAAATTATATTATTTACAATTTTTAAATTAATTAAATTACATTAATTAAATTAAATTAATTAAATTAAATTAATTACAATTTAAAATTAATTAAATTAAATTGATCAAATTAAATTAAATTAATTAAATTATATTAATTCCATTTTTTAATTTAATAATATTTAATTAATTAAATTAATTTAATTAATTTAATTAATTTAATTTAATTACAATTTTAAGATTAATTAAATTAATTAAATTAAATTAATTAAAAATTTTAAATTAATTAAATTAAATTAATAGAATTAAATTTATTAAATTAAATTAATTACTATTTTTAAATTAATTACATTAAATTAATTGCATTAAATTAATTAAATTAACTTAATTACATTTTTTAAAAAGATATACTTACCTATACTTACGTTGTAATGGCATGCGTTGTAATAGTATCTGCTATGTAATGACATGCGTTGTAAAGGCATGCATTGTAATGGATCCTGCGTTGTAAAAATTGCGATGTAACGGTCTGCGTTGTAAAATAACGCGTTGTAACGTCATACATCCGGTTTAATTCCTTGAACAGGTTCCTCGTTGCCTACTTGTAACTATTCTCTGACCCTGCTTCAAGGGTCAGAGCAGGGTCAGAGAATAGTTGCAAGTAGGCAACGAGGCGCCAGGAAGCAATTAGTAGCAGGTGTCCAAGTTGAAGGTAATTTGTTTGTAACCCTTTTGTAAAAGGTTACAAAGAAATTAGGTTCAACTTTTGCACCTGCTGCTGTAACCCTTGCTTGGCTGAAAATTCGTCCCCGCTGATTCGCGGATCGCGAAATCGCAGAAAATCAGCAAATTCACCCGCGAAACGGATTTTACGCCCACCCTTAGTGCAGTCTAGTGGTTGTCTTTGTCTTTCAGCCCTAGGACGATACGGCGAAATAGTCGTAGAAAGTAGTCCTCCAAATGGCCAGCATTGACCTGCGATGGATTGACCTTAATGCATATATTGGATCTGTGGGATCTGTTTTCTAGGTCTTCTAAATGATAATTGAGATCAGCATTGCAGTCCTTAAGATCCATAATCTCCCTGCAACATTCTTCGAGTTCTTCTTCTATCCACTCTTTGTTCCAGTTTGCTCATGTCATGATGCAGTTCCCTTTACTTCTTTCAGGACCTATATATATTGTTAGGGCTGCTACATCCATGGGTAATGGGGGCCTTGTCATTCATATCTGATTGTTCTGCTTGTCTGTCTTGTCCCGGGGACATCACACTTGGGGCCACCCCTGATTTCTTGGGTGAATGTTTGGTGAAATCTCTTTTGATTGTGGCCTTCTTTTTTGGCCTAGTGGACGTCATTGTGCTCACCGCTTAAGTCCCAGAACAAGCGTGGGTCAGTTCACCAAGCACATCTATTTTGGGGGGGGGCGTCTAAGACATACAGTACCTTCTTTATAAGGAACCGCCTATTATTAACGCAGTACTCCCTTCAATCGCAGTGTCTGATGGTTATTTGTAGGGCTGCAATATAGACTTTTGCACCTGACTTCACTTTCTAAAGCTGGACTCTTCCGTAGAGCTTGTCTAAATAGTGTGAATATAACACCCAGGCAAATCTCTAATAACCACTAGCACATGAATACTGGCATTTGCCAAACAAAAATAATAGTGATCAGCAACTGTTTTTGCACATAAGATACAGTTTAATTCCTTTTACAACACATGATTAAATGATAAAAATTGACACATGATTATACATAGATGATAAAACATTTCAGCATTGTTGCATATGCATAGTTTCAGACACTCATCAATTACAATATAAAAACTAAAAGATGGTTTCATGTGCTAGTGGTTATTAGAGATTTGCCTGGGTGTTATATTCACACTAATTGTTTGCCCTGACCCAGGAAATTGATCCGTATCAGGGGGTCCTTGTTTGTTTCACAGAGAGCTTGTCTAAATATACATTGACTCTGTGTAATTCTTTCCACTGTGTGTGTGTCTGGACCTGTCCGGCTGGTCTTCTTCTGAGACTGGAGCCACTTGAGAATTCACGTGGCTGAATTGGCAAATCTAAGGGGGGGGCATATGTGCGCCTCGGAGTCAGCTTACAGAACCCCCATAGGTGTCCGGTGCGTGGTTCCCACAGTATAGTGCCAATTAAGGAGAGGGTGGGAGCTGTTTTCCAACCAATGGTGTAAGATAGAACCAGCCCCCCCAAACATCAAGCAGTGTCCCACACTCAACGGCTCATTCTTTGTAATCTGTTGCCCTCTAGCTAGCCCGGGGAGTACTTCTAGCCATTCAGTATCCTCAACGCGAAAGTGGCCACACACGACCAGTTGAGGAGCATCTTACAAGGTAGGGCCCCACATGAGCATCAGCCTGTCTGATCTCCACTGTCCCAGGCCCAGATTGTACTCCTGGCCTCACGCTGTACTGTGTCGGTCACTGCCTCGCGCTGCAGCGTCTCTCACCAGTTTCCAAGCACCGGGCCCACCTCACTACGCAGCGTCCTCGGTGAAGGCTTCTCTCCACCTTTCAGGATGCCGAAGGACTGGAGAATGCAGGGAACGAGGTGCCAGTCTGGAATTTGTGTGTCACCTTGGGGCAAACTCTCCCCCGCAGCAGGTGTCCTTGCAGCTTCAGATGCTCGGGCATGGTTACTCCCCCATTGACAGCACCTCGGACAGATGTTTCTCGATGGGCACCAGGGTAGCTGTCAGGCATCATTTTGGCCCAGGTCGAGGCCGTTGGGCT
Source organism: Lissotriton vulgaris (assembly GCF_964263255.1). NCBI lineage: Eukaryota > Metazoa > Chordata > Amphibia > Caudata > Salamandridae > Lissotriton > Lissotriton vulgaris. Next base: position 50,594,671 of record NC_141690.1, read on the forward strand.
GATGGATGCTTCACATGCCGATTTCTGGATGCTTGGCTTCACCTTGGGGGTGCCCAGGGGGGGCATCTCACAGGGAGAGCCAGGAAGGGTTCCAACGCGTTATACAGCGCCGGGACGCCCCTTTGCTGGGGCAGCTGTGCGCATTACAAGTATACTACATTTACATTTATATTTTACATTCCCCCCGGTATCCACTTGTTACAAAATCGGCGCAGCGGAACTCCGCAGTGAAGCTACTGCTCGGGCACCATCTTGGACATGCCCCCCATGTTGTAACATATTTTAACATTGTAGAAAGCATCACACATGCAGAATCTATATTACAGTATAATACTTGGAGATTTCAATCCCTGTACAGTCAAGTTTTGACATCTGTAGTCACTTGTAATGAGAAAATAGCATAGCTGTCAACTGTATTAACTTATTCTTAAGATCAATTGTTGAATAGTCCAATGCTACTAAACAATCCTGCACAAGCAAGGATTCGCGGGTAACCAGGGTTTATTAAAAAATATAAACATTACAGATAGCAAAAAGTAATTAGTAGTTGGCAGCATCAAATATTGCCAAACAATATTCTGAGAAAGGACTAATATAAGGTCAGCCTCTGAAGGAAGCCCAAAGGAAGAAATAAATATTAATCAAATGCACAGTCTATCATAGAGTCTGCTCTCTTAGAAAGCAAGGTAAGCTCTAACTCATCTCCAAAATTTCACAATGCTTATACGGATCTAGAATAGTTTCTACACGTGGTTTCCTTGACAGAACACCAATATTAAATTACAGACACTCGAATAGGAGCTTCTTCTTCAATGCTTTGCTGGAATGGAAAAGCGCACATCATACAGAGAGAGAGAGAGACAGAGACAGAGAGAGCGAAAGAGAGAAGACTTGCTCCCATAAAATAAACAAGCATTATTATTCTGCTAATTTAAATACCTGCCAGTGCACATTGTTGGAGGCTTAGTTATTATACCTTAGACAAACTTCAACTCTCACTTTAGCTGAATCATGTCTAACCCATTTTTTCTAATTAGCAAAAACTTCCCTTTACTGCCATATACTAAAAGTATTGCAAGTAATCTTAAAGTTCTATACTCTTCAAAAGTAACTAGCCCTCAGCCTCCTTCCCCAACATGATCTCAGAACTCCTCATTGACTAGGAATATCCTTATAATGCACGTCAGGAGGTATTTTATTTAATATAGCTGAAATCCAAATGTTCATTACGTCCAGTAACTTTCTCGATGAACTAGTTTTCAAGTATTTTTTTGTAAAATGCCCCATGAAAATGTGTGTAGCAGGAAATACTTTTTTTGTTTTACAAAAATGTCTCTCAATAAGTCTGAATGTACTTCAAATTAAATATTTCTGACTCTATTGCATGTATAGCATTTCCCGAAGGGCCCTGCTCATGACAGCTGGCTTCTTAAGGTATTCAGTAAAACCACAATTGGTATTAATTTGTGTTGGAAACATGATGTGAAATGCAAACTGACCACAGTATCTCTGAACTGGAACGATTTCCCCCAGGTGGAATATAGACAGACATGAAAGGGAGCAGACAGGTATGAATGACAGAGCTGACTGTAGGCACTTTTAGCTGCCAAGGGAATGAGTGCATAGGGGGACATTTTAGACACTCATTTAACATATCCTCAGGATATAATCTGAAAGTGTACCAGTTAGAGCTTAGCACTGTATTATGAAGGAGGACTAGAGTATTTTCACTGACAGCAAAGAAAATAAGTATAGTACTATCACGACTCACATCTGAGATATTATTAGCTGATTTTCCAAATTAGTGTAACAAGACATAACATATACATAAACGTATTTTCAAGTAATGGCTTAGAAAACCGAAATGCATTATTAAACATAAACAACAATGATTAATTGAATGATATCCACACCGCTTGAAGCTATTGATTTAGTGGAGCAATTACTTAATCCATTATCATCGCATTATTCTAATTAATGATAGCATTCTGTAGAGCAGCCAGAAAGCCAACAAACATCAGAAAACTCGTGCATGAAGTAACTGAACAGACTATAGAATGGTAACGGATGACATTACAATCAATTGCTGGTGGAACCAAAGGACAAAACATGTCCTTTCTTGAAATTCAGTATTATAAAACTCATATACACACGGGCCTTTCCTTGTGAAATGTAATCCCTTCATATCTCTTTCCAAATATACCTGTTGTGTTTTTTAAACCTGGATTTGTCAATGTTCAAATTAGGTACAATACAAACAAGTGAGTGAACCCATCTCCATTTAAAAAAAAATAATACAATATTCTAACCATGGCAAACATAGAGTTACAATTCCGATGTTCCTCTATGCCCTCTTTGCAAATGATATGCGGCCTCCAACAGCAATTATCCCTGTGATAACGTTCATAATATATTTCCTAATATATATCTTCCTAAAGTAGTTATCTACCTTTACTTGCACAGTATCTTCTGTAGTATTATCCAAACAAGCAGGCCTAATCTGGGGCAGCGCAAATACTCTCCTGTAGCATAGGGGAACGTTTGGTCTCAGGGACTCTAAGATCTCCCTTTGGGCCAGATGTGTCATTGCCTTTTGAGATTGCAAACGGGCGGATTTAGCGAATCGGCCCGTTTGAGATTGAAAAAATGCGTTTTGCAATGTATCAAACATTTTTAATTCACTATGGGCCCGATGTAGGTAAAATGCATTTACCGATTTTAAAATACCGATTTATACCGAATCGGTATTTTGAAATCGGAAAATGATATGTAGATAAAAAAAATCGGTAAAATATTGATTTGGTAGCAATCGGTATCGTGATTCGATACGTACCGAATCGGCAATTACCGAATCGGTATTTACCGAATCGGCGAATACCGATTAGGCAAATACCGAATCGGTAATAGCAATACACCCCTATGGACCAAAAGGCCCATAGGAACGCATTGTAAATACCGATTCGGTATTTACCAAATCGGTAGTAGCCGATTCGGTATTAGCCGAATCGGTAAATACCGAATCGGTAAATGCCGATTCGGTGAGCAAGTAAAACTGAAACTAATGACAACAGCCAATGAGGTGGAACCACCCTCCACCACCCTAGCAGGGAGTGGCTACCCAGGCAGGTGCAACTCATTAGAACTTTCTGGAGAGGCAGCCTGAGCTGAGCATTCAGAGTGAGCAGCAGTGGTAGCACTAGCCAGATCTGTGTGAAAATGGCAAGCAGCTCTGAGAGCCAGAAGGCTGAGCGCAAGCCGAAGGCCAAGTTCAGCAGCATGGAACTGCAAGTTTTGGTGGAGGAGGTGGTGAGGGTACACAGGCAGCTGTTTGGGAGGCTGTCCCTCACTGTCCCAGAGAGCACCAAGAGGAAGCTGTGGAGTGCAATCGGGGAGAGAGTGAACGCAGTTGGTGTCACCCCCAGGAGCCTGGACGACCTCAAGAAGAGGTTTTACGACATTCGCAGCCTCACCAAGAGGAAACTGGCCGAGCTGCACAAGCAGGCAGGACTAACTGGTGGAGGCAGGAACCCGGCGCCACCCCTCACTGACCTGGAGGGACTTGTGTCCACGACCATTGAGAGCGAGAGTGTGGTGGGATTTGGGGACCTGGACAGCTCATCCAGAGCTACAGCTAAAGGTAAGAAGCATGCGCATCTTGACACACCCTACCAGACACCTCCCCTTTAGCCCCAATGCACAGCCAAACCCCAGCCCAGTACTGCTAGCAAAAGACATGAGCAATGCCTCATGGTAAATGTAGTCAGCAAAAGTAGTAAAAAATGCCAGTGCAGAAGCATAATAAAATTAACTGTAAAACTGAATCAAAGTATTGGAAATGAGATGTGCAATGCTTTTATTGTAGTGACTGTAAGACATTAGCACTCAGTTCACAAATGCTTCTTTATACCTAGGGGCACCATCAGGCGGGGAAGCAGCAGCTACACAAGCTCCAGCTCCAGCACCATCAGCCAGTGCGGTGGCAGGGCCAAGCACCAGTGTACCATCACAGGAGGAGGAGGAGGAGGAGAACAGCAGTGCCCTGGGCAATGAGGAAGACACTGGACATACCCTCACATTTCCCCACTCCCCCTGACTGTCTCTAACGCCCCCATTGCAGTTATCCCCGGAGAACTCAACCCCACAGACCCACCCTGCACCTGCCACATCTCCTGCCAGGAGGATAATTGTTGCTCCATTAAACATCATGGAGGGAGCAGCGGGTCAGGCTCCAGCAACCAACCCTGTAACACCTGTGGCACCCCAGCCCACACAGCAGGGCAGCAGCAATCCACGCAGGCCACGCACATCCAGCAGTGCTCTTCCAGCACGGGAGGGCAGTGTGTTCCAAGGGCAGGAGGGGAGTATGGTCAGGATCCAAAGGATGCAGGCAAAATCAATCCTGGCTTGCCAGCGCCAATTGCGGGTGCACAACCTGCAGATGGGGGAGATGACACAGGGATTCAAGACTTTTGTTGATAGCAACAAGGACATAGCAACTGGTCTGGGGCGAATGACAACTGCCATCACCCAGCTGTGCAGTAAAATGGAGGAGCACGAGCACTGTAGGCGCAGGGATGCCCGCGTGCAGAATAGGGCTATCAACCGTCTTGCTGCTGCAACCGCCCAGCTAAGCCGCCGTGGGGTTAACATGGAGGACTGCCTCACCCAGAACACGGCAGAGGTGACTAGGGGCATGGCCCGCATCACCACTGCCATGGAGACACTGATAATATCTAACACAGTGGTGAATCCTGCCCTGGATGTGGGCGAGGCTGGGGACAGCAGCAGCCGCAGCAGCCCGGCCAGCGCAGTGTCTGAGCCGCGCCGGAGCTCCAGGCGCTCCGCTGAGGCTGCCGGAAACACAGAAGGGGGTGAGCCACATCCTAGTGGGTCTGCTAAGCGCAGCAAGAAGTAAGACTGCCAGGGCGGGTGAGGCAACCCGGACAATTTACATTTCCCAAATATTGTTTACCTATTTCATTTGTTGCACATCAGTGCAGTAACGTTGTTGCAACATTATTAAATCTTTTTTTTCAAACATCCATTGACCTGTCTGTGCATCTGTACTCACTCAGAAATAGTTTTCTGTTATCTCCTCACGTCTGTATCTGCCATCACTTGGCGTAGACACCCCAGTAGGTTGTGTTTGTGGCACAGCAACGTCGTCGTCATGGTCCTCGTAGTCTGACAACTCCACCTCAGTGCCCTTCTTCACCGCAAGGTTGTGCAACATTGCACAGACAGCTATGATCTTGCAGCAGGTGATGGGGGTATACTGCCTTGCACCTCCACTCTTGTGCAAGCATCTGAATCTGCTTTTCCAGATGCCAAAGGTCCATTCTACTACATTCCTTGTGCTTTTGTGGGCCCGGTTATACCTCCTTTGGCTGGGTGTAGAGAGGTTGAGGTAGGGGGTGAGTATGAATGAGCGGAGGGCATATGCACTGTCGCCTATAAGGAAAAGGGGTAACATTAATCACATGCATACATGTATTTTACATTGCTACTTTGTGTTATGGGGGTCTGATGATGTGTCTCACCTAGGAGGTATCCTTCACCAAATTCCCCAGCCTTCAGCCATGCATAGATGCCGCTGTGTTGAAAAATGTAGGAGTCGTGGGTACTCCCTGGGAATTTTGCTACCAGGTCTGTGATGGTGCACTTCGCATTGCAGATCACCTGCACATTGATGGTGTGCGTAGACTTCCTATTGCGGTATATGTATTCTGTGTCAGCAGGGGGGCAAATCGGAATGTGCGTGCCATCTATGCAGCCGATGATTTGGGGGAATCGTGCCTTCTGGTAAAAGTCTGCTTTTGTTTGTACCAGTTCCGCATGGGTTGCAGGGAAAGATATGTATTGGTCCATCCTCTGTATCATGGCGTCAAGGAATTTGTGGAAAAACCTTGACAGGCTGCTCTGGGTCACCCCTCCTACCGCAGCGACTCCACTTTGATAGCTGCCAGACGCAAGCAGGTGTAGGCTGCATAGCACCTGCACGTGCGTTGGGATGGCGTGTGCCCTTGGGGTGGGGTGGTCCAACAGTGGTTTGAGGTCCCTGATGAGCTCCAGAATGGTGTCTGAGTCCAGCCTGTACCTCTGTAGGATCTCTGCCTCTGTGAGCATGAACAGGGTGATTCTCTGTCTGTAGACCTGTTCCTCTCTTTGCCATTCCCTCTCTCCTTCCTGCTGTAGCCGTAGCCGCCTTGCAATGACATAAAATGCCGCCATCCTGCAAGTTGCAATGCATTTTGGGTCTATTTTTATAGATTGCAGTTGGTTACCACCTGATTGTAATCCATGGTAAATACCAAATTTGAAATTCGATTTTGAGGCAAAATCGGTATTTCTGTGCTTCCCTACATCTCAATCAGAGTTTTGCCCTGTCCGAATCGGTAATTTACCGATTCGGTAACTCTACCGATTCGGTAGATAATCCGATTCGGAATATTTACCAATTCGGTGTCTCTACAGATTCGGTACATTGTCCGAATCTGTATTTTTTCCGATTCGGTGTCACTACCGATTCGGTACATGGACCGAATCAGTATTTTTATCGATTTGGTATGTTACCAATTCGTTCTTTTAACGATTCTGTGTATTTCCGAATCGGATTATTTCCGATTCGGTAACTATACCGATTCGGTATGAATTCCGATTCGGACGGTTTTCAGCGCCCTACATCTCGATGGCTGGATACCGATCGGTAAGGGCCGAAAATCTGTATTTTCGGCCGTTACCGATCGGTAAAGGGCTACCTACATCGGGCCCTAGATCGGTAATCACAATTATTTGCAATTACCTAAATTGCGAATGCCGCAAGTAACTACATATGTAAAAGGCAGTGTATGTGAAAGTTGAAGTATATAAATGACTATACTTGAGAGTCAGTGATTGTGAGAGTGGTTGTATGGATGAGTGTGTACTTGTATCAGTGATTGTATAAGAGAGTAAGTATGCATTTGTTTCTGTTTGTAAAAGTGATGTGGTGTGTGTGTGTATAACTGTATAGGTCAGTAAATGGAAGTGTGATTGATTATTTGCATGACTTACCAGGTGTGTGAGTAACTCTGGATGAGTGGCAGTATGTGAGTGTCTGTATAGATGTATGAGTGCTTATGATAGTGTTGTATTGATGAGTGACTGCATGTATGAGTGATTGTATGGGTGAATGAGTGGATGTGTGTGTAGACCTAGGAATCAGTGAGTGAGTATGTAGAAACTGGTATTGGTGTGTCGATGGTTTCGAAAATGGTAGTCTGTATTTTATGGTACAAAAGGGGGTGGTGATGGACGGAGCATCTCAACCAATCAAACACTCACACCCAGTCAACATATCTGGGTTTAATTCATCACCCTTCTTTAGCCCACTCTGCCACCCCAGTTCAGACATGGCCATATGCAAATCAGTCTGACCCTGTGCCTCATGGGAACAGTCCAGCCCGAACTGCCAAGCCATGCCTTCCCTGGACCGGAAACAAGCTTCCTAGACCGGTTTCTGGCATTCCAGCCGTCTTCAGCCAGGCTTGCTTGAATCCAGTGGCAAAGTGAGCAAGGCACTCATGTCGGAGCATACCCTGCCAACTTATGGCTAACAAAGCGGTACAAAAGGGGGTGGTGATGGAAGGAGCATCACAACCAATCAAACACTCACACCCAGTCAACAGATCAGGGTTTAATCCATCACTTTTCTTTAGCCCACTCTGCCACCCCAGTTTAGACATGGCCATATGCAAATCAGTCTGACCCTGTGCCTCGTGGGCACAGTCCAGCCCGAACTGCCAAGCCATGCCTTCCCTGGACCGGAAACAAGTTTCCTAGACCGGTTTCTGGCATTCCAGCCGTCTTCAGCCAGGCTTGCTTGAATCCAGTGGCAAAGTGAGCAAGGGACTCACGTCTGAGCATACCCTGCCAACTTATGGCTAACAAAGCGGTACAAAAGGGGGTGGTGATTGACGGAGCATCTCAACCAATCAAACACTAACACCCAGTCAACAGATCTGGGTTTAATCCATCGCCGTTCTTTAGCCCACTCTGCCAGGTTCCTTTATGTGTGATGCAAGCAGGGCCCTTTTAAGTTCTATCATCCCCAGCCTTGCTGTTAAGAAGACCTTTTCTCCTTACACCTAGCCTTCATTTATCTCACAGTCCGAATGCAATACACAACCAACAACATAAAAGCCATCCACAGCAATATGACCGTGGCAGAAAGGGACAGTTGGTTTGGGGAGAAAAATGGCAGCTTTCTAAAAGTGATATTGAGAATTGTAACTTAAATACTAACTATACCATCTAAAAGGATTTTATACTACAATTCATTTCAGTGTACATATAATTTCCCTATCTGTTCCCAATCTGAAGTTAGAACTTCATAATTGTAATAAGGTAAAGCAGGTCAGATTAGTCTATGCCACACAAAGCCTTGCAGCAGAGATAAAATAACTTTAGGAGCTTTTCACTTTTAGGACATGTGAAACTTAAACACAAGACCATGCACCCTGTCCTATCAGTCTTTAGGGTCTACTTTACGGGTGACCTATTAGTGTTAAAAATTAGGCTTTAGTCCTGGTAAAAGGTTTATTTTGCCAGGTCAAAATGGCAGTTTAAAACTGCACTGCAGGATGCAGGTGCAGGCCTGAAACATGTTTTATAAATCTACTTTAGTGGATGGCATAATAAATGCTGCTGCCTACTATCAGCGTTTAATTTACAGGTCCTGTGTACAAGCAGTGACAATTACTAGGGACATTAATGTAAATCTTTGGTGCAAATAATGTGTAGGCCAATCTTACCATGTTTCAAGGAGGGAGTGCATGCTCAGCAGTTGTAGAGCCACAAGGCATGCAACTCTTGGGTGCAGGCGCCTTGCCCTTGAAACCTGTTCCCTCCCCCTTAGCCATTTAGGAATCCTAGTATTGATTGTACATTTGTTTATGATTTTGGAGGCTGGAACTGCGCACACCTTTCTAAAAATGTGCTGCTAGACGTTTCCCTTTACTTGACAGCTCATATCCCAAAAATAGGACATTTATGTGGGCTCTTTTAGTTTTTTTAAAGTAAATTTTGTAGCCATCATTAGCAAATCCCATAATAATGATGCTTACCCTGGTCAAGTGCCTCTCTAAGTCATCGTCCATTAGATAAATATCATCCACATAGGACAACGCTTCTTCATCAAATTTCTGAAGTAAATCTGTTACCCTTCCTGAAAATACCCCGGGGCTATTGCTATACCCTTGGGGAGTCAACAAAATTGATGCTGGGACCCTAACGCGAGAATGCGGTCAGATACCTGCCTTCAGGTGCTATATTTTGGCAAAAAAATCCATTTGAGATATCAAGTGTTGTTTTGTATTTTTTCCGCACAATGTTATTCAGTAATGTGGCACTATGTTCATTTTGGACAGCAAATGTCTTTGTACATGAGTTTAAATGCCTGTAATCTAAAACTAGACGATATGTATTGTCGGGTTTAGAGACGGGGAAACAAAGGATTGTTCATTGGAGAGGTACCTTTTTCAATGACCCACTGGTATTCAAGTTGGTCTAAGATCTCCCTGACCTGTTGTTTAGCTTCTTGCTTTATTGGGTGTTGCCTCTGAGCATTAGGTGACATTTTTAATGAGATCAGGTGGTAGGTTGAGTCCTCAAATCACCCAGCATGATTTTTGTAAAATGCTGGAGCTTGGGCTACTGCCTACTCCTGTGCATATGTATGTTTAAGGTGAACAGGAACATGGTCCGGAATTGCAGAAAAATTATACTTTCTCCCCTGGGGCACTCCATATCAAATGCTGGTGGCCAATCTTGTTCGGCTAACTAGATGTCATAACCAGATGATAAGTTCTTCCTAAAGAGACCTTTTACTTTCCTGGGCTTGTCCCTCTAACTTAAGTGGGACGCTCACCCTTTTATCTGGTGTTTCCAACGTGATGAAATCATTCAAGTCCGCTGTCACCAGAAATTCCTTCAGGTTCTGGCGAGCTATTGTTACTTCTGCCACACTGTCTAGCATCGTCTGAGCCCTTTCTCCATTCAGAAGTTGTGTCCTCAGAATTCTGGGCATGTCTGATTTTCAGACCAGCAACTTTATTTTTCTTAAATTGAGGTTTTGATGTTGGCTTTTCTTCTATTTTGGAAGTAAAGTCTTGAGCGTGCTGCTTGTCTCTGGACTGTGTGTGCTCCTCTCTGTGTAGTGGAGAAGTGTGGCTCAGGGGTTAGAGGCGGCAGACCTGGAGCTTGAGTTTCGGCCCTGGACCAGGGTTCAATTCCCCGCCTCGGCGGGTCTTGGGCTCAATAATCCCACGGACTCGATAATTCTCGCTCCGGTGCCTTCTCGACTCACGGGTTCACACTCTGCGACTCTGGGCAATAGCTTGCTTAATCTCCACATTGGCCCTTCGCGGCGGGATGCCTGGCTTTCACCTTGTGGATACCCTTCCAGGGCTATCTCACAGGGGAATACCAGGACGGGTTCCCTAAGCAAGCGCGGAGATGCCCCAGGGTAAGTCCTGCGCTATATAAGTTTCATACATTTACATTTGACCCTCCTTCTCTCTCTGAGTTTTTCTTTGAGCCCTGAAAGGAACAAGAGGAATGTGTATCAGTATCCTGATACCTGTCAGGTTTCCTAAAATTATCCCTATTCCTAAGGTTGTACCTCTTTTCAGAGGGCTCCTGTGGAGGAGACCTACCTAGGGACAAAGATCTATTGTCTTTAAACTTTAGTTGTTTTTTTATAATCCCACTACTTTTTAGAAGACGTCGCTGCATGCTTAGAAGTGTCCTTTTCGGGACTGCCCATTAGTTGAGGTTTTACAGCTTTTCCCCCTGAACTATCCCTACCTAACTCTGCATACGCAGTTTCAATTATTTTGGGTAGTTCATTCTCCTGAATTAATGGAGAGAGCTCCCATAGGCGTTGGCGCATTGCCACTGATGATGCTTCCTCTTTAATGTTAGCTAGTATTATGGCTGATACCTGGTCATAGTTATTTAATAACTTCAATACTAAGTTCAGAGCAGGCTCTGCTCTGTACTCATTCTGTATTTGTCTTAATACATCTGGTATCACTGCTAATGAAGGTATACCATGAGTACTGGTATATATGGCAGCAAAGACTGTACCCCAAGAGGTACAATCCTCTAACTGTGGTGTAATCCTCATGGGCAAGCAGATTGTTAACATTCTGTGTTTTTCAAATGGTGTGGGATTTGGGAATACTGCTTCAAACTGGGTTATTTTCTGAGCTACCCAGAAAGATTTTTGTTCACATTTTGTGGGCAATTTACCCATTACCCGGTGTAGTGTTTGCAGAGAAATGTTAGTAGCTGTGCTCTGTGTAGGAGCTGTATTAGGTGTAATTACTGTTTATTGGACTGCTAGTGTCCTCATGACGAATTGTGTCATGTTTCTGTAATGTTTTATCAACTCTTTGTGTTGAAAAAGCAATTCATTATTTGGCATTGAGTCAATGCCAAGATGTGGTGCGTAGGTCACTAATATCTTGCTCTTCTTCTTGAGTGGGGTAGGACGCCATTAAACCAGAAAATATGTTCCTAGTAGGTAAGCGGAATTTCAGTCTCCTCAAACAGAGTGTAGACTGCTGGGACTTCTTCATGTATATAATAATGAAATATTTGTGTTATAGCATGTGCTGCTCTGAATGTAACCCATGAATAGAACACCTCTGTTTGGAAATCTTCGTGTGCCTCTGTCACAAATATTACTATACCTTCTCTGACTAGTAAACCATGTTTGAGGAGTTTAAGTGTGAGTGTGTGTCTTACATTGGGTGCAATATGTATTGCATTGGCATCTTCCTCCTCATTTGACTGAGGAAGTGCTTGTGTTGGTGGGTCTAATTGTCAGTTTTGGTTAGTCGTTGTGTTAAGAACACGGAATAACTTTCCAAGGGAATTAAGATTAGGTGTATTTGCACAATTTTGGGAACTAAACGTCCGTCAAGCTTGATTGACCAACAGCAAATAAATAGGATATCTCGCCTACTCAGCTGTGGCAGAGTTTGTGCCCACCCACTCCAGACATCTCTGTTTTTTGTGAGTAGGAGTCTCTAAGAATGAACACGACTGAACTACTCAGATTCTACTGTTAAATAAGTACCAAACCAACGTTGGTGGCCCCATGTAGTGCAATTCCTGTAGTACCCCTGCAGGACCTGCGCTTTTAAATAGCATACTCTCTGGGCCTGGTGGCAGACTGTTTCTGAGTACCCCCAACATGTATGTTAGCCTGTTTGCATTAGCTAGCTCACACTGCACCTAGAATCTCCATTTTATCAGAGAGATTAGTTTTGGCAACCTCAGAACACGACAACCCTGATTCCTCTGACTCTTGGAAGCAAAGTACTACTTTTCGCTCAGTCACTCATGCTTGCTCATTTGGTCTCAGATAGTTATACAGAAGAAACAGTTGAGCATGTTTACAATACGAATTTATTGTACAGTTGTTCTTCTAGTGTACAATATATGTGCTGCAACAACTGTTAAACAGTAGCAGATATATATGATCAGCAGTACAGTGAATAAAAAGGTATAGTACAGTTCTACCATTTTGTTATAACCATGAACATATACATGAATATAAAATGCATTTATAAAATAAAGTGCATACTCCTATGATGCGCTTTACAAAATTTAACAAATAGGGACCTGCATGATGAGCTAACATTAGTTGTAGGATGGCGGACAAGTGAGAAGGGGCAAAAAGACTATTGCATCTTGGTTAGAGTTACAGTCACAGGGCTTCATGGTAGTTGTTGTAATTTCTAACTCAACTTACCTACACTTGACAAATGATTAGTGTAACATACCTTTTGGCAACATGTATTTGGGATCGACCATACATTTTCATTTCACACATATCATGGGTCCAAGGATGATATTTTTCTGATTATACACTTACAGACAGCATTGTAACATGTGGTATGTAATGGAGATGTATACATTTGATCGTATATACAATACACATTAACACTGACAAACCAACATCTCTGATACTTTGAGGATTGCAAGTTAGGAAAGTATATAGACAATACAATAGCAAACACAGAGTTGGGAGCAAACAGGACATTGAGGTATTGTGACAGTTCAATCAATCAATTAGGGGCCTGTAAAGGGCGGCTACTCACTCGAGAGGGTATCAAGGTGCTGGGAGTAGGGGCTGCTGTTCAAACTGGGTGGAGGATCATTCGAAGAGCCAGGTCTTGAGTCCTTCCTGTATTGGATCAGTGACGCTGATTGCCTGAGGTGCTGGGGCAGGGTGTTCCATGTCTTGGCGACGAGGTCGGAGAATGATCTTCCTTTCGCTTCTGATTTTGTGAATCCTGGGGATGGAGGCGAGTGCGAGTTGGGAGTATCAGAGTTATCTGGTGGGTCCATTGAATATTAGGTTGTGGTTCAGGTACGCTGGTCCTTTATTGTGTAGGGCTTTGTAGGCATGAGTGAGAAGCTTGAAAGTGACTCTCTTGTTGACTAGGAGCCAGTGGAGTTGTCAGATGTCTTGTGTGATGTGGCTGAAGCGGGGAATGTCAAGGGCGTTTTTGATGTTAAGTGGTTTATTGAGCTGTTTCCGGGTGACTCCAGCATAGAGTGTGTTGCTGTAGTGGAGCCTGCTGGTGATGAGTGTGTGGGTGACCGTCCTTCTGGATTCAGTGGGGATCCATTTGAAAGTCTTTCTGAGCAGGTAGAGCATGTGGAAGCAGGCTAAGGAAACTGCATTCATTTGGTGGTCCCTCATGAGTGAAGAGTCCAGTATGATGGCAATGTTGCATGTGTGGTCCATCAGGGTGGGGCAAGAATCCAGAGTGGCTCGCCAATTGGAGGCTGACAGGGTGGGTCCCAGGATGAAACCTTCAGTCTTGTTCAAGTTGAGCTTGAGGCAGCTGTCTTTCCTCCATTTCGCAAAGTTTAACTTACCAGACTCCACTTCCCCAGGCATTCCTGTCATGTTCTCAATATGCAGGATGGCCAATAACTTCTCCTCCCAGGGAAAGATTGTAATGGGCCACTGCCAGCCTTCTGGGCCTCCAGGTGGTGCTTGGAGTTCAGGGTACGCACCTTCCTAATTTCCAGTTGGGTGTTCAGGGTGGTACCAGCAGCATTCACTCTGTTGACTATTTTGTTCCAAAATTCAGTTTTCCTACTGAGAGAAACATGTTGGACTTGGGCTCCAAAAAAAAAAGAATTGTGTCCTTAATCTAATGATTTCATCCACCTGACTGACAACTCAGCCTCTGTGAAACGTGGATTGTTGGTGCGATTCATGATTAATAAATTAAGTGAGTCACAAATTGACAAAATAAACATGGGATATTAGTGAATGGGCTACAACAATAAAAAGGGTGTGGAGAATGCTAAATGGGAAGAGGAAAAAAAGGTATGACTTAACTGGGAATGCACAAACGGAGGTGCCTTTCTTGTGGGCTGCAGTGGAAAAGCAAAGGATCATGGTCAGGGCTGGGGTGTGTTTTATAGTATGATTTTCAGGCACGTCCACTTGACCAAAGGACATCATTTCTGTCCTTTTTTAATACATTTAATAGCCACTGTTGTCGTGCTTTGCTGCAAGCATACTGTAGTGATCTACCAAAGTTAGGAACTGCTGCTAGGGGACCCCCAGTACAACTGTCTTGTCCTAAAAGGTTTGGCAGGAAGCAGCAGCCCTGGCAATGTTAGAGTACGTTTGCCAACATTGCAGATTACCCTTGTCCGGGGGAACTGTGCCGTCAATGCAATCTGCTTTTCAGGCTGCGTGACTCGTGATACAGCAGGTGGAGATCATCTGGTGCAGCGGTCTTCTAGGGACCACAAACATGGTGGTTGCGCGGTCGGAACACCAAATTCATAATCGGACCCTTATTCTTTGTTCAGCTTCTGAAATCTTTTTCTCCATAGAGGACCACTTTCCATCTAGAGCTTGTAAACACCAATTTATTTCATCAACAAAAGGGGAAAGAGATCGTATTTCCTCTAATAGCATCTCCATGGAAATAGTTGAAGAGGAAGCAGGTGGATATGGTATGTCCTGTTTCTATATTTTTATAGTTGGTGAATGATTCGAAGGTTTTGCAGAAGAAAATTGGTTTAGGAATTGCAGAAGGCATACACTCAGGTTTGAATGTGTGAGACCTCCATTGTATTACAGAATTCCAGAGTAATGTCCTGTTCCTGTAGCTTAAGTGCTGATTTTGATGAAAGCTAAAGATGCATTGTTTTACCTATGTAAAATATTTGAGAGGAGCATAAGGAGTTAAGAAAGCTCCAATTAAGTGTAGGTAATAAGTCAACAGTATGCCAGTATACCAGATTATGCCAGCGTGCCCGAAGAAAACAAAATATCATTTCTATAACCAAAATATAAATTAAATTTAAAAATCATCTAATATGTCATTAGTGATTCCAGGAAGGATCAAAACTTTGTACACAAGCTACTTGCCTTGAGGACGATGTATCTGAAGAGTGACTCTGAAGTGAAAAGCCATGTGGCCTCCATGAAACAAAATGCCCCCCTGCCTCCCAATGCATCCCAGGTGATGAGAAGAATGCTGGCTTCAGAAAAACTGCAAAACAAACAAGAAGGGGCTCAGGTCACTCCACAGAAGCCTCACATCAGCAGCCATCCATGTTGGGAAATAGAGATGACTGCATAGCAGCTGCCACTGCAAAATCAGTTTGGAACACTACCCACTCCTCAGTTAAGCTGCCATCTTCAGTGGTATCGAAGCCACGCCCCTTGGACCTTTCCTTTCTAAAATACTGAACTGGCTTACCTTGTCAATTCCCCTTTATTGTGTTTGCATGATGTAACTGTATCACATTGGCTCGTCATAATCATCTCTCTTCTGTCCTCAAACTGCTTAATTTATCCGTCATTTTTGGAACCATTGATCACCATTCCAATATTGACTCAGAGGCACCAACAGCACAGTCCTCTAACATTTTTCCTGTTGACTCAGAAGAATCTCTAGCACAGCTCTCTAATGGTTTTCCTGTTACCTATTTGACAACTGTTTGTTGGTAGCATGGGATACAAAGCTGTTGGTGGCCCTATAGTCTCATTCGTGACCTCACTCATCTTCAATCTACATCACCTTCCCCTTTGGCATCAACTCCTTCTTTGATTTCTCTCACCATGCGTCTGTTGAAAACACAAACCTATTTTTTTAATTAATGAGCCTATATCCGCTCCACTAGTAATGTATATTCATCTGTCCCACTACTACGCACCACTGAATAGCTTTACACTCCAGGATCTACTCATCTAATACTGAGGTTCTCTAATTTAATTTCTCAGCTCTACCTATGGCTTTATCCATGTCTATCCACTTTTCTTCTCACACGCTGATTTTTGCCTCCTTTGCCATAACCCTTAGTTATGTGTTTAGCACCTTGATGTGTTTGAAATCTCTAATCACCACCACAGCCAGTCCAGTGCGCTATCTTATTCCATATATGAGAGGCCACCACATTCCTTTCATTAGTTGCAACCACAGCTCGCATCCATTCATTGGTTCTTAGTAAGCTGGACTGCAATAGTTTACCTGTAATACCTGTTATTCACTCTGGACCACATATTCAACTTTATCAATAGAACCGTTGACAACTTGCCAATACATTCCTACCTAACAATATGATCCCTAAGCTGGATAGCTCCCCACTAAGAAAAAGATCCTTCTATAAACTAATAACACTTGTAGTTAAGGCTCTCCATACTGTATTTCGAGATTATCTTTCTAACAGTGAATTATCAGCCTGATTCATGAAGTAAAATTGCGCCCGCAATCGCAGCGAAAATGCAATTGCGGGCGCAATTTCTGTAATCGGCATTCAACATCCAAATTGCGAACTCGCAAACAAATAATAGCGAATTCGCTATTATATTCGCAGAATCCCGGTAGGAGAGCATTAGCGAATCGGAAAAAGCGACAAACCACGGATTCTGCTAAATAAATAGCGAATTCGCTATACAATCGCAATCGGTATTCATGAAAAATCGCAAATAGCGAAAAACCCAAAAATCGCAGTTTGCGCCGCGCAAATTAAGGACAACTCAAAGCAGGTGGTAACCATAAAAGCCATGCAAAAATTACATTTAAAAAACCGTTGGCAAATCACCAACAGGTTCAGGCCTGACCAATCACACATAAGGACAATCAGCAGCAGCAGCATTAGGAGTTCCACAATGCCAGGAATGTACATGGTGGTGAGGCGTCGAAGGCAACAGCGATTAGCCCGGAGGAGACACAGGATCCAGGACAGGATTTTCCGCCAGCGGGTCACCTTGCTGGGCCAAACCAGAGAGCAGATATATGCAAAATACAGGCTGAATGGGGAAATGATAATGCAGCTAATACAGGACCTTGACCCCCTGATGCAGCACCCAACAAGCCGTACCAATGCGGTGCCTACACATGTGCGGGTATTGTGTAGCCTGCACCTCCTGGCCTCCGGGAGTTTCCAGGGGATAGTAGCGGCTGCTGGGGGGATATCCCAGCCCACCATGTCACGCTGCCTCCACACTTTTGTTGACGCCATGCTCACCCAGCTACACCGTCACATCAAATTTCCCGCCAGCCAACAGGAATTGGACTTGACCAAGCTACAATTCTACAATGTAGCCCATTTTCCACATGTACTCGGATGCATAGACTGTACCCACGTCGCCATCTGCCCACCAGCTGCCACGGAGTATATGTTCCGCAATAGAAAGTCCTACCACTCCCTCAACATCCAGATGGTCTGCAATGCTAAGACATACATCACTGACATTGTCGCACAGTACCCAGGGAGTAGCCATGACTCCTTCATATTCCGGCACAGCGGCCTCCACACACGACTGGTCAGGGGAGAATTTGGGGAAGGACACCTACTTGGTAAGTACACTTTGTCGACAATGTCACATTGCTATGAAGTAACAGCGCAGCACAGGCAATCACCATCTGCTCCTCTCATTCAGGTGACAGTGGCTACGCCCTCCGTGAATACCTCCTGACCCCATACCTCAACTCTGCTACACCACAGCAACGGCGCTACAATATTGCACACATACGGACAAGGAATTGCATAGAAAGGACATTTGGCCTGCTCAAGAGAAGGTTCCGCATACTGCACAAGACAGGTGGGGCCATGTATTACAGTCCTGCAGTGTGCTGCCGCATTGTGGCTGTCTGCGCAATACTACATAACATTGCAACCAAGCGCCGGATACCTGTCGACATCTCTGGCAGTGAATCTGAAGGGGACAACCGGCCACCTGCACATGCGCGCCATGCACGCGGGGAGAACCCAGCTGAAGGCCACAGACGTCACAACCACATCACAGTGAACAGTTTCTAGTGCACCCTCTTCCCTCACCCCACAAATCACTAATGCATGCAAAATGTAATAATGACACAACGCTAATGTGTGCTGCAAAATAAATGTATTTGTTTCAATCACAAAAAAGGTACCAGTTCAACTATCTTCCACTAACAGTATTACTGCATACTGCAGTGTCAAAGGACAGGGCAGGCTTATAGTCAGCCTGTGCCTGTAATTGTCAAATGTACTCAAGTGCGCCTCCTGCGTGTTCCACCCAAGCGCCTCTGAGGCGCATCCTCTTCCAGGGCATCTGGACCTGGCGTGGGCCTGGTGCTGCGCCTGAGTGGTGAGACTTGTGAGGCAGAGTGGCTGCTGATGCTGGATGCCCCCTCACTGACATCATCACCCCCAACAGTGGCAGGTAGAGCTGGAGGGTGTAGTGCCGTAACCGCCATGGTCAGGTGCTCCAGGACCCTGGTCATGTCCTCACAGCACTGGACGAGTTGGTGCTGCTGTGCTAGTGAGCACCGCGACAACTGTAAAGTTGCATTGGCTGCAACATAATTGGACCTGCTGTAGGAGGCCAGCTGGCTCATGAGCTGATGGTGGCGCCGGCGTGCTGCACTGCGCTGAGTAGTCATCGCAGCAGTGTTGGCCTCCATGGCTGCAGTCATGCGGGCCATTCCCTCCCCCACACCTGCCATGGCTGCAGTCATGTTGTCCATGCGGTCCCCCATACCTGCCATGGCCGCCGTCATGCGGTCCATGCGGTCAGCCACTCCCGCCACATTGCACCCAATCTTGTGGAGCTGGAGCTGAATGGCACCTTGCTGCCGTGCCTGGCGCTGATGGATTCTCAACATGCGTCTTTCGACGCTCATACGCGCCAGCCCCTGTCCATTGCCCCTCCTGCTGATGGCTGCAGTGGTGTGCTGGCGAGACCTACCACGCCTGCTCTGCTGGCCTGACACTGTGGCTGGCCGCTGTGTTGCAACTGTCGCGGGCCCAGATGTTGTAGCACCAGCTGGTGGTGGTGTCACAGCAGGCGTTGCTGGTGCGGCAGGGACTGGAGGCACACTAGTCGCAGGCCTGGCTGTGGCTGTAGGTGGTGCGCCAGATGCAGGGGGCACAATAGTCGCTGGCCTGGCTGTGGCTGTAGGTGGTGCGCCAGACGCAGGGGGAACACTGCTGGTGGACCTGGCTGCTGGTGTTGTTGCAGCGGCAGGGGCTGGTGCCTGTGTTTGTGGTGGCACCTCCTCCTCCTGGGCCTCCTCATCAATTTGCAGCCTTTCAATGTCGCTGCTTTCAGCGCCACCTGTGAGGGTAAGTGGCGATCATTAGTTGCATGTATCTGTCAGACGTGCAGTTGCTACATGCATGCTGGGTGACATTCCCTGAATGGCTGTGGCTTTGCGTACTTTGGAACCTGTCTGGCTGCATTGTGGTACTACTACATTGTGGCCACACTACATCTCCCACAATGCTTCAGGGCATTCCCTGATGTGCAACAATGGCATGACTATGGGACATTATGGGAGCCTATTTGGTCATGGACATTCATAGGGGACAGGGTCGCTGTCGCATGCCACTTACCTTGGGTGTCTTGGGTGGTGCGGGATGAGTCCAGACGTGTGAAGCCAATGCACGCCTCCCTCTCAAGGGTGTCTTCCACCTGGTCCTCCATTGGTGTGTTGGGAGGGATTGTAGGTCCGCCACCTCCAGTGCCCGACGACTCTCCAAGGCGCTCCGCCACCTTCTCTTTGGCACGACCTCGGAGGTCGTACCATCTTCAGTTCGTCTAGTGACCTATCGGCCACACCCACGGAGTTGACGGTGGAGGCAATTCCCTGCCAGATCCTCCTTTTTTCTTGCTCCGGGACCCTCCTGGAGTCTTTACCAAAGAGTTTGTCGTGGTTGGCCACCACCCCTTCAATCAAATGTTCGAGCTCCTGCTCTGAAAATTTGAGCTTCCTCTTCCGCCCTGTGGTGTTGCTGGGGCCAGGAACAGGTTCCTCTGACATGGCAGCAATGTAGTTGCAGAGTACAAATCACCAGATTAGCAGCAGCTCTCCCACTTGCTCCCTCGAGGTCTGCCTCACTGTGGTGAATGGGGGTGGGAACTGGCTGCTTCCTGGTTGTGATGTCATCACTGTGCTCGAAATGCGACTTCCCGTTTTCCCGATCTTGCGATTTTGCGATCTCGCAAATAGCGATATCGCAAATAGCGATATAGCTATTTGCGAGTTCGCTATCCCGACGCGGGTAGCCGGAAATAGCGATTTTTCTGAGATTATCGGTAATCGCTAACGGAATTTGCACCCGCGTGCGAATCGCATTTTTTTATCGCTAATCTTCATGAATTCAGATTTGCGATTTCTCAATAGCGATTCGCAATTTTTCGCTATTTGAGAATCGCAAAACCCGTTTTTCATGAATCAGGCGGATAGTTCCCACACATAACCTCAGACCTATTGAGCGCCTAAATCTCCAAGCGCTGCATATACCTTTGGTACTGTCTTTGTTTGTTATTAGACTGAGGTATGTGTGTCAAATATCTGCCTGGTGGCTAGGTGTGAGCGCAAAATCCGTTCCGCTCGTGGATTTCGCGGATTTTCGGAAAATCCGCAATCCGCGAACAACCGCAAATTTACCAAAAATCCGCGAATCCGCGAGCGGCAGATTCGGGGGGGCAAAAGTTCAAGCCTTCAAGCTTGAAGTTGTAACTATTTTAGGATGTCGCCGGCAAGCTGCCAGCGCCATCCTAAAATAGTTACTAAGTTCGCTTCAATAGGAAGCACTAAAAGATAAAATAAAGCAGGTGCTCGAGCACCTGCTTTATTTTATCTATTAGTGCTTCCTGATGAAGCTAATTTAGTAACTATTTTAGGATGGCGCTGGCAGCTTGTCGGCGCCATCCTAAAATAGTTACAGGATTATAGGTTGACAGCTCACTAAAGGGACCCCTGCGCTCTTCGGGGCGATTGCATAGTAACACACACATGGTCGCTGGAACTAGTTGAAGCTCAAATTCAGTGATTCATTCATCAGCCCAAAAACAATTGTGAGCGTCGTCGAGGCTGGGTAGGTGTGCCTTCTTCCCAAATCTACCGTCGAAAATCAGCTGTGATGCTGGAAAGAGGCCTTTGTATCCTTGACTTTCACGAGCGCAATCCTCGTGCTGTTCCTGTGACCAGGAGCTTCTTTCTCTTGATCTGCTGCTCTGATCAGTCTCTGACCTTTTATACACACAAGAGGCATGTGAACTCGCATGGAAGCCCCGCACGTTTGGTCCCGCTCACACACTCCCGGTGTGCACCGTCTTCCCGCCATTTACCCACTATGATGGACAGCTCACTCAAGGGACCCCTGCGCCCTTCGGGGCGATTGCATAGTATCACACACATGGTCGCTGGAACTAGTTGAAGCTCAAATTCAGTGACTCATTCATCAGCCCAAAAACAATTGTGAGCGTCGTCGAGGCTGGGCAGGTGTGCCTTCTTCCCAAATCTACCGTCGAAAATCAGCTGTGATGCTGGATAGAGGCCTTTGTATCCTTGACTTTCACGAGCACAATCCAAATCCGCGAATCCGCAAATTTGTGGATTTTACGGATCCGCGAATACGCAGATCCCCAAATTCGCGGATCGTGGATCCGCAAAATCCGCCCATACCTACTGGTGGCTCTGGGTGCATTTACTCAAACTACAGGCTAAATTGTACAAACAAAAGGAAAAATAAGGCAACTGGCCTATTCGACCACTGGACGTAGGATCCGGATCAATATCTCTGTATCTATCAGGACCTCCCTAATGCTGCTCTATTTCAGGAAAGAGTTGAACACGCACCTCTTGTGAGAACACTACATCACAATCCATTGACCGTCCACAAACCAGATAACTCTCCTATCTCTCTCAGGCTTTATGCTGTACTTTTAATCAATCAATCAATCAATCAATTGGTAAAGCGCGCTACTCACCCGTGAGGGTCTCAAGGCACTGAGGGGAGGGGGGAGGGGATGCCACTACAGTTCGAATAGCCAGGTCTTGAGGTGTTTCCTGAAGGTGAGATGGTCCTGGGTCAGTCGTAGGTGTGCGGGGAGGGAGTTCCATGTCTTGGCTGCCAGGTAGGAAAATGATCTTCCTCCGGTGGTGGTTCTGCGAATCCGACGGACGGTGGCGAGGGCGAGGCTGGTGGAGCGGAGCTGGCGGGTGGGACTGTAAATCGTGAGGCGGTTGTTGAGATATTCGGGGCCCATGTTGTGGAGCGCTTTGTGTGCATGGGTGAGCAGTCTGAACATGATCCTCTTGCTGACTGGGAGCCAGTGAGGTTTTTCAGGTGGGTAGATATGTGGCTGTGGCGAAGGATGTCGAGGATAAGTCTAGCGGAGGCGTTCTGTATGCGTTGCAGGCGTTTCTGAAGTTTGGCTGTGGTTCCTGTGTACAGGGCGTTTCCGTAGTCCAGTCGGCTGGTGACGAGGGCCTGGGTGACTGTCTTCCTGGTTTAGGTGGGGATCCACCAGAAGATCTTTCGGAGCATGCGCAGGGTGTTGAAGCATGAGGACAAGACTGCGTTGACTTGCTTGGTCATTGTGAGGGAGGAGTCCAGGATGAATCCCATGTTGCGTGCGTGGTCCGTGGGTATCGGCGGGGTGCCCAGCGTCATGGGCTACCAGGAGTCGGCCCAGGCGAATGGGGATTGTCCGAGGATGAGGACCTCCGTCTTGTCCGAGTTGAGCTTCAGACGGATGAGCTTCATCCATTCTGCGACATCTTTCATTCCGTCCTGGAAGTTGGCTTTGGCGGTGAGGGGGTCTTTTGTGAGGGAGAGTATCCGTTGGGTGTCGTCGGCATAGGAGATGATGTTGATGTTGTGTTTGCGTGCGATGGTGGAGAGGGGGCTCATGTAGATGTTGAAGAGGGTAGGGCTGAGAGAGGAGCCCTGGGGAATGCCGCAGATTATCTTGGAAGCCTCGGATCTAAAGGGTGGGAGGCGGACTCTCTGGGTTCTGTCAGAGAGGGACAATGTGATCCAGTCCAGGGCCTTTCCTTGGATCCCAGAGTTGTAGAGGCGGGTTATTAGGGTGTGGTGGCAGATGGTGTCAAAGGCTGCCGAGAGGTCAAGGATGATGAGGGCGGCTGTCTCTAAGTTGTCCTTCAGGGTCCTGATGTCATCGGTGGCTGCGATGAGGGCGGTCTCGGTGCTGTGGTTGGCTCGGAATCCGGACAGGGATGGGTCGAGTGAGTTGTTTTCTTCAAGGAATGCAGTCAGCTGTTTGTTGGTGGTCTTCTCAATGACTTTAGCCGGGAAGGGGAGGGGAGAGATGGGGCGGAAGTTCTTGAGGTCTTTGGGGTCCGCTGTTGGTTTCTCCAGTAGGGCGTTGATTTCTGCGTGTTTCCAGCTTTCAGGGAATGTTGCTGACGTGATGATGTTCCGGAGGTGGGGTGCGATGGTAGTGTCGGCTTTGTTGAAGATATGAGGGCATGGGTCGGAGGGGGAGCCGGAGTGGATGCTGTTCATGACGTGGGTGGTATCTCCGGTGCTGATGGGGGTCCATGCGCTGAGGATGGAGGTGGGGGTCGTTGGTTTGGTGGTTGGAGGCGGGCTCTGGGGCCTGAAGCTGTCGTGTATGTCTGTGATCTTGCGGTGGAAGAATGTGGCGAGGGAGTTGCAGAGGTCTTGTGATGGTGGGATGTTGTTTTTGCTGACGCTGGGATTGGAGAGCTCCTTGACGATGTTGAAGAGTTCTTTGTTGTTGCGGGCATTGTTGTCCAGCCGCTCTTTGAACTATGTCCTTTTGGTGGTGCGGATCATCTGGTGGTATTCACGGGTGGCGTTTTTGAGAGTAGTCATGTTTTCTTGTGTCCGCTTGTGGCGCCAGGCTTTTTCGAGGGTTCGGCATGATTTCTTTGCGATTTTGAGGGTGCCTGTGAACCATGCGGTTTTTCTGTTGCTAGTCTTGACTGGGGGTTTCTTCAGAGGGGCGAGTTCATCGGCGCAGTTGGTGATCCACTGTGCAAGGTTGTGTGCTGCATCTTTGGTGTCGGGGGTGTCGGCAGGTGGGTTCTGGCTCAGCGATGTGGTCAGTTGGTCCGTGGTGACTTTGCTCCAGCATCTGAGGGGGATCTGCAGTGTCTGGTGGTGGGAGGTGGTCTTTTTGAAGGTGAAGTGGATGCAGCTGTGGTTGGTCCAGTGTAGTCCAGAGGATTGGCCGAAGGAGACGTGGTTGCTGGCGGAGAAGATGGGGTCGAGCGTGTGGCTGGCGAGGTGGGTGGGAGTGTCCACCAGTTGCTTGAGCCCGAGGTTGGTGAGGTTATCGAGCAGGGTGGCGGTGTTGCTGTTGTTGCTTTTCTCCAGGTGGAAGTTCAGGTCCCCTAGGAGGATGTATTCTGAAGAGGCTAGGGCGTGCAGGCTGATAAAGTCGGCAATGGTCTCACTGAATTGTGTTTGTGGGCCCGAGGGTCGGTAGATAAGGGTTCCTCTGAGGGGGGTCTGGGTGTTGGTGTGGATCTGGAAGTGTAGGTGTTCGGCGGTGGTGAGTGTGTCTTCGGTGTTGGTCATGATGCTGATGGTGTTCCTGTAGATGATGGCGACTCCTCCTCTGGTATTGTTGATGTGGCCCTTCGGGGTGATTTTGTAGCCGTCGGGGATGGCTATGGCGATGTTGGGGGCCGAGGAGGCGTTCATCCAGTTTTCCGTGAGGAAGGCGACGTCTGGAGCTGTTATGTCGAGGAGTTCCCAGAGTTTGACGGCGTTTTTTGTGGACGGAGCGGGTGTTGAGCAGTATGCACTTGAGGTGGTTGTTGTTGTCGTTGCTGTTTTTGGTGGGTGGGGTGCAGGTTCGAAGGCAGGTGAATTTGCATGCTTGGCAGGTGAAAGGTCCATGGGTGCGCTTCGGGGTGGCTTGGTAGCAGGCGGGTGGTCATCCGGTGTTGAGTGCATTGAGGGCGGCGGGGTCAGTCAGTCAGTCAAGATACTTTTATTCGATTAATCAAAATTAAAAAAAAGAGACATAAATATAAATACATCACAGGGAGTAAACAACAGCAATTCATATGGTATACAATCAATATGTATGTGAGAAGTTGGCCTGGTATATAATGCTCACTAGTTCTAGTGATCACTTTGTACCATGCCAAGCAACCCTTATGATGATGGTTGTAATTCAACCTTGTAGACCAGTTATCCTAGTGGTAACGTGGACAAAGCAGTCTTAGGCTAAACTCTGAAAGGCATGTGAAGCCAGCTGTTATACCATACACAACCCCCTTGACTACCAAATGAAAGGGACACCACACAGATATATATTGAAAATATATGTTGATTTATTAACTATTAAAATCCCCTGGACTCTTTATGAGCACAGAAGCACAAGCGTAAAATCACAAGACAGTTTAAAATACACAAAAGTTGCACAATATGGATGGGCCCTAGGGGCCACCTAAACCATATACTAAATAAGTGGTATAAGAGATACCAGGAGGAAAGTGAAGAGGCCTAGGGCCTTGGGAATCGCTGGAGCTATTCGAGACTGGAGTTAACTAAGTCGGGAAAGGCCCACGGGACTCGGGTGCAGTGTTCAAAGTGCACGCACTTCTCAATACAAAGTCTATGGTGCGTAAAAAGCACAAAGTTAGAAAGTTAGGAACCTTCCGAGTGACCTACGGAGCTGAAACTTAAAACACAGGCCCTTGGGATGTGTACCAGTGCAGGAGCACCGGCGGAGCTGAGTTACCTCACCCACAGGAAGCGGGTGCACAGGGTCGAAGATGTGTCGGGTTTCGTCACGCTGGTCGATGGTGCTTGGAGCTGGAGATGCTGCAGGCGGCTCGATGAGAAGAGTTCCGGTGGATCCAAGGGTGGATCTGTAGATGTGAAGACCTGAAAGCAGAGGGGACAGTGTTCAAAGTCACTAGCCAGTGACTGCCGTGGAACCAGAGTGGAACCAGGTGATGTCGGGTGCAAACAGGCGTTGTCGGGTAGCTTCTTTCTGCAGCCACGTGGATACCCGGGGTCGAGGACGTCCAGGAGTCGGTCACGAGCTGTCCCACGTAGGCCTCTCGCTGTTGGCGGTGTCGGCGACCTGATCGGAGCAAACAGGCCTTGGCAAATGCAAGCCACGCAGGAGTTGAAAGATGCTGTTCACTCGGACCAGCAAGGTCAGAGCGGGTGCTCCTTTTCACAGGAGCTTGGGTAGGTCTGGAGCAACCAGACCTGCTGTTTAAATCTTCGGGTTCGTCGCCAAGATGGCCGCTGACCACGTGGTTAGTGGCCGGGATGGCGCGTCGAGTGGCACAGTGCAAAAGGGCCCCACGCAGATCGTGGAGATGCTGGGGGGCTGATCTTCGGTGCAAGGGCTGCTCGGTGGTGGGGGTTCTCAATCCCCAAAGCACAACGTCGAGGATGCCTCAGAAGCTGCGCAGTCAGCTTTACGAGTGTCTTCCAAGAGGTCCGGTCCCACGTCACTCGGTGCCTCCACGGGTCCCTTCTTTGCAGGGACTGTGGATCGGGCTCTGAGAGGTCTGGGAATCTGGTTCTTGTCGGGCTCTGGGCTCGGGCTCCGGCGGGAGGCGGCGGCAAAGCAGACGTCGAGTTGCTGGTTGGTACCTGTGTTCACAGGGTGGTCACTCCTTGGCCACAAGGGAGATTCTTCTTCAGTCTTCTGTGCAGCAGAATGTCGAAGTCCAGTCTTCTTCTTAGTTTAAGTTGATTTCGGGATGATCTGCTGTGCAATGGCACTGCTCCCCCTCTTATTCCAATCTAGGGGGTGGATCACCTACTAGGTCCCTCCTCTGGGAGGAACCAGGAAGGGGGGCGGTTACACCCCCTTTCCTTTGTCCAGCTCCGCGCCAGGACTGGGGCTGGAAGGCCCCAGAACCGGTTTGGGCTGGCCTATGCACGGGGACACCTTGTGTGCCCCGGGCATGTCTGATTCTTTTCAGCCCTGTCCTACCTAATACACAAAATCCTGTCTGGGGTGGTGCTCGCACCTCCCAAGGCAGGAAACCCTTTGTCTAGGCCACCATCTGCCGAGTTTCGGTCAGCAGCAGGAGGCCAGACTTGTGTCTGTGGTGGCAGCGTCCATTTTGTGGAGCTGAGGCTCTGTTTAACTTTAACCGGGGTTAAGGCTACACACATGTCGTGTCCCTCTAGAAGGGTGGAATGCTATCCCCGTCGCCAGAACTGGCGAGGGGATAGTATTCCAATTCGTATGACACCTTACTCGACATGTTTTGATAAAGCCAAACCAAAGATAGCATTTAACCGCGAGGATTATAATGCACTTAAGAGTATATGGTATGGCAATATCCCGGAACAGCTTAGGGAGTGGTTCCCGACAGCTGCAGACAGGCTCAGCTCATGCTAGAGCACCATCTCACATATTTCCAAGCACTCTGCCTCTAGGATTGATGAGGCCTTCCATAGGAGTGGCTGATAGGAACATATGTGTCCAGTTTAGGGTTAGGCACAGGCATACTGTACCTAAGTAAGAGGTGATTACACCAACTTACCCCAGCTGAGTGATCAGCCAGTTGTGTCAAATATGGAGGCCAGGCCAGGGGTGGCACAATACATGCTGCAGCCCCTGGCAGGCCTTGGCTACACCTATGCCCTGGGTACCTATGGTACACTGTTACAGGGGCCTATAAGGTGAACCAATTCCAATTGTGTTATGCACCTAAGGTACATGGAGTCCATTTTAAGGAGAGAGCAATCAGCCTGGGGCCCTGAATAGCAGGATCCCAGGCCAACTAAGTCAAAAACCAGCTAAACACCAGGCAAAAAGTTTGGGGGTAACCATAGTCAGATATCCACCTGCCTACATAACCCCCCCCCAAACGAAAGGAGATAAGGCTATCCTTGACCAGGTAAGCCTATATTGCCTAAGTGGCCATATAAGGAAGTACCAGCTCTGGCTTGGTAACCCCCTGTCTCATGGTCCACTAAGCAATCCCTCACCCTAAGGGTATCTGAGGGTCTCCACCATAGGGAATCTCTACCTGTGGTGTGTCTTTGCAAAGTCAAAGGCTGGTGTTGGGATGGAGTACTGAAGTGAGTTTCCTCTGTAGGGCTCAGCTTCCTCCAATCACTCTCCACCATGTGTGCCTTTCTTTCTCTGACTGAGTTGCACTGTGCTCTCAGGGTCAACCTCTGGCTACCTAAAGCTGGAGGCTGGGTCCCTCTGTTTGGCTTACTGGAGGGACAGGTCAGGTTTGGGGCCTTTTGGTCCCAGGTTTGGCTGTGCCCAACAATATCCATCTGGGGGAGGTCCCTAACTACTTTTAAGGGGGATCCCTCAGGAGTTTTTAAAGTTTTCACCTCACTAGGGCTACTAGTTTCGGTGCCCCTAATCTGTTGATGGGGGTGCTTTATTTGACAGGGGGCCCTTTGGGTCTCACTGTCCTTCTTGTCCTCTGCAGCCCTGGGCTGAGTAAGGCAAGGTAGAGAGGGGCAGGTTACCTGCTCCAGACTGGGTCCCTCCTGAGAAGGGTCCACTGCCATCAGAGGCTCTGTCAGGCCAGGCCTAACAACCTCTGGGACAGTTCCTTCATCAGGGGTAAGATCAGTTCCCTGAGGAGGCTGATCCTTTCCTAAAGTCTGGTGGGAGGGAGATTTCTCTTCCTCCTCAATGCTCTCTGTTTGGGTGGAGTGATCCATCATTTCAGGCTTCACTACCCAGGTATTGGTTTGAGTTTGGGCTGTGGCCATCACAGCCCCACCAACCTTTTCAGGAGGAGACTCAGTTTGGGTATGGGCTGTTACTAGTACAGCCCTGCTACTCTTTCCAGGAGGGAAGTTATCTAAAGATGGGGCTGAGGTTTGCTCAGCCCTCCCAACCTTTTCAGGAAGGACATCTTGAATTGGGGCTGTAGCCATTACAGCCCCACTAACCTTTCCATGGAGATTTACCATTCTAGAATGGGTTTGCTGTTCAACCTCAGCCCAGGCTGAGATTTCCAAATCATTACCCAGTAGGCAATCTACAGGCAAGTTTGCTGACACTGCCACTCTCTTTGGGCCAGTGACACCTCCCCAGCTAAGATTGACTACTGCCATGGGATGATTGGATTCTATACCATCAATGTTTGTCACCTGATATTTGGCATCAGGTAAAAGTTGCCTTGAGGGGACTAGACATTCAGCCACCATGGTGACGCTAGCCCCTGTGTCTCTGAAGGCCTCAACTTTCAAGCCATTGATGAGGGGCTCCTGTCTATACTTGCTCAAAGTGTTTGGGCAAGCTGTGAAATTGGCAAACCCCATGCCAGTCTCATAGACAAGAGTATCTGAGTTAGGGGACCTGGATAGGCCAGAGTCCACCTGTCCTCCAAAAGTAAACCCACCCAAATTCTTGGGGGTGCTCCCACCACCTGGGGGACCACTGCTAACAGTGACAGGAGGTGTTGGAGCCTTACCTGGAGGTATATTCTCCTTATTGCCATTCTTGGGACAACAGCTATCTGTTTTGTAATGCCCCACCTGTTTACAGGTATGACAATAAGGCTTTTTCTGGGATGTAGAAGTGTCTTGGGACCCACCCCCATTCTTGGAGTTTTGGGGCCCTGGGGAAGTCTTTTCCTTACTTTTATCCCCACCCTTCTCTTGAGGCTTGGTAGTCTCTTTCTTTTGGTCACCACCCTGGTTCTTAGGCCTGATCCTGGTTCTGACCCATTTGTCTGCCCTCCTACCCAATTCTTGTGGGGAGGTCAGATCAGAGTCAACCAGGTGCTGATGTAGAAGCTGATTTTGACAATTACTTAAGATTTGCTCTCTCATAATTAAATTATACAATCCTGTATAGTCAGTAACCTTACTTCCCAGCAACCAGCCCTCCAGAGCCTTAGTGGCACATTCAACAAATTCAGACCAGTCCTGAGTCTGTGTCTTCTGGGTATCTCTGAACATTAACCTGTACTGTTCAGTGGTTAAGCCTAACCCATCAATCAGAGCACTCTTCAGGACCAGGTAGTTTCTAGAATCCCCATCACTAACTGTGAGGAGTCTGTCTCGGCCTCTACCTTCAAAGGAGAGCCACAAGATTGCTGCCCACTGCTCCTGAGGGATCTGCTGTACTCTGCAGGCTCTCTCCATTGCAGTAATCCATTTATGGATGTCATCCCCAGCTTTGTAGGGGGGCACAATCTTACTCAGGTTTCTATTATCAAAAGACCTGTCTTTATCCTTGTGGATATTGCTGCCACCAGTGGGTTCTATTACCCCACTCTCTCTAGGCTGTCTTGCTCTAGCAAGTTTCTCCTTAGCCAGGGCAACCTCTAACTCTTGCCTCTGGATCCTAAGCTCAGCCTCTCTCATCTTGGCCTCATGTTCCCTTCTCTGAGGGCTAGTCATCTCCTTTCTGGAGTGACCATGAGAGCCTCTAGAGACATGGGAGGTGTTGGATTCACCTGAGTGATGCCTTCTCCTCCTATGGCCCTGGTTAAGTCCACCTGGGGGTCTGAATGGGTTGTTACCTGATTCATTCCCAAGTTGACTTAAGTTAGCCTGGTTCAGTCTACTGACCAGCACCTGACTATCTCTGTCATCATCTGACTCACTGCTTTCCACCTCCTCCTCCTCTTCTTCTTCTTCCTCTTCATCTACCTGAGGAGCTCCAGTGGTGGAGGCTTCCTCATCTACTAGGATGATAGGGGTAGGGGTGTCTACAGTGTCATCCTCTGAAGGATGGCCTCCTTCAGCATTCCCTGTGGGGTTTGCTTTAGAGGTCTTTAGAGCCTCAGACTGATCCAAGAGCTCTCTTAGGTGGTCTGTAGTAGGGGTAGGCCCTGTCTTCAGACCCCTTAAGACACAAAGCTGTCTTAATTCCTTAAAAGGAAAAATAGCAAACTGGGATGGTGCCCTTGGAGGGTCACTCTCAACAGGAGTAAGTCCACTGGACCCCTCTGTTCCAGACATTGCTCTAGTGTGGGTGGATGTGTTGCAATCTACCTACACTGGTGTTTACCTACTAAACCTATCTAGTAGTTGTAGCTAGGGTGTGCTACTCCCTTTGCTCTACAACAACTAAGTTCAGTAGAACTTAAGTATACTAGTCTTGTTTTATATGTACCTAGCAGGTACCTGTGTGATCTTTCAGATGATAATCTCAAAGATTGCAATGGTAAAACAACAGCAAGCTCAGATCCCAATCCGCTGCTCACCAATGTGAGAAGTTGGCCTGGTATATAATGCTCACTAGTTCTAGTGATCACTTTGTACCATGCCAAGCAACCCTTATGATGATGGTTGTAATTCAACCTTGTAGACCAGTTATCCTAGTGGTAACGTGGACAAAGCAGTCTTAGGCTAAACTCTGAAAGGCATGTGAAGCCAGCTGTTATACCATACACAACCCCCTTGACTACCAAATGAAAGGGACACCACACAGATATATATTGAAAATATATGTTGATTTATTAACTATTAAAATCCCCTGGACTCTTTATGAGCACAGAAGCACAAGCGTAAAATCACAAGACAGTTTAAAATACACAAAAGTTGCACAATATGGATGGGCCCTAGGGGCCACCTAAACCATATACTAAATAAGTGGTATAAGAGATACCAGGAGGAAAGTGAAGAGGCCTAGGGCCTTGGGAATCGCTGGAGCTATTCGAGACTGGAGTTAACTAAGTCGGGAAAGGCCCACGGGACTCGGGTGCAGTGTTCAAAGTGCACGCACTTCTCAATACAAAGTCTATGGTGCGTAAAAAGCACAAAGTTAGAAAGTTAGGAACCTTCCGAGTGACCTACGGAGCTGAAACTTAAAACACAGGC
Source organism: Lissotriton vulgaris (assembly GCF_964263255.1). Taxonomy (NCBI): domain Eukaryota; kingdom Metazoa; phylum Chordata; class Amphibia; order Caudata; family Salamandridae; genus Lissotriton; species Lissotriton vulgaris. Next base: position 50,626,765 of record NC_141690.1, read on the forward strand.
CCTTGGGATGTGTACCAGTGCAGGAGCACCGGCGGAGCTGAGTTACCTCACCCACAGGAAGCGGGTGCACAGGGTCGAAGATGTGTCGGGTTTCGTCACGCTGGTCGATGGTGCTTGGAGCTGGAGATGCTGCAGGCGGCTCGATGAGAAGAGTTCCGGTGGATCCAAGGGTGGATCTGTAGATGTGAAGACCTGAAAGCAGAGGGGACAGTGTTCAAAGTCACTAGCCAGTGACTGCCGTGGAACCAGAGTGGAACCAGGTGATGTCGGGTGCAAACAGGCGTTGTCGGGTAGCTTCTTTCTGCAGCCACGTGGATACCCGGGGTCGAGGACGTCCAGGAGTCGGTCACGAGCTGTCCCACGTAGGCCTCTCGCTGTTGGCGGTGTCGGCGACCTGATCGGAGCAAACAGGCCTTGGCAAATGCAAGCCACGCAGGAGTTGAAAGATGCTGTTCACTCGGACCAGCAAGGTCAGAGCGGGTGCTCCTTTTCACAGGAGCTTGGGTAGGTCTGGAGCAACCAGACCTGCTGTTTAAATCTTCGGGTTCGTCGCCAAGATGGCCGCTGACCACGTGGTTAGTGGCCGGGATGGCGCGTCGAGTGGCACAGTGCAAAAGGGCCCCACGCAGATCGTGGAGATGCTGGGGGGCTGATCTTCGGTGCAAGGGCTGCTCGGTGGTGGGGGTTCTCAATCCCCAAAGCACAACGTCGAGGATGCCTCAGAAGCTGCGCAGTCAGCTTTACGAGTGTCTTCCAAGAGGTCCGGTCCCACGTCACTCGGTGCCTCCACGGGTCCCTTCTTTGCAGGGACTGTGGATCGGGCTCTGAGAGGTCTGGGAATCTGGTTCTTGTCGGGCTCTGGGCTCGGGCTCCGGCGGGAGGCGGCGGCAAAGCAGACGTCGAGTTGCTGGTTGGTACCTGTGTTCACAGGGTGGTCACTCCTTGGCCACAAGGGAGATTCTTCTTCAGTCTTCTGTGCAGCAGAATGTCGAAGTCCAGTCTTCTTCTTAGTTTAAGTTGATTTCGGGATGATCTGCTGTGCAATGGCACTGCTCCCCCTCTTATTCCAATCTAGGGGGTGGATCACCTACTAGGTCCCTCCTCTGGGAGGAACCAGGAAGGGGGGCGGTTACACCCCCTTTCCTTTGTCCAGCTCCGCGCCAGGACTGGGGCTGGAAGGCCCCAGAACCGGTTTGGGCTGGCCTATGCACGGGGACACCTTGTGTGCCCCGGGCATGTCTGATTCTTTTCAGCCCTGTCCTACCTAATACACAAAATCCTGTCTGGGGTGGTGCTCGCACCTCCCAAGGCAGGAAACCCTTTGTCTAGGCCACCATCTGCCGAGTTTCGGTCAGCAGCAGGAGGCCAGACTTGTGTCTGTGGTGGCAGCGTCCATTTTGTGGAGCTGAGGCTCTGTTTAACTTTAACCGGGGTTAAGGCTACACACATGTCGTGTCCCTCTAGAAGGGTGGAATGCTATCCCCGTCGCCAGAACTGGCGAGGGGATAGTATTCCAATTCGTATGACACCTTACTCGACATGTTTTGATAAAGCCAAACCAAAGATAGCATTTAACCGCGAGGATTATAATGCACTTAAGAGTATATGGTATGGCAATATCCCGGAACAGCTTAGGGAGTGGTTCCCGACAGCTGCAGACAGGCTCAGCTCATGCTAGAGCACCATCTCACATATTTCCAAGCACTCTGCCTCTAGGATTGATGAGGCCTTCCATAGGAGTGGCTGATAGGAACATATGTGTCCAGTTTAGGGTTAGGCACAGGCATACTGTACCTAAGTAAGAGGTGATTACACCAACTTACCCCAGCTGAGTGATCAGCCAGTTGTGTCAAATATGGAGGCCAGGCCAGGGGTGGCACAATACATGCTGCAGCCCCTGGCAGGCCTTGGCTACACCTATGCCCTGGGTACCTATGGTACACTGTTACAGGGGCCTATAAGGTGAACCAATTCCAATTGTGTTATGCACCTAAGGTACATGGAGTCCATTTTAAGGAGAGAGCAATCAGCCTGGGGCCCTGAATAGCAGGATCCCAGGCCAACTAAGTCAAAAACCAGCTAAACACCAGGCAAAAAGTTTGGGGGTAACCATAGTCAGATATCCACCTTCCTACAATGTATATAAATTACAGATAAATAAAACACATTAAAAATATTTCTCAATAAAACAATTGAGAACAGCCAATATGCAATTAATTCATACACTGGAAGGGAATACATTGTAACCTATGGCGACCTTTGTTAATACGGACACACGCTACCAGGTAGCTAGCTACATGGAAAGTGACTCGTACACTAGATAAAAGTTGCAAAAACAGGAGAGCGGGCCTCACCTGGAAGAAACCCGCCTCCCTCAAAATCGGGAGCAGAAATGTTTTCCTCATTTCTGCGTAATGGTCACAAAACATCATAAAATGTAGTGTGTCCTGTGTTGAAAAATGATCACAGTCGCAAGGTTTGGTCTTTTCTGTTGTATCCCAGGTAGGGAAAGAACCAAGCATAAAATGTATTAAATTAAAACGGAATCTGATTAAAACAAACCAATGAAACGGTCTTGTTACCACAAAAAGATATGGTTCAAGACCAGGAGCAGTTATCAGTCCATAATTCCTTCTTACAAGTGGTTTCTCCATCTCCTTTGCCTCCCGCTCGACAGTAAATAAGTTTAACAGGGCAACTTTAATCTTTTAATATGACCGGGGGAATGGAAAAGCTCAGGTCTGCCTAGTTTCGTTAACATGGCTTTAATGTAGACCAACCATGGAATCTTGAGGGCTTTATCCAAAGCCAGACAATCCTTGAGAATCAAATGGTTCAAGGAAATTTCCTGGTTGAGCCAGGTTTTGATCCAACAAATTACAGGGGCGGATTTCAATAAGTCTGTAACAAATCCCAACCCCAACTCCAAGTGAGTTGAAAATGTCGGGGTTGACTGTGGTACAGAAAGAAGGGATCTAATAAATTTATTCTCCACCTTCTGGATGTCATCCTGATTAGTATATCCCCAAATGGAGGAGCCATAGGTGGCGATTGCCAGACATTTGGCTTTGTATACTTTAAGTATAGCCTCCATTGGTCTGGCTCCCAACCGTTTGGCGAATCCCAACACAGCCGCGGCCGACCTGGCAACTGCATTACATTTGAACTTTTGCTGGGGGCCCCAAGTTCCTTTCTCATCAAAGATGACACCCAAGTAAGAAAGGATGGGAAGTGCATTGAGGGCGGCGGGGTCGTATGTCAGTCGGGTAGCTTGGCTACGGCAGTGACCAAGGGTTCTGGCGCTGGGCCCGGTCCAGGCGCGGATGGGCGCAGACGGGCTTGCCTTTGGCGCACCTTCGGCCTCTGCGCGGCCGCCACGCGGCCTCTATAAGAGGCGAAGTGGGAGGGAGGAGCAGCTGTGAGGCGGGAGCGGGGCGGCCAATGGGCAGTGGCAGGGGGAACAGAAGAAAAGGGGGCGGGCCGTGCGCGGGGGAGCAGCGGTGGGAAGCAGGGAGCGGGGGGGCACAGAGGGCAGGGGAGCCTTAAATGCAAAGCAGAACAAGTACGCAAAATATGAAAATACAATTCACAATACAATACAAGTGACAATGGTAAACTTTGACCATTTACAGCCCTCTGCTGCCTTTCGGCTAGGTTGAGCAATGGAAATATGACATACATTGATTAATACAACACAAAAATGCCTTTGAAACTCAATATCACACCTTTCATCTTTATTTATTGTGCTGTCTTTTTGTATAGTGTTTATGATCAAAATCCTTTGACTGACTATAGATAGATATCTATAATAATGTATACAACTTCATACGCCTCGACAATATTACTTTGAATAGAGGAAACAGCCCATTGTTTATACATGAAGGATACAAAATAAAAACTATGGTTGTATATTAAAGTAGTGGAGCAGGCAATAAACGCAAGTTAATGAAAAAATAGTACTTTGTTCTTTTTCAAAAATATTGTCAAAAATATTTTGTCTATATTCGTGTTATGCTATAATGATCATTTCCTTCAATCAGACCTTTTTTTAGGACTGCATCTCCCTTTTGCCTTGCATGGGGATGCAATGGCAGCGCAACACAAGTCAGATTTATCAAGCTAGGCGAGCCCACCTTGCTTGGCCCTGCATGGCGTGATAAATCCTTGGGGCCTCATTTATGAGGCCCCTTGCGCCATCGGAACTTCACTTTTCATGAAGTTCCGTGGCGCAGAAGCCTGCGTGGTATTTATCAGGCAGCAGTACGCCAGTTTTTGTGGCGTACTGCTGCCTGATAAATATCAGTCCCTTGAACGCAGTGTACTGCGTTAAAGGGGCGTGCAATGGGTGTTGCTGGGGGCCTTCCCAGCAACATCCATGGCCTTTTGACACTGCCCCAGATTTACGAGAAATCGTAACTCTGAAGCAGTGCCAAAAGCTTACGCCTCCCCAGGGGAGGAGTAAGGGAGGCGCAACAGGGAGAAATGTCTTTATTTCTCCTCGTTTTTCCTTTTTCTATGTGTGCTGCATTCTGCAGCCACATAGAAAGAGGAAAAGCCTCTTGTGATTATTTTTGTACAGAAAGGTTTCCCTTCCTGTACAAAAATAATCTTCCCCGCAACGCAGGCACCCTTGCACCATGGTGCAAGGGTGCCTGCGCTGGCGCAGGCAGCCCATTGTGCGCTGGCGCAGGGGAAAAGGACAGGAATGCGCCATATCTTATAGATACGGCGCATTCCTGCCCTTTGCTTTTGCCGTAAGGAAGCGCAGCTGGAAGGCCGGCTGCGCTTCCCTACGGCAAAAAGTCATAAATGAGGCCCTTGGTAAGGTAAGACAGCGCACATTGCTGCCTTCCACTGCTCCTCCCCAGAGAGGCATTCCCTGAGTTAAGAATCGGTGTTCCCACGCATCTATCCATGGATTTTGGTGCATTTCTAGAGTTACCCCAGAGTGGCACAACGAGGAGTAATATCTTGATTTCTCCTCGTTTTTCCTCTTTCTATGTGTGCTGCTTTTTTCAGCACATATGGAAAGAGGAAATTGCCTCTCTGGATTGTTTTTGTACCTTTTTGCATAAAAACAGTCCTGCTTACAATGCAGGCACCCTTACACCATGATGCAAAGGTGCCTGCATTGATGCTAGGCAGCCAAAAGTGCGCTGACGCAAGGAGTGCACAGTATGCTAAATGTAAAGGAATTTATATAGCGCAAATCACCGAGCGGTTTCTAAGCGCTTGCTTAGGGAACCCGTCCTGGTATTCCCCTGTGAGATAACCCCAGCAGGGTATCCGCAAGGTGAAAGCCAGGCATCCTGCCGCGAGGGGCCATTGTGGAGATTAAGCAAGCTATTGCCCAGAGTCGCAGAGTGTGAACCCATGAATCAAGTAGGCACCGGAGCGAGAATTGTCGAGTCCTTGGACATTTTAGGACTGAACAACCCTCCGAGCAGGGAATTGAACCCTGGTACCAGGCTGACCTCTGCTTCCAGGTCTGCCTCCTCTAACCAGTGAGCCACACTTCTCCACATGCTAAATACGGCACATTCCTGCCCTTTCTCTTTTTTGCAGCGCAGCAAGGATACATATGCCCTAAAGTTGCTAACTATAGTTTAGCTACCTGCTGTTATCTCCCAGCATCTCTCTTCCTCATATCAACTAATTTTTAATTGTGGCAAGAACACTGTTCTGCATTCAAACTCAAGAAAAAATTACTCTAGCAAAGGCATTCTCTGCTATTTCATGGTTATACTTTTAACCTAAAGGCAAAAAAAAAATCTAGCTTCTATTTGTTATCTATGCTTCCGGTAATGTTCAATTAGTTGTAGTACAGTCTGATATTTAATAAATTGGCAATTAAAATGTCATTAAGGAAAGGAAACAAATTACATGACAACTAAACGATGTAATTTAGTAACAGTTAGAACAAACCTAACGAGCTCTTGTATGCATTATTGAACGGCAGTACATCTAGTCATAGCATTGATGAAATGATTGGGAAGAAAGAGTTCTTCGGAGAAAAAGCCAAATAAATTAAAATAAAAAAAATGAAATGGTGATTGTGTGTGAGGCTTGGTATCAAGAGTGAACTTTATACTTGTATACTCATCTGCCTATGCTTTACAAATGTGTGAATCCTGAAGAGTAAGGGATACACTGTATTGTCCACGGTGGAAAGCTTGCCTGTTGCTTGAACCGCTCTTACACTCCAGCCCTGCTACGGGTTCTCCATTCTGTGGTAAAGGTCGATCTTGTGGGGCAGTGGGTGGGCACTGCAACACTGACAACGTCAATTGATTTATGCTGATTTTCCACTTCAAGAAGAATACAAAATCATTATATGAGAGACTTATGTTACTATTAGGTGAGATTTTCTTTATCTCCCTATGCGTCAGCAATACTTTAGAGCATTAGTCTGTTGAAAAGAACTGAACTTTCTAGACAGTCATAACGCAGTGAAAATGGTATCCATCTTGACTCTTTTATTGCAAGAGCTGCGAGGAGCAGATATTCTATCCAAATGTGCCACTCTACCATTAAAAATGTGAGATATTTCCAAACAAAAGCTGGCACAGTAGGCGATAATCATTCCTGTCACTCTTTTCCTCAGTTGTCGACCCGATTTCAGGCTCAAATCATACTTAAAAATACATGAAGTTTTGAAAAGCAAAAAGACAGGAATAATATTATTATCTGTGTCTTTAGACTTCTCTGTGGAGAAGTGTGGCTCAATGATTAGAGCGGCAGACCCTGATGCAGAGGTCTGACCAGTATTCAATTCAACACCTCGGCGGCTCTTAGGCTCAAAATTCCACGGACCTGATAATTCTCGCCTCGGTGCCTATTCCAATCATGGAGTCCCACTCTGCAACTCTGGGCAATAGCTTGCTTGATCTCCACAACGGCCCCCACAACACTAAGGATGCCTGGCCTCCACCTTGGGGGTGCCCAGGAGTGGACCCCTCACAGGTAAAGCCAGGATGGGTTCCACACTGGTATTTGTACAAGCGCCTTGAGACCCTTGCGGGTGAGTAGTGCGGTGTACAAGTATCAATTTACATTACATATTGGAATTATGATTTTTTTACCCGTTACAATATGAAAGACCTGTATTATTTGGTAATGCACAGAAGTTGACATTAAAGGGCCGATTCACAAAGTGCCTCACACTCGTGGGGGAGATCCAGCATTCATGGCGGGGGTCCCGCACTCGAGGCCCATTGTTGATCGGGCCCTATCTGGGGTTTTTAGAGCATTCTATATGAATTTCCACTGCACTCTTTAATGGTCAAAAGAAGAACTTATTGTTATGTTATGTTATATATAGTACTTGTATAGTGTGGCTTTCACTCCGGGAAGCATCGTGGCTCTGTGCCGAGCACTAATAAACACACACAACCGTAACTGAAAGATGAGATAAGTGATTTACATAGAGCATCAGGAGGGGTAAAGATCCAGGTTTTCAGGGCTTTCCTGAAAATGGCCTCTGTTTGAATAAAACGTAGATGGCTAGAGAGCATGTTCTAGGCTTTGGTCCCTTGCTCTGCAATAGATTTCCCACCCTTTGTGATTCGCCTAAAACCAGGGGGCTTCAAAAGATTCGCAGTGGAGGATCCGAGGGTGCGGTGCATCACATAGTGAGTAAACCTGGCCCGGAGATAGTGGGGACCTAAGGAACTGAAAGTGGGTATACTCCACCAATCAGCTGACGACCAACCATTATGCAATCCTCCGCCCACCATGCATGCCTTTCAAACCACTGATCCTCAAACAGAAAGCTCTCTCAAAATTGGTAAATCTCCTTCATTATCCAGCTCAACAGTTTGGTCTGGGAGGCAAAGACACAGGTCTTTGTGAACCTCTAAATGAAATCAAGGATTGTTTAACACCAATGCCTCTCATATCTCTGGCTTCCTCTCCTACTCATTCCAACAATTCACCAAATACCAACGTCTCATGATGTCAAGATAAGAGGTAAGAAGACATAGGACATAAACAAGCATTGGTAGGTAAACAGCTAGCCAACTGAGTTGGTAGATGCTGAGTTCTCTTTCCAACCAGTGGAGGACAACCCGCTGTAGCTTGGGATCCTAAAGTTGCACTTTATGTAAAAAACAAAAACGTAACTGCTAATGCCAGTCAAGGTCATTCTTTGTTTTCCTAGCAGGGGACTACTGGCATGGCACCCTCTGACAAGGAAGTCTGGTGACAGTTTTAACACCCTGAATTGTCCGGGCTCACCATCATGAGGACCCAAACTTAGGCCTTTTGTCTATAAGGAGTTGGCCTTCGGATTTCTATCAGCAGAGCGGACTGAGGAATCAAAGGCAACTCTGTGATCCCTGCATTTGTAAATGTGACATGAGATCTTCAAGGTCGGGGGGGATGGGGAACAGGTTTTCAGAACTTTTTTAGCAGTCCTGCACCATGGAGGTAGGCGACAGGGACCTTATTGCTGCTAAGTCCTGCTCCCAATCTGCAGCATATTGCTGTTGACCAAGTCATCAATAGTGAATAAAATAAAGTTTTCATGTTTTTTTACTGTTTTCATGAATCCAACATAGAATAAGCATATACTGCAACAAATGCAAGTAAGTTCTATTGGGGACCCTCCTGTAAGGGCCTGGATGTCTTATGCCATTTTTCCTTTTCCCAACACACGGCGTCGTACACCATGTGTGTTAAGGGAAGTTTGAAAAGAAATGTCAGCCCAAAGTTGATGATTTTTTATTTTCGGTTCTGTAGGGACTTTTGCTTGTAGCTTCAGCCCAACCATGAATGCTTAACGGATTTACACCAACCGTGGAAATATAGGAGGTTTTAATTAGAAATCATGCTTTTGTCGGTTCGGTGTAATTCCATCAGGGGGTTTATTGGACATTAGAGTTTAAAAAAGTTGTCAAGTGACTTGAAAGGGTTTACACTTTTGACTATTGCTGCTGTTAAGACATCTTTCAATCACATTCCATTTTTTCCTCTAATATGATTGGCTGTAAAAGCCACTACTTTATGCTTAGTTCATTCAAATATGATGTGCCAGGGATTTGAACATATTCAGATATAGCTATGTGCTTGCCCACTCACTCATCAAAGAGGTCACTTATGATTTTATATGCAGCTCAAGAACATTACTTTTTCAGTTTTTTTCTTGGTTTCTCTATTTTTTTTCATTTTTTTGATGCACCAGCCTTGGCTTAATTTGTCAATTGGGTGTGGGAATGGCTATGCAATGACCTTCTTGGAGCAGCACATCCCAGACTCCCTCCTGAACCACCTAAAATGCTCAGCTCTGGGTCAGCGGTGGAGATGGTTGCTTAACCTTTTTTCCAACTCCCCAGCTTATCTTCTTTCTTGAGTGTGTGGAGGAAGAAGCACTAAACTGCAGTTGCTGTGGGTCCTAGGGCTCCCCCTTGCACATAAAAAGAGGTGATCTTGATCTCCACAATCCCAGTGGCAGCAGAACTTCCACCTAGGAGCAGAATGCAGCACACATTTACAGAGGAAAATACAAGGTGAAATAAAGTTATTTCTTCTTATTTCACCTCTCCTGGAGAAGAGTATCTTTTTGGAACATACCCATGTTTCCAAGGTACCCCGTCACAGATGCAACACAGAAATTTGCAATGCATTGCATTACTCTAAATTTTTTAAGCCATTTAAAGCCATGCATTGTGGCTTTGCTTGGCTTCAAAAACCTAACTTAGAGGTTTGTGTAAGGGATGTACCACGTTGTGTGGTGCAACACTGAAGCAATAGCTCTCATACATATGTTCCCAAGTAATGTTATTATAGTGAAATCAGCCAGTCTTCAAGATTCTGAAACTTTTCAGCCGGTATTTCTTTGACGAATTGTAAACAATGTAACCAATAAAAGAAGAAGGTTGATAATCAAAATGTCAACTGTCAAAACACACATCAGTGGACCTAAAATCAGATTAGCATCCAGGGTGCTAACATAGCAACCACCATTCTTAAAAATAGAGAAAATATGGAGAGCAGGCAAGTAGGTATGCCTAATTATAGAAGGAGACTGTGCACTGTAGGCTAATGTCCCATTAAGATTACCAAACATATGTGAATCCTTGGATTGAATTGGACCTATGGCTCTGTCAAGTGCACTAGATCAGCTGGTTAAAGATTTTACTTAAGATATAATCATTAGTAAGAGTGTCACACATGGTCCTCAGAAAACCACTAGTCTTTTCTCAAATGTCTATTACTAGGCTGAAAATACTCTGATAGTCAGGGAAGGGTAACATATTTTCAGGCACAGCGTGAGGCAGTGTCATAAAATGTCCATGGGAAGTAAAGGATGAACTGATTGACCACAGCCTTATCTTCAAGCTTTTCAACCAAGTTCTCCCATCTAAATGAGACAGATGGTTTGGTGTTAAAAGGGAAATGGAGGTGCAGACTACCAAAAGCTCTCTTGGTCCAGATAATTTTTTCTGTGAACTCTGCATTTCCAAGAACCCAAAAGCCTAAGTTGGCATTCATGTTGAAACCCACATGTTTCTATTGCTGTATTTTCAAACATGGCCCTGCCATTGCCAAGAGTTTTTTTTACTTAAATTAGGAAGTCACTCAGTACCGACCGTGCAGTACATAGATGTCACTGTCCTAATTGACAGTACTTGAATCTGTCTGTAACAAGAACTTAACCTAGGGCTATATTGGCAGAATTAGGTTGTTAAAATCAATGGGGCTAAGGTAATATTTTTATGTCGAAAGCTCCATAAACCAGGTTGGTCGAATAGTATAATAGCGAATATCTGGGATGCCTGCCCCATTATTTGGTGGTATTCTCTGTTCAGGAAAATAACAACTGATAGGTTTGAATCTAAAACTGCTAATGAGGATTATAGGCACTTTGCCAGAAAAATAGCCACAGCTCATCCTGGGCTCATATGGCAATTTTTTTAGGAAAACCATTTTTCTAATCAGGAGTGAAGAACATGGCTGCAACTGCTCTTTTTAAAACATGGTGTTGGAAAGTGGTTTATTAGTAGTGATACATAGTGACTTACCACTAATAATAAGTCCACATACAAAATAAAAGTTTCACTAAGAATATTAATACATTAATCCATTGCTCAACTCTTGCTAGCTGGCAATGAGCAGGAAGGGTTAATTAGGAGAAAGGTGTGTAAAGCATTTAAAAACACTAATTTATATAAAAAAAAGATTATACTGTTATGAACAAATGGACATTCAAAAATCAAAAATCCAATGTAGGGAACCAGAATATGAATTTTAAAAGGTTAAAAGTAAAACTAGCCATGAGAAGCAAATTGCGATCAAAGTGATAAAAAAGATCATGATGGGACAATTCCCACAATGGATCTGGCAAAATCCTTAAGGGTCCACTGGATGCATTCCAGGATGGGGATGTCTTGGTGATGATGCAGGGGAGCTCAGTTAACCTGCAGCTTTCAAGGGGTCCACTCCTAAATCCTTCTTTTTTTTTAAGTTCAGAACTTAGTTTATTGATAATCATAAAAATGATTTATACAAAATAAAAGCATCAATGCAAGGAAACAGTATATAGTGAAGTAAATAAAATATACATATCGAAGGAAATAGACTATAAAAGTAACCAGCTATAATAAAATAGATAGTCAATAATGATGTGTGAAGATTGTAAAGAATAGTACAGTACTAGTTAATAGAAAGTAGAAAAAACAATGAGGGGAACTCAAGAAGGTTTAGCGACTTCCTGTTGAAATGGGTTTCGAGGCAGAGAGCAGAGGGCACATAAGTCAAAAAAGGAGGTGACTGGGTCCCATAACTGTTTACGTTTTGGAGCCAAAACAAGTGGATAAACAAACGTTGTGTCGAGCCTATGGTTATAGCACACAGCGTACCACCAAGCCTGATAGGAGAGTTGAGTGAGATCCTTCCAAGCCTTGGTAATCTGCTGAAAAGCTACTGCAATAAGCAGGTCAATTATTTTTATGCTGAAAGTGCAGTGATCCCAAATGGGGGAAATACTACCAAAAAAAATAGGAGATATATGAAATGGATGTGTGGTGGAAAATATGTTATTCATTTGAGACCACACCTTAACCCAAAACGTTTGGACCAGAGTGCAATTGAAAAGCAAGTGTAGCAAATCTGCAGAAGGTGTAGAGCACGTCCAACATGTATGTCACAAGTCAGGGTGTCTTTTACTAAGAGAGAGTGGAGAAAGTAAGACTCGATTGTAAATAAAAAATAACGTTTGAACAGTATTTGCAGCACTGGCAGATTTTCGTATCCTCACCCACAACTTGTCCCACAATTCAATGGACCATGAGACACCCAAATCCCCCTCCCATGCCTGTTCCACTTTAGTCTTTGTGCCTGGTGATGTCGGTGCAAGAAGCAGAGAATAAATCTTGGACGCCCTAGTCCCTCTGGTAAGCAGGGTGCGTAGTTGAGAAATGACAGGAGATTCCTGAGGTGACGTGGAAGGCACTGTGGTGTGCGATTTATAAGCTGATTGAATTGCTTGTGTTAATTTGAGATATTTAGTGCGGAGAGAGAGAGGAAGACGAAAAGATGCCGCAGTCTCTGAAAAAGAAATAACACAAGATTGTTGGAATAATTGATGCACCCAAATGAGACCACAATTTCTCCAAGACCTCCAAAAAAATGGATTATTATTTATTAAAATCGAGGAATTATGCCAAATGGGCTGGTCAGAGAATGAGGAAATCAACGGAGATGGCAGAATTTTAGAAGTATATTTGAGAATCGGAGTGGAGACGGACTGCGGTGAGCGAGAAAAAGAAAGGTATTCCAAAAAGGAAAAAGGAGATATATAAGCCAATTCTAGCGTTGTCCATAAGGGAGAAAATGTGGGAGAATCTTCAAACCATTTAGAAGCCTGATTTAGTAGAAAGGATTTGTGAAACAAAGAAAAATTCGGGAAGTTTACCCCACCCTCTGTTTTCGGCCACGTTAATTTAGCTATAGACATGCAAGCCTTTTTGCGTCCCCATAAAAATGAAGAAAGGATGGATTTAATTTTCTTGAAATGAAATGAAGGGATAGAGAATGGAATATTGGAAATCGTAAATAAAACCAAAGGGGAAAGCATCATCTTGATAGTATCTAATCTGCCCCACCAAGATAAATATAGAGGATGCCATTTTGTGGTAAGGTCTGTCAATTTTTTTAAACAATCTTCCATACAACGTGGAACCGTACCTGAGAGAGTAGGAGTGAAGTGGAGGCCCAAATATTTGATACAGTTAGGGTTCCACGTAAAACCCGAAGTAGTGAAATCCGATTTATAAGTGAATTTAGTCAATGGTAAAATCTCACACTTATCTTTATTTAACCTGTAGCCAGAGACTGAGGAAAATGAATTGACTTCAGTTAAAAAAGCAGGTAACGAAATCGTGGGGTCAGATAGGAATAGTAAAACATCATCAGCATAGGCCGCCATTTTAATTGTGGACTGCTGAAAAGTAAATCCCTTTATGGCATTATTTTGGCGAATTCGTAATTAGAATGGCTCCAAAGCAAGATTAAACAAAAAAGGCGAAAGGGGACATCCCTGGCGGACCCCTCTGCCAAGAGAGAAATAAGAGGAAATACCACCGTTTGCCGCAATCGCAGCTCTAGTATATGAATATATAAGGGAAGACATTTTTTGGGCCAAAACCAAACCATTTTAACGCCTGAAAAAGATTCGACCACTCAACTCTATCAAAAGCCTTTTCCGCGTCTAAGGCAATTGCAGCAATGGATTGAGAAGAATGTGATGTCTTAGATAGAATATCGAAGAACAATCTAGTGTTATCTGAAAGCAGTCTGCCCATGACAAAACCAGACTGTTCCTTCCCCAATAAGTCCGGCAAAAAGGATTCCAAACGGATAGTCAAGGATTTAGAGAAGATTTTATAATCAATATTCACCAGGGAGATGCGTCTGTAGTTTTTACAATACTGTGGGTCCTTACCTGGTTTGGGAAGAATGCAGATGAGAGCATCAGAAAAAGAACCTGAGGAAGAGCCAGAATTTAAAAAAGTGGAGATTAATATATGTAATTTTGGAATAAGTAATGCCGAAAAATTGAGATTTTTTTTTACTGTGAAACCATCTGGGCCCGGGTCTTTATCTTTTTTGAGAGATTTCAAAGCACTTAGAAGTTCTTTCTGAGTTATATCTGATTCTAATGGAGAAAGGTCGGGAGGGGTAGCAAAAGGTGACTGAATATTCGAAAAGTATTTACAAATGTCCTGGGGCGTGGAAGTTGCCTCAGTTGCCGGATATAATGTTTTGTAAATTTGAAGAAATTCCTCCAAAATGTCTTCGCTTTTGTGTCGCAAGATAGAATCTTGACCATAAATATTATCTATGTTAGTCCTATTCTTTTTAACTTTCAAGTAATTTGCCAATAATTTACCGGCCTTATTTTGACCACCATAAAATTTAGCGCTAGAACGCAATAAATAATTAGAAGCATTATTTGTGGTGTCTTTGTTAAATTGCAATTTAGTAGCAATGAGTTCATTTACACAATCTTTGGATTTAGAAGCAAAATAGGATTGTTCCCGTTTCTTAATCTTGGAGAGAAGAACATTAGTGATTCACTCTGCTTTCTTACGTTTGCGGGAGACATACCCAATGATAAAATCTCTAGCGGATGCCTTAAAGGCGTCCCATACAGCAGGAAAAGGCACCTCACTGGATTCATTGCGCAAGAAAAAGTCGTGAAAAAAGGCAGTGAAGGAGGAGACAAAATCAGAATCAAGAAGCAGGGAATTATTAAAGAGCCATTTCCTAGTGAGGGGTGATTTCTGCAGAGTGTCAAGATGAATGGAGACTGGTGCGTGATCCGAAATCAAAATAGAACCAATATCAGAAGCAAACAAAGACTGAGAAAGATGAAGTGAGATAAAAAAATAATCTAGACGAGATTGAGTCTGGTGGGGCGGAGAGAAGAAAGAGTACTCTCTAAGAGTGGGATTACATAACCTCCAAGCATCAATAAGTTTAAACTGATGAATAAGTTGTTTGAAAGCTTTATGCGACTTATGAGGAGTGTATGTGCTGGCAGAATGCCTATCTAGGAAGGGGTCAAAAACTTCATTACAATCTCCCGCCAAGATGAAATTGTCCTCATAGTGTTGGGTAATGTGAGGGGATAAATAAGACCAAAAAGAGGCATCCCCCATAGTTGGAGCATATAGGTTAAGAAGTGAAACTGGAGTATTATCCACAACAAACTTAACGAAAACCCATCTGCCAAGTTGATCTGCTGAATCATCAATTATCTTGACTGAGAGGGACTTGTGAAATAAAATGAGAACCCCATTACGTTTGCCATCACCTGGGGAAAAGAAGACCTCACCAACCCCACCTCTTTTAAGTTTGGCAGATTCTTCTGGTGAAAGATGTGACTCCTGTAGACAAGCAATGTCTGTTTTAAGCTTGGCTAAGTGTGTTAGGACTCTCTGCCTCTTGATGGGGGAGTGCAAACCTCTAACGTTCCATGAAACAATTTTTAAAGGCATTTAACAAGGCAACAAAAAGAGAAAAAGAAAAGAAAATGCATGATAAGCTGGTTAAGACAAAGCAATAATATGAGTAAATCAAAAGTGAATGTATGACAATCAATACATAGTAATAAGAATAAATGGTGAACACAATTAAAATGATGCTACAAGAAAAGTACCCAATACTACAGGTACGTATGCAATTTTTTTTTAGAATGAACGAAGGATAACAGTCAGTGAAAAAACCTGTGAAAAAGGAGCTATATTCGATAACAATTAAAACAGATGAAAAAGCAAATGATGCAGGACACAAGAATATGAAAAAAGCAAGAAAGAAGAAAAGAGAACAGGAATTCGTCCAGAAAGAAGTGAAAAAATATGAAACAGACGAAAATAGACAAAGAGCCAAAGGACGAAAACAGAAGAAAAGCAGGAGAAGAAAAAGATACAGAAGAAAAAGGTGAAAGATGAAACATGACTTACAGAACATCCAGGACAAGTACTGGTAGGGAGGATGGAGACCACATAGGACAATGACGGGTTCGTTACTCGTAGGGGAAGACGGGAAGGAGAGACAACTCAGCAAACTACAGGAATGAGAAGAGGGAAGGAAGAACATACAGAACATCGATCTGTAAAAAAGGAAACAAAAGGACATATGAATAACATCAACAAGCAAACATTAGAATATAAAACAAGATAAAGCATTATCTATGCGTTAACAATGATGAGCAATAAATGCAGTAAAGCAAAACTGAGAGTTAACAATTATGAACATCAAGCAAAATGAGAAGCAGATGCAACATCCATCGCAGCAGAGCTTTGGGCATAGAGAAAGCTCTTTAGCTTCAGTGGATCTTCATAAGTTGTGGTTTTGTTGTTGAAAGTCAACCTAAATAGACAAGGATGGAAAAGACCATACCGTGCTCCAAGCGAGCGCAATTGAGGACGTAGGGACAAAAATTCCTATCGTCTATCAGCAGTAGCTTTGGCATAGTCCTGAGAGAAAAAGAGAGGATTGCCCGACCATAAGATGCGCTTCATTGCCCTTGCATCTGATATGATTTTGAGTAAATCAGTATACTCAAGAAAGTAAATGATAACTCCCCTTGGTTTCCTAACAGCCGAGGAGGACGTTGCGTATTTGCGAACTTGCAATCCGCAAAATCTGCGAATTCTCGCGGATTTGGGGATTTTTTTTGTGTTCGCAAGGGTTTCTGCCAGTTCGCGAGGGTTTTGTACCAGTTCGCAATTGCGAACTTACTTGTCGGCTCGCAACGGTCATGACTTTGTTGTTTCTACGTCTGGTTCATCATCACAGGTTCACAGCACCCTCTGTTTCACCACTGCCACCCTCTGATTCATCACTGCCACCCTCTGATTCATCACTGTAGATTATGGGGGGGGAAAAGCAAGCACACCTGCCCTGCTTCAACAGACATGAATTAATTTGGGGTTGATTAATGTGTCACTGAATTTAAACTTCCTGTCTGGCACCTGCTTCCCTATCTGTAATTTGCTTTCTGTTGCAGTGCAATTTTTTTTTCCAGGACCTTTGTAAATGTAAATGTAAATGTATTGCGATTTATATATATTGTGGCCTACTTGTAGCTATTCTATGAGCCTGCTGTGAGGGTCAGAGCAGGGTCATAGAATAGTTGCAAGTAGAAAACTGAACTCTGGAGGGGCCCCTCAGGAAGCACTACAGGGAATAGTTACTAATAATGAGTTTGAACTTTTGCACCTGCTGAGTGCTTTCAGTTTTGCAAAACTCGTTTTTCTGCAGAACAGCAACTGTAATGCCCCAAACAAACTTACTTGTGAAAGTTGATTTCTAATCCAAAAGTAATCCAAAGAAAGTCAAAAGGGCCTCAAATCCAAAAAAGTGCAGGCAAATGTCAACCTGAGGAGTTATTCTGATAAAAATCATCATTTTCAGAAGGTTTATTCTGCTTGCTAGTGGATTTCTTGTGCAGAATTGCAAATTTTATAATTTCGCAAGTGCGTGATTGTTGCTGCCCGCCGCATCTACATGTTTGCAATTGCGAACTCTCGCGATGCGTCACCAAACTCCCACGGGATCCCGCAGCAAGATCCAAAATGGCGCAGCACTCGCAAAATATCGAGAAAAACAACTCGGCAAACGCTGAATGACGGTAAGTGAACGCCACACGCCGCAATATTGTATCACCAAGCAAAAAAATCCGCTGCGTGCGAATTTGCGGATTTTTGGTAAATTCGCGAGAGTTCGCGGATTGCAATTTTACCGAAAATCCGCGAGCGGAACGGATTTTCCACCCATGCTTAAACACGGCCATCTACAGTTAGCAATTTTTCCGTGAGCGTTTTGAATGTGGCCCTGGTCTCATCAATAAAGGGGCGCAGCACCCGTATTTCCTCCAGTAGGATATCCATGGTAGCCAAGTTAGGCTGCTTTGGAGGAGACGGAGGGTCTTTTTTTAACCTTTTCATAGGTCCTTTAGTTGTTGACATGGATGGAGTTGACGATGAAGATGAATGTTTGGAAGATGACTCCAACGAATCTTCCATTGCAAGGCACTGATATCTAGAACTCGTGTGAATTATGAATTTACGTGAGGAGGATGAGGTTTTATGCAAATCCTTGGTTAACTTTTCCATTCGGAGAAGACAAAATTCAGAGAAAGGCACAAGTCGGGAAAGTAAATAAAAAAAATATATATATATATATACCTCACCGGATACTATAAATATAGTAAACTTGAAACAAAACAGATGCAATAACAGATTTGTGTGCTTGAAGTATTATGCAAAGAATGCAATGAAAAAAGGCATTAAGCTAGAATAGAGAAACATATGCCACTAATGCAAAGAATTCAAAATACCATTATGCTCATGAATTGATAATAACAAACAACTTATAATATAATAAGAAGGCAGAGTGCAGAAATGTGCTACAAAAACCAACCATTGTATAATAGAAAAGAATACAAGGAAAAAACATGCATGTAAATGCTCATGAAAACATTTTACAAAAACTTCAATGAAGTAGTAAAACTTAATGAGTACATGAGGAAAAAATGGCTGTAATAAGTGTCATTGAAGTCAGTAGAAATAGCCAGATATCAACTTGAATGAAAACAAGATGTAGGATATCAGAAACATGAAGTGAAGCATCAAATATACGCAAATGCACAAATAACCAACAAGGCTGTAGCAGGAATGTTGAAAGTGGCTATAAAGCTAGTTGAGGTCTGTATTATTGCTGAAATGATGATAAATTGTAAGGAAACGATCCCCTCATACAAAGTACATAAGCTGTGATATCAAACATACTGCTGCAATGGAGGAGTAGGGAGTGACTACAACCAGTCATATAAACGATGAATAATGAAGAAAATCCTCTTTGTGGCAACATAAGACAGAGGAAGCCAACTGATTTGAAAGCAGCAGCGTAAATTATATGGAACTGGCAAAGCACGCTCACTGCAGCAGGAATATCGAGCTACCGCTAGGAGCTGAGCTCCGTCAGCGGGGTTTGTAAAATGGCGGCTGAGTCTCTTGTCAGGTAAACTGAAGAAGCGTAGTAACAGTTGAAACTCTACGCATGCGGTGGAAAATTGCCTTAAATAGGAGGCCAGTCAGACGCTTAGGAAAAAGGGAGGAAACAGCAGGAGCATATGTGCGCAGCAGCCTTTACTAACCGGTTTACCGCTAAGAGCAAAGCTCCGTCAGCGGAGACCGGGAAATGGCCGCAACCTCACCAGGCTCAGTTGGAGACCGAAGCAGAAAAGCCGACCTTCTAGACCTCGAAGGCTTCATTGAAGGGTTTGCTCCAGCTCAGCATTCCTTCCGAGTGCATGACCAGTAGTTATGGTGTCGCCAAACACCAGAAGGAGTCACGCCATGCCCTCCTTCGTCGCCGCTCCCCGGGAGAGTCACAGAGATGCCGCCATCTCCTGCGGGCGCTAGCCATGCCCCCACTCCTAAATCCTTCTTGAAGCAAGCAGAGTCCTTAGTGGTGAAGTTCCAATTGTGGAAAAACAACAATTGTTGGACAGAATGCAGAACAATGTCATACATTGACCTCAGTACAGAGATCTGGGCCTAAATCCATAATTTTTTGGCTCACCATGCCATTCCAGTTTGGACCCAGCCATATGCAAATCAGTCTTGACCCTGCGCCCAATGGGAATAGTCTGGCCCAAACTGCCAGGCCATGTCCTCCCTGGACTGGAAACAAGCATTCTAGGACTGGTTTTGGGATTTCAACCCTCTTCAGCCGGGAAAGCTTGAGTCCGGTGGCATGCAGAACACGGGACCCACATCTGGGCATACCCATCCCACTCGTGGTGACAAATGCAACAACAACAATTGATGGACAGAATGCAGAACAATGTCATACATTCACACCAATACAGAGATATGGGCCTAAATCCAATGTTTGTTTGCTCACCATGCCATTCTAGTTTGGACCCACCCATATGCAAATCAGTCTTGACCCTGCACCCAATGGGAACACTCCAGCCCGAAGTTACAAGTGTGCAGCAGGAGCAGTCATTCAGAGACTAGGGTTCCAGGGTTCCAGCAGGGCAGTACTATTTCTCCTTGTAGTTTCAGGCAGCAGATCGAAGGAGCTATGTGGCTCTTCAATTTTTATTCAAAGATTCTGGACTTCACGCAGGGGGCACCCATAACCAATGGGATACAGGGTACCACCCAGGTGTGTGATCAATTCCTCCAAAGTCTGGCATATTTTTGTCACAGAAAGCCCTATTCCCACACATTTAATATGGAGAATGTATCTCTCTTGGGGTTCGATCTGGCTAGGCCAACCCACTGCTGTGGCTTAGTTACACTAACACAGCCCTTCCTACACCCTGACTAATTTAATTACTGAGGCTCCTGATTGGCTGGGTGCAGAATGTGGTGGTAAGCCTTTGCTGGTCTCAAATTTTCATTCTCTCTTGGAAGACCAGTTTGGCAGCCCCACTCCACTCACTTCTTGCCTTTTAGCTTCTGCAGCTAAAGTTCAACACCCACAGGAAATCCATTATCTTCTCTGACAGGACACTTCACACCTCATTAAACAGCTCTGGCTAAACCTGGGCAAAGCTGGACAATCAGGGGAAGGAAGCTGTAAAGCTGAATTTTAGAACACCAAAAATAAATAACTTTTTTTCTGTAATACTTATTATGTATCTAACAGTGGCACATTGTTATTAGATTTATCTCAACTATTAATATACACCTCAAAGTATATTTTAGGTGGCTCCTGCCAATTTTTATGCTTAAATAAAATATTTCAGTGTTGGCCTTTAAAGCTAATTATCTGCAATTGGGAAAAACTAAATTGTCCGTTTTTTATTCAGCAGGGCTTAAAAAAATATTTTATAATGTCTCAGCTCATAGTTACAAGGCATCCTACCCATGGTGCACCTAGAGAAGAGACCTTACAGGTGACATATAGGAAACAATTTGATAGATCACTACTTTGGAAGAACCTTTCATTGCAAAGGCTAATTTGCATACAATTACAATTTCAAAAGAGACTGCCACGCAGTGCTGGTTTTTAAAAGGGCAGCAGGCAACACAGTACTGCATAGTCTAGTGCAAGAAATGTACCGGGCCTTTAAACCTCCCTGCCCTATTGAATACTAGGGATGTATAGGTAGATTGAATCCCCCTAGATTGAATCCCCCTTGCCTTATTATATACTAGGGACTTATAGGGGTCTGTCATTGTTAATTATAATTATACCTAACCATGTACCTTTTATCAAGACACAGGCTCAGAGTCTGTTTAGCAGAGCCCAGGAAACAATCAGAGTCAGAAAACCAGCACCCAGTAGTCAAAGTGGGGAGACACTGCAACTATGCCCTGATTTCTCACACATGGTTTACATTTGTGTCAATCTACTAGTTTATATCTTGTGCTGGATGTGAGCACTCAGTAGGTCAGCAGATACATTATGTATATGGATATTGCAATTACATTTTTGTTGCTTCCAGAATTAATATTTAATAATGCTTCCAGTTGTTTCTCTATGATTTAGAATATTATATTAATTTGGCTCCACCTGTGATTAATATATTTTGGTTTCACTGAAAAAATAACTGCTTAACTGTCAATTCAATTGTTTGTAATCTTTTTATTTTAAGGTAAGTTTCTATAGTTTTAACTATTGCAAAGGGGTAATTATCAGCTTCACTTGAGGTGTGGCCAAGCAGCGGACCGAGATGGCCGCGCTACATTGAAGCTTCGCCAGCCTTTCCAACATTATCACTATTATCCCCCATAGACACGGGGCAAATCGACAGGAGCTTACCTCCGTGAAGGCTTCTTGAGCCCAGCGAACCTTGCTGCATGCAGATCGGAGATGTGGGAATCGAGTTTAACGATGTGAAAGATGGAGAGGACGATACACAAAATAGCGGTGGCACTAGCCTGAGGCTCCCGAGACCCGGGATTGGAGCGCAGGCTCTGAAACTCCATCGAGCTACAGTGACGGAGCGGAGGGGAGGTGAGTGCACTGGTTGCAGGGCTGACATTCCCTTCATCTATACTGCTTTGATATGTGGCCGTAATGCTCAGTGGTCCGTTTGACTGCTTATGTGCCCGATCAAATTAGCTCCAGCCTCCTATTGAACCTCACAGGGACAAGGCTTGCAGGATTCATTGCGGGGGTGGCCCCAGGGCCACGGTGGGCACAGGCACCAGATCTGCAGGGTTCAGACACAGCCTGCGCCCGGTTGCCCCCTTCCCTGTAGTGTGATCGCATCCATTGGCTCGCGCGACCGCCTTTGCGGGACCAGTTGGGTGCCCGCAACTTCAGCACCATGCTGGCACTCCATCGATTCCCCACTACTTGAACTAAATGAACCACGCAGTGCTGCCCTCTGCCATCGGTCCAAGTCATGCCATGACTGCCCACGCAACCACCTCCACTGTCCCTGCTGTGATTTTATGACTCCTATGCCAGGCTGACTCTAAACCGTGGCCCCACTACACGTCTTCAGTGAGTCAAGCAGTTTGCTGCCTTGGGAAGGTAGTCCTGGCCGTACCACAACTGCTGCCACCTCGACTCACACAATTGTTTTAAGTACCTCTGCTTGATCCCACTTAAATGGGTTCTGAGCATTGGTGCATGCACCTGCTGGCCTGCCAGGCTACTACTGGCCACACTGTTTTGGTGTGCTCACGCCAATCTTTACAGTTACTGGACTTCCACACCCCCCAGATGAGACATAACGCTTCCCACATCTGTGGTCACCAATCCACTCTGCTGGGTGACTGTCCTGGCCCCTGCCTCCCAACCCTAGCTACATTCTCTTGTCACCTACCGCTTGTGCTGGGGTGTGGTTTGGGCCGCAAGGACATGAATCAGAGCACTCTCCCTTTTGAGAAAATTGCGGAGACAGCGCCTGAGAACAGTTCTGACGTGGCAGAGGGCAGACCGGAAGTGAAGCTTCTCGATGACCCCATGGGACAGGTTGGCTCAGTACCACAGGAGATGAGAGCGGGATTTAAGGCACTTAATGGTAGATTTCACACATTAGACAAAAATCTTGCGAATCTCGGCACTAAAATACAGGTGCATGACAGACGCCTTGATATTGCAGAAGCCCGCATATCCGACATCGAAGACGATATGGTGCAATCCCTTAAATGGCTTAAAAGGGTAGAACGTATACTTAAAGACGTGGCAATAAAGAATGAAGACCCTGAGGCATGCAGTCAATGGAACATCGTTCGCGTTTGAGAGTACCTGAGTCGACCACCACAGGTTGTATTGACGTCTTTGTTGAGAAACTCCTTTCTGATATGTTCGGCAAAGACTCCTTCACCCGGGGCTTTGCAGTGGAACGTGCACACCGTACGCTGGGTCCCTGTCCTAACCCTGGATGCGATCCAAGAGCAATCATTACACATCTCATGAACTTTAGAGACTGGGACACTCCACCACACCTAGCACCCGAAAGTAGAGACACCATCTGGCAGGGCTCCGAATTGTCACTCTACCCTGACTTCCTGATCACGGTCCAAGAGGCCCCGCAAGTTCAATGGCGTCAAAGCCACATTGAGGAACCTCGGCCTAAAGTACGGCATGCTATATCCAGCTCGACTGCGCGTGAAGGTCAATGGCAGGGCCTGCATCTTTGACAACTCCACTGAAGTCCAGGAATTTTGTCAAACATACAAAAACAACACCAAAATATGTTGCAGATGGCGCTGGACCTGCCCCTTCACAAAGTGGATCAGAAGCCAGCATGGAACTTTTCACCAGGGCTGGCCGTTGCTGATCTCACTTTGCCTCCTGGTCCTAGACGCTCGCTGTGAGTATGACAAAGTTACAACACGCTTCGAGGCCTTGGCCTTGGCCGGAGATGCAACATACTCCATACTGCTTGTGGAGATCAAAGGCTGAGCCAGCATCATTCAAAACCCCATAAAGGTACAGGTCGTTTGCCATTCCCACAGCAAAACGTTCTGCAGTTTGGAAAAAGCAACAGACCCCCGCTACGGCACAGCAGCTTTGTTGATAGCTTGAAACTTTTCTCCACGACAGGCTCTAGTTGAACTCACTCAGAGACACCCGTCTCCTAAGGCTTGCAGTTAACATTGGGATATCGTTCTCGCCATGCACCATTCCAAATTGCGACTTTATTGTTTAGTTTATGATGTACCTTCTCTGGGTTTCCTGTTTTTTCTTGTTACATCAATTGGTACTATGGCTATATTTGATTATATGGGTTTCGCCTTACTGATTGGGTAGTGAGGTTGGGTTGTAGTTGGGGGAGGGACAATCGCTAATATATAGTTACGGTTTGTTGTATATGAATCTAGGACCCTAGTGTAATTTGCCCGATTCATGCCCATATATAGGTATAAATCCCCCTATCCTTTTATAGGCATAGAAATCATAACCATATTTAGACTTAGCCTATGCAGTCCAAATACGGCATGGCTACTTCCACTAGTTTCGAGAATCCACAACGATATCTTGGAAAAACCGGCCTTCAGCAGGCAGGGACTTCCCCTTGCTTGAATATTGATTTATCCAAGAACTAAAGGAGTTTTCAAAGAACTGAGTCTTTGATGACGTTATTATGCCCAACCTTACGTCAAACTCAGCACCTTCAAGGTATAAATATGCCCAAATTTGCCCAGGCAAACACACAGTGGTTTCGAGCAGTTCGACTATTTACTTGCCCAACGCCCTGCTACAGCAGGTGCCGAAGGAAGCCGACTCTCCAGCTGACGCACTTAGAAAGACGCTGTCTTTTCTCCTGCTGAGAAATCCAGCTCCAGTGTTTTCAGGCTACCCTTGCAGGTTGCTGGGAAATCGAATCCTGAGAGAGAGATACAAGACCTCCTTCATTCTAAACCAAGGTACGGAGTTGATTAGACCCTTAGAGAATTCTTGGAAGAGATTCTTGGCAAAAAGAATACTAAACTTAAGCTACACCTCACTTACTTCTTCCCTCGTACTAGACCTAGGTTATGTACACCCGGGTCGGCGTATTTTAGAAACATCAGTTGAGTACTTTTAGTCATTATTTATTAATGTAATGTATTCTATGTTATTTTATATGGCTTAAAAACCATGCCATACTTTTACAGTAATATTTTATAATACTCATCGTACTGTACACATTATACTTTGCAATCAGTATTACGATTGTAGCAGTTCATTTCCTTTGCCTGAGAAAGAAGACTGTTCAATAAATATTTTTTATTGAAAACGCCCGTCTATTTCTCTGCACCTCTGGTGAAACGAAGAATGAACGATTGAGTGAGAGAAATAGTTGTCTATTGTTTCCGCGACTCTAGAGATATGTTTCATATCCTGGGGAAACAAAGTTGTCATGTTTATGCGGTTGTCAGAAACTAATCCCTTCTTGTGAATTCGAGAAAGTTTCTAGTGACCTCTGACCTAGCTGGCACTCACTATTAAGTCTAACATATTCGATAGAGAACTAGTCGACCTCAGTCCTACGTCTAAACTATAGTATATGTTATTCCAATGCGCAGAGCCTATTGGGAATATAGGAACTACACTACATGGCGCCCAACGTTTGGTAAGGCGATAATTTAACGCTAGAAACTAGAGTAACTCAGTTGTGCTTTTTACACAGACCCCTTTTTCCCGTAAAAAACTCCAATAGACTTCTGGAGTGGGTAAAAGGTTAATATATGCCAAAACTGAGTAGGACAAAAAATCCTATGTATTAGTTTTTGGTTTGTTCAACGTTGAAGGATACAGTGTGCCGAAAATATTGTACACCTTATCTTTGTTTCCTTGAAACTTGCTCTGCAAACTTTCAGTCAACAAAATGACGGATAGTGACAACGAAAGGGAGAGAGCTGCAGCATCCCGGTAAATATAAGGAAAGCAATAGCTATAAAACTTATAGAAAATGGAGTATCATCGAGAGGTGGTAAAGTAATATTTGTTATAGAGGCACATGAATATCGGCAGACAGAGGTATTTTATTCATGGATTCTGTTTCCTGCAGCAAATCCAGTAACACACGAGTTCCACTACTACAAAATGAACGTATTCCTCCAGCGGAATACGATCCTTTTGAGGACGTTGAAATTCCACTAACTTACCAAGAGCATCAGCTCTGGTTTAAAGGTACCCTAAAACATCAGAATCACATTACAAGGCTAGGTCCACTAGGTAGACCAGGAGCAACATGGCCAGTACTAGCCAGCTATACACCACATCCTAAAAGAAAACATGACAGGTCCAGAACTGTTAGCACAGCTAAAACAGTTAATTAAAATACATAGACAATTGATTCAATATGTCATGCAGACCTTAACAGTCCAATCTACTGTAAGGATTCCACAGCATACCCCTCACCAGGGAAATACAAACAAAATCACACCACAGACTATACAATCAGTCATTGGTAAATTGCCCGCAAAAAAGGCACAAATTCCGTTTTGGTTTGCCCAAAAAATTGCTCAAATAGAGGCAGTATTTCCTGATAGTACATCTCATGAGAAACACAGAATTCGGACAATCTGTTTACCAATGGGGATTACACCACATGTGGAGGACTGTGACACTTGGGGTACAGTCTTTGCTTCAATCTTCACATTAATACCAGACGTACTAAGACAGATTCAAAATTAATACGGACCAGAACCTGCCTTAAATCTTGTTATGAAGTTACTAAAAGATTTCACACAGGTCTCGGCTATACTATTAGCCAGCATTAAAGGTGAAGCAGCATCGGTGGCAAACCGCCAAAAACTAAAAGAAACAGATATAACAGAGCAGCCAAATGAACATGCTAGAATTATTGAAAAATCATATGAAGAACTAGGTAGAGATAGTTTGGGTGGGAAACCAATAAAACCCCAACTAACTGAAAATCCTGAATTTTTTTATTAAAAATATTCTCATTACTCCTAAAAAGAAGTGGGAAAGCACCAAACAAACATTTCCTAAAGAGAAGCGTTCTCAGTCCAGAGGAAAGTCTTCTCAACAGAAGCCCTCTGAAAAGAGGTATAACCTCAAAAATAGGGATAATTTGAGAAAACCTGATAGATATCAAGATACTGATACTCGTTCTTCTCGTACCTTTCAGACTTCCTTGCAGAAATCCGAAAGAAGAGGATGATCAGAACAGAAAGAAGTACACGTGAAGTCCAAAGACAAACATCACGTTCCAAAAAGTAAGAAAACTCAATTCACCAAGAAGAAGGTAGCAAGCGTAAAGATCAGACATGCCGAGGATCTTGAGGACACAACTCAGGAATGGGCCCAGACAATGCTAGACAGCGCAGCAGAAGTCACTATAGCTCGCAAGATCCTGAAGGATCATCTGGAGTCAGTGGTCTTGAATGAATGCATTCAAGCTGAAACTGCCGACACCAGTGTACCCCATAAGTTATATGAAGTAACACTCCGGATGGAAGGGGACATACCTAGTCATTTAAAAGCACACTTTTGGGAGAAGCTTTCTAAGGGTTATGACATTCTTTCCATGGTTTGGGTCTCGCCTACCACTCTTTCCAACACCAGCATTCAGCAACTGTAACACTGCAAATGTTGTGTACAGATTGAGCTGTGAATGTGGGCTTGAATACATCGGACTAACAACGCGCAAGATCAAGCTCCGCATACAGGAACATCTAAGCACCATACGACAAGGAAAATTGACCACTAAATTGGTGCAGCATTGCCATCGTAATAAGCATTCATTTACCTGGGTGGTGTTGGAAAGAGTGGTAGGCGAGACCCAAACCATGGAAAGACGTCTGTTGACAAAAGAGGCACGTTGGATATATCAAGAGCGGAGTGAACAACAGGGGTTAAATGAATTGTTGGAATGGAACAAGCTTCGCTGAAATACATATATAGTACCTCCGGGATACATATATAGTTGTTCCTTGGCTCAGTACTCTAAGGTCTGAAAACCGAACAGTATGAAAATACACTGTACTTTGAATATATTGAGCTGTTCTTTTTTCAGGCCTCTCTCAGTAATGGGGTTGAGCTGTTATAAATAAAACCTCCCCTCATAGACTGTTTAAAGATCTGGCATAGTCTCCCACTACCATGGTATGAATGTGATAAATATTAGGCTCTTTTCACTAAGGTGAGCGGCTATCTTCCTCCATTAATTGCACATATGCTCTTGTTAAGTCTCTGCGACCCTTCGAACATAATTAACATAGTATATCTCACTGTAAGGGCGTCTATACTATTTGTTATGTAAATATCGAATCCTATATGACAAAACTATAAAGTGAAGTACGAGATGCTCCTTTGAAAACCACATAGAGCACCTTTTCAACGTGCCCGATGCGCCCGTTGTAAATATACTGCTGGGATTAATTGTTAATCATTGCCGCATATAACAATAGCGCGTATGTGTTTACATTTAGAAGGGAATCCCCGCAATACACTGACGCGCCAACCTTTGGAGGCTAGGGTCCAATCAGAAACGAGATACCACGGCCTGTGAAACCAGGGACCAATCAGATTTACGTTCCGTACTAAGCCGAGTGACACGCGCACCATGTGACGCCACGGTCCAATTAGAATCCTTAGACCGAAAATAAATACAACACACCCCAAACACTCGGTGTTCCGGTGCTGAGAAGACGCCGGTCAAACATTCTCCACTGGTAATCGCCGCGCTGTGAACGAACCATTTGGAAATAGAACACCCGGTGAGACTAGAAGTGCTACCTTTAATGTCCGCCCCCGTTGGGCTGTCTTTTTTCCTTCAATAGATAAACTTTTATGGGAGGATAGACCACACTTTCCGACTGGGAGTGGGTCCCTGACTTTTCTAAAAACGTGGCCATAACGGTATGAAAGTCGAAGCTGTAAGCCAGGTAATTTACATTCCTGCAGTGTGGGCGTATAGTAACAGTACACAGTACATAGTGCAATCACAGGTAGTCCCTCATACATGTTCCTTTTTTTGATTTACAGCACCCTAAACACAGTACTTTGCTGGCAGTGGCTTTTCATAAACATTTTGCCCTGAAGAAATTGCCTGAATCTTTACCATGGCAATGAAACATGTCGGCAGCGAGTTGAAAGCGAATCGATAGGTAGTATTCGCTTCTCTCCTTGTTTTTTATATATGTGCTTACTGTTGGCAGACAAGAGAATACAAATAAAAAGGTTCCTATTCTTGTGTGCTCAGTATTTGTTGTGTTATATGTTGAACGTTGTTAGTCCTTGTCACATATAAGTTTGTGTACACTGCACCATTCACTGTCTTTTACTTTTGGGAGTCGGACACGTTTACGTTAAGCTAGTTGACACCGATGATGAGAACAGGGCCACCCTGGTGAGTACCAACCAGGGGCCCCATTGGTGTTGCGCCCGTGAGGTGTCTTCTAGCTACTCACACATTTTTTTCAAATGTCGTCTCTCTATTGAATGTTTGTCCTGTGTTGTCTAATGTTAGACGTATCAGAGATTGGCTACTTTTATTCTTTGGCAAGTATCTGGAGTCTGACACCTATTGCTGGATTCAGAGGTGTGATTGGAATGATCCCTTGACATATCCATATATACCCACAGATTTATATAAAATCTATTGCCTCTTGGACTAGGTTATTGTGTTTTTTTCACTATCATCTCTCGCCTGGATTACGCCAGCTCTCTCCTGGCTGGGGCTAACCAGGCCGAGCTAACCCGCTTGCAACGGGTTCAGAATGCTGCGGCGAGGGCGATTGTTGGCCTGCCCAGATTCTGCTCGGTGACAGGTGTCCTTCGCTCCCTACATTGGCTTCCGGTTAGGAAGCGCATCCTCTTCAAGGTTTTGTGCCTTGCCTTTAAGATCCTGAGAGGTATTGGCCCGCAAATCCTGTCGAGTTGTCTTTCCTTTTATGTTCCCACCCGTAGCCTCCGTTCCCAGGGTCTGGCCCTTGCGGTGGTCCCCAGATTCAGGCTCAGTCGCATGGGAGGCCGCTCGTTTAGGGTATTGGCCGCGTCAGCATGGATCTCCCTGCCTGTTGAAATTCGTCTGATGGAGGACCTTTTGACCTTTCGGAGGGCTATAAAAACCTTTTTGTTTTAGCTGTTTTGTTTTTTCTCTCCTGTTGTGTTACGTTCTACCTTGTCTCTGCGCCAGGACGCTCCTTGGCTGGAGTATCTGTGCGCACAATAAATAATCGTAACATAACATAACATAACATGGGTGTGCGTAACTTGTTTAAAAAACATACGCGCTGGTGCAAGATTTTGGGAAAGGGCACTAAAAATAAAAAACGGATTAGAAAGTTAGGAGGATGTGAAAAACGAACGAAGGACAGTGAGAAAAGACCCATAGCTACTTTGTGATGAGTCAACAATGTGTGTAAGACATGATTGCTGAATGAATCATACATTAAATTCAGGTGTAATAATGCTATTATAAGATACAAATCAAAAAACAGCACAATCTCAGATCTTATACACATGTTCTATGGCTGTGAAAAATTAAAATCTATTAAAATTGAAATAATACGGTTTTTAGAGGGGCTACTTGATGTCAAAATTAACCTATCCCCAACCCTGATAATAATTGGCTGCGACGTGAAATTAAATATAAGTATTGAGGCTAAAGCTTTAGTTTTTATCTCTGTAGCAGTCCTTAGGATTTTAATTAGCGCAGCCTGGAAGGATACAGAAGCCCCAACTTTTCAAATGTGGTTGTGCAGAATGTTGGGCATACATAATATTGAGGAAGCATTATATGATTTAAAGGGAGCAAAGCTAAGGGATGTGGGCAAGCGACTTTGGGCCCCAGTGGCTACATGGAGGACAGCAAAACTAACTACAAATGAATGATTTACTGGCTGTGTAGATATTTAACATGTCAATTGATTTCGTATTGTTTATCACTCTTTCTGTTTTTATCTCGCATTACGGAATAATGCTATGCTTCTATTTTATGTATTTATGTATCCATTTAGGAATATGTATTTACCAGTACGAACTCTCAATAAAATAAAATAAAAAATAAAAAACAGCACAATCGGAGACATAGCATCATAAAACCACAGGAATGGCTTAACCCCGCTTGGCGATTCCCGTTGCAAAATTTCTAGGTTGGGCTTGGACTATACGCACCCGCACTTTATAACAGTTAGACACTGCTCGATGAATTAACTGACACCGTTTTATATAGATCAGTTTTTCAAAATTCATGTTTTATTGAATTATTTTTATATTATCATGTATAAATTGTCTTCTTAAAATGTAAGATGACATCACTATGGTTTAATGAGTTTTTAAAAAAATATCGAATTTAACTTGTAGTATTTATTGTGTAGTGTAGGATGTATAATTGCTCAATCACTCGGAGACTGTACAGCTCAGCGAGCTGAACTACAGGCTTTCAAGATGGCACTTGAAAATACCTATTGCAAATTCCCCACACTCATAGTGTGTGATTCGTATTACTGGGTCTAGTCTTACAATGAATATCTGCAGAACTGGGTTCAAAACGGTTTCAAAGACTCAAAAAGTGGCATAAAATGCTTTGGGAACATGTAGTTCTATTACAGAAAGAACTACAAAAGACTCATGTGATTCATACACTGAGTCATCAGCGTGATGGCGTCCATGTTGCAGGGAATTCATTGGCTGATGAAGCCGCAAAGGCAGCTGTGCAAACGGCTTCCGTAGCTACAATCACTTGTTCAAAAACAAAAATAGACAGCGATATAATGCAGGCTGTCACCGCTTCAGTAAAAGACAGTGGTAACACACTCCTGAAATGCTTTCCAGTAAAGTACTCATATATAACTGATGCAAATAATGTTCCTTTTGCTCGAATCCCTGCAGTGGGGGGTAGGGCAATTCCAAACATGAAACATAGGCTAGGACTAATGTTAGCAGCACATGAAGGGCTTGCCTCTACGCATGCAGGTGTATCAGCAACAGTATCATTGTTAAAACAGAGATATTGGTGGCCCTGCATGAGGAAACAAACTAGAAACTTTGTTCTAGAATGTGAAATCTGCCAAAAAATTAAAGTTTCAACAGTGAAACGACCTGCACAGACCCCCCTTCTAATTTCGGATAAACCATTAGCTTGTGGTTACCTGGACCCTTTTGGCCCCTTAAAAAAGGGATGGCAACTATAAATAATGGTCGCAGTGGATTCCTTCACAAGATTCATTTGGATGTGGCCCCAGCGCTCGGCTGATGTTCGAACTGTTATAAAAGATTTGCAAATCTTTATCAGCACATACGCAATTGGCCCGCTACATTCTAACCGGGGTCCTGCGTTTAGCTCTCGGGCTATGGCCAGCTTGGGCGTTGCATTGCGGTACTCAAGTCAATTCCATCCTGAGGGAAATGCAGTAGTGGAAAGAAAAAAAGTGACATAAGGCAATCTATAACAGTAAGGGTATTAGGTTCGGGTGATGGGTGGGTCAAACTTCTTATAAGTGTCCAACGTAGTCTTAACAATCTGCCAAGAAATTCTCTTGGTGGACTCACTCCATATGAATTACTGTTTGGTACTAGAATGATTATCGAAGTCCTCGATTGTCAAACTTCAGTGGTAGAACAAAAACCCTTTGATATCAAAGATCATTTGGCTGTTTTACAGGACTTAAATGAAACAAGAAGAAGTCTGAGTAACACAACGCAAAAGCCAACAACCACTGAAGAAAAACCACCTGTCCCAGCAAGACCTGTCCGGATTCCAAAGATTGGGGATATAGTCAGGGAAAAGATTGCGGTGAAGAAGGAATTTGGTCCTTCTTATAGAAAAGCAGTACCTGTCTTAGCAATCCACTGAACAAGATCAGTGGTACTACCACCGCTTGCTGTTAAAAGGAGACCCAAGTTGTGTCCATCGTCCTGGTCAAACCTCATCATGTAGCCGATAATAAGTAGTAGGCCCAGTGGACTCCCAAGATGTAGCAGACAACCAAATCTTGCTACAATCCAAGAGGTTCAAACTGAAAGACTCATCACCTTTGATAAGCCTGCAGTAAGAAAAGAAGGACTATGCAACAAAGCAATGGAACTTGTACCTCTTGAAACCCAAATACCGGTTCATCAAGAAACTCCTGTCTACAATGATGTAGCCTCTGACTATTCAAATATGACAAAGGAAGAAGCAGCTCCAACGATTACAAACAATCCTGATGCAATTCCAACAATTGACAGAACTGCCTCTGGCTATTTCATCATCTTTGATACATTTTCTGAGGATCCCAGTGAAACTGAAACAACGCCAGCAAATAAAACTTTCAATGAAAAAACTAACAGAACTCTTTCATCAACCTGAGAAAACATATCTGGTTTCACCATGGGTTGAATTTTGGATTGTGTTAGGTGTACTTTTCCTCCTTCTTTGGCTCATTCTTGTTTTAAGTTTGGGAAAAATGATAGATGAAAAATATAGTACAATGAACACAGCAAGTAAGAACATCAACTTGCTCCTGAAACCACACAAATCATCTAATCGTAAACGAAGAGACCTGTCATCAGTGAACATCACAGCCATTCCCATACCTGGTGGTATAGCATGGGACACAACTGATTGTGACATTTATGGCCCGGTGGAACTATTGAAGATTCTACACCAGTTTAAGGTTTCTTTTAGTGACTTTGTCTCACCCAGCACATTTTCTGATGATTGGGACTTTAAAACTGTTAATAATATGATGACAGATTTAGAAATGTCAGCTAAATTTACAAAACATGAATACTTAGAAGGTTCGTCAGATTATGAACAAATGTATTGTTTTAATGTTTATAGTCACCATTATTTGCATACATCTGCAAACCCTAGAAATGTTTTTACTTACAATCAATGGGAACATTGTCTAACGCCGCCAAAAGGCAGCTCAAAAAAATTTCATGAAAAGTTTCCATACTTCTCAGGTTTTAATGTCACAAATCCAGAAACGTTTTATTTCAAAAATGTGAATAAGACAGGAATTAAAAACATGTTGACCAATACTAAACAAATGTATTCTGCAAACTTTTATGCTCAGCTGTCTACATTAGGTTTTAACTTTTGGAAAGACAACATTGAGACAAAAACTATCTGGGGCACAAAAGACTGGCAGGTGCAAGGTTTAGAAGCCTTATTTAGAGCCTGCGTAATCCCAGAACAAATAATGTTTTTAAATGACACTGTTCAACAAACATCATGTCTTGGCTTAGCTAAGATAAAGGATTTTAAACAAACCGTCCATACCTATGGAGGTAGACGTAAAACAGATTTGACAACACAACAGAACTAATCCTGAATGGAGAACATGGTTAATCTGGCCACAAATAACTGTCAAGATAGATTCCTGAACAAAACACAAGAATTCACAGTGAATAGGCCAGATCCAAGATATTCCCAGAGTCAACATCCAGGGATAGTAACAACTTATAGTGTAGGAAAGCTATGCCTTGAGTGGCTACAGAAATACACACTTCCAGAAATTAAACAACACTTAACTTTACTTAAAGAAGGCGTTGATTTACGAGACTTCTTACTTGGACCTCGTAAGTCACATCAAAAATGTTTCCTATACGCCGGTATATACGCTGCTTACAATGAAGCATGGAAAATCACGTAAATGGAAACTGCAGAAAAAATACGAGAAATTGATTGCATTAATTTAGCGAAAGTTCTCTCTGTAGTGGACAATGGGTTACCAACTCTGTCCTCCAGAATTCATTCTTTGGACAGCATTGTATCCTCTGCCATTGACATAATAGAGCAGGACTTGCTAATGTTACAACATGGCCAGTCTCAATTACGTTCTAAAATGCTGCTAGGCTGGACGTTATAAAACCTTCGTTCAGGCTACATACCATGGCGTCTAATCAACACCACGTCATTGTTTGCTGTATTTAACCTCACAGATAAACAAATCTCTTTGGCACAAAGAGGAGCAGACAATACGGTGCTGAGCATTGAAAAACTGGAAAGATTACCATTAACTGTTTCTGAGAAACCAGTCGTAGAATGGATAATACATGGCACCATCACGATACCAGTAACGATTTTCCAGTTTCAGTATTGCTTAAGACACATACCAGCGGGCCTGTATGAAAAGTTGGATAAAGAATACGTCAAGTCTACCTGGAATTTACCATACACACAAATGTTGGAGTGGGGGAAAAGAGGTATTTCTTAGTGGTAAAAATTGTAAGGACTCACTAAGCAGTACACTTTTGTGTCAAGGTAGTAATTTACACTGAGCCTGCGAAGGTTCTTCAAATAACCTCTCTTGCCACCTGCACGGTTCACCAGCAGCATTGATAGAACCAATTTTCAGGCAGCTCTCCAATGGCAGCTACGTTATGCTCAATGATCACAGCTGTTGTGACTTGTTGCCAGGAAATGCGTATCTAGTTAGTGTGTCTGCCAGGGTCACCGCACATGTATTTAAGATGATGTTTTCGGCTGTTAGCACCGTTTGAAGTAGTCCTGAGCATTTTTTCAAATTTCATGCACTCTGTGTTCGGCGGCCTGCCTCTCATTTTAGGACTCGTAGCAGGAATTCTATTTTTATTCCTTCTGCTCCGATATGGCAAGTCCAGTCACCAACGATACCCAGACTACCATGGAACAAGCCCTCCTAGCCATGCGCTATAGCGAAAGGATTACACAGATTCTTGGCTTGGCTCGTTTAAGAGATCTGAATACCACTTGGATCCTTTCATTCAGACCAATCTGTCAAGATTGCATCTTACCTGTTCTATGAGGCCTGCTTTGTGGAGAAGAGTGCTAAGTGCTGGAATAATCTGCCACTGGAACTTCGGCTTGAACCCTCCGAAATCCAGTTTAGGAAAAAACTCAAAACACATCTTTTTCAGTAGATAGCTTGGTTGGGAAGAGGGGGACAGTCACTCCACTTGTCATAGCACGGGGACACGCCAGTGGCGTAACCAGGCGCTTAATAAATGTCCAATAATAATAATAATAATAATAAGAATGCATGTTGAACATCTGTCTTACACTTCCATCAGAACTGCCATCAGATGTTGACGCCTTGCTAGGTCCGGTAACGACTCATGCATCGTGTTGCCCCCAACCGCCACCAATCCTGATGACGGCATTCATTGATGTCTCACCAGCAAGTCTAACTGATGGTGAGATACGAGAAACAACAGGTACACAGGTACCATCTTATATGAGCATTGCTAACGCGGCACCTGGCGCTGACGGCGATGTTTCTCATCTGTGCACATTGGATCAACTTGATGAAGTAGTTCCACTTTCGCCTAGATGATCTGATGTTTTCTCCTGACACCGAGAATAACTTTTGAATCTTGAACACAGCGTTCCATGAACTCCGAAATCCGACCTTCACTTTTTAAAAACAAACATTCTAAAATGGGAACTCTATTTTTCTACGATTCAATTTGAACTTTTTCCAAATTAGAACTAATTATGGCACGGAGTAATCTGCTTAATGTAGAACTATTGTTAGAGAACAATTAATTCTTTTTGAAACACTTCCTAGAGACAATATTTGGCCTCGACCTCAACACCAAAACAGTTTTTATATATTCTGCTATGGAATGGTCTCGACCACTTTCTTCTGTATTAAAGACCCATTTTCATAACTCTAATTTCATGATTCATTCAGTTTGCATTACCGATATCATACTTTATGCTTAGGATTACATCATTTCCTTTACATGCAAACTATAGACATACTATTTTTTTTCATGTACAGCCATTTCAAATGCATTTTTATGTATTTTGGTTGGGATGCTTTAGATATGGTTAGATGTATAAAATTTGGTTTTGTGGAACATATTAGAGTGAAGTGAGTATTGTATATGAATCTAGGACCCTAGTGTAATTTTCCCGATTTATGACCATATATAGGTATAAATCACCCTATCCTTATATAGGCATAGAAATCATAACTATATTTAGCCTTAGCCTTTGCAGTCCAAATACGGCATCGCTACTTCCACTAGTTCTGAAAATCCACAACGATTTCTTGGAAAAACCCGTCTTCAGCAGTCAGGGACTTGCCCTTACTTGAAGATTGATTTTTCCAAGGAGTTTTCAAAGAACTAAGTCTTTGATGACGTTATGATGTCCAACCTTACATCAAACTCGGCACCTTCAAGGTATACATATGCCCAAATTTGCCCAGGCAAACACACAGTGGTTTCGAGCAGTTTGACTATTTACTTGCCCGACGTCCTGCTACAGCAAGTGCCGAAGGAATCCGACTCTCCAGCTGACACACTGAGAGAGACGCTGTCTTTTCTACTGCTGAGAAATCCAGCTCTAGTGTTTCCAGGCTACGCTTGCGGGTTGCTGGGAAATCGAGTCCTGAGAGAGAGATACAAGACCTCCTTCATTCTAAACCAAGGTACGGAGTTGATTGGACCCTTAGTGCATTCTTGGAATAGATTCTTGGCAAAAAGAATACTAAACTTAAGCTACACCTCACTTACTTCTTCCCTCGTACTAGACCTAGGTTAGGTACACCGGGGTAGGCGTATTTTAGAAACACCAGTTGAGTACTTTTAGTCATTATTCATTAATGTATGTATTCTATGTTATTTTATATGGCTTAGAAACCATACCATGCTTTTACAGTATTATTTTATAATACTCTTCGTACTGTACGCATTATACTTTGCAAGATTGTAGCAGTTCATTTTCTCTGCCCGAGAAAGATAATTACTTTTTATTGAAAATGCCCATCTCTCTATTTCTCTGCATCTCTGGTGAAATGAAGCATGCACAATTGACTGAGTGAAATAGTTGTCTATTGTTTGCACGACTCTAGAGATACATTTCTTATCCTGGGGAAACAAAGTTGTCATGTTTATGCGGTTGTCAGAAACGAATCCCTTCTTGTGAATTCAAGAAAGTTTCTAGTGACCTCTGAGCTAGCTGGCACTAACAATTAAGTCTAACATATTCGATAGAGACCTAGTCGACCTCAGTCCTACGTCTACACCAGAGGTCTTCACACTTTTTGATGCCGAGACTCCCTTGTAAAACCTTTTTAGGCGTAAGGACCCCCTTCCGACAAAAGATTCTAGAAACTGGTACTCCTCATCATAAACAACTATCGACAACCATAACTGCGCCTGTTAGACGTCATCACATCCATCCATCCATCCATCCATCATTCATCCACCCACACTTCCACACATCCATCCATCCTTCATCCATCCACCCTTTCATCCTTCCATCCATACATCCATCCTTTACCCATCCACCCGTCCATCCACACACCCACCTTTTCACACATCCATCCATACATCCATCATTCATCCATGCAACCTTTTATCCATCCATACATCCATCATCCATCCACCCTTTCATCCTTCCATCCATACATCCATCCTTTACCTATCCACCCGTCCATCCATCCATCATTCTTCCACCCACCTTTTCACACATCCATCCATGCAACCTTTTATCCATCCACCCATACATCCATCCTTCATCCATCCACCCTTTCATCCTTCCAACCATACATCCATCCTTCATCCATCCTCCCTTTCATTATTCCATCCATATATCCACCCACCCTTTCATCCATACATCCATCCTTCATCCACCCACCCTTTCATCCACCCGTCCATCCATCATTCATCCCCCACCTTTTCACACATCCATCCATCATTCATCCATGCAACCTTTTATCCATCCATCCATCCATATATCCATCCTTCATCCATCCACCCTTTCATCCATACATCCATCCTTTATCCATCCACCCTTTCATTATTCCATCCATATATCCATCCACCCTTTCATCCATACATCCATCCTTCATCCACCCACCCTTTCATTCATCCATCTACCCATCCATCATTCATCCCCCACCTTTTCACACATCCATCCATCCATCCATCATTCATCCATGCAACCTTTTATCCATCCATACATCCTTCATCCATCCACCTTTTCATCCTTAGATCCATACATCCATCCTTTACCTATCCACCCGTCCATCCATCCACCCATCATTCTTCCACCCACCTTTTCACACATCCATCCATCATTCATCCATGCAACCTTTTATCCATCCATCCATACATACATACATCCTTCATCCATCCACCCTTTCATCCTTCCATCCATACATCCATCCTTCATCCATCCAACCTTTCATTAATCCTATCCACCCAACCATCCATCCATCATTCTTCCACCCACCTTTTCACACATCCATCCATGCAACCTTTTATCCATCCACCCATACATCCATCCTTCATCCATCCACCCTTTCATCCTTCCAACCATACATCCATCCTTCATCCATCCACCCTTTCATTATTCCATCCATATATCCATCCACCCTTTCATCTATACATCCATCCTTCATCCACCCACCCTTTCATCCATCCATCCACCCACCCATCCATCATTCATCCCCCACCTTTTCACACATCCATTCATGCATCCATCATTCGTCCATGCAACGTTTTATCCATTCATACATCCATCCTTCATCCATCCATCCACACTGTCATCCTTCCATCCATCCTTCATCCATCCACCCTTACATCCATCCATTCACCCATCACTCATCCACCCACCTTTTCACAAATCCATCCATCATTCATCCATGCTACCTTTTATCCATCCATACATCCATCCCTCATCCATCTACCCTTTCATCCTTCCATCCACCCTTTCATCCATCCATCCTCCATCCACCCACCTTTTCACACATCCATCCATCCTTCATCCATCCATTCACCCTTTCATCTTTACATCCATCCACTCATCATTCATCCACCCACCTTTTCACACATCCGTCCACCCTTTCATCCTTCTATCAGCTTGGACACACACAAAGGCACACCAGAGTACTATCACAGGTCTTTAAAAGACCTTTACTTGTTAACGAGGCTTTGATGTTTTTCACACCTCGGTGTGAATTAGGCGGCCTCTGCCTTGAGCACCCTCGATCAGCCCGACGCCAGGAACTGCACTCTGGCAGAATCTGCGACCCCCTTCCCAGGACTCCACGACCCCCCTGGGGGTCGCGCCCCACAGATTGAAGACCTCTGCTCTACACTATAGTATATGTTATTCCAATGCGCAGAGCCTATTGGGAATATAGGAACTACACTACAGTTTGGTTACTTATCAGTTTGAACACAGTCATAAGCCACATTGAAGTTTCACTATATGCACTTAACATTTCAGCTACAACACCCGCATGGCCCAACTAGGTCTTATTGATGGTCCCTCAGATCTATCATTGATAACCGAAAGAAGCCCCATGTTCCTCACTATCTGCTATGCCAAAAAGTAGATATAGCCTTTTTACAAGAGTTGTACTTGTCCACATCCGATCCAGCTGGGGCGCACACAGATTCATTGCAAACTTCAGTAGATATGCGAGAGGCGTTCCCATTTTCATCCAGAATAGGGTTCCGTTTAGCATGCACATAACTGGCCGCGACAATAAGGGCAGATACATCATTGTAATGGGAACCTTGATGGGACATTGGTTAGCACCGTTCTGCATACATGGCCCAAACACTGACCCCCAACTTTTTCCACTTCCTCCTCATTTAGCTTCTGAAACTGGGCCTTGTGGCCTTTTTGATTATCGGAGACTTTAACATTGCCCCGGACATGATCCTTAATAGCACCTCAGCTGCCTCAGATTCCAAAACTCGTGAACGCCGGGCTCTCACTCATTAAGCAGGCTACCACAACACCGGGACCAGGATTGATTTCTGGTTGATCTCCCCATATATCACCAATTGGTGTCACTCGGTCCTGACTCTCCCTGGGACATATTCTGAACACTGCCCTGTGTTGTTGAATCTCAAGATCCCCCGCCTTGAGGGATTCAAGAGACAGTGGTGCTTCCCTGGCTATGCCCTGGAGGACAAACTGTTTCAGCTTGAAATCCGGGAATCAATTGAAGACTATTTTGCCTTAAACACCGGCTCTGTTGATACAATGGCTGTCTTTTGGGGGG
The DNA here is from genome assembly GCF_964263255.1 of Lissotriton vulgaris. Taxonomy (NCBI): domain Eukaryota; kingdom Metazoa; phylum Chordata; class Amphibia; order Caudata; family Salamandridae; genus Lissotriton; species Lissotriton vulgaris. Next base: position 50,667,651 of record NC_141690.1, read on the forward strand.
ATTCAAAGCGTACATACTGAGTGTTTGTATTGCTAAGCATGCTGGAGTACTCCATGATTTGCGTACCACTTTGTCCCGATTAGAACGCAAGCTCACAGATTTAGATATCTCACTGAGACCAACGCGTGACCCAGACACTAAACTAAAGCTTGTGTCCCTATTGGCGGATTATAGAGATACTGCAGAATGGAAGATCCTCTTCATGGGGAAATACCAGCAAGCTAGGCAGTACGGAGAAGGTGAGCGACCAGGGAGGGTTCTAGCACAGATGCTCAGACCTCCATACAGCAAGGCGTATGTTCCTAAGTTGCAGTCTTCTACAAGCCAGCGGCTCACCGACACAGCGGAAATTCATGATGAATTTCTGTCCTATTTGGAAACTCATTATACCTCCAGAATAGGGAGTGATAACTCTGAGCAGAAATCTTATTTGTCTGAGGTTTGCATTGGTTTACCTGGAGAAATATATGCAGGACTTCCTGGCGGAGCCCATCTCTGAACCCAAAGTTATTGCCACTATTGATGCTCTTCAGTAGTCCTCTGCCCCAAGCCTGGACGGGTTCACAGGTGACTTCTACAAGACATACAAAGACTTACGAGCACTGCAACTTATCGAAGTCTATGCAGAGGCTCTAGAGAGAAAAATACTGCCCCCTAGCCTTCGCTAAGCAGTCATAATTCTTCTTCCAGAACAGGGCAAAAATCCACACCTCTGTGGCTCATACAGACCCCTATCATTAATAAATTTAGACTATAACATTTTCGCCAAGATAGTCGCTGGATGGGTGTCCCAGTTAATGGAATACATCATCTCACCTGCCCAATCCTGCTTTGTCCCCCACTGTTCCACATCATTCAATTTAAGAACACTATTTTCTACCCTACACAGAATCAATCCAGAAGTTCTTTGTGGCCGCAATACTGCTTGACACTGAAAAGGCATTAGATTCCCCGGATTGGCCCTTTTTCCTGTCAATCGTGCGCAGCATGGGGATGCCTATGGGATTTTTGGCAACCACGCCACTGCCATTGCGCCTCTCAATGGCTCAACTCAGATTAAACTGACCGCTGTCCAAGCCCTTCACGCTATCACGTGGCACAGGACAAGGTTGTCCCCTGTCGCCTGTATTATTTAAACTTATTCGCCACTTTCAAGAAAAGCACCTGCACAAAGGCCTGCACATTAACACTGGCCCCCTGCTTGTCTCCTTGTATGTGGATGATATTATCCTTTATGTTTGGGCCAGCAGACAAATTTAGACCCTATTGTACATGAAATTCTTCATTTTGGAGTGCATTCGGGCCTGGGCATCAATTGGCACAAGTCTGTGATCTTCCCTCTAACTCCCAGCACAAAGGTTTGGAGACTCGAGTTCCCACTAGAATGGTGTGCGGACTCTGTCAAGTTTCTAGGCATACACATTCATTTAGAGGTGGAACAGATCCTCCGCCTTAATTATGGGCAGACAGTCGACACCCTTGAGGTCCTAATTGACAAATGGCTGCGTTTGCCATTGTCTATTGCCTGCCAAGTGGCAATCATTGAGATGGTTGTCCTCCCTAAGTTTTTATATCTCTTCAACAACATTCCCATACCCCTCCCGTATAGCTTCTTTTTGAAGCTCCGTCCACACCTAATATGTCTAATATGGGGGGATAAACGTGCACAAGTTTGCTTGCAGATCATGACTGTTCCCCATAAATGAGGGGGATACGGGGTTCCCGATATAAAGTTGTATTATTTAGTTGCCCAGTGCAGCTACGGACGTGCTTGGTATCACCCGGACACCAGAATCCTTTTTCTTCATCCAGAGGCAGATCGTGTCCTACCTGATAAATTAGCTGCTGTCCTCCCCAAGAGTCTTTCCCGCGACCCACACGATATCCAAACGGTCTCAACGACTAGTTGGGCTTGCGAAAAACTTTGACAGGTCACCAATGCGTCCATCCTGTACTCTTCCACTTTACCACTCCCAAACACCCAATGGCTTCCGATTTCGGGTGAGCGAGTGATACAATGCACCTTAACCAAATGTGCCTTTACAAAAATTGGTGACTTGTGCCCTGATGGATACTCCTTTGAGATGGGTGATGCTACGGGCTTCCATAATGCTACCTTTATGGACAGGTTTGTGCTGAGGCGTCTTCATTTTGCTATACGTACCACATTTCCTGGCTTCCCCATTGAACCTGAGCCCTTTACCCCCCTATCACTTATCATCGAGAGTGACCGGGGTGTTCATCTTATCTCCAAACTATATAAAGCTTGTGCGAACCTTGTCCCAATCAATAATGACAAGATTCGCAGGGACTGGGAGGTTGATCTAAGCAATTCGATAACGGACGACCAGTGGGCAGCCTGTTGCCCAGTCATGAAAAATGTTTCCCTTAATAGCAGACACAAGTTAATTTACTTCAAATGTTTATGCGGAATGTACATTACTCCTGCCAGAGTCCACACAATAGACCCGTCCAGGCCCCATAACTGCCGTAAATGCGATTCCCCCCATGCAGACTTAGCAGCTCACATGGCATGGACCTGCCCTTGTTTACAACTATATGGGGAGGTGGTGCATAAGACCCTGGGAGATATTCTAAACATACCAGTTGGCCCGTTGCCTGAGATTGCCCACTTGGGTTATGTGGTTAACTTCCCCAAGAAGGAGTTTACTCTTGGCCAAGAGAGAGGTGGCCATTCACTGGGGCAGCAGGATGGCACCTACAGTACAGGGTTGATTGAGCAGCTTGGTTTCATGTAACATTAGGAGTGAGGTGTATGCCACTACAATGCCATCCTCATCACAGCCCAGGGACATATGGGGCCCCGTAAAAACGTACCTTACATCCCAGCAGCTGGACTCAGCCCCGCAGCTGACACAAGGCACAGTCCCCACTGGAGTTGGTTAGTGGTTCCCGCTTACCACTCTACATACCACAGGATATGGATGCCTCAATGGCTTGCTGCATCATTTACCGAATGCCCAGAATTACTACACTCTGTTTAGGACATGAGAATTTTGCAAATTCACTAAGATGACACACGCCTATGAGGACATGAACAGTTAAACAATAAGTATTGCAAAGACATTGGGCTGTTTTCTTTTTTAATTTATTTTCTTCTTTGTAATGCATATCTAATCCGTACTAATCTATGCATGCACAAACCTTTACTCTGGCTAACGTAATTGATTTTCATTACCAGTACACGCCTGTTAACTATGTGACAAACTGTTTAAAAAAAAATATGATCAGCTTGACAGATGTGATAGTTGGCAAAAATGTGGCATATTACTCGGCTACCTTAATCAGAGTGTTTACAGTGGCATACACTCTAATTAGTGCTCCTGGACGTCAGTCAATTATGGAAGTGTATTAGTATACTGCAAACTCTAAATTACCTCCCACATTTTTGTTTGATTGCTGCCAATACCCACGCATCAGTATGTGTTAAGTATGCAATTCCAGCAAAATCTTAAAATATGCAATTTGTCCTAAAAGTTCCTCATTAAAATGTAGAGACATTCTAGTCTATTAGGACCTTTTTTTTATAAAGGATCCTATACAAAACGGAAAAATAAACTATTTGAGTCCTTTTTACCAACTGCCTTTCATGGCTAGACCTATTGAAAGCCAGTTCATATTAATTTACAGGACTGTGTGAAACAATAATTAGAAGCCGGTTTGTTATGTTGCCCTGGGGAGAGGGCATTAGCATTGTTATTGACAAGGGAGCTTGTTGGAACCATCAGTGTATTATTCAGATCCTCTGACCTTATAAATACAGGCCATAGCTATTTGAGATTGCCATCTCCACTTAGCAATATATCTTTAATGTTACCTTAATAATCCTGTTGTGATGTGAGTACATATCAGTAACTCAAGAACAACCCTAGATGCCCAAATAGAAACCTGGGCATATACAACTAAAATTAGAAACAATGGTTTACTAGGACTCATTTTAAAAGAAAATCAATAATTTATGTATAATTGATTAAACAGATGAATGCCAAGCAGTGGCTATTAATAAGAACCAGCTTCTCAATTTATACACATACATATTTGTAATACCAATCTAGTGGTTATGGCAAAAAAAGAAAACGTTTTTGCACATGTACATATGCACATAAAATAAGGTAAAATGTGCTCATCTTCCCCTGTGTTTGCACAAGACAAATACAAGTGCACATGTGTCAAAGAAAGTGTATAAACAAAACACAAATGGCCAAGACACCTAAATAATAATGGGCTGCATGTCCTGTTGTATCTAGTATTGCAGCAATATTAGTACTAGAATTAAGGAAATGTGTTTACATTGGTATTGACAATGTTTCAATCGTGTACATTAATTATAAAGTCATATCCAAGACCTGGAAGTCTGCAACAACAAAGAGTGGAGCTGAAGAGAGAAGGAAGGGAAAATGGGGTACCCTCCACTCACAATGAATCAAAGCCCCTACTGCCTCAGTCTCCAACACCCCATGAAAAAATTAAGCTTGTTGTAAGGCTTGTTTAAAAGTTCCTAGGAAGATTTCAAACTGTAAGGCACTATCCTACTATACGTAGGAGAAATGTCACTAGAAGTGTGTGTATACAGTGGGAAGGTAAGCACGTTACCAAACACTAGGGGTCAAAGAAGGTTAGCTAAAAAAGTACCTTATCCCCTTCGCTGCCGTGGCAATTCTGCCGCAGCGCTAGGAGGGGGAGCGGGGGGCCGAGCGGCGCTCGCATGCTCGTGACGGAGCTGCTCCGTCACGAGCCGCGGTTGAGCTGTGCTTGTGACGGAGTGGTTCCGTCATGGCTCCGCCCGCTCAATAGAATGCGCCGCACAGGCGCGGCGGCAGGGCCATGACGGAACAGCTCCGTCATGAGCACAGCTCAGCCGATGCTCATGACGGAGCGGCTCCGTCATGAGCATGGGAGGGGTTAAGGGAAGGGAGCAACAAGCAGAGCCTATCTCCGTTTATCAGCATGTTCCTATTGAGACAGGGATCTACACCCATTTCCTCGAGCAAAGCCTGCCTGTAGCGAGGAAATGTAGAGTAATTTCACAGCAGGACTTCTACACTACCATCCTGCTGCTATATGTGGTGAGGTCTCCTCCCCCCAAAAAAGGGGAGTTTGTGCCTCAGCTTTAAAAATGAGTCCACTGGGCCATCAATAACTTTTTAATGTGTAAGCTCTCGGAGATGATTACATGAAAATGACATGCTCAGACCGTAGGGTAACAAGAGGCCAGCATGTTTGATTGCCTGGAAGAATTTTTGACAAATTCATCAGGGCTAAGGGACACACTGTCACCCAACAGTACACCATACTACATTGCCACCAAGGCATACCACTGGCCAATGGGTTCACAATATGGACCTAAACTGCAGAGTTGAAGTTCCTGCTGTACCAGCAGCTCCCTCCTAGGAGTATACACTAGCTGGATATCGTTTGTTTCGTTTCATAAACTTTTATCCAATTGCCACTTGTTATTGCAACCATAAAAAGTACAAAAAACATTAAAATTATGCATTGTTAAAAGACGTTTTCGGAGCAGATCAATGGTATTGTGAACAGAATATAAAAAGCAAAAAAACACAGAAGCTCGAAAAACATAAACTAAAATATGAAATTATTCGTAATTACGTCGATATTTGATACAGGCTTTTAAAAAGTTAGCTACGTACTTCGCTATAAAACTTGACTCCAGACATTGCAGGGATAAATATGCTGGGCGACAGGTTCTTAGGCCTGTTAATCTTAATAAAGGCAAAATCCAAACCTTCCTAGGAGAAGAATAACATTTACAAAAGAAAAGAATATGTATTGTTGATTGGGGGGAAACATCGTCACAGGGACAGGAAATGGGCATTTGGGAAAGTTACGAGCCTTAAAAAAGAATTAAAACGAAACCTTGTGAGAAGATACTTTTCATAGTTGTTCAAATGGAAGGTCAGATATGGTTGAATGCCCAGGTGGGCCTGTACAGCAATAATTTGAGAATTTGTGGGTTTCACCAGTTCTACCGAGCATCGTAGAGCTCTTAGGTGGGACAAACATAGCTTTTTAAGTTCTTTCCTCGATATTTCACTCATACTGGGAGGGTCCTGGAAAAAGTTGCTACGGTCCATATCCCGGCTGAAGTTCCTGATGTATGCTAGCCAGGGTATTTTTTCCCAGTTATTGAGGGCTGTGCAATCCAGAATTAAAGAACGCGTTAGGTGGCACTCCTCTTTAGTCCATATACGGTGCCACAAGAGCAAAGGTTGGCAACGAATGGTGTCCGTAATGAAATCCATACCTAGTTCAGCTAACGAGGCATAGGTTGGGGCACTATGTGGTAAGGCCAACAAATATTAAGCAAACCCATTCTCAATCGTTTGGAGTGGGGTTATCGGTCCATAGCCCCAGACCCCTGCACCGTACGTTGCCACACTGTGGCACTTTGCGTAATATATTGTGAGTAGTTCTGGGGGAGCCGGTTTCCCCAGTTTCCTTGAGAAAGAAACTAGGGCTGCCATAGCTCTCAAGAAGAGCAGCTTTTTGCTCGCCACAGCCTGTCGCCAGCTCAGAGAATCGTCCACCAAAATGCCCAGATAGGGATAGACGCGGGTTCTTTCCAGCTTGGTCTTTTCAACAAAAATGGGTTTAGGGCTCTTTATTTTAGGGCCAAGGTGCATTACAAATGTCTTTTTTATGTTGACCTTAAGGCCAAGAGAGTCCATATAAGAACAGTACTTGTTGAGCTGTGCTTGAAGTTGGGTCAGCGTCCTGGCGAAGATGACAGAGTCGTCCGCATATAACAGCTTTGGTATGGGACGATGTTTAATTTGTGGAAGGTCCTGGCTCCCTTATAGTATGGCTGCCTCCAGGCCGTTGGTGTACAAGTTGAACAAGAAGGGGGCCAGTACACAACCCTGTCTAACTCCTTTTGTAATTTGGAAAGGGGGGGAGAGTTCTCCACTGATCCCGTACCTAACTCTTGCTGTTGCATCCGAGTAGAGTTCACGCAAGAATGATATAAGAGCAGGATCTACACCCATTTCCTCGAGCAAAGCCCAGAGTTTAGGGTGCTGTACACAGTCGAACGCTGCGCTGAGGTCAACGTATACCAGAAATAAGTGACCCCTTTTTGCGTTCATGTATTTCTCAATCAGGAGAGCGAGATTTAGGGCCTGCTCCACAGTCCTTAGACCCGCCTGGAACCCATATTGGAGGTCGGTTAAGATGTTATTTGTTGCTGCCCACTCCTGGAGACGTTCCAGCAGCAGACGTCCCGCTACCTTGCCCAGGGAGTCCAGGAGGGAGATGGGTCTATAACAAACCGGATCATTCCGGTCGCCCTTTTTGAAGATGGGAAGGAGGATGGATGTGGACCAAGAGTCAATAAGGCCTGATGATGTTACCGGGGTCAGAACCTGGGTGAGAAGTGGAGACCAGAGCTCGATGTTATGTGTAAAAAATGTCCACTGGCACCCCGTCTGGGCCGGGGGCCTTGCCTGGTTTTGACGCTTTTAGGGCCCTGACCACCTCTCCATGCTCAAAACGGATGTTTAATGGGAAGATCCTTGGGACCACTGCGGGGACAGTGGTAGAGCCCCCCTCAGTTGGATTTGTTTGGGATCCACCAAAGATTCTTGAAAAATGAGCAACCCATTCTTCTGCTGTTACTGCGACATCAAGATGCTGGACTGGCGACAAATTTGTCAAAAAGGGAGATTTTACAACTCGCCAGAAGTGTCCACTATCCCTTGTTCGACAGCTGTCATGGAGTTGTAACCACAGATTCGCTTTAATATCGTTAGTTCGTTTTACCCTTTCGGCCTTATAAAGTTTTCTTAATTTTGCTATCTCTTGGGGATTCCTCGGGGTAATCCTGAGAGCTGCCTTTAGGTTTGAAAGTGCTTTCCGGCACCCAGAGTTAAACCAGCCCTCGGCCAGTGGTTTACGTGCAGTAGTACGGGTTAATTCCTCTTTTATTATTCACAGGATACTGTCAAAGCTGTCCAGCACTGTTTGGGGCGATGCACTGGGATCTAAACAATCGTTAACAAAGAGGATGGCTTTTTTGAGGACTTTCTCTGTTACTGTGTCAGGATCTATTTTGGCCCACTTCACTGAGAACCTGTTCACTTTGTCCATAGTTAACGATTCTTGCGTTAGTAGGCTTCTAACATTTGTGTGTAGTGATACAGATTTTAATTGTATTAGGATTCTGATAGGGCATTAGGATATCTGCCAAACGACCCTTGAAGCCCACTCCTTTGTCCTGGGTAAAGGTGGAAGTAGGAGCAACCCTTCATGTCTTTTTACAGGTATTAAACAGCAGGTGCTGCCCCTCTTCCTTTCTTCTATAGGTCAAGTAGTGTTCTGAAGAAAATGTTGTGGGGTGCCAAATTTATGCATAGCGCTAGCTTCTCGGTAGGGGTGACTCCTGGCCCCTCCATACCCACTAAGGGTAAAAGTTTCCTTAGCCATTTTGGCAGCAGTTCTGTGTGCCCTAATGCAAACCATTCCACAGTGCTCCTCCTTCACCAACTTCAAGTTGGAAAAACCCTTCTCTTTGTGTGCAGAGCCTATGTGTCCACCCAGAGGTGTCACTGAGGTATTAAGCAGTCCACTCTAAGCCTATTTTGGGAACTGCTTTTCCCACTCTTGGGAGGAAAAACATGCAGGTGTCATCTGACATCTACACGCGACAAGGGAGGGTCCTTTTTAGTAAATTAAGTCCCTGGGTACTGCCCAAATGGTCTTCATGCAAGAGCAATAAAACACTTTCCCACCCCCAGGCCCTTGTCTCTGCCCTGGGAACAGTTTTTATTACACCTTACCAGGACCATTCTGCAGCTGGGTAACAATCGCATGCTAATGCAAATTAGCTTTCTGGAGCTTTAAAACTAAAAACTAAAACATTTAAAAACTCCCTTTTCCTTAATATTCATTTAGAATCAGACTTTTCAATTTAGTTTATTGCTTCCAAGTGTTTCTCTATAGGCCAGCCAGCCGTCCCTCATTGAAAATAGCTTTAGAGGAACAGTCACTGTAAGGGCCCTTTACATGTGTCACTTTTAAATACGAATCAACCCACCTTGTGGGATACAAGGCATTCATATGTGTCACTTTTTAATATTTAAAAGGGAGTTTTTTGCCTGTCAAAATAGTTTATTTTGAAAGGTCAAGTTGCAGCTTTAAACCGCAGCAGCTAGGTTAGAGTAATGTGTCTCAAGGTATGTTATTCTTGTCACAGTAGTTACGTAGTCCATGGGTGACATTGAACTTTCTATTCCATGGGTGTACTTTAGGAGCTATCTGCTATGGCCTTATAGGAAGGTAAAGCATATCAATTAGGGTTTAGTCAAATTCAACATGTTTAAGGGGGTCAGAGTACATGCACTTGCCCTGATTAGCAGTATCCCAGTACAAAAACTAAATAAAACTGCAGCATCACTCACAAATATCTGAGGGAGACCAAGCAGGAAATAGGCACTTTATCACAACGTGGCATTCATTTTATCAGGAGCCACTATACACCCAAAGTCTTCCACAGAAGGATAGTCATGTACATCAAATGGACTCTCCTCGAGTAAGATCCTGAGTTTTTTGCAGCTATGATGTGATACCCTTGTATTAAAAATCGGCACCTTGTCAGGAACTACTCAGTGGTGGTATGTACACATTGTACACATACATAAACATTGCTGTCGTATCAGACTCTACATTATTCTGGTTTGTAGTGCAACAATGATTTTCAAACCAGATTCCGCATTGTCCTATTGCACACATGGCGCAGGTTTAGTGCATAGCAAACACAACAAGTCATATGCAAATCAGTCTTGAACCTGCTCCTCATGGGAACAGTGTAGCCCGCACTGCTAGGCCAGGTCTACCCGGACCGTAAACAAACATCCTTGGATTGGTCCAGGGTATACCCCCTCACCAGCCAGGCCAGCCTAAATCCAGTGGCACAGTGAGCTGAATTTTGCCCCATTAAAATTGGTTGAGGTGGCAAATCCATTGAAACTGGGTGTTGCGCATTATTTGGAACCAGATATTAATCTAATGATGGTCTATGGGTAATTCCGAGCGTTTTGGAAATACTGCATTGGGTCTATATTTATACCTTAACTTAGGGCCACTTATATGGTATTGAACATCGCTCTCTAGCCTGGAAATAAACATGTTTTAATATGGTCACCATTCTTTTCACAGATGTTGGTTGGTGGTTCTATTCCTATTTTAAAATACTTCGTGGGGTCTACATCATCTCGGCCTATTTTCTAAGTCCTATGACTAACTTTAGGTCATTATTTCAACAAGGGTTTGCAGAAACCGGGTGATTTTTATTATAAGATGCCTTGCATAGTTGGTACATAATGGGTTATGACTTCTAGAAGGAGTATTCCCCCCAATGCGGGGCTTGGATATTTAGGTTTCCTTGCTCCTTAGGATTCCAACCATGGGTCACCAATATGTATGGAACAATACTTCTTAACTTGACTAAACATGTTCTAAGATGGCAGCTGCTCTTCCTACTGATACCACAGGATGGTATTTGTTGATGCATCCTCAGGTATGACGTCTTGGGATGCTTTTTATAAGATGAAAAGTTGGCGGTTTTTTTTTTAAACCAGACCGCGCAGCATGTACATTTGAACACCTAATATGGTGAGTGAATTGGAACGGGATGGCGCGAATTACGGTAGTGCCTTAACCCCATGGCTGCTAGGCGTTTTCCCGTCCTGCGCTGGGATTTATTGTTTTACATTGTTTTATGACGAGCTGGCCTTGTCATCCGCGCACGGCAGGTAAGCGCCATGACGAGCCCAGCTCGTCATTAGCCTCGAAGGGGTTAAAATAAACAGTACCTACCATTTAAGTGGATAGTACAGATGTCATTTACACAAAGGGATTTTCTTTGTGGGACAAGGGCATATGATAATAGGGCTGCGGCATCCTGAATTTCAATGTCATAATGTGTGGTTATCATTGTTTTTATCCTTTAAAGAATTCGATTAATTTGGGATGATTACTGGTTGCTTTATATGGTGATTGCCTCACTCTGAAGTGGGTATAACTATACAAATGAATTATGTAAGGTGGGGAGTCTGGAATAATTTGTATTCATGGACACATTCCATTGATTATATGTTCTTAACGCAGACTGCTGATACTCGAGGCCAACGACGCGTCTGAAGTGTTTATTTTTTATTTCTCTTTTGTAGAGGTACCAAGTACAGGGCCTGATAATGCCCTTAGTTACTTGTGGTAGTCCTTTCACCGGCTGAATATTACTCAACGAAAAACGCCCACAGCGCTAAAGGCAAGAGAGCAGGGCTCTCAGTCAACAGCAAAGCTCCAGCAGGGTCTGGAGGCAGGCAGAGGGGCAAGGCAGGGCCAGAGCCAGCACACTGGGTCTCCAGGCAGGGAGACAGCCAAGTGGCGGTCCTCTTGGCCCCTGCAGCAGCAGCAGCCCCCTCTGGCAAGGTCCAAAGCAGAACAGAGAACCAATTGTAGGGGGGCACAGCCCCTTCTTATACAGAAAAACCCCTTTGTCTCAAGGGTGCAGGGTGGGGGAAAACCAGTCGCAGCTGGTTCTGAAGTACTTTGTTTACCTCAACCATCCTCTCTATTCACTGGCAGGGCTAGGGCCATCAGTCGCACTACAGGGGGTGGAGCCAGCATTGTCTGGGGAAAGTCCAGGCCCATCAGGGACCAGGGGCACTCCTCCCAAGCCATCAAGCATGCTAATCTCACACTCACCACCGGGCAGACCCATCCAGCCTTCCTGGAGCCAGGCTCACCAGCCAGCTCCAGCCAATCACACTGCAGACATATTTTACAGTAATATGCCAAGTCCCAGAAATTGCATTTCTACACATGACACACACATGCCACATTCACCATTGCAAAGCATTCATTCCCACGAACACGCACATACCAAATTCGAGCATGCACTCCCCACACATCAGGAATTACTAGGGACACAGACATTCCCCATGCATCCCTATGGGAGAGCAGGCCAGCCTCACTACATGCACGCACTTCACTCTGGGACACAGAGAAAAAGTGCGCACAGACCAGAAAACCATCCACGCAGAGCACAGATCTAAAGCAAAAAGATTAGGGGTGAACCTGCCTTAAGGGCCAAGTCCAACACTCAACATGACGGATGTTGTATCCATGCTACAAAGGACGCAATAGCACCACATCATTTATTATAGATAAGATAAGGACCAACTTCCATGATAAGAATTCTCTTCATAGAAATTGGTACATGATGATTTCCATTGTATACAATTTACTCAGTGGACCAATTTCAATTCAATTCAGTTCAAAATTAGATTTATTCGGTTGAAACAAAGAACCATAAAAGCGCACAGGTTATACATATTAGGCTAATAAACAGTTCATTTTCAAAAAGAAGACATGTACATCCAGATTCATACAAGAAAGCGTACATTGTAGAGCTGCTCTTACTGGGTACCATAGTTAAAAACAGTTGGAGTGAAAGTGCATAGGTGTGGCATAATGCATGGTGTAGGAAGGTGGATATCTGACTATGGTTACCCCCAAACTTTTTGCCTGGTGTTTAGCTGGTTTTTGACTTAGTTGGCCTGGGATCCTGCTATTCAGGGCCCCAGGCTGATTGCTCTCTCCTTAAAATGGACTCCATGTACCTTAGGTGCATAACACAATTGGAATTGGTTCACCTTATAGGCCCCTGTAACAGTGTACCATAGGTACCCAGGGCATAGGTGTAGCCAAGGCCTACCAGGGGCTGCAGCATGTATTGTGCCACCCCTGGCCTGGCCTCCATATTTGACACAACTGGCTGATCACTCAGCTGGGGTAAGTTGGTGTAATCACCTCTTACTTAGGTACAGTATGCCTGTGCCTAACCCTAAACTGGACACATATGTTCCTATCAGCCACTCCTATGGAAGGCCTCATCAATCCTGGAGGCAGAGTGCTTGGAAATATGTGAGATGGTGCTCTAGCATGAGCTGAGCCTGTCTGCAGCTGTCGGGAACCACTCCCTAAGCTGTTCCGGGATATTGCCATACCATATACTCTTAAGTGCATTATAATCCTCGCGGTTATTTGCTATCTTTGGTTTGGCTTTATCAAAACATGTCGAGTAAGGTGTCATACGAATTGGAATACTATCCCCTCGCCAGTTCTGGCGACGGGGATAGCATTCCACCCTTCTAGAGGGACACGACATGTGTGTAGCCTTAACCCCGGTTAAAGTTAAACAGAGCCTCAGCATCACAAAATGGATGCTGCCACCACAGACACAAGTCTGGCCTCCTGCTGCTGACCGAAACTCGGCAGATGGTGGCCTGGACAAAGGGTTTCCTGCCTTGGGAGGTGCGAGCACCACCCCAGACAGGATTTTGTGTATTAGGTAGGACAGGGCTGAAAAGAATCAGACATGCCCGGGGCACACAAGGTGTCCCCGTGCATAGGCCAGCCCAAACCGGTTCTGGGGCCTTCCAGCCCCAGTCCTGGCGCGGAGCTGGACAAAGGAAAGGGGGTGTAACCGCCCCCCTTCCTGGTTCCTCCCAGAGGAGGGACCTAGTAGGTGATCCACCCCCTAGATTGGAATAAGAGGGGGAGCAGTGCCATTGCACAGCAGATCATCCCGAAATCAACTTAAAACTAAGAAGAAGACTGGACTTCGACATTCTGCTGCACAGAAGACTGAAGAAGAATCTCCCTTGTGGCCAAGGAGTGACCACCCTGTGAACACAGGTACCAACCAGCGACTCGACGTCTGCTTTGCCGCCGCCTCCCGCCGGAGACCGAGCCCAGAGCCCGACAAGAACCAGACTCCCAGACCTCTCAGAGCCCGATCCACAGTCCCTGCGAAGAAGGGACCCGTGGAGGCACCGAGCGACGTGGGACCGGACCTCTTGAAAGACACCCGACAAGCTGACTGCGCAGCTTCTGAGGCATCCTCGACGTTGTGCTTTGGGGATTGAGAACCCCCACCACCGAGCAGCCCTTGCACCGAAGATCAGCCCTCCAGCATCTCCACGATCTGCGTGGGGCCCTTTTGCATTGTGCCACTCGACGCGCCATCCCGGCCACTAGCCACGCGGCCAGCGGCCATCTTGGCGACGAACCCGAAGATTTAAACAGCAGGTCTGGTTGCTCCAGACCTACCCAAGCTCCTGTAAAAAGGAGCACCCGCTCTGACCTTGCTGGTCCGAGTGAACAGCATCTTTCAACTTCTGCGTGGCTTGCATTTGCCAAGGCCTGTTTGCTCCGATCAGGTCGCCGACACCGCCAACAGCGAGAAGCCTACGTGGGACAGCTCGTGACCGACTCCTGGACGTCCTCGACCCCGGGTATCCACGTGGCTGCAGAAAGAAGCTACCCGACAACGCCTGTTTGCACCCGACATCACCTGGTTCCACTCTGGTTCCACGGCAGTCACTGGCTAGTGACTTTGAACACTGTCCCCTCTGCTTTCAGGTCTTCACATCTACAGATCCACCCTTGGATCCACCGGAACTCTTCTCATCGAGCCGCCTGCAGCATCTCCTGCTCCAAGCACCATCGACCAGCGTGACGAAACCCGACACATCTTCGACCCTGTGCACCCGCTTCCTGTGGGTGAGGTAACTCAGCTCCGCCGGTGCTCCTGCACTGGTACACATCCCAAGGGCCTGTGTTTTAAGTTTCAGCTCCGTAGGTCACTCGGAAGGTTCCTAACTTTCTAACTTTGTGCTTTTTACGCACCATAGACTTTGTATTGAGAAGTGCGTGCACTTTGAACACTGCACCCGAGTCCCGTGGGCCTTTCCCGACTTAGTTAACTCCAGTCTCGAATAGCTCCAGCGATTCCCAAGGCCCTAGGCCTCTTCACTTTCCTCCTGGTATCTCTTATACCACTTATTTAGTATATGGTTTAGGTGGCCCCTAGGGCTCATCCATATTGTGCAACTTTTGTGTATTTTAAACTGTCTTGTGATTTTACGCTTGTGCTTCTGTGCTCATAAAGAGTCCAGGGGATTTTAATAGTTAATAAATCAATATATATTTTCAATATATATCTGTGTGGTGTCCCTTTCATTTGGTATTCAAGGGGGTTGTGTATGGTATAACAGCTGGCTTCACATGCCTTTCAGAGTTTAGCCTAAGACTGCTTTGTCCACGTTACCACTAGGATAACTGGTCTACAAGGTTGAATTACAACCATCATCATAAGGGTTGCTTGGCATGGTACAAAGTGATCACTAGAACTAGTGAGCATTATATACCAGGCCAACTTCTCACATTGGTGAGCAGCGGATTGGGATCTGAGCTTGCTGTTGTTTTACCATTACAATCTTTGAGATTATCATTTGAAAGATCATACAGGTACCTGCTAGGTACATATAAAACAAGACTAGTATACTTAAGTTCTACTGAACTTAGTTGTTGTAGAGCAAAGGGAGTAGCACACCCTAGCTACAACTACTAGATAGGTTTAGTAGGTAAACACCAGTGTAGGTAGATTGCAACACATCCACCCACACTAGAGCAATGTCTGGAACAGAGGGGTCCAGTGGACTTACTCCTGTTGAGAGTGACCCTCCAAGGGCACCATCCCAGTTTGCTATTTTTCCTTTTAAGGAATTAAGACAGCTTTGTGTCTTAAGGGGTCTGAAGACAGGGCCTACCCCTACTACAGACCACCTAAGAGAGCTCTTGGATCAGTCTGAGGCTCTAAAGACCTCTAAAGCAAACCCCACAGGGAATGCTGAAGGAGGCCATCCTTCAGAGGATGACACTGTAGACACCCCTACCCCTATCATCCTAGTAGATGAGGAAGCCTCCACCACTGGAGCTCCTCAAGTAGATGTAGAGGAAGAGGAAGAAGAAGAGGAGGAGGAGGTGGAAAGCAGTGAGTCAGATGATGACAGAGATAGTCAGGTGCTGGTCAGTAGACTGAACCAGGCTAACTTAAGTCAACTTGGGAATGAATCAGGTAACAACCCATTCAGACCCCCAGGTGGACTTAACCAGGGCCATAGGAGGAGAAGGCATCACTCAGGTGAATCCAACACCTCCCATGTCTCTAGAGGCTCTCATGGTCACTCCAGAAAGGAGATGACTAGCCCTCAGAGAAGGGAACATGAGGCCAAGATGAGAGAGGCTGAGCTTAGGATCCAGAGGCAAGAGTTAGAGGTTGCCCTGGCTAAGGAGAAACTTGCTAGAGCAAGACAGCCTAGAGAGAGTGGGGTAATAGAACCCACTGGTGGCAGCAATATCCAGAAGGATAAAGACAGGTCCTTTGATACAAGAAACCTGAGTAAGATTGTGCCCCCCTACAAAGCTGGGGATGATATCCACAAATGGATGACTGCACTTGAGAGAGCCTGCATGGTACAGCAGATCCCTCAGGAGCAGTGGGCAGCAATCTTGTGGCTCTCCTTTGAAGGTAGAGGCAGAGACAGACTCCTCACAGTTAGTGATGAGGAGTCTAGAAACTACATGGTCCTGAAGAGTGCTCTGATTGATGGGTTAGGCTTAACCACTGAACAGTACAGGTTAATGTTCAGAGATACCCAGAAGACACAGACTCAGGACTGGTCTGAATTTGTTGAATGTGCCACTAAGGCTCTGGAGGGCTGGTTGCTGGGAAGTAAGGTTACTGACTATACAGGATTGTATAATTTAATTATGAGAGAGCAAATCTTAAGTAATTGTCAAAATCAGCTTCTACATCAGCATCTGGTTGACTCTGATCTGACCTCCCCACAAGAATTGGGTAGGAGGGCAGACAAATGGGTCAGAACCAGGATCAGGCCTAAGAACCAGGGTGGTGACCAAAAGAAAGAGACTACCAAGCCTCAAGAGAAGGGTGGGGATAAAAGTAAGGAAAAGACTTCCCCAGGGCCCCAAAACTCCAAGAATGGGGGTGGGTCCCAAGACACTTCTACATCCCAGAAAAAGCCTTACTGTCATACCTGTAAACAGGTGGGGCATTACAAAACAGATAGCTGTTGTCCCAAGAATGGCAATAAGGAGAATATACCTCCAGGTAAGGCTCCAACACCTCCTGTCACTGTTAGCAGTGGTCCCCCAGGTGGTGGGAGCACCCCCAAGAATTTGGGTGGGTTTACTTTTGGAGGACAGGTGGACTCAGGCCTATCCAGGTCCCCTAACTCAGATACTCTTGTCTATGAGACTGGCATGGGGTTTGCCAATTTCACAGCTTGCCCAAACACTTTGAGCAAGTATAGACAGGAGCCCCTCATCAATGGCTTGAAAGTTGAGGCCTTCAGAGACACAGGGGCTAGCGTCACCATGGTGGCTGAATGTCTAGTCCCCTCAAGGCAACTTTTACCTGATGCCAAATATCAGGTGACAAACATTGATGGTATAGAATCCAATCATCCCATGGCAGTAGTCAATCTTAGCTGGGGAGGTGTCACTGGCCCAAAGAGAGTGGCAGTGTCAGCAAACTTGCCTGTAGATTGCCTACTGGGTAATGATTTGGAAATCTCAGCCTGGGCTGAGGTTGAACAGCAAACCCATTCTAGAATGGTAAATCTCCATGGAAAGGTTAGTGGGGCTGTAATGGCTACAGCCCCAATTCAAGATGTCCTTCCTGAAAAGGTTGGGAGGGCTGAGCAAACATCAGCCCCATCTTTAGATAACTTCCCTCCTGAAAAGAGTAGCAGGGCTGTACTAGTAACAGCCCATACCCAAACTGAGTCTCCTCCTGAAAAGGTTGGTGGGGCTGTGATGGCCACAGCCCAAACTCAAACTGATACATGGGTAGTGAAGCCTGAAATGATGGATCACTCCACCCAAACAGAGAGCATTGAGGAGGAAGAGAAATCTCCCTCCCACCAGACTTTAGGAAAGGATCAGCCTCCTCAGGGAACTGATCTTACCCCTGATGAAGGAACTGTCCCAGAGGTTGTTAGGCCTGGCCTGACAGAGCCTCTGATGGCAGTGGACCCTTCTCAGGGGGGACCCAGTCTGGAGCAGGTAACCTGCCCCTCTCTACCTTGCCTTACTCAGCCCAGGGCTGCAGAGGACAAGAAGGACAGTGAGACCCAAAGGGCCCCCTGTCAAATAAAGCACCCCCATCAACAGATTAGGGGCACCGAAACTAGTAGCCCTAGTGAGGTGAAAACTTTAAAAACTCCTGAGGGATCCCCCTTAAAAGTAGTTAGGGACCTCCCCCAGATGGATATTGTTGGGCACAGCCAAACCTGGGACCAAAAGGCCCCAAACCTGACCTGTCCCTCCAGTAAGCCAAACAGAGGGACCCAGCCTCCAGCTTTAGGTAGCCAGAGGTTGACCCTGAGAGCACAGTGCAACTCAGTCAGAGAAAGAAAGGCACACATGGTGGAGAGTGATTGGAGGAAGCTGAGCCCTACAGAGGAAACTCACTTCAGTACTCCATCCCAACACCAGCCTTTGACTTTGCAAAGACACACCACAGGTAGAGATTCCCTATGGTGGAGACCCTCAGATACCCTTAGGGTGAGGGATTGCTTAGTGGACCATGAGACAGGGGGTTACCAAGCCAGAGCTGGTACTTCCTTATATGGCCACTTAGGCAATATAGGCTTACCTGGTCAAGGATAGCCTTATCTCCTTTCGTTTGGGGGGGGGTTATGTAGGAAGGTGGATATCTGACTATGGTTACCCCCAAACTTTTTGCCTGGTGTTTAGCTGGTTTTTGACTTAGTTGGCCTGGGATCCTGCTATTCAGGGCCCCAGGCTGATTGCTCTCTCCTTAAAATGGACTCCATGTACCTTAGGTGCATAACACAATTGGAATTGGTTCACCTTATAGGCCCCTGTAACAGTGTACCATAGGTACCCAGGGCATAGGTGTAGCCAAGGCCTACCAGGGGCTGCAGCATGTATTGTGCCACCCCTGGCCTGGCCTCCATATTTGACACAACTGGCTGATCACTCAGCTGGGGTAAGTTGGTGTAATCACCTCTTACTTAGGTACAGTATGCCTGTGCCTAACCCTAAACTGGACACATATGTTCCTATCAGCCACTCCTATGGAAGGCCTCATCAATCCTGGAGGCAGAGTGCTTGGAAATATGTGAGATGGTGCTCTAGCATGAGCTGAGCCTGTCTGCAGCTGTCGGGAACCACTCCCTAAGCTGTTCCGGGATATTGCCATACCATATACTCTTAAGTGCATTATAATCCTCGCGGTTATTTGCTATCTTTGGTTTGGCTTTATCAAAACATGTCGAGTAAGGTGTCATACGAATTGGAATACTATCCCCTCGCCAGTTCTGGCGACGGGGATAGCATTCCACCCTTCTAGAGGGACACGACATGTGTGTAGCCTTAACCCCGGTTAAAGTTAAACAGAGCCTCAGCATCACAAAATGGATGCTGCCACCACAGACACAAGTCTGGCCTCCTGCTGCTGACCGAAACTCGGCAGATGGTGGCCTGGACAAAGGGTTTCCTGCCTTGGGAGGTGCGAGCACCACCCCAGACAGGATTTTGTGTATTAGGTAGGACAGGGCTGAAAAGAATCAGACATGCCCGGGGCACACAAGGTGTCCCCGTGCATAGGCCAGCCCAAACCGGTTCTGGGGCCTTCCAGCCCCAGTCCTGGCGCGGAGCTGGACAAAGGAAAGGGGGTGTAACCGCCCCCCTTCCTGGTTCCTCCCAGAGGAGGGACCTAGTAGGTGATCCACCCCCTAGATTGGAATAAGAGGGGGAGCAGTGCCATTGCACAGCAGATCATCCCGAAATCAACTTAAAACTAAGAAGAAGACTGGACTTCGACATTCTGCTGCACAGAAGACTGAAGAAGAATCTCCCTTGTGGCCAAGGAGTGACCACCCTGTGAACACAGGTACCAACCAGCGACTCGACGTCTGCTTTGCCGCCGCCTCCCGCCGGAGACCGAGCCCAGAGCCCGACAAGAACCAGACTCCCAGACCTCTCAGAGCCCGATCCACAGTCCCTGCGAAGAAGGGACCCGTGGAGGCACCGAGCGACGTGGGACCGGACCTCTTGAAAGACACCCGACAAGCTGACTGCGCAGCTTCTGAGGCATCCTCGACGTTGTGCTTTGGGGATTGAGAACCCCCACCACCGAGCAGCCCTTGCACCGAAGATCAGCCCTCCAGCATCTCCACGATCTGCGTGGGGCCCTTTTGCATTGTGCCACTCGACGCGCCATCCCGGCCACTAGCCACGCGGCCAGCGGCCATCTTGGCGACGAACCCGAAGATTTAAACAGCAGGTCTGGTTGCTCCAGACCTACCCAAGCTCCTGTAAAAAGGAGCACCCGCTCTGACCTTGCTGGTCCGAGTGAACAGCATCTTTCAACTTCTGCGTGGCTTGCATTTGCCAAGGCCTGTTTGCTCCGATCAGGTCGCCGACACCGCCAACAGCGAGAAGCCTACGTGGGACAGCTCGTGACCGACTCCTGGACGTCCTCGACCCCGGGTATCCACGTGGCTGCAGAAAGAAGCTACCCGACAACGCCTGTTTGCACCCGACATCACCTGGTTCCACTCTGGTTCCACGGCAGTCACTGGCTAGTGACTTTGAACACTGTCCCCTCTGCTTTCAGGTCTTCACATCTACAGATCCACCCTTGGATCCACCGGAACTCTTCTCATCGAGCCGCCTGCAGCATCTCCTGCTCCAAGCACCATCGACCAGCGTGACGAAACCCGACACATCTTCGACCCTGTGCACCCGCTTCCTGTGGGTGAGGTAACTCAGCTCCGCCGGTGCTCCTGCACTGGTACACATCCCAAGGGCCTGTGTTTTAAGTTTCAGCTCCGTAGGTCACTCGGAAGGTTCCTAACTTTCTAACTTTGTGCTTTTTACGCACCATAGACTTTGTATTGAGAAGTGCGTGCACTTTGAACACTGCACCCGAGTCCCGTGGGCCTTTCCCGACTTAGTTAACTCCAGTCTCGAATAGCTCCAGCGATTCCCAAGGCCCTAGGCCTCTTCACTTTCCTCCTGGTATCTCTTATACCACTTATTTAGTATATGGTTTAGGTGGCCCCTAGGGCTCATCCATATTGTGCAACTTTTGTGTATTTTAAACTGTCTTGTGATTTTACGCTTGTGCTTCTGTGCTCATAAAGAGTCCAGGGGATTTTAATAGTTAATAAATCAATATATATTTTCAATATATATCTGTGTGGTGTCCCTTTCATTTGGTATTCAAGGGGGTTGTGTATGGTATAACAGCTGGCTTCACATGCCTTTCAGAGTTTAGCCTAAGACTGCTTTGTCCACGTTACCACTAGGATAACTGGTCTACAAGGTTGAATTACAACCATCATCATAAGGGTTGCTTGGCATGGTACAAAGTGATCACTAGAACTAGTGAGCATTATATACCAGGCCAACTTCTCACACATGGCCTCATGTAAACAATTTGACATAAGCAGCTATTAGGAACAGTAGACATTGTAATTGTTAGAACAGTAAACACATTTTAAGTTTACACTATTAACAAATAAAAGCTAATAAAAACAGGCACAATCCCAGTATAATAGGGCTCCAATTTGGCTGTTATTTAATTACAATATTAGAAACCTTAAAATATGTACAATATAAAGTAGATTGGCCATCCTGTCCACCTCTGGCTTTATAACAATTTAGAAAGAAAGAGAAATTCATTAATTATGGGCCCCCATAATACTGGGATCGTTTTATATACATCTATGGGGACACCATCAGCACCTGGTGCTTTCCCCCCTTGCTGTTACTTATGCCTGTCATTACTTCGTCCAAAGAAATATCTAACTCAGTTTTAGGCAACTTACTTGGGGTAGATAATTCTATCGAGGGGATTTCACTTGGGTTAAAAAATGTTCGAGAAGTGGTCCACCCATTCTTCACTGCTCACATGAGCCATAAGTTCTGGGGCTGTTTCATTTTTAAGAAATTTACTGTTCACCGTGTCCCAAAACAACTTATTATTAGAGGTTGCTGCTGCAAGGTTAAGGTTGTCCCATGCCTCCTGTTGTAGCTCCTTCTTTCTTCTTTTTAGGTTGGAATTATATTCTGCTCTGAGACCACTGCACTGTCCCTTGGTTTATTCAATAGTGCTAGTTTTAAATTATTCAGAGAGACCGTACAGGAGTGATCAAACCAACCCCTTGCCTGTTTTGGTTTCCTAGATGAGGCCACGGTAAAAAGATTGGAAATACGTTCATTAATTTTAATAAAATTGGTCAGGATCACTGTTGATTCAGTCCTGACCGTTAAACTATCCGATATTTCATTGCCACAGTCCTGTACAATTTTTTTAGAGAGTTCAGCTGACTTAGCTCCCACCCATTTAATTCTAAAACCATTCGGGCGAGTCGGGACAATATTATTTGCAACATTATTTGCAACAGTACACACTTCAACAATTTTATCCCCCCAAAGATGCAGTCCCATTATGATTGGGTTGTGATCGCTCATAAACAATTCAACGATCTGTGGGGTCGTACAAACATTCACAATGTTAGCAGAGACGATTACATGGTCGATACTGCTCTCTGCTGACCTTCCTGTAAAAGTCGGGATCTCCTTCCCATACCCATCTTTAGCACATCGCAGGATATCCAAATCAAATTCTATAAGGACTGCATTTAAGGTGTTACCATAAATGGTATGGGGGAACCTTAAATATTCATTACCTTCGACCGTTTGAAGCCCACAGACTTTTGTCAGCGACAGAGGGCAGATGGACACATTAAAATCACCCAACAAAACAATATTCATGTTAGGTAATTCCAGTTTTACCAGTTCTTTTTTTATTCTTGTCTTAATTCAACAACTTTGCTGTGACGCGTGGAATTAAATATGTTGTTATAAAAGTTGATCAATAGTACATCCCGACCATCCTTACAGTTTAACCATATTAGCTGTGCAAGGTACCCTACATTAGTACTTTTCTTAACTTTCACTGGGAGGTTAATTTTCAATAAGATTAACAGGCCCCCCTTGGCTCTACCTGATGGGGACGGTATTGCTGGCATATTATAGGCAGTAAACCCCTCAAGATGGACATCTACGGTGCTCCATGTTTCTTGTAGGCAGACTATATTGTGTGAACCAATAAAATCCTTCCACCCTAGCAGATTTATCTTATTCGCTAGACCAGCAATGTTCCAGGTAACAATGGAGTGTCCTCCATCTTGATGAAATACTGGGGGGTTGACTCCCTTGCCCTGCTGGACACAAGTAATACCATTGCTGACTGCCTCCCTGCTATCTACTGATGATATACTATAGGGATGATTTAATACTGGTCCCGGCCCATTACTCTGTTCCTCCTTAAAACCCTTACTGTTAAAGGTTATCTCTCCTTCATTACCCGGCAATACATTGATATTAGATGGCCTATCAAACAATATAGGCACATCGGAGGCTTTGGTATACCGGGGCCTAGAATTTGGAGTCATATTCTGGGGCCTAGGATCTGCTCCACCCCTTCTTGACATAATGAATCCAGTCAGTCGTTGCAATCCAAAGAGCTTAGGGCAAGAAATCTATTCATTACTGGGACGGAAGGAAACATTTCTGGATTGGCTATCGGGTTGGATCTATTTATTTGAAAATTCCTGCCCCCTGTAGAGGGGTTGCCAAGGTGTCTTTAAAAATAACCAAGGGGGTAGAGTGAAGCTGAACGTTCTATATAGGAACTATACGCAGATCTTTCCAAGGACGTTTGTGCCCAGGACGGGTTCTTAAAATGAATAATAATGCAGTCCCCTTGCACTGTTTTTCTAGAGGGGCCTATCCACTTCACCCTTCTTGTTAGTAAGATTTGGTCTGCACGACCCACAGGGAAATCACAGTGTCGATGCAGCAAATGTGTCACCTTATTCTTCAGGGTACTATGACTTTCTATTTGCTAAGCCCTAAATGAAGGTACATTGACCATAACTGCCACATATGGACTGCAGTTGGGCAGTTAGTTAATCTCTACCTGCTCTCTCGAGCCCTTAGATACGCGCGGGTCTTTGGATGGATTCTTATTTGTACCCGAATCCCCCCCTCGCCGATTGTAAGGAGCTACTCAGTGGGCCTGTCTGTGAAACCACACTCGTGCTAGGGATATCTATAGCCCTAGGAGCTGAAGGTGTATTATTACTGTGCCCATCCGCCCCGGCATCCCTACTACATCACGTTAGGGGCACAGGTTTTCTCGGGGGCTTTATTTTGGTTGCGAGTCGGGGGGCCTTTTTTAGTTTACCTGGATTCCCTAATTTAGTCAGGTCTTTCCTACAGTTTCTTCTTCGTTTCGGAGTTGGTGGCCCACTAAGATATGGTGATTGTAATTGTTCATCTACCAAAGGTACGTCCTGACAATTAATAGAGGACTCATGATTGGAGATAGAGATAGATTGTTATATAACGTCTGTCTCCACGGCCAGAGTAATCTCAGGCCCAAGACCTGCCCCAAGGAAGAGGCAGCGTTATGCCCTCGTAATTTCAACATTAAGTGCACTCACTGCCTTAACCTGGTAATCATCAATGGTAGGGCCCTGGCTAGCCTTGCCCTTGGGTGTCTACTGTAATTTACATACTGTCATTATATTTCCCCAATAGTTGAATACCTTCTACTCTGAAGTAAAGTGTCAAAAATATTTACAGAACAGCATAAAAACAACGATAAAAATCTGCACTTGTGCCACAATAATGCTTAAAAAGAATATCTAAATATTTAGCGTTGGTTACAAGGAATACTGTACGAATACCAAGGGCAACCAACTCAACAATTATTCCCAAAGATAAGACAAAACACACATATGCTATGACTTAATAACGTCACCCTCTATTTCAGTTATAATCCTTGGTTCAATATTCAGTGTCACCTGGAAGTTCTGCATGGTGTGGAATCAATAAGGTGGCCCAGCCCTGCCAAGGTCTGGCGCGGATGGGCGCAGACGGGCCCGCCCTTGGCCCGGGCTTCGCCCGGGCAGCGCCATGGCACGACCACGCGCGTCCCATACTGCGGGAGGCGCGAGGATGATTTGGGCGCCTCCGGGCACTTTGGAGTGATGCAGGAAGTGCGCGCCGCTCAGGGGTGCCGGGAATTGAAGTTCCCTGTGCCCAGCAAGAACTCCTAGAGCCGCCGTCAATCGAGGCAAGTGTGCGGCCAAAGAATCCACCTCTTCACGCTCGTGGCAGGTAAGTCAGCTCCCCGGTGGCGGCAGATTTGAGCAGCAATGGTTTCCAGAAATGTCCCCAGTGGACCAATTTATTTTTACTTTATATTATGTCATTGTGTTGTATGTTGTATACATGCTTATATTTATATTATTTTTTATGTGATTATTTTCAGCCCTGTTCCTGTTTGTTTGGAACAAAATGCATTGGCTTGATTTTAACTTTTATATAGATATGTGCTAATAAAGAAGATGATTTGATGTTCATACCCAATATGGCCTTTTTCCTGGTGCACCTATTTACAGTTAAAAAGTTTCTGATCTGGAAAACAGAGGCAAAAACTTGTACACAGGACACTTTACTTATTGAGACTGGAGATTTAGGTGCAGCACAAACAGTCTGCGGCTCGAGTGTTCTTTTTTCTTTATTTAGTGAGCGAGATGATTAGTTGAGTGTCATATGCATAAGAAATTATGTTGAGGCAGTCGGATCTGACAATGTCTGTGAGGGTGAGGGATGACCTTGTGGTATGCTGCATATGAAATCCTTGGGTTCAGAGGTGAAGGGGGGCAGCTGGCTGCTCTTCGTGAATTCTGTAAGGAAAGAGACAATCCACTTGAGGGTGTTTTGCTGTATGCTAATACAACAATTAATCTAAATGCATAATCATTGTGCTTAGTAGGACAAAAATGTTCAATAACAGAATTGAAGAATCATTCTTGGAAGAACAGGACTATTTAATATGTTTGACTGAAGTTGTCCTGTTCTGGTGACCTAATGGAAGAATAAACTAAATATAAAACATAATACTTAGCATACAATGCATTTAGGGAAGGCTATAAAATGCTTCTGTGCTTAAATTACTTTCAAAGTAATGTTGATTATGACAAATATTAGAATACAGAATAAATAAGTAGGACTTGGGCTAAAATACAAGACTAATGCCCAGATGCATCAACGTTTCAATTTGCGATTCCTTATTTGCGAAAAATAAGGAATCGCAAATAAGTAATCGCAAATGGCTATGCATCATTTTTTTCGCAATTTTTTTGCGATTCGGTAAAAATCGCAATTTTTACCGAATCGCATTAAATTTGCGATTCCTTAATTGCGAAATCGCAATTTGCGATATCGCAAATTGCGATTTTACACACATGATGCATCTCATTCACTCAACTGCCAGTACAGCAATCAGGCGCAGCTGCTCCCTAGTTTGAAGGTGTGGTCTGGCAGCTTGCTGTGTGTGCCTTGCCTGGAGGTAGCTGCTGCAGTCTGTGCCTTTCTTCTGTCTTTGAAAATGGAAAATGAGAATGCAGTTGAGGAGGGGCCATCTAGAAAAAGAAAAATTAAGTTTTCAGATAAAGAATTTGAAATACTAATTGAGGAGGTGACTGCAAGACAGGAGCAGCTTTTTGGTAAGCTGTCTCTTAAGGTCCCTGAGGCTGTGAAAAGGAACCTATGGATTGCCATACAATCAAAAGTCAATGCAGTAGGAGTTGCACATCGCGATATTAATAATCTCCAAAAAAGGTGGTATGACCTGCGCAGCCGTGCAAAAGAGAAGCTTGCAAAGAGAATGAAATCTGCTAAGCTTACTGGAGGTGGAACACCCAGGGATACACCCAACACTCCCCTGGAAGAAATGGTGGAAGCCACACTTTTGACTGAGGCTGTAGTTGGAGTTACAAACATTGATACATCAGAGATTCCAACTCCTACTGAAGGTAAGTGAATTGTATGTGGTTCAAAAAGTGTGAATGGAGACCATTAATTTGAAAGTGCTGATGTGTGTTCAACATTTTTGAATAACTTGGATAACAAATGATGTGACAGAGTCACATTCATCCTCCTAGTAATGTTAATGAACTCAAAGCAGTGCATTGTGGTAGTTGTAGTTCTTTAGACATAGTACACAAAGGATAACATTTGCATTATACCAAAACATTGTTTCAAGCAAATAGTAAAAATGAGACTACATTATTTCAAGTGAAATCATTTTTAAACTTTAATACATATTGCAAGGGTAGTGCAAACCAAAAGTAACAATATCTTTGATTTTTTTTAAATCATAGAACAACTCCAAGATTTAATTGAGCAGGACTTAAGGGATTTGCACACCCAAGATGTAACTCAAAATCAAATGGAAAATGCTCCCAGTACTTCTACTGCCAATTCACAGCCAAATGAAAGACAGAGAGTGCAACAACTGCTCCAGACAGATTCAGAAACAGAGCAGAATGTCAATGTAACTCCAAGCCAGCCTCAAAGTACTCCTACAGTCACTAATTCAACGATGAGTAGGCGAAGGAGACTGCAGCAGTTTAGAATGCGTGGAACTACTGTGCGTGAAAGTGGTCAGGATGGAGAGGGTACCTTCACTGGCAATCATGTAGAGGACAAAATTTTAAAGGTGCAGCGTCTGCAAGGGAAAGACATTAGGATTATAAAAGGCAAAATGGGGCACATCAGCAAACAAATGGGTACTTTGGCAAGCAGTATGAATACAATGATCAATGTGATGAAAACTGGCCATGAATCAACTGCAATGAAGCTTGACCGTATAGTAAACTCGTTGGAGACAATGTGCACATTGATGCAGAAACATCAAAAGATCAGTGCTAAAAGGCAGGTTAAAGTCCTGAACAACATGCAGGCCCATAACAGGGAGATGACTTCCCTTACAAATTGTACCCGTGCCCTCTGCAAGCAAACCCTGTCAACACAGGTACTCCTGATGAAAACTTTTAAACACATTCAAAAAGGTGTGGGGGCTACCTTAGAGCCATCTGAAAAATCACAGTCCAAGGCATCCCCTGAAAAGCTAATGCAAATGGAGGAGCAGTTTAACAACAGTGCTGAAAGTGGCACATCTGAGCATTGCTTGACTGGCACACGGAGAAGTATTAGGAAGCAGAATGATGCCACAAATGCCAACATGCACACTCGAAAAAGTACTGGGAAGGCATTAGGAGTGCGTGGCCACAAAAAAAAAACATTTCAATGCATCTTGCAGGGAGTTCATGTTTAAAATTTGTTTGAAATTCACTGCTTTTCATTTGTACATGCCTGATTTGAAAGGCCTCAATTAAGTTTTTGATACTGTGTAATTTCCAAAAAAATAGCTATTTCTTTTCATTTTCAATTAAATTTCACATTGCTTGCAAACAAATTACTTTTTCAGAGTTTTTCTTACCTCATTTAGAGGTAATGCTGTGTGATGTCTGCCCTTCTCCTTCTGCCCTCTGCTGCCTCTGGTCCTTGTGCTCTTGGTTGTGGTTGTGGAGGCTGAATTATATTTGGAGGTAACACATCGTCCTCATCAAGTTCTATTCCTCTTTCAGTTGCTAGATTATGTAGCATTGCACATGCTGCTACAATTTTACAACAAATGTCTGGTTGGTACTGCAATGCTCCTCCAGTTTTATGAAGAATCCTGAAGCGTGATTTCATTACACCAAAGGTCCGCTCTTGACAGAGACACACGCCGAGAGGAAAACGGCAGTTCGTGGCGCCAATTCCACCCTTCTAGCGCCGTGAGGGCAACGGCCGGGCTAGCGAGGCTCTCCCACTTGCGGTGAGGGACTACACTTCCCAGGTGCCCCGGAGGCAAGCGGCGCACCTGGAGCGTCATCGCCAGCGCCCGGAGGTGCGATTTAACAGCGGAGCGCCGAGCGCTCAGTGGGGGCTCACCTCTTGACAGAGACACACGCCGAGAGGAAAACGGCAGTTCGTGGCGCCAATTCCACCCTTCTAGCGCCGTGAGGGCAACGGCCGGGCTAGCGAGGCTCTCCCACTTGCGGTGAGGGACTACACTTCCCAGGTGCCCCGGAGGCAAGCGGCGCACCTGGAGCGTCATCGCCAGCGCCCGGAGGCGCGATTTAACAGCGGAGTGCCTCTCGCCCCGCGAGTCGCGCGCGGGAGCGAAGCCCGGGCAAAGGGCGGGCCCTCTGAGGCCCTCAGAGGTCAACAGTGGTCGGGCGGGCCACCCCACCAACACTTCCGAAGAAGGTTAGTCTCTAAATAGGTCTCCCATAATGGCTGATTGCACCGCTACATGCATTAATGTTGACATCCTTACTCAGGACGCAGAGTCCCCTGGAATATTGCTAACGTCGTTTGAGGCATTGATAGACACTGCCTTCAACGAGATTGTTGAGACTGAAAGGAGATTTTCTATGGGTCCATTGAGTATAAATCAACCACATGCCATGAGCAGTCTCAATGGCAACACCCACACCCATATAAACCCTGAAATAATTGTTGTAAAACCCTCACATCCCATTGTTGAAGTACCAATTGTCTTAGACGATGAGGACACCGTCACGTACATAGCACCAGAAGTGACTCTTGGCCATACCTTAGAAATAACATCTATCGAGGCTGCTAATAAGGTATCTGGTAAAGTTGCAGCAAAGAGAAAGAGGGGCCCTGCCAAAATAACCCACAATAAACGGAAGCAGCCTCTAAGGACTGTCAACCAACCAACTCCACAAAGCATGTGGAATAAGGGGAAGAGTCAGAAGTTGGTCCAACACATAGCACCTATACAGGATCAACCGCATCTGGGTGATGTAGTCGTTATAAATAACGAGGGGTCAAATTATATATCTATCTCCACCCAGACTGAGTCCCCCCACGAAAATGTCAAACCTAGTCATTATGCTAAGTCAGAGGGGAACCTTATCGAGACTATTGCAGAGACAATTTTTAAAAATTTGGAAGGTCAAATGATCAAACAATTTAATAATATTTTTAAAAGACTTGATAAATTGGAGAATTTAATCAAAAACGAGGATGCAAAGAGAAAAGGCATAGCGAACTTGGACAAAATGAGAGTAGAACGTCTGTTAAAAGACCTTGAATCTACTACTCGTGTCTCCACCACTGGTAACATCAGGACAGTGGAACAACAAGCCATTTCTAACCCAACACAGTCTGTTACACCTAAGGTGACTAAAAATAAGGGTACAACTGGCAGTAATCTGCCTGACTGTCAAACCAACACTCCCTTATTACCATGTAACCCTATACATGGGAAAGTCACTTCATCCAAACCTTCTGTCTCCACTAATGACACAAGCGGGGCATCTATGAATTCTACAAAAAAGGGTACTACAGCGAAACAGACCACACTAGTACAGAAGGGTTCTGCTAATCCCAGCCAGCACGATAAAAAGATCACGCATGAGGACAATAGACCTAATAAGCATCAAGGCCCGGCCCTACATCTCCCACCTGAGGCCTGTCCTTATGTCCTAGTGCTGGCTGGCATCCCACCGCTTAAGGAAGGTCAAGGAGAATCATGGGTTCAACTCCATAATAAGTGTATAGACTGGTTAACGAAGCACAAGGGAGTGGGGTATGATATTTCAAAAGAAATCATAACCACACGGCGTGTAACCTGGGTTGGTCCCCTCTACAAAAATATCAACGGGGACTGTATTGTAATCAACTTCAGAAACCCGGGCACTGCAAAATTCCTGTTGAACTATAATTCTGGTCGACATGGCCCATCTACTGTGGTGACCCCACTACCATTAAAATATTTCTACCGTCCTCCACACAAGATGATGCAACCCCCCCCAGTTTTCCCATTGCAGAATAGGTTTGGAATTTTCCAGGACCTGGACACATTGGACTGACTGCCCACCGAAAACACCAAACTACTTCCCGTGTGCCCTGAGGTAGTTCAGTTAATGGAACCATCTCGAGAGGCGGACCCGTTAACACAGGAGATTTTTCCATCTGGTCCATTAAGTGTTCAACAGGGACATGTCACACCTACATCCGCTTTAAGTATTAATCAGGGTTCCTGTTCAAGGAACAATAATGGTAATAACCTAAGTATCCTCAGTTGGAATATTGCGGGCCTGAAGTCCAAGTTGGGAATTCTTCCATGGAGGGACTGTGTCAATTGTTATGACATATTGATGTTTCAAGAAACTTGGTGTGTGGAGGACCTATTGTTTGAGGGGTATAGCTGCCATAACAGGACTGTCCCGGTCCCTTTGGTTGGCCGTCCTAGTGGTGGATTGTCCATTTGGATAAAAATTTGTGCTGGAACTAAAATTGACGAACTACAGACAAATTGTCCTAGTTTCATGGCACTCTCGTATACCGAGCGGATAAAACTGTGTTTAATCAATTTCTATAATAATGATTTTCTGTCCCAACCTAACCGAAATTTTATTCTCTTATTTGATTTTATTAATGAAATCATGGATGGACAGGTATATGGGAAATTTGATGGCATTTGTTTAGGGGGGGATTTTAATGCACATGTACACCCAAGAAATCCCCCATGTAAAAGAGGGAAAGAACTGTCAGATCTTCTTGCTACCAGTGAATTTGTTAATTGCATGGAACATGTAGGTATGGAAGACTATGCATCCCCATTCCCTACTTTTATTGGACATGGGGGTGGTACAACAATTGATTATGTTTTCGTTTCACATGCCATTGCAAATGCATTAATAAGGGCAGAAGTAGTGTGTGAAATTCACAGCGATCACTATCCAATTGCCATTCATTTATCATTGCCGAAGGGTAAATGTTCAAGACGTGAAATAGGTGCAATGGGTCTGGAAGTTTCGACGGATAAGTTAAGGGTAATCTGGAAGGGAGTAGACAATAAGGGAATCCTGGCAGAAGTATGCAAAAAACATCCAAGTTTGATCAAAGATTGTCTAAGCACAGAGAACCCTGGGATCATCGTGGTTAAAGCGTTCTCTGAACTCTGCACCACAATTAAAGGCGAAATTTCCAGACCAGCCTCTAGTAAGGCTGAGGAATCGCCTAGATGGTTTGATGCCCCATGCTCAAAAGCAAACAGGATGCTTAGAGCTGCCTTAAAAGCTGAACCTAGGGATATACCGCGGGTAAGGTTGCTCAGAGCAGAGTACAAGCGTGCTTTACGCACTAGATCAAATGATTTACTGAAAATCCACTGGGATTCCCTGGCACGATCTGCTGACCTAAAAGATACCACTGGGTTCTGGAAGGAGGTAAAGGAAATAAGATCTATCGGTTCGATCCTGACCGAAATTAATTGTAATATTACTGGTCCCACCTGGGTTGCTCATTTTGGTAAAATCTATGCAACACCAGACAATCTTCCTTTACTGTTACCCCCTCCACACCCAATGTCTATTTCCATATCTGAGGTATCTGATGCCATTCTTGAAAGCGCCGGGAATAAAGCGCCCGGATCTGATGGGCTCTCCATAGACCAGCTAAAATGTGAGCCAGATTTTTGGGCCCCATTGCTGTGCAATGTTTTTAATAATTTAACTGAAGGGGAGATCCCGGAAACATGGTCACGAAGTATTATTGTTCCTATTTTTAAAAAGGGCGACAGGCTGGATCCTGGGTGTTACCGCCCAATTTCTTTAATAGATAATACTTTAAAAGTTTTGGGACGGATCTTATTTAAAAGGATAAGAACATGGACTGATGAGAATAACATCCTACATCCGAGCCAGTTTGGGTTCCGTAGCAGCGTCGGAACAGTGGAACAATGCCTGAACCTGAACCTGATCATGGCAAAATATAACATCGCAAAGAAATCCCCTTTATACTTTGGTTTTATGGATCTGAGCTCGGCTTTTGATTTTGTTAACCGTTCCCGGCTTTGGTCTACCCTTCTTGAATATGGTTTAGATGACCATCTGGTACATTTTTTAGCTTTTTTACATCGCGATCTTAAAGCTTGTGTACGTGTGAATCAAATGGGTGAAGTTTCTGATGATATTAGTATTGGTAGGGGGGTCAGACAAGGGTGTGTGCTGGCCCCTCTCCTGTTTATTTTGTATATTAATAAGCTAAGCAGCACTTTGAGCACCTTAACTAGTGATGTGCCTTACATTAATGGAGTCCCTATACCCACACTTCTCTATGCGGATGATGCGGTCCTGATGGGCCGCACTCCCAAGGCACTCCGTATTTTAATTTCAGGTTTTGTCCTTTTTATGGCCGATTTAGGCCTAACAACTAATTTTAAAAAATCATTAATCATGAGCTGTGGTCCAAAAAATCACAAAATCCCCCAGATCATTTCAGGGTCAAATGTTCTAAAAAGCACCAGCACTTTTCCCTATTTAGGGCTGCTATTCTCAAATAGTGGTACGTGGCATGCACATGTTTCTTATGCCAGGAACAAGTTGGGCAAGGCTATTAATTGTGTAACCTCCTTGAGACAGCCCAACCAAGCTGATGTAATAACTCCCCTGGTCAAGATATACCAAACCCAATGTATGCCAACCGGCACCTACGGCGCTGAGGTTTGGGGTTACACCAACTGCTCCCCTATTCAAATAGAAGAGAATAGATTTTGTCGTAAGGTATTGGGGGGGGTTATCTGTTCTTCAAACTATGTATGCCATAACGAATTAAATATCCCTTACATAGAGGATTTTGTGAGATCCAGACCAGCACTATTCTGGATAAAGATCTGGAACAACACGGCTGCTACATTGACCCGTGAAATTATTTTGGATTGTCTAAAGTGTGACAGGGGACATCATATACCATGGCTGAGAGCAGTAAAAGAGTGCCTTGTAAGTGTGGGGTTGGCTTCTCTGTTCACATCACCAAACCTAATAAACCGCTCCCATAAGACCATCATTTTAAGGGCATTGTATGACCTATATAGAGGAGAGCGTGATAGAAATAACCTGATTAAATGCACGGTTGTAAAATATTTGGCCTATTCTGATCCACACGTCAAAAAACCTGGCCCACCGTACAGATATTTGCGTTTGCATCTTGGAAGATGGGTAAGGGGTTTACTGTTTCGTTTCCGAGACGGGAGTATAGTCAATCTATTGAACTTCCCGATGGGATATAATAAACATCTCGAAACCTTAAATTGCCCCTGTAACCCTGACATGAAGCAAAGTCTTATGCATTTCTTGTTCTTTTGTGGTTTCTATAAAAAATACACTGCACATTTTCTTATGCCCTATTGTAAGAAAAACGGATTAACTAATTTTAAATTGGCATTCCGGTCCTTTCTGGTATTGGGATCAGACGAAGTCATTTTTAGGATGAGTTGTTTTCTCAAAGCTGCTGTCAGATCGAGAATCACCCTTAACATTGATGTATAAACTATTGCACACTGCACTTTCTATTTTTGATACTCTTTTTTATAATGGTTTAATAATGGTCTTAATATTGTGTTTTTAATAGTGCTTTTAAACAGTGTTTTTAAATAATATTGTATGATATTCTCTTCTTTTACAAAAACCTAATGATTTACTATTATGAAGGGACATATGTTGTACAGCTGGGATTTTGTAAATGGATTTTGATTTTGCTCGTTTGTTCTCGGATAATTCTCCAATTGCAACTATTGAATTGAATTGATTGAATGTGTTTTTAAAAATGTATTGTGTTTTTTGTCTGCACTTTTATGGATGTTTTTTACTCCGAATAAAGATCTTTTGACTTGACTTGACAACAAATGTCTAGTTGGTACTGCAATGCTCCTCCAGTTTTATGAAGAATCCTGAAGCGTGATTTCATTACACCAAAGGTCCGCTCTATGACATTCCTTGTTGATATGTGAGCCTGGATGTAGTGCTGCTCTTTCCTTGTACTTGGATTTTGGTATGGAGTTAAGATGTAAGACCTCACTGCATAGGCACTATCTCCTGCAATGGAAAGCAATGTAAATGTAATGTAAGCATACATGTGTGCAGTTCAATTATAAGTTTCTTGAGTGGAATGAAACATTTACCTAGTAGGTATCCATCTCCAAATTCACCAGCTAGCAGTCTAGCATGAATGGCACTGTGTCTAAATATGAAGGAGTCATGGGCACTTCCTGGGTAACTAGCAACTAGGTCTGTAATTATGGTTTTAGCATTACAGACAGCTTGAATATTAAGAGAATGGAAGCATTTCCTATTGCGATAAATATATTCATTTTCTGAGGGAGGACAGATGGGGACATGTGTACCATCTACACAGCCAATTACATGAGGAAATTGTGCCATGTTGTAGAAATCCAGTTTGGTCTTCATTAAATCCTGTTGTGTGCTTGGAAATTGGATATGAAACCTTATTCTATGTAACATGGCATTTAAAAAGGCATTAAAAAATCTGGAAAGGGAACTCTGGGACACACCACCAGCAATGGCCACTACACCCTGAAATGACCCAGATGCAAGGAGGTGCAATGAACACAATACCTGCACATGGGTAGGTATGGCTTGTGTCCTGCGTGTTTGCCTCTGCAGGATTGGGTCCAATACCTGAATTAAATCCAATATTAAATTGGCATTCAGCCTATATTTCTTATATATCTCAGCCTCAGTCTGCCCCAATAAGGTTATGCGCACTCTGAAGATTCTCTCCTCTATGAGCCTTCTCCTCCAACATGCAGCTGCTCTCAGCCTCTGCCTGCGTGCCAAAAAGTAAAGTGCAGCCATCTTGAAAGACTGTGTCAAGGTCTGAGAGGTCCTTATATGCTGTATAGGTGATTGACAGATCCAGTTATACCACTTACTGAAATTAGCACCAGGTTCAAGTTCTTCTTATTTTAGGAATTCCAAATTGCGAATTTTAACAAAATCGCTAATTGCTAATTTTGATGCATTGCATTTTTTCGCAATTTTTCAAGGAATCGCAATTTTTGCGATTTTTTTGAAGAATCGCAAAATATATAGCGATTCCAAAATTTGCGAAAAACATGAAAAAAATGATGCATTCCAAACACATGAATTGCATTCGCAAACGGCCGAATTTAGCGATTCGCAACGTTTGCGAATGCAATTTTCTTTGATGCATCTGGGCATAAAAGTGTGGGCCATATAAAACATTTATAGATGCAGACAGTTAAAGGAGCATGTCGATTAATCAAAAAGAGACTAGCTATGGGGGGGGGGTCGATGTTTACATTATAAAGATCATGGTGACTCAGGTAGTTTTGTCGGTCAGGGGTGGCACCTAATGGGTGTCTTTAGAAAGCCCTCACCCACCAACCTAGTTGGTGGCATGCTTCATCATCGGGCCCACCCAGTGACACCTAGCGTGTCCCGGGTGTGCTACGACACCTGAATACAGCGGAGCAGGTATGTCACTGTGTGTGCGGTGAGGGATGTTAAGATAGTGAGTTTAAAACGGCTTGGCGGGGGTCCCTGTAAAAAGACTTTATTAATAGGGTTAATATCTTAACATCCCTCACCGCACACACAGTGACATACCTGCTCCGCTGTATTCAGGCGTCGTAGCACACCCGGGACACGCTAGGTGTCACTGGGTGGGCCCGATGATGAAGCATGCCACCAACTAGGTTGGTGGGTGAGGGCTTTCTAAAGACACCCATCAGGTGCCACCCCTGACCGACAAAACTACCTGAGTCCACATGATCTTTATAATGTAAACATCGACCCCCCCCCCCCCCCATAGCTAGTCTCTTTTTGATTAATCGACATATAATCCGGGGATCTGGACTAGCTATCTGGTCCTCTCTCTCCCTCTTGATACACGCAGTTAAAGGAGCATGCCCTTTTCTTATGAATATCAGAACATAGCATCAACTGGTAGGACTTGGAGTAAAATACATGACAACAAGGGTAGGCCAGATAACACATTTTCAGATGTAGACAATTTAAGGTGAATGCCCTTTCTTGTTAATATTAGAAGATAGGATATATAAGTAGGACTTAGGTTTAAATATACAACTAAAATGGTAGGCCAGATAAGGCATTTCCAGATGCAGACAGTTTAAGGAGCATGCCCTGTACTTGTGAAGTTGCTGGTTCAAAGATTAACTAGATAAACTAGATGTATCCTATGTTGTCTTTCTCAGTTGAGAAACAGAGAAAGAAAAATTACATTCCAAAACCATTAATAAGGAAGTATGGGTTTGTGAGTGTAGTAGTGTATTATCCAATTTATTATAGGCACTGCAGAGATGCCCATCACACTGCCATTACAAATGAAGATTTTTTAAAAGTGTATTTTTATAATTAAGAAATTGCACAAAAAGCTGACAGAGGATACAGAAAGAAAATACCCCCCAGCCCACTTAAACATACATACTTCTCAAACAACAAAAACAACTTTCAGCTGTTACAAGTATTTAAAAAGTATTTGAAATTATTTCCATACATCCACAAAAGCTTCATTAATTCATAAACATGTGAATATGAGAAAAACAAGATTCTTAAAGCATGTCTGATCTGTGACCTATAGAACAAATACTCAAATACGTAGATACTGTAATTAATTGATGATATGAGATTTGAAAAACGTAATCTAGGAGGAAACAGTGTAGGTGGAGGTCATAGTGATAGATAGTAATCTGAATAAATACATCAATGGTTCTAAATAACAAGCCACAAAATTAGGGAGTTTGAGTTTGTAGAAAAATATTATTCAGAAAGAATATAGTTTTCAGATCACTCAAAGAATGCCAAGACAATGGACCCCAATTGGAATGGAAATATTAAAAATAGGAGGGCCTAAACTGAACGAATCTAAAGAAAGGAAGAGCTGTGCAAACTGCTGTGTGTACTGCCAGTTGGTCCTTTTCCTGTTCCAGAGGGTGTATCTTAGCTATTTAGTATACGTTCACACCCAATGTCTTCCCGCTGCCATAGGACAAACCATCATCTTCCAGTTGGTCAGTAAATAACAAGTCAGCCAATTATTAAAATGTATTTTCATCAGTGAAATAGATTTGTGAAACTAAGTGGAAAATTAAGTTGTAAACGCCACTCTATAAGGGCAAGCTTTTCACAATGTCTACAATGCCACATATTTATTTTCTAAGCCCCTGATTTTATGGTTTTTCTCAGCACCTTTCAGGGGGTTCAGCTAACATTTAAATAGCTTTTTCTTCTGTATGGCAAATGCAGATTTCCTTTCCAAGTGACACTGATATGCTCTTATACTGCAGCCTCGAAAGAGAACTTCATTTCTCTCTAGAGCCATAAACATTCATCAGCCGATTGGTTGGTTACACTATGAGTTCCTTTCTGGCATCATCCACAGTGGCCTTGCTGAAAAGTTCCACTGGTGCCAGTCAAGCTGCATATAACTCTCCTCTTCTGTGTATAGTACTGCATTCTAGATCTCATCATCCTATTTTAATCCCCTGTGTTAAATTATTTTGTATGGGCTATCGCTATTTGAACTTTCATGAGGCCAAATTGTGGAACATAGTTCCTAATTATCTAAGAATGAATTCAGCATATCTGCCTTTCAGGAAAACTGTTAAAATGAGCATTTTGTTGGAGACGCGCGAGTGCGCATCCAAGATGGCTGCCGCCTTGTGAACTCAAAAATAAAAATTAATTATATTGCTCAATGGCGATAAATATTACTACTGAGGATTGAGGATGGCAGAAAGAAGTACACTCACAATTATATATATTCTTCTCTCGTTTTTACTTTATAGTATAAATATCATATTGAAATATGTCATTCAGAATAATTCATACAAAAAACATAAACAGTACATAAAAGTGCGGTGTGTCCCAAGTGTATCAAAACAACCAAACTAACAATACACAAAACATAAGTACTCTAAAGGCACAGTGGTTTCTAGATGAATACATATACAGGAAAAAGACCCAGGAAAGATACTGTAATTATTATGAGTGAATCTACACAATCGTAGGCACTCTGTTTAGGGGTTCTATTCCACGTAGCCTCGACGGCGTTTTGACCCTTTGGGGTGGGGGTCTCGTCAGGACAGGAAAATGAAGGACATCTAAAATTTAAAAGTACGAAGGGGCTGTGAGTAAACTGTATGACAGTTGTATATAATTTTAATGGTTATTTGGAAAATAGGGACCTGAATACCTGGTTTCTGTTCATATGATCACCCATGCGTGGTAAAAAGAAGAAAAGGATTCACACACTTACAAGTGACCCAGCCGGGCACTGATGAATTTGTCAAAAACGAAGGGGGGAACAAGAGAGCATTTGGTGAGAAAGCACGAAGGAATTATCATCTAAATAATTCAAGAGAAGGAGCACCGTATCTAGATATGGTACTTACCACTTGTAGTGGTCGGGAAATACGCAATATGTAGCGCAAGGCATTTGTATTAGAATCTTGTAGTAATGTCGGTTACACCTAATGGAGTAATAGACACCCTAGTTACATTGCGTTTAAAATTCACCATACTTGTGACCCTTAAGCATAACAATTATAAATGATTACCTGCAATGAGTGTATCATAGATTAGGATATCTCAATGGTATCCGATTCTTTGTAACAATGTTTACATCAGACGAGGGTAATGTCTGTGTCAATATTTAGATCGAGAGAGGATAATACCTGTTTCAATAAAAAAAGGGGGGGACTTGTTACATATACTGTGGGAAGCATTCTTTCCACATATCGCAATAGAAAGGGATTTGTTCGCAGTGTAATGCGGTGTACCTCACTGCTGTAGAGCCCGGTCGCGTCTCACAGCTTCCCGCTTCTGTGTATTCTAGCTCCTCCTGCTCCCGCTCTACTAGTTCATGTAAGACCTGACCGTGCGAGTTAGGAAAACTCGAGCGCGGTCAGGTCAATGAGAAGATGGCCGAACCCATGATTCCTGGGGTGAAATGCTTAAGAAACAAACTACAGGAAAACGGAGTCTATTGCTCGATCCTGTTAATAAAAGCAACTATAAGCCACAATAGTGTCTGGTGTATTTTATTTTACTAGTTGGGACCTATATTACGGTCGTATTTGTTAGGGCGACCCCAATTTAAACTAGTGCATGGGCATGTTTTTACAAGGCATGACAATCAACATTTCTTAATTATAAGTAAATGGAAATAGTCACTACAAAGGGCTAAGACAGTGGATGTGTCATTTTTCTTATATGATATGTCAGAATTATATATTTGCCGTGGCCTGGTTATGAGGGACTTCAGAGTAATCAACACGCAGAGGGTGGCACATTACTACGCGTCGATACTTATGGCAGATGGCATAGGTATAGATGATAATTAATAAGGGCCTACAATTATTACATTATAGTATGTACAATAAAGTATATCTATCATATGATGTTTTAAAAATGATACCTATATACATATACATTAGATTGGGTATTCAGACAACATAAAACAGGCTAGTTTGTAATATTTGACACATACCCTCTCCATAATACACATACATTAAATTGGGTATTATTCAAACAGATCATCGTCATTCTTTACAGGCAACATATCAGTGTAAACCAGGCTAGTTTATAATATTTGACACATACCCTCTCCATTCATCTGCGGAGTTCAAGCCATGGTTGATAGAGTCAATTCTATCTATCCAATGACATTCTCTACGTTGTAGGATCTGTGAAATATCACCACCTCTTTCAGGTACCGATATATTGTCTATAACTTGCCATCTGATTTGGTCGGCATTGTGATTGCCTTTAGAGTACTTATGTTTTATGTATTGTTAGTTTGGTTGTTTTGATACACTTGGGACACACCGCACTTTTATGTACTGTTTACGTTTTTTGTATGAATTATTCTGTATGACATATTTCAATATGATATTTATACTATAAAGTAAAAACGAGAGAAGAATATATATAATTGTGAGTGTACTTCTTTTTGCCATCCTCAATCCTCAGTAGTAATATTTATCGCCATTGAGCAATATAATTAATTTTTATTTTTGATTACACCACTGGAACCATTGTTCTTGATATAACTGTATAACTGTTTGCACTGGTTCCTTGTGAGTAGGGTTTCCCTTGTCTTTTGTGAAAGAAACCTTGTGAACTCAGCCTTTTTTTGGGAGACGTGTGAGCGTGCATCCAAGATGGCCGCCGCCTTGTGAGCTCCTCTAGTTTTTGCCTGTTTCTACCTAAAAAAACGACGATATTTCAGTCAGAATACTATATAAAATGAGGTTGCTGTGATTTTGAAGCTATTACCTGCTGCTGTATGATGTTTCCAGGTCTTTTTTTTGATGGAGGAGGTGTTTTTATTCCTTCCTGCTCATGCTCCCAGTTCTGCCTCAAGGTACTGCCCAGCTTGTCTGTCAGGGGACGGAGTAAGTGCTCAAGAGAGGGCCTGGCTTTGGCCTAACCATTCCCACAGTCTGTTTAAGCTGCTGCACCACTCATTTTTCAAACTTTTTCTCAGTAATAAGTGCATTTTTGTTACTTTTGTTCTTTCTCTACAAGTTTAATTCTTATAACAAAATAATGGAACATAAAAATGCACAAACACATTATAATAAAAGTAAGCAACAGGTCTCTCCGCCTCCAGTTAAATCTAATCTCTGTCACTAATTCTTGACGAAATTTAGACACTTTGTGCTAACACGGATGCAATTGCATCACAAATTAAAAATGTTCGCAAAGACATGGCTGGTAAGTTAATGAAAATTTCTGATAACTAAATTGAAATACATGACAATAAAGTTAAAATTGGTGCCTTTACTCCACGTGTGGTGAAAGTCTCTCCTATGTCTGCCCTCCTTTTGGAAATGGAAAATCGCAATAGACAATATAATTTACACATTTTCAACTGCCCAGAAGATGTTGATTATATTTAGAGAATCTGATTCCTGGCCTTCTAAGCATCAAGTTTCCAGAAAATTTTTTAATTGATAAGGCACATAAGATTCCCTCTCATCGTAATCCTCACCATTCAAAATATTTTTAAAGTTCTTCGCCACCATCATTTGGTTGTGATAAGAAAAGCAGCATGAAAAATTCCTTCCTTGATGGTCAATGGAAATGAAAATGTTATACAGCATGACTTTGCTAAAGATACTGTCTCAATGCGAAAGGAATTTACTACTTTTCGTCCTCAACTCAGTAGTCTTGGTTTTAAATATGGTCTTTTTGACCCATCACCAATGCGTATTTGGAAAGACAACTTTTCTAAATCTTTCCATCGACCTGAAAATTTAAGACTATTCTTGGATTAGCATTCGCACCATTCAATGGATACTCAGGACTCTGCTACTTGAGCATCAGTTTTACGTATTTCTGACAAATTTTCTGTTTTGGTTAATATTCACACAGGGCTCCAATGGTTTACGGTCATGCTTGTAAAGTATGTGTGGTTTCATTCCTGTTCTTAATGTTAAATATTTGTTATCTTTTCATGTTTTCTTTGCTTTCTCTTTTATCTACTTTTTCCTTTTCACCTGATCTGGAGCTACTATTGTTCACACTTTGTCTTTCTTTTAACGCTCCTCTTCTTGATCTCTTTATCTTCCTTTTCTACTGTTACTAGTGTTCATAATATCAAAATAGTCTCTTTAAATGTTAAGGGGTTACGTCATCCTGTTAAACGTACAAACATTTTAGATTATTAAGGTAGCTGCAAAGCAGATATTTGTCTTATACAGGAAACACATATTGATGAAAAAAATCAACGATTCTATGAAAAAAGTGGGTTGATAATATTGTCTCTTTTCCTGCAATGGGCAAAAAAATGGTGTTGCTATCCTTTTTGCAAACAGCCTACATTGCCAAATTTTGAGTACATTTTTGTTTAACGATGTAAGATTTGTCATAGTTAAAATTAAAAGTTCATATTTCGGTCCTACTGATGATGACCTAACTTTCTGATTTACTCAATCAACTGAAACAGTTTTCTCCCTAATTAACACCCACCCTTCCAAGAATTCCCAAGTGACCCAGAAAACATATACGGGGCCCGAAAGCTCACAGGGTATGGGTTTAATCTTGACTAATCATTTTTCCCCTTTGTCTCAAATGGAGGAGAACGATTGACTAGAAAGTACAAACCGTATACCAGGGGTAAATGTCACTGATCAGTCCCAAGTTACCCCATGTAAAATCCTGAGTTGGAATACTGCGGGAATAAGGTCAAAAAGTAGGGATGAAAACTGGGTGGGATTTTTTAAGTTGCATGATATAATAGCACTCCAAGAAACTTGGGATACATCAAACAGTTTCCTTTTAGATGGATATAGCCACTTTTGCATCCCTGCAAAACCTGGCCTGGTTGGTAAAGCTAAGGGAGGCCTCGTACTCCTCTTTACCCTTAAAT
This sequence comes from Lissotriton vulgaris, assembly GCF_964263255.1. Lineage (NCBI taxonomy): Eukaryota > Metazoa > Chordata > Amphibia > Caudata > Salamandridae > Lissotriton > Lissotriton vulgaris. The sequence continues at coordinate 50,710,761 of NC_141690.1, forward strand.
TGAATGGTACTCTAAAGCAGCTAGAGTCAGGTTCTCATAATTGTTTAATAGTAGAGTTGTCAGTGACGAAAACATCTAAAGTGCTATTTATCAATTTTTATAATTCTTGTGGGAATGATTCCATAAATTAGTATTTAATCTCTCTAGAGGTTTTTTTTTCAGGATATAGATCGAAACAAAACACTTTTGAGGTCATCCCTTTAACATTCACCTGTGTGGCTTAGATTGTAATATTGAAGAACATGAAGGGCCCCCGTATTCGGTGTTTACACACTTTGAACACACAAAACAAGGGGAGGCCCTGGAGAATCTTTTGGCCTCTATGAATCTTTTTTAATCAGGGTGTGATGTAGGAGGACCAAGGGCACCCACGTTTAAAGGAAAAGACTCGGGCACAGTTATAGATCATATTTTTTTGTCATCCTTTGTTTTATCCAGGGTTTTAATATACAAGGTTGGAGACTCTGTTTTTAGTGATCATAATCCTGTGATATTAGAGGTGGTTCCAGGGTGTGTATTGGGATTTAAAGAAACACAGGTTATGGGAGTTAGTGACCTGACACCAAGAGACCAGAGTAGAAGACTTAAATGGTAAAAGGTGATTCCGGAAACCTTCTTGATGGAAGTTTTGACTAAGGTCGAAACCAAGGTATCTACTTGTTTGGACATTTCTGCATCGAGCATGCAGATAGTTGGCGCATTTGATGCCATATGCCAACAAATAAACACAGACCCAATGGTCAAAAATAAACCTGGCAGGGATCAGGGCAAAAGATAGTTTGACAGTAGCTGTTCCAAGGCTCATTCGGCCCTGCTCAAAACTATGAAAGAAAGACCTAGAAACAGGGAACAAATAGTAAGTCTAAGAAAACTATACAAACTGGCTATCTAAGAACTTAAACAACAGATCAAAGAGGATGCCTGGAGTAAACTGCTATCAGATGAGGTCTTGAGGGATAGTGAAAAATTCTGGTCGACTATCAACCAGCCTTTTTTCTCTGATGCAGAGAATTCCCGCCTGGAATGTAATATTCCAGATGATCGGTGGTTAGATCATTTTGGGATAATTTACGTGCTCCATAGTCATGGGTCCCTCTCAACAGTTATATCTTTTCCACAATCAGCTGCCCCAGTAGTTTTTGAGGCTTCTGACGTGGAAAGAGCAATGATAGAGACACAAAAGAAGAAGGCACCGGGCCCAGACGGGGTACCGGCGGACCTATATAAGAGTGCCCCCAAATTTTGGGCTAAGATCCTGACTAACGTTTTTAATGCATCAGGACCAAATCGTTTTCCTGCATCTTGAGCCAAATCTTTTCTTATCCCGTTTTTTTAAAAGGGGCAAAGGGGGGATCCCTCTAGCTACAGGCCTATTTCCCTGAGAGACTCTGCAGTTAAAAGTTTAGGAAGAGTCGTTTTGTATAAATTGACGGATTGTTTGGTAGGCAGAGGGGTCCTGTCTAATGCCCAGTATGGTGTTAGATCAAATAGAAGCACCCTTGCTCAGTGCCTAAACCTACAGCTTCTAATAAGCAAATATACTGAAGCCAAAGAGGAGTCCCTTTGTATGGGTTTTATGGACCTCTCGACAGTTTTTAACCTGGTGAACAGGTCAAAGCTGTGGCAAACCTTATTGGATTTGGGCATTGACCCAGCTTTAGTTAACTTTTTAGCTGACCTCCATTGTGGTTATTTAGCATCAGTCAGGGTCACTCAGGATGGGAGATGTACTAGCCATTTTAGGTCAGAGAAGGGGGTCAGGCAGGGGTGTATTTTGGCCCCTCTTATCTTTACGTCATATATCAACGCACTAGAGCCAGCTCTAGGAGTGGCATCTCTGAACGCACCGCGTATAGGGTAAACTGTCATCCTATATGCGGACAATGCCCTGCTTTTAGCTCGCTCTGGTGTGGGATTGAATAAATTATTGGATACCTTTGGTAATTGTATGGAGTCCTTGGACTTAAAAATAAAGACATAAAAATCTCAGGTCATGATTGTAGGGGAATATAGTAGAAAGAAAAAAATGAAAAATGTCTTTTGTTACGGTGAAGAGGTCAAGAGGTTGCCCATTTTTAAATACCTAGGGGTCCTCTTCAATGAAAGAGGGACCTTGGGCCCTCAACAGAAGTACAAAAGTAATGCGGTAGCAAGATCCACCTCAGCCCTTATGGGATTTGCAAAGCGACTGGGGGCCAGACCAATGGAAGCAGTCTTAAAAGTGAATAAAGCCAAAATATAGCAATAGTTACATATGGTTCTGCTATTTAGGGATATACGCCCCAAGATAGGATTCAAGTGGTTGAAAATACATTTTTAAGATCTTTATCAGTCTACCCCTACTTTTTCTTTTCATACAGATTTAGGGTTGGGCTATGTTACAGACTTATTGAAAATTGCCCCTTTCATCTGTTAGCTTAAGACCTGGCTTAACCAGGAAATTTCATGGTACCACTTGATCCTAAAAGATTACTTAGCCTTGGATAGAGCCAGTAGGATCCCATGGTTGGCCTATATTAAATCCATATTTATAATATTGGGGCGACCCGAGCTCTTATTCTCCCCCAATTGTATAAAGAGAGAAGATGTAGGCCGGACAAAAATTAATTTGTTAAACTTGTTTACATTAGAAAGGGAGGAGCTGGAAATGAGAAAACCTATTGTAAGAATGAATTATGCATTAGTAACCTCCCCCCGGACTCAAGCCCTACCTTAACTTAGTAACAAGACCCTTCCATCAGTATCTTTAATTAGATTTTGTTTTAATTTAATTAATTTTATACTGGGCTCCTTTCCAACATGGGGCACTCCAGAAAGTGCGGCAATTTTTCTGACCAAGACACTTTACATTTTATTATGTTTTGTGAGTACTACTCAGATATTAGGCAAACATATTTGTTGCCTATTTTGAGGGAGGCGGGATTTACACAGGTTCGGCCTGCCCTTCTTTATTTACAGATTATTGAAAACAGGGTTAAACCCACTAAAGTCAAAGGGACCTGGGTAGTTATCAGTACAAAGGGAAGGGGTCCCAGACGGAAAGACACATTTAGCAAAAAACTTTTATCTTATTATACAGTTAATTCAAGAAACAAAAACTAATGAATGCAAAAAAGTTTTATTCAGATTTGCATTATGCCCACATTCACAACGGGGGGGGGGGTGAAGGAAGTGTATTGGACAGGGTAGGGTAAAGGGATAGTCATATTCACTCAGTGACAAGTGTAATTCTCAATTTAAAGGCTAAGTACATGTGGTCCCTTTAAAACAAAAGGCCACAACAAAAGGCTCTGAGAGAGTCCTAAAATATAAATGATGAACAGAGCCAAACTCCACTTCAGCTGTTAAGGTCTTGCTTGGGGTAGGAGGTTGGTCGTGGTTATGTAGTCAACGTTTCGACCCGACATAAATGTAGGAGAGTAGTCCTTACAGGGCGGGTCTTCTTCAGGACAAAAAGAGTTGTGGGTGGGCGACCTGCTAGGGAGTAGTTAAAAAAGAGGTTAATTGACGCACACCCACTGTTAATTACTACAAGGAGGGCAGATTTCGGAGAGAAAGTTTTCAGTTAAAAACGTGTTGTCAAGGTTGTGTCACAAACAACGTACATACAGTTTGAGATAAAGAAATACGGATTTGCACGAGGTTCATTAATGGCTCACCTAGTGTAGGAGGTGAGAAAGACTGAGTCTATAAACAAGTGAAGTCAACTCATAATCGAGCATAAATTGATGTCTATTGATTTCATGTGGTAGAGGATTAAGTCTAACCTCCACAGCACCAATAGAAATCGTAGTATCTCTAGTATTTGTAAAGGCGTTTAAAGTATTCATATACTGTCCAAGGTTCGGTGCATATTATATAGCACCACCCAAAATGCTTAGATCACAACAATCCTACCTAAAACTTATTATTATAGGGTTTGGATAAATTTAGAGTGCTCACAGGCAGCATGAGAACCCATATTGAGTGAACACCTCTATGTGGAGAAAAATATACCGACATAAACACTGACATAAACACTGCTATGAGCCCTACACATGCGTAATTTAAGTGGGGCCCACCTGTATACACTGTTAAGAACCTACCTATACGAGTTGAGGTTCCTCAATGGGTCTTGTCAGTGGAATAAAGAATCCTTGGCGTTTGTTGATCACGTTGCCTTAGAATGGGGAGAAGGCCTTTGTCATTAAAGTATTATTTACATGTTGTCTTAAGGGTAAATTGTAGTTAACCTATCAGGCTTACCACTATCATTAAATTCTTTTACAGTCCGATGGAATCACTTGCATCTAGTGCTGCTTCGAGTGCTCCAATAGCCCATACTATCCAGTTCAAAACGTTAATGCCCGATCAAGATTGCCTGTGCAAGGGAAACACCGGTTTAGAACAGGATCTGGGTATTAGTGCCCACGTTCCGATATGACTCGTTTTTGGAAGTACATTTAGAAAAATGGGCAAACCACTATTAATCAAATCCAACAGCAGAAAGAATGTATTCATTTACATACATCACTCGATTATGTGCTTCGGTAATTTAGAGATACATCATTCACATTGTTTGCTGCAGAAAAATAGGCCTGTGCATGGAAAATACAAATTGGAGAAAAGAACTGGGTATTAGTCCCCACGTTCCGTTTAGGATAATGTCATTAAGAAAAGGCTTGCCACTATTCTTCAATTATTAGACCAAAATATGGAGACACTTGTCTGTAATATTCACAGGAGCACTCCGGTACCACGTGAGACTCAATTGTATTTAATAGCAAAAGAGGGGCTCGGGGCTTCGATCGGTGGGATTCTTTATATGATTCCTTAAATTCTGGCTTTGAAAATGAGAAGAAGGGCATCGATTAAAAATAATTGTCACCTTTTTAAAAAAGGGGAATCTCAGTCTGTTAGACGGGGGCTTACCTCCAGTGGTCCAAAAATGCCTTACCGAGGGAAAGTCAAATGTGTGTGCTCGACACAATGGCCCTAAAAGAAAGTAAAGTAGCCGCTAACTATTCAAGGCCGCTTTTAATGGCACACTAGCACGAAGGAACGGGCGCACAATTTACCTTGAAAAGGTTACGGGGATAGCCGGGAAAGTTCCATACGATTAGGTTCTCCTCGCTCAGACACAAACAGCGTAGCCACGCTTACTTCCTGGTTAGTTTAGAGGAGGTGGGGCTTGATAGAGAGCGAAAAAAGACTCGCGTCGCATGGATCGTGTTGTTAATAGTGAAATCTTCTTGGTTACGTTATTATACGGGAATAAGGATTTATATGAAAAACCTTTTTTTTAGGATGGATTATATTTGAAAACATTACAGGAGAAGCTCAAACATGGAAATATTAAGGTGGAGGGAGAAGTTGGTAGACGTTCCGCCTATTCCTATTTAGATCGTCAAATAAAACTCCATTGGGGGGGTACATTGATTCATCCAATATTACAGTGCTAAAGATCTAGACATTTCGAATTTTTTTTTGCATGTTTACAAGTTCATTTCATATCCAAGAGGTAGAGTGCACTTATCTCGTAGGATAGTGTAACCCTTCCAATTCGTAATTTAGATGGAAACAAGAACGTAATAAATCCGGACATTACAAAAGCATATCAAAACAAGGGAGTGGAGTGCACTTATCTCGTAGGATAGTGTAACTCAATCCCCATTGATACTTTCAGATAACTGAGATTGTCACATAGGTTATTGTGGAAACAGAAAATCAAAGATTGGCTAAGTCATACAGTATTCTTTCACAATTTTCGGACAACTTAGATTGTAGCATGTGTTTTTGTGGGACCAGAAGCTCAAAGATTGGCTAATTGTGCGAAACTGCTTTCAGATTCATTCAAACCCTCGACTACAGAGTTGAAGATATGGATCCACTTCATCTCTCTAACATTAGGAATGCTGGATAGATCACCACCCCTTGGACCTATTGTTACATGTTCCAGGACCACCCATCTCAATGTTTCTGGCACGTGGTTGTATTTCGTACAATGTTCAACAAGGGGTGACCCAGGTACCTTACACCTGATTCTGCTACAGTGTGATAAGAACCTTGCTTTTACACGCTGCTGAGTCTGACCCACATAAATGAGATCACAGGGGCAGATTATACCATAGATCACATTTTTGGTGTTACAATTGGTGTGGCTTTTGTGTGTATGTTGATGGTTTTTAAACACAAAGTCTTTGGATTGGATAGTTGAGGGACAAGCTTTGCACTTTCCGCATCTAAAATGTCCGACCACCGGTGGTTGTTTCCAGCATGAGGCCAAAGTTGGTTCAGATGGACACTCTAGGAAAGATGAGACTACATAGTCTTTCACATTCCTCGCTTTTTTGAAAGCATGCATTGGTACGTTTTTAATCTCCAACTCATCCGCAATAAGTCCCCAGTGTTTGTTTATTGTCTTTTTGATAGCGTGACTCTTGGTCGAAAAAGTTGTTACGCAGATCATGCGTTCTTCAGATTGGCACCTACGTGTAGCAGGTTTCAGGAGTATTTCACGGTGGCAGAACCATGCCCTCTTCCTGGAGCGCTTAATTAGCCGTTTGGGGTAGCCTCTTTCAATTAGACGTTCCATCATTGTGTTTGATTGTTGCATGTAGTCTTCTTTCCTACTGCAGTTCCTCCGAACACGAAGGAACTGACCATAAGGCAAGTTGTCTCGAAGGCTGCGTGGGTGATGGCTCGAGTATTGTAATAATGAATTTCGTTCAGCAGGCTTTCTGAATAAGGTGGTGAATAGTGTGCCATCTGCTACTGCTATCGTGATGTCTAGGAAGTTGATCTTGTTATTGCTGGCTTGCATAGTGAATTGGATGTCCGGGGATTGCAAGTTCAGCCATGTATGGAAACTTTCAAGTTCACCGTTGTTACCCTTCCAGATCACCAGCACGTCATCAATATAACGCACCCAACGTTGTATATGGTGCTGAAATGGATTATGATCACAGAGGACAAAAGTCTTTTCATACAACGCCATAAACAAAATTGCCAGGTCCGGGGCGACGGCTGCCCCCATCGCCATGCCCTTCGTTTGTAGGTAGAATACATTCTGGAACATAAAGAAATTTCTCATCATGGCGATCTTCAGTAAAAGAATTATAAATGAGGTAGGGACTTGTACTGGGGCTTCCCGACTGTCCAGGGCTGTAGTGGCCACCATCAGAGCCTCCTCCTGGGGGATGCTTGTATAAAGAGACACGATGTCACAGGTCACCAACAATTCCTCATCCGGATTGAATGATTTCCCATCTACCAGGGTTATGGTGTGTGTGGTATCTCTCAAATAAGAAGGGGTGGCTTCCGCTAAGGGTTTGAGAAAGAAGTCCACATACCGGCAAAGAGGTTAATTGACGCACGTAGTAATTAACAGGATGGGTGTGCGTCAATTAACCTCTTTTTTAACTACTCCCTAGGAGGTCGCCCACCCACAACTCTTTTTGTCCTGAAGAAGACCCGCCCTGTAAGGACTACTCTCCTACATTTATTTCGGCTCAAAACGTTAACTACATAACCACGACCAACCTCCTACCCCAAGCAAGACCTTAACAGCTGAAGTGGAGTTTGGCTCTGTTCATCATTTATATTTTAGGACTCTCTCAGAGCCTTTTGTTGTGGCCTTTTGTTTTAAAGGGACCACATGTACTTAGCCTTTAAATTGAGAATTACACTTGTCACTGAGTGAATCTGACTATCCCTTTACCCTACCCTGTCCAATACACTTCCTTCACCCCCCCGTTGTCAATGTGGGCACGTATATTGATTACAATTTGTTATGTATATAATTGAATGTAATATGAATTCTAACCAGTCGAAGGAATAATGCAAATCTGAATAAAACTTGTTTGCATTCATTAGTTTTTGTTTCTTGAATTAACTGTATAATAAGATAAAAGTTTTTTGCAAAATGTGTCTTTCCGTCTGGGACCCCTTCCCTTTGTACTGATAACTACCCAGGTCCCTTTGACTTTAGTGGGTTTAACCCTGTTTTCAATAATCTATTTAGTACAGGCGCATGCCTGTGAGGTTATGATACCTCCATTTAGGAGGCCCCTACGTGTTGTCATATCCCTAATAATTTTCCCATTCTGTCTATGATTTACAAATATGGTAGATAAGGAAATACTGACCTATACGGACCCCACCAACAATTTTTTGTCAGTGGGTACACCTATTATCGACATTACCCTCAATGATAAAGTCTCACAGCTAGAGAGATTTTGAAGAAATTAATTCGTACAAAACTACATGGTCATTTCCTCGCACAGTGCCTTCAAAATAACATTATACCAACAGGCCTGCAAGTCAGAGTTGAACCTGCTATTTTTGTGGACATCCCGAAATTCCGTGAGGGTTTCAGTTTTGTTGCGAATAATTGTTCCCGACACTGGATGGTATTGGGGATAGAGACCGCGGCAGAACAGGTCGTGGCCCTGAACAAACAGATATCTGAATTGAAGGCTAGCATCTCAGGTGATAGTACCCTCACCAATTCAAAAGAAGCACTTGCCAAGCTCGTAGCTACTCTCCAAGATTTCGAAACCATAACCATCAAGAAGAAGCTCAACAAACTAGCCAGAGATCTTAAATTCTATGACAAAAAGAAAACGTATCCCTACCTCTCCGACAACTATTTTCGACAGGATCCACAGGGACGTTTCACAAATCGTGGTTACAGAGGCGGCAGATCAAGAGGAAGATTCACCACATTTTCAGATTCTTCCTATAGTTCAGGGGAAGACTCTGAACAAGCGGGCACCAGCAACGCCTACGGTTATCAAGATACATATCGTCCCCAATACCAATCTAATTCTTCTTTTTTAGAGCAGGGTACATGGAGACCGCCCCGCGGACGAGGCAACAACTGGAACAGAGGGACAGGACGGGGCCAGCAAGGCCCTCTGATGCAATGGGACAACGAGGGCGGCAGAGGTCGCGGGATGAAACAGGCCAACCGGAGGAACATGGGGAACGCTCAACCAGGCGCAAGAACTACAGGTGGTGAAGACAATCGATACACCGGTCATCAATTTGTCATCTCAACAATTCAACGATGATGAACTAAGGATTTTGAGTAAGGGTCTGTCCTTTGTCCACACAACTCCTCCTAACTGCTTTAACACACTAATGGAACTTTCCAAATTTTTCCGAAAAATAAGATTGCGATTCTTCTTTAAGAACAGACCACCACCCAAGAATATATCAGTAACAGGGTTCAGGGTACCTTCAACTTTTGTACCTCCAACTAATACAATGAGCCACCGAATACTGGCATATGAAAGCATCATCACTGGAGAAGTCAAGAAGATCTTGAGTGAGAAGACCTATGTGAAGTACAATATCCGCAAGACCGAAAGAAAAGCACTGGAAACTTTAAAATCTAATAACAGTATCGTGGTGAAGCCAGCCGACAAGGGTGGGGCCATCATAATCCAGGATGTATCGAAATATAAAGAAGAGATTTGGCGCCAACTGGGGGATGGCGTTAGCTACAAAAGACTGCCATCCGACCCTACCAAAGATCTGGCGGCTAAAATCCAGAGGGTAACGCAGGAAGGAGTTCAACAAGGTTTCCTAACAGATCATGAATATCAGTACCTGAATCAGAGTCATCCCCACATACCAACCATTTACACCTTTCCAAAGGTGCATACAGACATACATAATCCTCCGGGACGACCCATCGTCTCTGGATGTGGATCGATTCTTGAGCCTCTATGCCGGTATGTGGACTTCTTTCTCAAACCCTTAGCGGAAGCCACCCCTACTTATTTGTGAGATACCACACACACCATAACCCTGGTAGATGGGAAATCATTCAATCCGGATGAGGAATTGTTGGTGACCTGTGACGTCGTGTCGCTTTATACAAGCATCCCCCAGGAGGAGGCTCTGATGGTGGCCACCCCAGCCCTGGACAGTCGGGAAGCCCCAGTACAAGTCCCTACCTCATTTATAATTCTTTTACTGACGATCGCCATGATGAGAAATTTCTTTCTGTTCCAGAATGTATTCTACCTACAAACGAAGGGTGTGGCGATGGGGGCAGCCTTCGCCCCGGACCTGGCAATTTTGTTTATGGCGTTCTATGAAAAGACTTTTGTCCTCTGTGATCATAATCCATTTCAGCACCATATACAACGTTGGGTGCGTTATATTGATGACGTGCTGGTGATCTGGAAGGGTAACAATGGTGAACTTGAAAGTTTCCATACATGGCTGAACTTGCAATCCCCGTACATCCAATTCATGATGCAAGCCAGCAATAACAAGATCGACTTCCTAGACATCACGATAGCAGTAGCAGATGGCACACTATTCACCACCTTATTCAGAAAGCCTGCTGAACGAATTTCATTATTACAATACTCGAGCCATCACCCACGCAGCCTTCGAGACAACTTGCCTTATGGTCAGTTCCTTCGTGTTCGGAGGAACTGCAGTAGGAAAGAAGACTACATGCAACAATCAAACACAATGATGGAACGTCTAATTGAAAGAGGCTACCCCAAATGGCTAATTAAGCGCTCCAGGAAGAGGGCATGGTTCTGCCACCGTGAAATACTCCTGGAACCTACTACACGTAGGTGCCAATCTGAAGAACGCATGATCTGCGTAACAACTTTTTCGACCAGGAGTCACACTATCAAAAAGACAATAAACAAACACTGGGGACTTATTGCGGATGAGTTGGAGATTAAAAATGTACCAATGCATGCTTTCAAAAAAGCAAGGAATGTGAAAGACTATGTGGTCTCATCTTTCCTAGAGTGTCCATCTGAACCAACTTTGGCCTCATGCTGGAAACAACCACCTGTGGTCGGACATTTTAGATGCGGAAAGTGCAAAGCTTGTCCCTCATTTATCCAATCCAAAGACTTTGTGTTTAAAAACCATCAACATACACACAAAAGCCACACTAATTGTAACACCAAAAATGTGATCTATGGTATAATCTGCCCCTGTGATCTCATTTATGTGGGTCAGACTCAGCAGCGTGTAAAAGCAAGGTTCTTATCACACTGTAGCAGAATCAGGTGTAAGGTACCTGGGGCACCCTTGTTGAACATTGTACGAAATACAACCACGTGCCCGAAACATTGAGATGGGTGGTCCTGGAACATGTAACAATAGGTCCAAGGGGTGGTGATCTATCCAGCATTCTTAATGTTAGAGAGATGAAGTGGATCCATATCTTCAACTCTGTAGTCGAGGGTTTGAATGAATCTGAAAGCAGTTTCACACAATTAGCCAATCTTTGAGCTTCTGGTCCCACAAAAACATATGCTACAATCTAAGTTGTCCGAAAATTGTGAAAGAATACTGTATGACTTAGCCAATCTTTGATTTTCTGTTTCCACTATAACCTATGTGACAATCTCAGTTATCTGAAAGTATCAATGGGGATTGAGTTACACTATCCTACGAGATAAGTGCACTCCACTCCCTTGTTTTGATATGCTTTTGTAATGTCCGGATTTATTACGTTCTTGTTTCCATCTAAATTACGAATTGGAAGGGTTACACTATCCTACGAGATAAGTGCACTCTACCTCTTGGATATGAAATGAACTTGTAAACATGCAATTTTTTTTTCGAAATGTCTAGATCTTTAGCACTGTAATATTGGATGAATCAATGTACCCCCTCAATGGAGTTTTATTTGACGATCTAAATAGGAATAGGCGGAACGTCTACCAACTACTCCCTCCACCTTAATATTTCCATGTTTGAGCTTCTCCTGTAATGTTTTTAAATATAATCCATCCTAAAAAAAGGTTTTTCATATAAATCCTTATCCCTGTATAATAACGTAACCAAGAAGATTTCACTATTAACAACACGATCCATGCGACGCGAGTCTTTTTTCGCTCTCTATCAAGCCCCACCTCCTCTAAACTAACCAGGAAGTAGGCGTGGCTACGCTGTTTGTGTCTGAGCGTGGAGAACCTAATCGTATGGAACTTTCCCGGCTATCCCTGTAACCTTTTCAATGTAAATTGTGTGCCCGTTCCTTCGTGCTAGTGTGCCATTAAAAGTGGCCTTGAATAGTTTAGCAGCTTGAACTTAGCGGCTACTTTACTTTCTTTTAGGGCCATTGTGTTGAGCACACACATTTGACTTTCCCTCTGTAAGGTATTTTTGGACCACTGGAGGTAAGCCCCCATCTAACAGACTGAGATTCCCCTTTTTTAAAAAGGTGACAATTATTTTTAATCGATGCCCTTCTTCTCATTTTCAAAGCCAGAATTTAAGGAATCATATAAAGAATCCCACCGATCGAAGCCCCAAGCCCCTCTTTTGCTATTAAATACAATTGAGTCTCACGTGGTACCGGAGTGCTCCTGTGAATATTACAGACAAGTGTCTCCATATTTTGGTCTAATAATTGAAGAATAGTGGCAAGCCTTTTCTTAATGACATTATCCTAAACTGAACGTGGGGACTAATACCCAGTTCTTTTCTCCAATTTGTATTTTCCATGCACAGGCCTATTTTTCTGCAGCAAATAATGTGAATGATGTATCTCTAAATTACCGAAGCACATAATCGAGTGATGTATGTAAATGAATACATTCTTTCTGCTGTTGGATTTGATTAATAGTGGTAAGCCCATTTTTCTAAATGTACTTCCAAAAACGAGTCATATCGGAACCTGGGCACTAATACCCAGATCCTGTTCTAAACCGGTGTTTCCCTTGCACAGGCAATCTTGATTGGGCATTAACGTTTTGAACTGGATAGTATGGGCTATTGGAGCACTCGAAGCAGCACTAGATGCAAGTGATTCCATCGGACTGTAAAAGAATTTAATGATAGTGGTAACCCTTACGACAACATGTAAATAATACTTTAATGACAAAGGCCTTCTCCCCATTCTAAGGCAACGTGATCAACAAACGCCAAGGATTCTTTATTCCACTGACAAGACCCATTGAGGAACCTCAACTCGTATAGGTAGGTTCTTAACAGTGTATACAGGTGGGACCCACTTAAATTACGCACGTGTAGGACTCGTAGCAGTGTTTATGTCATTGTTTATGTCGGTATATTTTTCTCCACATAGAGGAGTTCACTCAATATGGGTTCTCATGCTGCCTGAGAGCACTCTGAACTTATCCAAACCCTATAATAATAATTTTTAGGTAGGATTGTTGTGATCTAAGCATTTTGGGTGGTGCTATATAATATGCACCGAACCTTGGACAGTATATGAATACTTTAAACGCCTTTACAAATACTAGAGATACTACGATTTCTATTGGTGCTGTGGAGGTTAGACTTAATCCTCTACCACATGACATCAATAGACATCAATTTATGCTCGATTATGAGTTGACTTCACTTGTTTATAGACTCAGTCTTTCTCACCTCCTACACTAGGTGAGCCAATAATGAACCCCGTGCAAATCCGTATTTCTTTATCTCAAACTGTATGTACGTTGTTTGTGACACACCCTTGACAACACGTTTTTAACTGAAAACTTTCTCTCAGAAATCCACCCTCCTTGTAGTAATTAACAGGATGGGTGTGCGTCAATTAACCTCTTTTTTAACTACTCCCTAGGAGGTCTCCCACCCACAACAATCGTTTTTTGTCCTGAAGAAGACCCGCCCTGTAAGGACTACTCTCCTACATTTATTTCGGGTCGAAATGTTGACTACATAACCACGACCAACCTCCTACCCCAAGCAAGACCTTAACAGCTGAAGTGGAGTTTGGCTCTGTTTATCATTTATATTTTAGGACTCTCTCAGAGCCTTTTGTTGTGGCCTTTTGTTTTAAAGGGACCACATGTACTTAGCCTTTAAATTGAGAATTACACTTGTCACTGAGTGAATCTGACTATCCCTTTACCCTACCCTGTCCAATACACTTCCTTCACCTCCCCCCCCCCTGTTGTGAATGTGGGCACGTATATTGATTACAATTTGTTATGTATATAATTGAATGTAATATGAATTCTAACCAGTCGAAGGAATAATGCAAATCTGAATAAAACTTTTTTGCATTCATTAGTTTTTGTTTCTTGAATTAACTGTATAATAAGATAAAAGTTTTTTGCAAAATTTGTCTTTCCGTCTGGGACCCCTTCCCTTTGTACTTCTTTATTTACAACTGCTAAGTAGTCCCCTTGTTACATTCCATGTTGCAAGCTTTTTAGTAGCCGAAGTGTGGATTAATAAGAAGAGTTTATGTGCCCCGAATATCTCTGTCTGAATATAAGTGAATTGGATGGCAATTTTAAGATTTATTATATGAATTAATTGTCTAATTGATACCTTGTCTTAGAGGATTTTTGATGTTTTAAAAATTTTTTAAATTTATAATGTGAACTGGTTGTTGATAATTTCATATGAATTGATTGTTCCTATGTCTTTTTATGATTTTAATTAATCGAATAAAAGTGTTTTGACTGACTGACTGACTGACACTGGTTTGCCTAAAGTGCTTTTTCTGAATATCCAGTCAGTACTAGATTGTTGACATCCTCTGTGTTTCCAGAGATCCTTCTCAAACTCAGGTACTGCCTTGCAGTTCTCTGAGATGTAGATGGGAAGTCTCATCATATGGTGGTGTTCTGGATATGTGTATCTCATCTGTCTTATTCTCTTCAGTCTCCTCTTTTTGTCCTGCATAGAAAGGTTAATGTGTTGGTTGTGTGCCTCTAGCTGCTTCTTTTGCTGCTTGACCTACTAACTCATTTCCTCTGAACACAGTCCTGTCCTGCTGTCCTGCACTCCTGTGTGTACTGAGCATTTCCTTACAGCGACTTTAGTTGGTTATTCTAGTGCTTCAATGAAGAGTTCTAAAATATTTCTGGGTGCTACTGGCATACCATCATTTTTTAGGTATCTCTTTCTTTTTCACCTATAGATACTAGAATGCATTGTGGTGGTAACACAAGCTGAATCTGAATACACTGTATTATTATCTCCCTTCATATGTTCCAAAGCAGCCAGCAGAGCTATGTGTTCTGTTGCCTGTGCTGAATAATGGGAGGGCAGTGTTATTTGCTCTGTTATCAGAAACATACCACTGTGTATTTTACCTTCCACTACTGCTGCACCAGTATGTTGTATTCCTGTTTCTTGGTCAGTTGTGGATGAGTCATCAACAAAGAATATAGTATAATGTACTTTCAGGTATTGGTTCTTCATCTGCCTTTGTACCCTCACCTGGGGTAAATGTAGAGCAATCATGCACTTCATCTCCTTCCTGCACTGGGTGTGCTATGAATGTGGTGGGATTTCCAGTGTTACTTCTCACTATTTTCAATGAAGGTAAAGATAATATTATTTCATAACGTGAAACTTGTTGTGTGGTTAATGTGCCTTTTGCTTTCAGTATTATGGCAAACTCTGCATGGTCCACATACAGAGTAAAAGAAGAGTACATCACAATAGGTGTGCTTTTTTCCACACCAAAAGCAGCGGTTGCAAGTGCTTATTTGCACGGAAAGTGTCCTTTCATTATTGGATCTAATAATGCACTATAGTAAGTGATTGGTTTATGGCCCAAAGGATATTTTTGTGTTAGTACTGCTGTCATTGTTGTACCATTACTATGGCAGAACAGGTAGAATTCCTTTCTATTATCTAGTGTACCAATCGCAGAAGCAATACTTCTATCTTTTTTTAATACTGCTGTCATTTCCTCTCCCAGTGTATTTGTTCTTGTGTTTTTTTTGCTCCTTTCATCCCCTGCAATAATGGTGCTATCAGTGAGCTGCAGTCAAACACCCACTGTCTGACATATTTACATAGGCCTAAGTATTTCTTTCTGTGTTTTACGCTTTTTCCTGATACAATCTGCTCTTTCTGGTATAACTCTTCGTCCTGAGGCAGATATTATCTGGGGCAAATAATGCACTTCACGAACTGCATATTGTACTTTATCTTTTTCAACTCTGAACCCTCTTTGGGATAAGACTGTTATCAAAGTGGTGATATAATTTCTGCACTCCTCTTCTGACCTGCTATCTTTTAGGATCCACATATTGCAGCAGCACACTGTCATACTGTAAGTTTGAAAAGTCTTATTGATTATCTTTCAAATATACTATGGAACTCAAAGTACCCCTGCGGCAGATGAGTATACAAATACTGTGTTCCTCTAAAGGTAAATGTTGGTAGGTATTCACTTTCGGGGTGCAGGGGGACACTATAGAAAGCATTTTTCAAAACAATCACTGAAAAATTTGTCGCATCAGCTGGGATGTTTCCAATGTTATTGGCTGATTCTGGACTACTTGGAACTCGGGTAGCACTATATTATTGAGTGGGTGAAAATTCTGAACCATCCTATAAGTATCCCCCTTTTATTTCTTTACAGGGTATATAGAAGTATTACAGGGTGAAACTCCTGGATATAGTACTCCCTTCTGCACCAACGCTGTAATACTAGGTGCTATCCTCTCCTCTGCTTCTTTTGACAAAGGATACTGCTTAACCCTAGGTAAAAGTGCTCCTGCCTTTATGGAAATTTTTACTGGTGTTGCTGTCTGAATCAAACCTACATCATATGGTCCTGTTGTCCACAACTTTGGTGGTACTTTTGCTAAATCTTGGTCTTTCATAAAGTTGAGACTTGGCTTGGGTATGGATGTTCCTCTCTCTAATTCTACCTGAATCATAACTGTATTTTCAAACATCACTGTGAAAGTTGTTGGCTTGCTGTCTCCAAACAGTTGTTCATCGAATGGGTCTTGTAATCTTAGCCCAAGGTTCATGAATATAGCACATGCCCATGTTGTTTGGTGCTTGTCAGTGGCCAATCGTACACCATGTATGGGAGTTATTTCAATTTGATCTATGGCTAGCAAGAGGAGTGTGTCCTGCACATGGTGTGATTGGAGTGTTTCTTAGCATCTGAACATGAATTCTTTTGGCATCTCTACTAATCTTCCCTTCATTTGGGGTGTGTTTGGTTTTTGTGGCATATAATGCCCTTTGAAACCTTTTTTCATCAGTGGGCCTGGCTATGTACTATTTATTGATCTCTGCTCTCATAAATAATATGATTGCTCTTTTTTATGAAACCCCAGGAGTTGTGCAGACAATTGTGACATCTATGCCAAAATGTATTGTCATATTTAGTTTGGACATCAAATCCCTTCCTAAAAGATTAGCTGGAGATGATGGTGAGTATAACAGATTGCCATCTACTAAAGCTCTGCCTATTTCCAGCTCAACTGTTTCTGTAAATGGAACCCTATTTACTACCCCAGAGAATTCTTGTGTGTCCATAGCTATTTTTGATAATGAGATTTTCCCTCTTTGATGCATGATTTTGTTGCCCCTGTATCTACTGGGAAGGTATATGGAATTTGTTTATGGCAACTGTCACAGTGGATTCCTCATCCGATCTCTGCATCACAGATAATACTGGACACATTTAAATGCTCTGTTGTAGGTATTGTTGTTGCTAACCAGTGTTCCCCATATTCCCATAGAATGGATTTGTTCCTGCCATCACTAACATTCCTCCTTGTCTTTGCTGTCATAAGGGGTTGTTTTCCTGCTACTGGATTTGTGAATTCTGATTCTGATAACCTAGGTAGCTATTTTGCTGGGATGGACTTAGAATGTGTTATCCTTGTATCAAGTTATTTTGTCATATTCATTTTGAAACTTGATTTTCTTCAGGGGTGGCTTTTCTCAGACAGTTCTTCCCCCATGATATACTGCATCCTTGTTCAGACTCTTACATTGCCTAAAGTTTGAAAAGCATAAATATGCAATTTGACCCCACAAATAGGTTCTTGCAGAAAAAAGGACAACTCCCAATGGAATAGAAAAAATGGAAAAGATAATTCCTCACATATCTAACAGCAATAGATGCCTCTTGAAAGGAGGAAATGCATACCAACACATTTACTAGAGTCTGAAGGACAAGATGTATTCAAATCATTCCCCAAAATTGAAACATGTTGGGACCAAGAATACTTAAATGAGTTTGAGGAAGCCTTAGCAAGATGGGAAACACGTGTTAAACCCACAATAAGCAAAGCTGAGGAAAGTGTTGATGACTACTTACAAGTTTGTCATGATCGTGCAAATTTGGACCCACCACAGATGAAATTATCAGAAACCAATTCATGGTCAACTATAATTGCAGACAAGTTGAAGAACACTTCATGTTGAAGAACACCTTTGGGTCTACGGAGATCCTACATTAGAAGAAGTGAAAAAACAGCTAATGCATGTCTTGAATCAAACAGGTAAATGAAGATAGACATAAAAACAAATTGAGAAGATTTGTTTTGATATTGGAAGATCTTTCAAAGAAAAGTTGAGCATTCAAAGGAAGGATGAAGTTAAATATGCATGTTATAGGTATGGAACTGAGATACACATGAACTACTATCAAGGATGCCCTGCTTAAAAAGAGAATGCTCCATATGTGAACATCAACAACATTTTGCTAGACTGTGCTAAGAAAAAAATAAGAATGGAAAACTAAAAGTGGCTCAAGCTACTATGGAAGAAGAGAGCAAATCATCTACAACTTAGGAAAGTGATACCGAAGATAAAATGATGGTATTGATGATACAATAAGAGAAAATGTGGGGGAGAATGTGCCCTAACGGCTTGGACGGTCGACCTCAAACCTGGGCAACCGGGTTAACGTCTCGGCAGGGACGCTCAACATTTTGTGATTCTAGGCAAATCACTTAATCTCCCCGTGCCTAACAAAAATGAATGTGTCTGTCTGTCCTGTAACTGGTGCTCATGTAAAGTGCTCTGATACCTTCGGGTCTAGTTCAAGCTATACAAAACTCCCCAAAAAAGAAGTTGATAACACTCAATCAAGTTTTATTAACCACCAAGGTGTATCTTTAATGTTCTAGGATTCCGTGTCTCCATTTACTTTTATATGCAAAGACATTTGTGGAAAATAATTAAAATATATCTGCTTTGAAAGTGCCAGATGTCGGAGGACTAACGTTTGATGGCAATAGAATCCACCCTAATTGGTCCTTCATGTCTACAGTGATGTTTAAAACCAGATTAGCTAGAATTAAAGTGTTTGTGGCAAACAAAGGAGTATGTATATCTGGTAGGAGTGTCCAGAGATTGTTCAAGATTAAGCGTTATCTTATACCACTGGCTCTGCATTACTAGTCTCAAAATTCTATTTCAGTGATCAGATAAAAGAAAACTTTCCTGAAGTATCGAATAAAAAATGGAAAAATTAATGAGTTTCACTCACCCCATTAAGGTAAAGAAAAACGCATTACCTCTAAAACATAAACTACAGCCTTTATTCCCCCTTTTGAGGTATACCAATACAGGAGAATGCCATTTGGACTTGCATTGGTGTCCTTGGTATTTCAACGTATTTTTGCACAACATTTTTAAAGATATGGAAGCCCATGTTGGATACTTCCAAGATGATGTGTTAATATTTTCCAGACACATAAGGGATGCTTAGTCATTTTGGAAGACATTTGCACAAGATTCAGGAGATAAGGCTTCGTACTTTGCCCCAACTAATTTAATTGGTTCAAAAATTAAGTTGATTATATGGGGCATTAGGAGTCTCTTGTTGATGCCATAAGGAAGGCCCTGCTCCAGGTGAGAAAGAGTTAAGATCCTTCTGTGTACTTTGCCAATATTGCAAACAAATTGTTAGAAACTTTGCAAAATTTATGGAACATCTCAGGAAAGGCACGAAGTATGTAGGGCTAAAGAACGGAACAAGGCTTTTGAAAATATGAAAAAATAAATAGTCAATGACCCTACACTTCAATCATATGTCATTGACCAACATTGTGTAATCTCAGCAGATGCAGGTGCCTATGGGCAAGGAGATGTTCTTGATCAATAGAATGGCAGAAACAGATGGGCAATGGGTCATGCCTGCAAGACCTTGAATGAAACTGAAAGACAGTATTCGGTTTTTGAACATGAGCTGCTTGCTTGTGTTTGGGTAGGGAAGAATTTTCTACATTTTATATGGGGAGTAGAATCACTTTGTGCACTGCCCATAAACCAAAAACACAGATTTTGTCACCAGGCGAGAAACGTGTAACAGCTTGGATGGCTAGGTTATGTTTTAAGTTCTAAGAGGACTGACTTCCTGCCCATACTTCTATATGATAAACCTGAAAAGGTAGAAAGTGAGGATGAGAAACTTCATGTGGTTGCACACATTTTTGATGTATGTGTCATAAACTAGGAACTTGTGAATGAAGATAAATGGATGAGTGAACAAGACAAGGACAAAGTACTCGCTCAGGTAAATACACTTGTGAAGGAAGTTTGGCTGGCTCCAAGATTTAGGTTGGTAAATTATTTGAGTGTTCATGAGTATTAGGTTTACTATGTTGATGTGTTCCCCTGAAGGAATGAGGGATATTATTCTTAAGGAGTGCCACAAGGGTCACGTGGTAATGTCATTCTTGAATAATTTTATATGAAATTAACATTGAGGCAAAAAGATTTTTGGGGGAAATGGGTGACATGTTCTTATGCTGATAAGTTCTGTAAAACTAATTTTACACCCATGCATAATTTACTTTGGCCCAATTTCCATGGCTGAAAGTGGGGCTAGATATTTCTGGACCTCTACAAAAAATCAATATACCACATGAGGTATGCTGTGCTTATTGATTACCATTCTAAGTGTCCCGAAATAATGTTCACTTATAATATTTCCGCTGCCACTGTTCCTGAATTTCTTAAGTAAGTTTTCAGCAGAAATGGGTACCCTGAGTAAATTGTCACATACGATGAGGGTCAATTCACCTCTGTGGAGACACGTGGTAATGTCATACTTGAATAATTTTATAAGAAAATATTTTTGCTGGTCTAGCAAGTACATTGAGGCAGAAAGTAGAAAGGATACACTGAGCAGATTGTCACAGACGTAATGATCTGTATGACCCCCAATGTAATGGTCTGGTAAAGCACTTCAATAGATTTCTCAAAAACAGTGTATGCTGAGCCCTAGTTGAGGGCACTCCATTTGCTGCTGCCATCAGAAATAGAATACTGGCATGCAGACATTTCTCCCCAACTATGTCACTGTGAAGTACCCTTTCAGGTTATTAAGAAGACGAGGACCTGTATTATCTGTTTGTCCATGGTGGCTTGAATCTAGATTTCCTCCTCACTCTGAAGAGAATTTCTGTTAAAGAGTAAAAACGTCCAACATTACCAGAAGAGATCCAGTGAATATTATAAT
The DNA here is from genome assembly GCF_964263255.1 of Lissotriton vulgaris. Taxonomy (NCBI): domain Eukaryota; kingdom Metazoa; phylum Chordata; class Amphibia; order Caudata; family Salamandridae; genus Lissotriton; species Lissotriton vulgaris. Next base: position 50,731,951 of record NC_141690.1, read on the forward strand.
AGAATCCATAAAACAAAGGTCCCTGAATTATGTGTAGGAGATATTGTCTGTGTACGCATTCCCAGAATAGTGGAAAAAGGTAGTTCCAAATTTTATAAACTCATGAGGATGGCAAAGATCAATAAGGGTAGCAAAATTGCTCAAGATGGCAAATGTTAGAGTTCAAGAGACTGTCCAAATATAAGGGCAATTTCACCTCATTCAGTAATAGGTTGCCTGACAGAGAAACCTCCATTTGGAAATCTGACTGTCATACTGAGAAATATCGTCCAGTTCCCTTTCCACAAAAATGGGAGGTCAATGACTCCCAACAATGAAATCTTTGATGAGTATGATATGGACAGTGGCAGTTTTTCATAGATAGACAATGCATGGTTTGGGAGAAACTGTAGTGCAGAGTGTGTGAAGTTTTCATTTCGTGTACGGTTACCTTCATGGAAATTTACCCAGAACTATTCATTTTTTCATTGCTGAGTGATGTGTAGTGTTGTGTCTTTAGTAAATGTAATATTATTGCTCCTCCTTTCATTGCAATATGGTAAACAATTGTGCTCCTTGTTTTTTCCCCTTTTCCCTTCCCCTTTCCAACTTTCCAGTCAAATCTCCATTTTTCTTTAAAAATCTATTTTTGATTAGGGTTACCAATAAAACAAATCAACAATAGTGTCACTCTTGGTGTATTACATGGTATCCATGACAATTATTGTAACTGACAGTGAGAGAGTATGCTTTCAAACCTCTTTAAACGGATTAAAAAATAACAATGGGTTTGGCTTTCAGGACATTGCAGTAGATAAAGTTGGGGGAGTGGCATGAGATGAGTACAGCAAAGGAGGCCCAGAAACAAAGAGGGAACGTAAGGAAAGCTACAACTTGGAGTTAAGCATATGAAGTAAGGGTGGGGAAAATTGGTTGTAGCAGGTGTAGGGGAGCCATGTTGTAGATCAATGGTACAGTCTCAGATGTTGTGAGGGGCTGTTTTAGAATGTTGGTGTTTTTGATGCAATGCTGATCTCTGTGAGGAATTTATTTTTCTCATTTCTTCTGAAAATGTGATTCATTATGACTACACCATCCTACAAAAGGAATTGCCAAAGGAACAGTGTAGACTTTTAAATTCTTCAGATAACCTTCTAATATATTATTAATCCATTCTTACCAATATAAGACTGCCAGCTTGACTCTATAAGGACCACTGATTCACAAGAGACTTTCCATCTAAGAGCTGTGCTTATTGAGACTGAGGCAGACAGGAATTAGTTCATCTGAAACAGATGCATCCTTTGTATGGAGTTGTAACTGACATGTGGGCTAGTCTGTGGAGCTTTCTTCTCTCATCAATATGCCAGGTTACCTACTTTGTGAGGTTAAATGAAAAGACAGGATTGAAGTCTGCTGGAAAGTTCTGGAAAGGAAGGCAGTGGGCTGATATTCAAGAAAGAAGGCACCAGTAAGGCACAGAGCACCTTTACTAAGAGGAAGTTGAATTAAAGATCCACATCCACTACAGTTGGACACAAGTATATAAGACCAAATTTGTGTCATCTCCTCTCTAAAGTATCTTTAGAAATCACTAACAAACAAAGTTAATGTTCGGAAGTTCAGGAAACAGTTATGTTTAAATTTAATGTGAAACAAAATAACCACTCCTTCACTTCATTGTTTGTGACAAGAGCTAGGAAGTCAATTGGCAATATTGTCATGAGCTTTCTCACGCCCTATTTTGAATTATTTGTGCAGAAAACAGGACCTGTTTGCCGTGGCCTTCATTTTTTGCCCCAATTTTTTACTATTTTATGCTAATTTTCTGATTGTGCCCTGGGTGCTGCTAACAGGACCCAGGGCCTGTGCTCTGATTAAAAGTACATGGTAATTAGGTAATATTAAAATTGGTACTGACAACCTACCTGTAAGCCCTTAGTATATGGAAGGACACATAGGTCGAGAGTCCCAGTAGACTTACTATACTTAAGTGTGCACCACTGTGGTGCCTGGTGTTATTTTAAAAGCCAGCCCTGTCTTGCGGGCTGTTTTTAAAGCAGAATGAAATGCAAATTCTACTTTGAAATTAAAGATGCTGCCAAAGAAGTCAATTAACCTATTTATTTGTATAAGTCACCCCTACAGTGTCCCCTATGTGCTCCAGGGGTAGGGTGCCTTCTAACTCTAATCAGAAACATTATAAATTATTTTGTATTTGCCCTGGTGAGGGCAACATTGTTTTTCAGTAATTGTAATGCATTGGCTCCATAGGCTAACATATAAATACTTTAATATAACTATTGATAGAAAAGAGCTAAAAATATAATTCAAGGACTTAAAATAATAGCTATGATAAGTCCAACAACTTTCCATTGTTAGATTTGTTATAACTATTACAGAAAATAAGTTATAGCTCTTTTTTTCAGTAAGCCAAATTCCAGCCTTCCTGCAGCCCTTTTCTGATTGGCCAGACTCTGCCAGACTGAGTCAAGTTGTCTTATTAAGGTGTGAAGTGGCCTGCTAGAGAGACAAAGAATTTTCTGTGTGAGAAGAACTGAAACTGTAGAAAATGAAGGCAGTATGAGGGAGGAGTAGCCAAACTAGTCTTCAAAGAGGGAATGACACATTTGGACAGCATAGGCACAACCTTACATCCAACAACCCCTGCCATACAGGTGCCCAGTAATTAGATCAGTGAAGGGACTGGACGGGGAGTGTTGGAGAATCTCAGACACTCCAGTATGTTGACTTAGCCACACCTAACCCTTCAGGACAGACTTTATCCATTTTGGATTTTAGAAGACGAGTGCTTTCTGGGAAAAAAGTATGCCTCACTTTGGAGGAAGTGGTCATACCTGAGTATGGCACTCTGCATCCTATTGGCCAGTGGTGCCCCCCTGCTTGACGCCCAGGAACATTAAATAAATATGGACCGATGCCAAGCAACTCAGATCTGCTGCCTGAAAGAACAAGGAGAGAAGGACTGCTAGAACCATGATCTGTACTCGGAGTATTGCACTGTGAAAGACTGCACCTGCTGCACAATCATGTAATACAGCCCCGAAGAGTCTGTGAAAGCTACCGGTAAACAGAGCCCACCTGCATCCTCTCCACCAAGAAGTCCCAATTCTGGTGAAAGTCCAGTGGACTATTTAGGATTTGCCCATGTGGGAACAATAGTCCCCACATCCCAAGGGCCACCTCAGAATTTCTAAAGCCTTTGATTGTTGTTTTGTACACTTTGAACCCACAAGAGGAACTGCCAGGAAAAAGTTCCAGATGTTTGAGGAAGTTTAGAGCAACTTTTGTAAAAAGCTCCATAAACTGACCAGGTGCATGTGGGAGTGGGAGTCCCAGATCTCAAGAGTCAAGCCAGATCATCTGAACCCTTAGCTGCTGCTGTGGACCACTTTCCTGCATCAAGAAACACTTCTGGAAGTAAGTGTAAAAGTGGTGGCCTGAGCTCTGGGATTTGTCCCAATCCAGTGCGACCTTTTTTAGCCCTTTAAGTGTTAGCTTTAAATGCATATCTATGGTTCCCTACTTTGGATTGTTGTCAGTTTGGTGTCATTATAATCATATGAATAATACCTAGATTTATAATTTTGTTTTAAATTTGTATTGTGTCAATCATATATAATGTATTGGTGTTATTAAGTGCGTTACACACCTGTCTCCTAAGTTAACCCCGCCTGCTCGATGCCAGCTACCAAGGATTGAGCAAGGGAATAATTTATTGAGACCTTGACTGGACCATTTATTGTGATTATGTTCATGTTGCTAGTGGTAGGTACCTACTTACCCCTACTAACAAACCACTTACTAACATGTTGCCACATTCTCATGGGTACTAATAATCCTAATATTTCTTGCTGGGGACATAACTAGGACTGGATTTAAATATTAATTTCGATTTTCTGAGCAACTCAGCGGAAGGTACTTGTGAAAGTATTGACAAATGTAGTTCTGACCAACAGTTTGTGAAATGGAAGAGAGCGCTCATTGCAGGCCTTGTTTTTAAGTTATGTGCAATGATTAGAAAATTATTATTTCACTGCTTATTTTTTCTAACTAGCATGCACATGAAAATATACATGGTTTGCAGTTAAGTGTACACAACTCTAAAACTAACTATCTTGGGCATTTCCTTTATGGCTTAGGGTAAGAAGCTAACTGCAGTTATTTAAAATGTTTCTTTTTATGTGATGTTAAAATGCCTATGATGCATCTTTTTCTCATCTCAGTCAAAAGATGGATGTGAAATGAACGAAAATAATAACCTCATAAATCAACTTGATCTTAAGCATGCGATGTTAATAGCGAATGGAGTCTGCCATGACCAGCATGATCTGTCAAACAGATAGTGTTGTGTCATTAGTGGGCAAGGAAGAAGAAACACGACTCATGCATCTTTTCCTAAATCCTACAGATTTCCGTCTGACAAGGGCATACGCCTGAATGTAACTCTTTCACTAAAGGCAACTAAGGCACTCGTCTTTGCATGCCAATAGAGCTAACTTGCTTTCTCCTTGTTTTAAAGCATACAGATTTCTCCATAACCCCTCAATGTACGTGTATGAGTGTGTTTTAAATGAACATTTGAAAACTCTAATGCATCTTTAACCCTACTTTCACATACTTAAATGTCATGTTTTTCAAGGAAATGTGTTTTCTCTTTTTAATGGAACAACACAATTCAAAAGTTTAAAAAAATGTACAAACATAAATATAAACTGGAAAATGGTTGCCTCAAGTTAATATATTAAAATAGTATCACGGCCACACATTTTTTTTTACCTATGTCTGTGACTTATTATTTTTCCTAATGAAACACATTTTATTTCAGAACTAGAAGCAGTCAAAAGCAGATGTCACATTCATGATTGTCACCTTTTACCTCTTCTGAGTGCAGCACTGGAAGTCGTAAGTGGCCTCTCTACAGTAACATTAATGAGTCAGGTGCTAAGAGAAATAGGCTATATAAAAGAGGTCTGGCTCTGCTAAGATTTATAATTCTTGCCTAGGTATTGTGAAAAGAGGATTCAAAATGTTTTATGCATTAACTAATCCTCTCCTAAATATTTTTACAACAAATTAGAGACACATCTGACAGTAGATTGCCTCTTAATATTATGGTCCACCAATTGCTTATATTTTCCTTAATTATAAATCTATCACTTGGTAGAGCATCATCTTGGTTAAAATTGCATTCCAGAATGAGTAGGACCCACACATTGAAAAAACATAATGCTACTCCGTCAAGCTTTAAGATAAGAAAAACCCACGTTGCCTCTGAATCCGAGACATTACCTCTAATATCAACATTTATTAGAAAGGATCATCACACGCTGTTAGTAATGGCAGTTGCACAGTGATATGTATAACAAACTAAAGTTCTATTTAGTTTGTTAATTAAACAATAAACAACGCGTGTTTCTTTCAGTAGCACTGTTCTGCATTTCCGTCTACCTAAATTAGAAACAGGCCTCTGTGTCTTTATTGGTTTACATAATCGTTCAGCCACGGCCCGTGGAGGGAGTTGCGGTGGGGCAGAGAGGCGGGGGGGAGGGCCAGGGTGGGGGGTGCTAAAACCGGCATACATATTCCAGTTTTTAGTACACCTCACCCTGCCCCTCCCCCGCCTCTCTGCCCCACCGCAACTCCCTCCACTGGCCGCAGCTGTAAACGTTTGACCTTGAATGAGGTTATACTTGAATTATGCATTTGATATCACAAAATATCATCCTACTACTGTTTAAAAACTAAAGTTTAGAAACTAAGGGCCCAATGTAGGTGGCCAAATACCGATCGGTAACGGCCGAAAATACCGATTTTCGGCCCTTACCGAGCGGTATCGAGCCATCGGGATGTAGGAGCCAGAAATCCGGCCGAATCGGTATATTTACCGATTCGGTATAGATACCGAATCGGTAAAAAACCGATTCAGAAATACACCGAATCGGTAAATTAATGAATCGCTAACATACCGAATCGGTAAATACACCGAATCGGACCATTTACCGATTCGATAGAGTCACTGATTCGGTAAATATTCTGATTCGGACCATCTACCGAATCGGTAGAGTTACTGAATCGGACAGGCTAAAACTCAAACAGAGATGTAGGGAAGCACAGAAATACCGATTTTGGCTCAAAATCGGTATTTCAAAATCGGTATTTACCATGGATTAAATCAGGGGGTAACCAACTGCAACCTATAAAATGAGACCCAAAATGCAATGCAACTTGCAGGATGGCGGCATTTTATGTCATTGCAAGGCGGCTACGGCTACAGCAGGAAGGAGAGATGGAATGGCAAAGAGAGGAGCAGGTCTACAGACAGAGGATCACCCTGTTCATGCTCACAGAGGCAGAGATCCTACAGAGGTACAGGCTGGACTCGGACACCATTCTGGAGCTCATCAGGGACCTAAAACCACTATTGGACCACCCCACCCCAAGGGCACACGCCATCCCAACGCACGTGCAGGTGCTATGCAGCCTACACCTGCTTGCGTCTGGCAGCTATCAAAGTGCAGTTGCTGCGGTAGGAGGGGTGACCCAGAGCAGCCTGTCAAGGTTTTTCCACAAATTCCTTGACGCCATGATACAGAGGATGGACCAATACATTTCTTTCCCTGCAACCCATGCGGAACTGGTACAAACAAAAGCAGACTTTTACCAGATGGCACGATTTCCCCACATCATTGGCTGCATTGATGGCACGCACATTCCGATTTGCCCCCCTGCTGACACAGAATACATATACCGCAATAGGAAGTCTACGCACACCATCAATGTGCAGGTGATTTGCAATGCTAAGTGCGCCATCACAGACCTGGTTGCAAAATTCCCAGGGAGTACCCACGACTCCTACATTTTCCAAAACTGCGGCATCTATGCACGGCTGACGGCAGGGGAATTTGGTGAAGGATACCTCCTAGGTGAGACACATCATCAAATCCCCATTACAAAAATAGCACTGTGAAGTACATGTATGCATGTGAGTGATGTATTCCCTTTTCCTTCTAGGCGACAGCGCATATGCCCTCCGCTCATTCATACTCACCCCCTACCTCAACCCCACTACACCCAGCCAAAGGAGGTATAACCGGGCCCACAAAAGCACAAGGAATGTAGTAGAACAGACTTTTGGTATCTGGAAAAGCAGGTTCAGATGCTTGCACAAGAGTGGAGGTGCAAGGCAGTATACCCCCATCACCTGCTGTAAGATAATAGCTGTCTGTGCAATGTTGAACAACCTTGCGGTGAAGAAGGGCACTGAGGTGGAGTTGTCAGACTACGAGGACCATGACGACAACATTGCTGTGCCACAAACACAACCTGCTGGGGTGTCTACACCAAGTGATGGCAGATACAGACGTGAGGAGATAACAGAAAACTATTTCTGAGTGAGTACAGATGCACAGACAGGTTATGGATGTGAATTTTTTTTTTAATAATGTTGGCACAACGTTACAGCACTGATGTGCAACAAATGAAATAATGAAATGAAAGGTGGGGACTGGAAATGGGCCGGGTTGCCTCACCCACACTGGCAGAGTCGTTTCCTGCTGCGCTTTGCAGAACCACTGGGCTGCTGCTCCCCCCCTTCTGCATGGCCGGCTGCCTCTGCGGAGCGCCTGGTGCTCCGGCGCGGCTCTGACACAGCGCTGGCCGGGCTGCTGCGGCTGCTGCTGTCCCCAGCCTCGGCCACGTCCAGGGCAGGATTCACCACTGTGTTGGAAATGATGAGGGCCTCCATGGCACTGGTGATCCGGGCCATGCCCCTGGTCACCTCCCCAGTGTTTTGAGTGAGGCACTCTTCCATATTTGCCCCTCGGCGGCATAGCAGGGACGTCGCGGCGGCAAGCCGGTTAATTGCCCGGTTTTGTACACGGGCATCCCTGCGCCTTGTGTGCTCATTATGTTCCATCTTGGCACACAGCTGTAATGGCAGCTGTCATGCAACCCCGTCCTGTGGCAATATCCCTGTTTGTTTGTGCCACCTCCTTGTTACTTGCCACAAACTCACCAAATCCCTTTGCCATTTCCACCATCGGCAGGTTGTGTTCACGCAATTGGCGGTGGCAAGCCAGGATGGATTTGGCCTGCATCCGCAGGATTCGCACCATGCTCCCCTCAAGCCCTTGGAAGAAGGTGCCCTCTCGTGATGGACATGCACTGCTGGGAGTGCGTGAGCGGCGGCGATTGGTGCTGGCCTGCTGGGTGGACTGTTGTGCCACAGGTGTCGCAGGTGTGGGTGCTGGTGCCTGACCCGCAGCTCCCTCCATGATGGTAATTGGGGCCACAATACTCCTCCTGGCTGGAGATGTGGCAGGTGCTGGCTGGGACCGTGTGGGTGAGTTCTCTGGTGAGAACTGCAATGGGGGGGATTGTGACAGTTGGGGGGAGTGGGGAAATAAGAGGGCATGTACAGGGTCGTCCTCATTGACCATGGCACTGCTGTCCTCCTCCTCCTGCGAGGCATCCATGGTGCTTGGCCCTGCCACCAAACTCTCCCCTGTCGCTGGAGCTGTTGCTGGTGCAGCTGATGCTCCACTGCCTGATGTTGCCCCTAGGTATAAAGAAGCATGTGTGAACTGAGTGCAAATGTCTTACAGTCACTACAATAAAAGCATTGCACATGTCACTTTCATTACTCTGATTATTTTTTAAAGTGCATTGCATTTTAATGTGCACTGACATTTGTTCCTACATTAGCTGACTACATTTCCCATGATGCATTGCTCATGTATGGTGCTAGCAGTACTGGACTGGGGTTTGGCTGTACATTGAGGCTAAAGGGGAGGTGTCTGGTTGGGTGTTTCATGCTGCGCATGCTTCTTACCTTTTGCTGTAGCTCTGGCTGAGCTGTCCATGTCCCCTACTCCCACCACACTCTCCGTCTCGATCGTTGTGGCCACCAGTTCCTCCAGGTCAGTCAGGGGGGCCGCGGGGTTCCTGCCTCCACCGGTCAGACCTGCCTGATTGTGGAGCTCTGACAGTTTCCTCTTGGTGAGGCTCCGGATATCATAAAACCTCTTCTTGAGGTCCTCCATGCTCCTGGGGGTCACACCAACAGCATTGACCCTCTCACTGATGGCACTCCACAGTTTCCTCTTGGTAGACTCAGGGACTGTGAGGGACAGCCTCCCAAAGAGCTGCCTGTGGACCCTCACCACCTCCTCCACCAGTACTTGCAGCTCCATGCTGCTGAACTTCACCTTGCGCTTTCTCTCAGCCTTCTGGCTCTCTGAGCTGCTTGCCATTTCCACTGTGTTCCAAACTCAGCTACCACTCTCTCTACTGCTCACTCTCACTGCTCAGCTCTGGCTGCCTCTCCAGAAAGTTCTAATGAGTTGCACCTGCCTGGGTAGCCACTCCCTGCTAGGGTGGGGGAGGGTGGTTCCACCTCATTGGCTGTTTTCATTGGTTTCACTTTTACTTGCTTGCCGATTCGGTATTTACCGATTCGGTATTTACCGATTCGATATTTTCCGATTCGGTATTTGCCGATTCGGTAAATACCGATTCGGTATTTCCAATGCATTCCTATGGGCCTTTTGGCCCATAGGGTTGTATTGCCATTACCGATTCAGTATCTAACGATTCAGTAATTACCGATTTGGTAAGTATCGAAACACGATACCGATTTTTACCGAAATCGGTATTTTACTGATTTTTTTTCTCTACTTCTCATTTTCCGATTTCAGAATACCGATTCGGTAAAAATCGGTATTTTAAAATCGGTAAATTACTTTTACCTACATCGGGCCTTTAGTAACACACAATTTGGTGGCCAGCTTACCTCTCCGTCGGTACCCTGTTATGGTACATGAGCTGCAACTGGAGCAATAGCTTTTAAAGGGCTTATTGACATTAGACTATTTTCTTGATAAACGCGCATGGTAACTTATCTCACTATGTCCACCATTACATTGACAATAAGAGAATCGCATTGTAATGTTGCCTGACTTGTTGCATTGTGTTCTTTTGTGTCTCAAATGTACAGAAAAGTTCCGGTAGTACCAAGCAAAAGATTGTATTTCTGGTTTAGTATCACAATATCTATATTATTTCTCTATACTTTTCTCACATATGCAACGGCATTGTTAATCTATATGCTGAAATGTATGACCTTATTATCGATGTAACACCGGACATATTTTTCCTTACAGAGACATGGATTAATGGGCATACCATGACTGAACCAAACTTAGCGCTGCCAGCAGAATATTCCATCTGTATGCTAAACAGGGAAACTAGAGGTGGTGGCATTGTGATGATTCATAAATCTTGCTACTCTTGCCACTTTAGTAAAAAAGAAGTGGAGGGCTGTGAGTGTGCTCGCTTTAGTATCGGTGTTAGCCCTCACCTGACGTTTTCCGTCATCTTGGTGTATAGACCACCTGGTCCGGCCACAGGTTTTTATCAATTCCTTATTGGAACGGGTAGGCTCGCTTGCGGTGGGTACCACTAATTTTAGTATTTTTGGGGATTTGAATCTGCAACTGAGCTCACGCAAGACAGAGTCATTGGTAATCTATTGGCAGATCTTGTTGCTGTTCAACTAATCCAGTTGGTCCCTAGTCCCACACATGTTGGTGGGCATATGCTAGATCTGATTTTTTCTAACATTGATTCCGCTATGGTGACGACTCCCACCCCAGTGGGCTGGTCTGACCATTTTGTGGTAGAAATGTCTTTCTTTACATCAGATCACTCTGACAAAGCTGTTCCTCGATCCATTTTTAATCGCCCATGGCGCAAATTGAGACTTGAGGATTTTCATGCCCTCCTTATTACCGACCCTCTTAGTCTTTTTAACAATGTTGAAGTAGGCTATGATACGTTTTATGACTGGATTACTCGGGCATTGGACTCTCTGATTCCGGCACGTTTGTGCAAGAGTCGTACCCATGAGTCCAGTCCATGGTAAAATGATTTGTTGTCCATGCTAAGGAAGGCATGTAAAATAACAGAACGTGCTTGGAGGAAAGAGTATGATCCTGGATTTAAAAAACAATATCTGGTCGAGCTAAAACTATATCACAGAGCTGTCTGTAAAGCCCAGGCAGCTTATTATACTAATGAGATTAATCTCAGCGCTAACCCTGCCAAAAGTATTTTTAAGATTTTAAAAGACCTTGGAGTTAGAAAGAACTTGGAGCCTGTAATTGCCTTAGAATCACAGTGTGAAGCAGTGTCCTCCTTTTTCGTTGAAAAGGTGCAGGCTATATATAAGTCCTTTCCACCTGGGACTTCTTCCTCTGGTTTGATTCCTTTATGGTTAGGCCCGAGCTCTAGCTCTAGTCTTATGGTTATTCCTGAGATTTCTCATGAAGAGCCTCGTAGGCTAAGCATGAAAATTAAATATGGTTCTCCAGCTGACCCTGTAAAGCCCGCTCTTTTTAAAGAGTCTCTTTCATTGATTCTCTGTCAGATTATCAACCTGTCCTTTTCCTCTGCGGTGGTGCCTACTCGGTGGAAACAGGCTTGGGTGTCCCCCATCCTTAAGAAGCATACACTGGATGGGGCTAAGCCTGAAAACCTCAGGCCTATATCCCTCCTTCCTTGGGAGGCAAAAATGGCGGAATCCCATGTTAACACCACATTAACCAACTTTCTACATTCCAAAAACATTCTGGATATGTCTCAAAACGGTTTCCGGTCCAGACATAGTACCGAAACTGCCCTCCTGGCCATGACCGAGCATCTGCGTACCATTCTGGATGCTGGTCAGACGGCGGCACTGATCCTATTTGACCTCAGTGCCGCGTTTGACACTGTTTCACATGGCATTTTGATACAACGTCTGGAGGAGGCAGGTATAATGGGTATGGCTTTGGAATGGTTTTGTTCTTTTTTGTCTGGGAGATCCTTTCAGGTTACCGCACACCCTTTCTATCGGAGATTCACTCTATTGAACAAGGGGTACCTCAGGGCTCTGCCCTGAGCCCCGCTTTGTTCAATTTATATGTTCAGCCACTTGCTGCGGTCACCAAGCAATGGGATCTTTCCATTGTCTCATATGGGGATGACACGCAGCTGGTGGTAGCACTGACAGAAGGATCTACTATGCATGCCTCTAAATTTAGAGATGGTCTGACGGCGGTGTCCGAATGTCTGACCTCTAATTACCTACAATTAAATTCCAGCAAAACTGAGGTTCTGATAGTTGGTAAGAATGCTAGTCTTTGGGGTGAACATTGGTGGCCTAGGGCTATGGGTAAGACTCCTGAGACTAAGGTTGAGGTTAAGAACTTAGGGGTGTGGATGGATTCTTCCCTTAGTTTTCGGTCGCATACAAAAAAGGTCTCCAACATATGTTTTGGTTTATTACCGGGGCTCAAACCTCTTCTAAAGTTCTTTGAGCCCACAACACGTCAGTTGATTGTCCAGTCAATGATTTTATCTCGACTGGACTATGCCAGCTCCCTGTTCTTATTCGCCAATCAAGTCGAGATTGCTCGACTTCAACGCACTCAAAATATGGCGGCCAGAGTTTTGTTAGGGCTTCCTCTGTGTTGCTTTATCTCCAAGACTTTCCGGAAACTTCAGTGGCTGCCTAAAACTTTGTGTCTTTCATTTAAGAAACTAAAATTGGCTTCACCCAGCCTGTTTTGTAACATTATGACTCCCTATGTTCCATCTCGTGTGTTGCGCTCCTTTGGGCAGCATTTAGTTACTGTCCCTCGCGTAAAGCGCTCTAGAGCGGGGGGTCACTCTTTCCGCTATTTAGCGGCAAAGTTATGGAATTCTCTGCCGCCTGAGATCCGAGGCATGGTTGCCTGTTGGACTTCAGGAGAGCAATTAAAACTTATCTTTTTCCACTGCAATAGTTCTATTATCGGCTCGTATCTGAGTCCCCTGTTTTTTTTGTTTCTCGGGATTGGTATGGGTAAGTGAAAGCGTCGGGACGCCCCTTCGCTGGGGCAGCTGAGCGTTATAGAAGCACATATAAAATAACATATGGTCCTGATGAATAGCCTGGACACTTTTAAAAATCAAATAGGCTGAAACATATCGACCGACCTTGCCATCTTAGCAGTTTAATACACATTGCTTTGCGCTGCTCTTTAATTATGCCAATTTGGACAATCCAATAAAAAGTTTTTTGTACCAATTAGATTATTTAATGTCACCTTTATCTTTTCACACACATTCCTGCGCTGCACCCTCACTACACCTAGCACTCACATATGGGATCTTAGCATCCTCAAACATCATAGGTCATTTAAGAAAATATCCCAGAGCTCCTACCTCACAGTGAGGGAGTTGTAGCCCTCAGTGTGATTAGGCTTTCCTCTGGGAGGAGAAGCCCATATGTTGAAACATGCTACCTATGGTGGGTGAGGGCATTCGTCCTGAAAAGGATTGCTCCCCAGAGGGGCTTTATTGAGAAACACATTATCACCACAATCCATGAGAGACCAGAGAAGTATTGTGATTTGATAAGGATTTAAAGAATGCCAGAACTTGCGAGGGACTGCTTTATCAGCTATTGAAGCCTCAATTCAGTGGACAATGCAGATCGTGGTAGCTAGAAATCTTGTTTATATGACCTTATGACGATTTTGTACAAGAGGCTGCCCTCTGCACCTATCTTTATTTCTGATCCTTATGAGAGTTCAGGTATTAATTTTGCCTTCATCACTGAAACCAATGGCAGGAGATTGTTCCCCAGATGGATTTTGCTAACATTGCAAATACACAGTTGAGGGCTTGCACTTTGGGAAGCAAACAAAGCCCATGAGTTCGTCTTGACACTGAAGTATGCAAATGAAAGGGTCGTATCAATTGTAGCTCCGCTAAGATGCTATTTGTACGGGTTGAAGAAGCGGCGATTAAGCAAGATTACTTTCTTCTTCTTACAGTTTATTTCCATCTCATTCGTTCTCAGGGTCAGTCCAGCTATCTCTACAAACCCATTCTGGTGTTACTAAGCAGAAGCAAGCCATCTGTGTATAGGAAGTTTGGCCGCCAAGGGTCAGGGCATAGATACCTGTCCATCTATTGCCTTGGAAAGATCTGCAATATAAAGGTTAATAAAAGGAGTGCTAAAACACAATCTTGTTTATTACGGTTGACATTTTGATTTCCCTTGACAGATTGGTGCCATTCCTGTTTTTGATCTTGACCCGAGTGTCCAGAAATACCAGCCTAATAGCTCTCATATATGGGGGAATTCTCCACTGTTGGAGTTTAGTCAATAGCTTGCCATGTGGGACACAGTCTAATGCTGCCTTAAAGTCAATGAAGTGCATATTGACGTAATATATTAACAGAAGCATGGCTATCTGACTCTTCCTACCCATATATAGATCTGTTAATCCACCTGAATTACTGTATTATGAGACAGGACAGATGTGACAAAACAGGAGGAGGCAGTGCTTTTATACATAGATCAGACATTACCATCACAAAAATACAATCTGACCCTTTAAAGTCTTGTGAATATCTGGGCACGTCCTTAAGATTGTCTGATAACCAAAACTGTAAACTCCACGCAATCTACCACCCCCGGATAAAAAGCCCAAGTTCATAGACCAGATGATACAAATCATCACTGCCAACTATTATCTGCAGTCCAATGATATTTTCTTAGGAGACTTCAATCTTCATTGGGAGGATCATACTCACATTCAGATCACCCTTTTCAAAGCCTTCCTGGAAGATCACTTGCTCGTCCAAGGATGTAATCTACCTACCCACGCCAAAGGTTCTACTTTAGATTGGATCGTAGCTAAAGAAAAAGCGATCAATAAAATTGTAATCCCCCCCCTGCAATTGGTCTGATCATCACGCCATCACCTTCGAAATACCCTGCATAAAAACCAAAACGTCCTCAGAACTTATTAAGCCCAAAAAGTGGATTTGTGACACTAGAGGAATCAATATGGATAACGTTGCAGCTCGCTGTGAAATAGAATTGCAACCTCCTAAGAGCATGGTTGACGACAGTGACCTCACAAAGCAGTATAGTAAGACAATGTCAAGATTTTTTGAGAACATAGTCCCTTTAAAACTCAAAAGGATCACTGACAAAGACAAAAACCCATGGTTTAATAGTGCCCTTTATGAAGAAAGACGCTCACTGAGACTTTCAGAGCGTAAATGGTGACAATACCCTTTATCGCCCCACTTAACCCAACTGAGACAGTCCAGGAAAGCCTACAATAAAAGTATTCTAAAGTTAAAAAAAAGTTTTTTTCAGATAAGAACTGGATAATGCAATAAACAGACCAAGGAAACTATTCCATCTACTAAAAGAACAATCCAATAAATCTGCCAAATCGGCACCAGCCACTATAAAAACAATCTTAAATAGTGAAAATGTCTCCTCTTTCTTTACAGACAAAGCAAATTCACTGGAGGGGGAGCTCAAAAAGCCAAAGACATTAAAAGTGATAAGAATATTTTAGCTGAACAACAGTTTCAACTAGCAATAGAAAAACAAAAAAACAATGCTCAATGGTCAGTATTTAAGCCAGTCAGTGAACTAGACATTGCAAAGATCATGTCAACCACTTAATCTAACAATCACTATAACAGACCTTTACCTACAAAGTGTTGGTATTCTATAAACCATCTGCTCATCCTGTCACGGACAAAGGTCATCAATGCTTCGTTGACGCAAGGCCAAATACCGGTCTGCCTAAAAACTGGACAAGTCATTCTACTCTTAAAAAAACAAACAGAGAACCCCTCTGATCCCAACAATTTCAGACCAGTAACAAACATTCCCATGCCAAAGTACTGGAAAAATGTGTGCAACAACAATTGAGCTTTCACATGTCGGAATTCAATCTATTAAATGACATCCAACCAGGATTCAGACCAAACAATAGTGCAGAAACAGCAATTCTGCACATCGTGGATGACGCTTTACTTGCCCTCGACCACAAAGAAACATGTCTCCTAATCCCGCTGGACCTTTCGTCAGCTTTCAACACGGTAAACCATGCTAAAATACTGGATTGCATGAAAACAGAATGGGACTAGAAGGAACAGTCTTAAAATGGTTTAGTTCCGTTCTTGAGAACAGATCGCAAAAATTCATAGTCAACCAAGCATTGTTAAATCCAACCAGAAATACAATTGGAGTTCCGCAACGGTCAACACTATCTCCGGCGTTATTTAATCTATACGTAGAACATCTCATGGATATATTACAAAAAGCGAACATTTCTTTCCACATGTATGCAGATGACACTCAGTTGTACATAAAAGTTACATCAACAGAAGAGATAAGTACCATGAACCAGGCACTAATGAGAACCCTCAAATGGCTAACCATCAACCACCTGAAGCTAAACCCTCAGAAAAACAAATTCCTGCTGATTACGCCCCAGAGAAGCAAATCTAATATAGTAGAATGGACCAACCTAATCACGGCTCTAAAGTGTATTCCGAAGAATGGTTGACTCTACTAAATCTTTGGGAATTATTCTGGACAAAAATCTGAACGTGTTAGCACATATCAACACGATGGCAAAAAATGCACGTTTCCATTTAAGCTACCCTAGAAAACTAAAACCATTCTTAAATAAGACAGATCTCAAAACAGTAAGTCAGGCATTGGTCATATCAAGGATAGAGTATGGGTGCAAAGCTCTGGCTGGGCTCCCCAAGATCTCAACAGCCCCACTGAAAGCTTGCCTTAATGCAGCCACAAGACTAATATCTGGATCCAACAAATTTGATTATATCTCCCCTCATTTGAAAGCACTCAACTGGTTACACTTCGAAGCAAGAATTCAATTCAAGTTGGCATGCATCACTCACAAAGCGATACATTACAAAACACCAGGTTACCTAGCACAGAAACTCACTCTATTAGGAGGGTGCCCGTTTTCCAGGAGCCACGCAGACCTACTACTGAAACAGGCTTCCTTTTGTAAGAAAATAACTTATGACCGAGCGTTCTCCGGGGCAGCTCCCAGAATCTGGAACGCTCTACCCCCTAACATTTGAAGAATCACACACATTGCTGCATTCAAAAAGGAAGCAAAATCTTTCTATTTGAGGAAATATCTCCCTTAATCTTGAACAGTATAGCTATTGTCTATGGACCTGTCATGACTGTACCTCTCGTCATTTCATTAACCCTTTGTGTGTTTATATATATGTGTTTTAAGCTTAATGTTTAGTTCTAGTCCAAACAAGTACAGGAGCAAAAAAAGGTTCAGATATAGGCAAAGATCAGAACGGTAGAACCCTTGATGCTCTTACTAATGATATTAAGAATTTAACCATATTGGTGGAAAGATTAGACCTTTATCTCAGAGTGAATTTGGACCAACTGAGGGATAGATTAACCCTCATAGAAAATCATATCATTAGCATTAACAACAATTAGACAGGTGGCACCAACGTAGGTAACCAAGAACACAGGGAGAGGCTGGGAGGAATAATACGGAGTCAGGTTCCCTAAGTAACGTGGAAAGAGGCCATTTTAAGAGCAAGGAAAAGGAACTCCGAACATCGGGAACCCACATCTTAAAATCAGGTAAAAATGATATAATGACGGTTCCCCACACACAGCTCATGGTGAATAAACTAACAACAAGATCAGTAGCTGATCCAAGGGATGAAAGGTTAGCGAGTTTATCAAAAGTACCAACCTTATTGTCCTGCTCCCCTCATAATTCACATCCCAGACCTCTTAGTTCTTCTGGCGAAATGCGGGAAAATCCCAGCTTAGATTCACTACTCCAACTTCCCCCGGAGGCAACCCCTTATGTATATGGGCAGGGATGCCCGCCACCCCTCCCAACACCAATTCCCCATGGGAGGAGACAGACACAAGTTTGAGTTTTTGGAAGGCGGGGGGGAGTTACCCCCCCGGCCGTATTTATTAAAATATGAAACAAAATTTAAAACTTTAAATTAAAACGTTTCATGAATTATGTACAATTTTACTTCCATTACATTTTGATGAAGACATGTTCTTTGGCTAACCTTAACAGATCTCTAATACAAAGGTTTCCTAGCCGAGTCTAGCATCCTGAAAATGCATAACATTCTAAAATAAAATTGTACATCCTAGCATTAAGGGCCAACGGCAAGGTCTTAACCGGGGTCAGATCCCTACTACCAAATTCCCGCCCTCACGGTGTGAGTGGCGCATGCGCAGAGGACTTTACCCTTGTTGCCAACTGTAACTTCCCTTGTTGTGGGGGCCCCCTTTCACTCGACGCCATCTTAAAGGTCGTCCGAGTTCCCGTGTGAAGTATCCGTAAGAAGGACAGCGTGGACTCCCCCCCTTCCCCACACTCTCTTCCGCCGGAGCAGATATCCGGCCCCCGGGAAATTCGTAGGAGGGGCATATAGCCGTCTCCCCCCCTGGGAGGGGCCTATAGCCGTCTCCCCCTAGGCAACCCATCCGTAGTGGGTGCCGCCTCCCCGTGGAAGGGGCCAATAGCCGCCTCCCCCCGGGCGCTCCCATCCGTACTGGGTGGTGCCCCCCCTAGGGACCTTGAAATCACTGCTCACCGATCATGACCTTACCGCCCGACCAAAATAAATACGACAGTTGTTTTTACCTACTAAGGAAAGAAAATACGCCTAATTTGCCACAGCTTGATAATTCATCAACTTTCGCATTGCTACAAAGGGAAAAAAGTCCTAAAGCACAAGACAATTTTTATTATTTGATACTTTCCTCCATTTTTCTACATAGGAAAAAAGGCCTACAAACATTTATTCAATGAAAGGCATACATCAATGCTGTAAAATGTGACTGTATCTCTTTAATACATTTGCATATCACCAACAATTACTTTATTCAAACAAACATTGCAAAAAGGGGCTGGTGGGTGGGTCCAAATTGCTGCTTGTTCCGTCGAGGGCTCACGAGCAACGAGTGGTGCAGCCTTCCGAGCACTGGAACAAGAGGAAGCTTCATTGGATTCCCGCTCTATTTATCCGTCTGTCGGAGGGCGGGGGCCCTCCTCGGGTACGCCAATCCGTGCGCGGACTTCCGGGCGGGTGTCTAGGACAACCCCTTCTGGGCGGGAAGGGCGTGCTCCGGCTACGCCGCTTTGGGCATACCAGCCGAACCACGCCCCCGCTCCCACAATGGTTTCCCGGGGGGATCGGGGCACCCATCCATACGTTCAGGGGGACCGAGTGGTCTTCCCTTTCCATATGGGCCGGGATGCCCGCCACCCCCTCCCAACACCAATTCCCCATGGGAGGAAGACAGACACAAGTTTGAGTTTTTGGAAGGCGGGTGGGAGTTACCCCCCCGGCCGTATTTATTAAAATATGAAACAAAATTTAAAACTTTAAATTAAAACGTTTCATGAATTATGTACAATTTTACTTCCATTTCATTTTGATGAAGACATGTTATTTGGCTAACCTTAACAGATCTCTAATACAAAGGTTTCCTAGCCGAGTCTAGCATCCTGAAAATGCATAACATTCTAAAATAAAATTGTACATCCTAGCATTAAGGGCCAACGGCAAGGTCTTAACCAGTGTCAGATCCCTACTACCAAATTCCCGCCCTCACGGTGTGAGTGGCGCATGCGCAGAGGACTTTACCCTCGTTGCCAACTGTAACTTCCCTTGTCGTGGGGGCCCCCTTTCACTCGACGCCATCTTAAAGGTCGTCCGAGTTCCCGTGTGAGGTATCCGTAAGAAGGACAGCGTGGACTCCCCCCCTTCCCCACACTCTCTTCCACCGGAGCGGATATCCGGCCCCGGGAAATTCGTAGGAGGGGCATATAGCCGTCTCCCCCCTGGGAGGGGCCTATGGCCGTCTCCCCCTAGGTGACCCATCCGTAGTGGGTGCCCCCTCCCCGTGGGAGGGGCCAATGGCCGCCTCCCCTCGGGCGCTTCCATCCGTACTGGGTGGCGCCCCCCCTAGGGACCTTGAAATCACTGCTCACCGATCATGACCTTACCGCCACAGGCCGGATAGTTGACTGACTATCCGGCCCCCCACACCTCCTAAAGGTCATGCCTCCTCAATCCCACAAGCCATGCTATGAAGTCTCCTATGAGTAAATCATTCCCCGCCCTGGACAGGTGAACTCCATCATTCAAGTAACAGTGATCGCCCTGAATACACTCATGGGGAATGCTTTGTAAATGCGCGGAGCGAAACAATTTCCCAATTTTGTTGTTGACCCTCTTTACCGAGTGGTTCAACGCTGTTACAGAGAAACCCCCCCGCCAGACTCTCCTGGGGATCATGTGGGACCAGGCAATTGTGCACCCCGGGAGCCTCCTGGCCAACCAGCTGACTGCCGACAATATGTGTTCAACTAACACCCGTCTTCCCAGTCTCACCAAGTCATTGCCCCCCAGGTGCACTATGATTACAGATGGCGGTGACCTTTGCCGCCCTAAGATTCCCTCCACAAACGCTTGAAATTGGTCAAAACAGAGGCCTCCCTTCCCATGGAAGGTTACTCTGAACCCGTATTCCCCAAGTGCGTGAGTCGCGTCACCTGCCATGAATACGTCCCCGGCGCGCCTCACGTATGAGTGGCCCACGACCCATACCACTCGATCTCTAGTCGGTGATCCTTGACCGTTGGTCCTCTGGTGTTGGGTCGATCCCCAATTCCGCCCCGCGTAACAGGCTTGCGAAACTGTAATCCAAACAAAAGACAACAAGCGTGAGTGCATTTCATCAGTCTTTTACAACATGTGCAGTCGCACATACCTCTTAAAACAGTTCGAAGACCAACGGCCTAGCTATTTAACTTCTTCCGCACCCAGACCCCGAGCCGTAGCCTCAGTAGCGGCCCCTATTCTGAATGAGTGGGTCCCAAAATCGCACGGGTTCAAGCCCACCGCAGCAATCGTAAGTGCCAGCACCCTTTGAAACTGATATTTCGTCAACGGGGTGCCGTCCTTGTGTCTAAGCAGGCTCCCCCCCATGTCGCCGGCCTCTGTGCCAGGTAGTCCTCTAAATACCTTATGGGACAACCGGGGCTCCCTCGGGCGCGCTGCAAAACGACACTACTCCCCACAGCTTCCTGGTCTGTCTTGGACCTGGCTATCGAGATAAACATAGAATCACCCCGTATTTGGACATGATCCCTGCATAGGCCTCCCTCCACATCCTTCTTGTTTTTTGCCACGAGTTCACTTACCCGCATGGCCCCATGGAATGCCAATGCGAAAGCCGCTCGGAACAGAACTACCTCGGAGGGGGAGGAGCATGTCTCATCAAGTTGTGCTAGTAGCAAAGACAATCTCCCTAAACCGATCGGGTGCCTTGTATCTTGTCTGCGAACCTCCAGGCGCTGCCAACCGCGGAGTGGCTTTCTGACTAGGAAGGAACCCATCGGGTCCCGTATGCCGTGGAGCTGCGCCATGAATGATATGGCCGCCCTATGTCTGTTGGCAGTTGCGGCTGACCGGCCTTCCTTATGAAGCGCCACTAAGAACCTTAGGAAGGATTCCTCCTGCCCCCAGCTATGTCTCCCTACCGGCCCTAAAAAGGCGCAGTATGAACGAAACGCTCCCTCATAGGCTTTCCTCGTCCTGGGCGCTAAGCTGGCTGTCACGAGGTCCTGTACTTCGGGGCACCGATCTGCCACAGTGCTTCGGGGAACGGTGCCGCCACTAGATCCGCTGTGGGTAGATAACCCCTGAAAGCCTGCATGTGTGAACGAGAGAGTGCATCAGCTGCATTATTCAGTACACCCGGCACGTGTTTTGCCCTGAATTGTACATTCAATCTCATGCATCACAATACAATTTCTTTCAACAGTCTCAAGATCCACTTGCAGCGTGCTGCCTGGTTATTAATGCACTCGACCACCGTCATATTATCAGACCGTAACACTACTGAGCGGTCCCTAAAGTCTTCCGGCCATGCCAGCAGAGCCACCCAAATGGGAAATAGCTCCAAGAACCCAATGTTACCTGTTAGGCCACTGGAGTGCCACCACGTTGGCCATACTTGCGCCAACCATCGGTTACCAAAGATTGCGCCAAATCCCACGCTCCCAGCTGAGTCGGTCCACAAACCCAGTTCGTCAGACGATGCTGGGGGTTTGTTCCACGCCACTCGACCGTTGAAGTCCGCCAGGAATGCCAACCAAATGCGCATGTCCTGGCGAACCTCTGCCGACAGTCTTGTGCGGTGGTGTCCCTCCTTGAGGCCGACCATAGCTTGTGCAATGGAACGTGAGAAGGGGCGAGCCATCGGAATTACTTTTAAGGCAAAGTTAAGCTGGCCCACTGTTTGTTGTAACTGGTGCAAGGTCACCTTCTTCTTACCAAGGCATTGTATTAAGGAAGCCCTGAACTTGGCCACCTTCTCCATTGGCAGACGGAAGCATCCCTCCACAGAATCGAGCTCAATTCCCAGAAACTCCAGTGAAGTAGATGGCCCCACTGTCTTACCCGGTGCCAATGGGACCCCAAACTCCTGCATGAGAGTGCAGAAGTCCTGCAGTGTTTGTGCACATTCCGTAGTGTCTGCCGGGCCCAGGAAAAGGAAGTCATCTAAATAGTGCATCACCTGTCTGTGACCAGTGGCCTCGGTGAACGCCCATTCCAAACAGCAGCTAAACATTTCAAAATAAGCACATGAAATTGAGCAGCCCATGGGCATGCATTTATCCATGTAATACTTACCTTGGAACGTGAATCCCAGCAAGCGCTGGTCCCGTGGGTGTACCAGGAGCAACCTGAATGCTGATTCGATGTCTGATTTCGCCATCAAAGCACCGGGGCCCAGGCGATTCAGTAGCTCGACGGCATCATCGAATGTAGCGTATCGAACTGAACATACATTAGGGTCAATAGCTTCTTTCACCGAGGCCCCCCTCGGGGCCGACAGATTGTGAATGAGTCTATACTCCCCCGGGTCCTTCTTCGGAACCACTCCTAGAGGTGAACATACAAAATCCGCCACTGGCGGGCAGGCAAAAGGCCCTGCTACCCGTCCCAAGCTGACCTCTTTGGTAATTTTCTTGGCGGCCACCGCCGGGTTATGCTGAACAGATAGTTGATTCTTACAAAAGGGGCTCCCCCGAAAATTCCCCGCCGGGATGTTGAAGCCATACAGGAAGCCACTCCTCAAAATCCCGGCGGATACATGATCAGGGTATTTGTTCAGCCAGGGAGTCAAAGCCAAGATGTCGATGGGTGAAGATGACTGCTTCCCAGGCATCACATCAATCCTGCTTGGATCCCCCCTTTCCTCCCGAACTACCGGTCTTGGATCTACAGCTAATTTCTGGGTGTGAGAAGTTCCCACAGCCCGAACAAGCATGCCGGAACCGACATGTTCCTTGGGGCCTGTTACAGTTACCTCTGTTGAAACCCCAACAAACCCCACACTTGCCCCCATTTCCGCCGGTCTTGGGCTGTGATTCCCCACCGGCGCTTGAACGAAAGGGCTGTGCCGGTCTTTGGTGGACTGTCCCAGACCCGCTCCCGCCTGGCAACTACGTACCCGCCGATCCAGGCAAGAGCTGTTTGTGCCATGACACCGTATCGAGACAATCCCCCATTAAAGTCTCGTCAAACTCTTTAGATTTTCGTACATTGTATAAAAATCCATAATCCTGTTCTGGTAACATGATAAGTCGGGCAACACTTCGGGTTTACGTTCCCCCATTACTGCTGTAAATATAGAAAAGGCCTTGACCCAGTTCGCCATGGTCTCATCGACCCTAAATTCCGCAATCTTGGCCCGCCATACGCTGGGGTGCCATAAATCTTTCTGGGTCTTTGCGTACTCTATCTCACGATGGTCGGTCAACAGTGAAAACATGTTAATATATTTGTCCCCCCATATCATTTCCTTCGTGGCCGCTGGGATGTGCTGAGACAACCTTTCCCGCCTTGAAGGCACTGAACTCTCCCCAACCATTGGCAATGGGTTCTTACCGGGTTCAACCGCCGTGTCTGCTGTCTTCACTCGGCCATCCGTTGTGACTCCTGTTGCTACCTGTGGGGGAATATAAGGAACATTCGCCGTCCCGGCTTCCCTTGACTGCCGCAACTGCTCAATTATTATTCTGGCTTCCTGGGCCGGATCCCCCGCAGCCACTGCCCCCCCTGCTTTCTTCTTTAGCCAGGGTAACACTGCCGCTAATTGAAGGGCCAGTTCTGGGGGCATCTGATCATCCTCGACTGGCGTTATCACCACGGGGATTGGTAAACCCACGTCCGGACCTGGTACCGGGCTATCCACCGGTGCGACTTGGTGGATTGCGCCTGGGCCTGCTGGGGGCACCTCTGGGGCTGGGCCCTCCCTGGAACCCGCCCTCCTCTTATTACGCTTACCCTCCGGGGCGACGTCCGGCAAGGCCGGTCCTATCACTTTCTTAGGCCGCCCGAGAGTTTGTTCTGCGCTGCTAACTGCTTCTTAACATCTGCTAAGCCCCGACCGATCGCATCCACTTTACCCATCCTTCGGTCCATCACCGCTACTGGGTTCACAAGGGTGCGTAGCATCTTCTCCATCCCGGAGCTCTTTTCCGCTTTCTTGCCAGGCATATCTTGGTTACTCCGTCCAACTCGATCCACCAGGTACTTAGAGCTTCAACACTCCTGACACTGAAAGAGAAACAACAACGATTACAAGTTCTCAAAATTGCTGCTTGTTCCATCGAGGGCTCACGAGCAACGAGTGGTGCAGCCTTCCGAGCACTGGAACAAGAGGAAGCTTCATTGGATTCCCGCTCTATTTATCCGTCTGTGGGAGGGCGGGGGCCCTCCTCGGGTACGCCCATCCATGCGCGGACTTCCGGGCGGGTGTCTAGGACAACCCCTTCTGGGCGGGAAGGGCGTGCTCCGGCTACGCCGCTTTGGGCATACCAGCCGAACCACGCCCCCCGCCCACAATGGTTTCCCGGGGGGATCGGGGCACCCATCCATACGTTCGGGGGGACCGACTGGTCTTCCCTTTCCAATAATCTTGGTAAACGGTCCTAAAAAGGGCCTTTCAGAGGACGAATCTTGGGAGTCACTTAGAAACAAATCACTTCAATGGCTGGGTGGGTGGACAGGGTTAACTGATCTATTATTTGGAGAATTTAAGATGGCAAGAAGGGTCCAGTGGGTAGGAAATTCTGGGAAGTCCTTGTCCGGAGATTGTATTGTTCTAACATTTAGATCCCCGGTATTGGTCAGGAAAAGTCTTTAGGAGGGTGGAAACAATTTTGTAAACACGAGAGGGATAACTATTCTCCTGCTCGGCTTTTTTTATCCTCCAACAACCAGGCTCCCGTATGACCTAAAATAAAGAAATCCCATGCCACTCCTGGGTGAACGATACAGTATCCCTACAACCAACAGATTTAATCTATTATCTGCCCTGGATGAAACTGACTGACTGGTCAATCTTATTTCAAATTCCCCAATTTATTAGGGAGCCTTAATACACCCAGCAATAAATCAGGCAGATTATAAGCCTATAACTACTTGGCATCTCCAGCTAAGGACCCTAACAGTAACCTGAACCCCCCTGACTTGTACAATCTAGCCACCACTGAGAACTGCAGCTTGTCAACTGACATGAATGTTGCCCCAGACAAAGAAGGCCCTGGCATCATGGAAAGTCCCTTTTTAGGTGAAGAGCCAAATGATCAGGGTATAACTCTCTTGGATTTTTCAGATGTTCGAGCACTTAAAATATTTTTCTGGAACGTAGCTGGTCTCCGTTCCAAAATGATTAATGACATTTGGTTGAGATTTGTGGGGGACTTTGATGTCCTCTGCTTCCAGGAGACCTGGGCTAATTTACCAATCTATATGGAGGGGTACAAAACGTATTTTATGCCCGCGATTCCCTCAGCCTCTGGGAGAGCTAAAGGGGGTTTGACAATTTTTATCTCTAACCTTATTAGGATTAACGAAATCATTGTGCTTAGAACTGATCCTAATTTCTAAATAATAAAGTTAAATATGAATAAAATCGGCACCTATATCCTTGTGAATTTCTATAATAATCACCATCAGGCCCTTTTATTGGCTACCGTAAAGAATATCTGTCTTTCACTTCAAGAGTCACATAATTTGCATTTTAAAAATGCATTGACAATTTGGGGGTGGGGGAGACTTCAATTTAACCCTCTGTACTCGCAATAATATGAAATCAAATTGTGGTATTGTGGACGAGAATAAAAATACGCTGGCTCATTTTTCTCACACATCAATTGGTGACTATTTAAACGAAACACTGTTCATCCTGGATTTGGGCTGGCAAATGAATTAGTGGTTTCCCCAGTTCCACTCACCAATTCATTTAATGGGAGGGGAGTCTCAAGCATTATAGATTTTACTTTTGTTTCACGAAATGCAGCATCCCGTATTTTAATTTTAGTACTCAGGACAATGCCACTAGTGATCATTTCCCGAACAGTATTAAAGTATCCCTTTTAAATAATATAGAGAAGCGAGACCCACTAAGGAAATATGGGCAAGGATCTTTAACCTTAGATAAAACAAATGGTTACTCGTTAAAATGGGATAAAGTAGATCCATTTCTGTTCACTGCTGAGGTTGTGAAGAAGTCCTTCACATCCATTAAGAATTGTTTAGACCCAACAGCTACTAATAATGAGATTTTGGATAGCTTTTCAAATATTACTAATGTAGTAAAATTAGCACTGAGCAGAAAATTGAGTGAGGGTAAGAGAAAAACTAAAGGATGGTTTAACGGTGCCTGTACAAAAGCTTTCTCAAATCTTAAACAAGCCATACAAAAAACAGATAGAGACAAACAAGCAATAGCCAACTTCAGAAGGGAACAAAACCAGGCTATAAAGGATTGGAAAACAGAGCTGAAAAAGGAACTCTGGATTCAACTGCATAATAGTTGTAAATTGAAGGACAACATCACATTTTGGAAAGTTCTTAAGTCTCCCATTCTCTCAGAAGAAAGGAATAACCCAAAAGTAGGCATAGCAATTGATTAAGCTCTCTGGGTACAACACTTTACAGGGATTTTTAATAGACCAACCCACGAGCATTTGACCCAAAACATGGAGGAAATAATCAGCCCACACCCAGCGAAAGCAGTTTTCCCAAAAGATCTTGGAATCACTTACCTGGAAGTTGAACGAGCTTTGTTAACCAGTAGGGGGGGAAAGGCCCTTGGACCGGATGGGGACCCAGTTGACCTATTTAAGTACAATATGGAACTGTGGACCCCATTATTTACCAAAGTCATCGAAGCATCTTGTGCTACGAGGCTTATGAAATCATGGTCGGATTCCATTCTGGTCCCGATCTTTAAAAAGGGTGATCGCCAGTCTCCATCTTGTTACCGGCCAATATCCCTGCTAGACTCCCTAGGTAAAACAATGGGGAGGATTATTCTTGAACGACTGCAGCAATGGGCAGGTGACAATAATAGGTTAAGCAACATCCAATTCGGGTTCAGAGAAGGATTAGGTACTACGGACCAAGTTTTAAATTTGACCATACTTACTGGCAAATATGTTAACGCAAAGGATGGTAACCTGCACATGGCATATGTTAATCTTACTGCAGTGTTTGACTGCGTAAGTCACTCGAAACTTTGGTTGATCCTGTCCCAAATGGGGGTAGAGCCACCCTTGCTAAATTTCCTACGGGAATTATATCCAACGCCACAGCTAGGGTGAGGTTCGGTAAGAACGGCAAACTCATGGCCTCATTCAGTGTAGAGAGGGGGGTAAGGCAGGGCTGTGTCCTGGCGCCCTTCCTCTTCACCTTATACATAAATGGACTGGAGCATGCAATGTTGGAGGGGTGCCAGACCTACCCTTGATTTATAAACACCCTATTCCCGCCCTGTTATACGCCGATGATGTTGTGATTTTAGCCCGAACCCCTGTAGAACTGCAACTCTTCCTGACCAGATACCATTTCTTTATGGCAGAGTTAGACCTTAGAATAACCATCAAAAACACCTTTGTTATGTCGATTGGTCCCAGATCCAAGAAGACCAGGGAGATTTTTATTGAAAATACTAATTAGAGTACACTTAGACCTATCCTTACCTGGGTGTACTAATAGACGATAAATGCTCTTGGAAGCAGGCTATTGAAACTAGAAAATTACTCTTTATTAGGGCAACAATAGCATTAGTTAAGTTCGCTCAACGGTTAGGGAAAAAGCCTCCTATGGAACTGATTAACATCTATAGGGTAAAATGCTTAACTATAGCGACCTATGTAGCAGGAGTGTGGGGTTACGGCGGGATTGAAATCCTCCAGAAGGTAGAGAATAACTTCTTGAGGTTTGTCCTTGCCGTACCCCGCACCACCTCAACATATAGTTGCCATCTAGAACTTGGATTGCCATATCTTACCGATATAGTCAAACTCCAACCAATCCTACTGTGGCACCATATATGGTGTTCTACCAAAACTACATTTACCCAAGTACTTCTGCAAGATTGTCTTTCCGCGGTATACAGACACAGGATAGGTTGGTTGGTTTACAATAAAGATTTTTGAAACGACTTAGGTTTAATAAGGTACTACCACTCCCCAACATCAATCTCAGAAATTCCCAGAAGGGGTTTTAAAAAACTGTGTTTAACCCATCTAGAACAACTATGGCTGACCTCAGAGGCATCCAAACCTACTGCTCAGCATATTTTAACAATTCAAACAACTTTGAATATGCAGCAATACCTAATGTTTGAACTGAGCGGTTTTGAAAAATTTCTGTTAACACGCTTTAGGCTGAACATATTCCATTGTTTGGTGTCCTTTCCAAAAGTAAATGATTGGTCAGCCTCCTTGATGCCGTGTCCTTGTGATGACATTTTGCCTCAATCATCAATCCACGTAGTCTTATTTTGTAGGTTCTATAAAGAACCCAGAAAACCTTGGTTAATCCCTTTACTAAGAATTCTGGGCTTAAGAAGATGTCGTCCAGCTTATCTCGCTATGCAACTTCTGGAAGACTCTAGCTTTGCAGTTTGAAGTAGAAGGCACAGGCAAAATTTAGGCTAGGACATTTAACACACTTACTGTAACAATCTTTAAATTTTTAAATATGACAGTTGCGTATTGTGTGTGTTTACCATCACTTGGACTATCCTGTATCATATGTCCTGCCGGTACTGTATGATAACTTTTTAACTTGGAACTTTTTTACGATGATATTTTTATTCAAACAATTTTAATGTACATTGTATCTGTACTTTTATGGTGTTTATACATTTGAATACCGAATAAAGGAATTTGATTGATTGATTGATAGTTCTAGTCATAGTACAATAACTGATGACTTGGAAACATAAATGGTTTTGTTTTTGGAAATGCAATTGTAAAGCGATCTGATACCCTGCGCAAGGTCATGTTAGCACTATAGAAAACACCAAATAAATAAATAAATAAAAAAAGAAAACATATAAAGCCAAGAGCCATGACGTTCCTGTGCTGAGGATGAGACCTACTGCCATAAGGTTGGATTAGAGGTCCTTGGCTCTTCATGAAACCTGTCTGGTTTAGTAGAATTCTGCTAGTTTCTGATGCCCATACTTCTAGATCTTGTAGAACAGAGTGGAAAAATTCCTGAGATCTTCATTCAGCAGCGTGATTAGGCGATAGTTGCTTGTCAAAGATGCAGCACCTCTCTTGAAAATTGGGTGGATGATCGAACCTTTCCAGCTTCTTGAGATAACTCGTTTGTGAGGATGGTGTTAAACATCCTGGCCAGGAATCTGGCCCATCGCAAGTAGGAGTGCTTAAAAAGTGCATGTGGAATTCCATTTGGATCTGGGGCACAGTGAGACCAAGAGTATTTGATAATCTATGTTATCTATGCAAATATTTAGTTGTACCAAAGAGCTGGTGGTCCAGTTCTCCCACTGGAGTCACTACAGACTGGGTACGTTATGAATGTTTTCTTTGAAGTGGGACTTCCGGGCTCAACCCAACCATCCTTACTTATATTTTCATTATGGGTTGCCCTTGGGCTATTAATCAGTTTACTTTCTTTTAATCATTTGACTGAAGCATACAGCAGTTGGACCCACAGAGCTTCTTGTTTCTGATCTTTTAAAAGCCCATATCTCACTTTTCAATAGTCTCCTCTCCCTGTGCAGAGCCCGTAATAGGTCTCTGTCCTCAGTCAATGTCCTGAGCATTCAGCCTACTTTAGCTCTTCTCAGGTGGGCAGACCTCGACAGGACTATAATCTTACGGCACCCAAGTTGTGCTCCCTTATTTGCACCACTGGCAGGATATCAATTTGTCAGCTATCCAGACTGTTATCAGGTTGGAATCCTCTACAGCAATGTAGCAATGTACTCAGGGGTGACCACTGCTTCCTCTGCTTGGTCCTTAACAGAGCTACAGCTCAACTTCAGAATTTTGAGGTTGTCGGTACCATTGTCTACTGCATAAATAAAGTCCCAGTGAGAGAGTAGTGCCCATGGCTCAAAGAGTCTCAGAAGGCAGACCCTGTCTGCTCCCTCCTTTTTTATGAAATCACCTGGCCTTTGAAAACAAACAAAGGAGCCCATGCTTGTTTTGCTTTTTCAAAAATATTGCAAATTTGCAGCAAATTTAAAAACAAAATGTTTGCCCCGCTGGGAAGACTAAGGCTTGAGGGTCAGGGAATTACTACCCTCCCTCCTTTTATTTTTCCCCACTTTTTTTAGGAGTCAGCTGAAGCTGAGTCCCAACATGGCTGCCACAGTTTCTAGTTGAAGTGTTTGTAGCCAATCAGAGCTCTGCATTTCCCTGCATAGGCTTAACATTGTTTGCGATAATTCGTGAAGGACCCCCAGCCACAGAAATCCAAATTTTGATTTCCTTTAATTTCTCAAAAACTACTGATAAACACCCAATAACAAAAAGATATGTTTAACCAAATCTACCTTTCATCCAAATTTCGTGTGATACCATCCAGTGGTTCGGGTGGAGGCGGATTCAAATGTTCTATGGAAATTAACATGGGCAAACTCACTTTTTATTAACCCTCGCTTTTCTCAGCCCCCACTTTACGGATCCCTTCAAAGCTTTCCATGCACAACACTAACTATGACACTTCTTTTGGAAGATTGTGTGAAGATTAGTCATTTGGCACCCAAGATGTAGGCAAGTCAAAATAAAATTCCTATGGTAACATGATGCATAGGAGTAACTATAACTAATACTAAGTCGCCAGTAGGTAGTTATAGTTGGGACCTAGTTTCCATAGGAAGAGCGTTTTTGATGAATCCTAAGGACATTTTCAAAACTAGTATGATGCACCCTTCAGCTGTTGTCTTGAAAGTTTTGAGGTGATCCGTCAAATAGGGGCCCAATAAAAAAAACTACTAAAGCCAGAACTGCTGAAAGTATTACACCACATTTAGCAGAAAGCTAGTTGTTAATCCAGAAAGCTAACTTTTTTAAAATTGGCATAAATCCGTTCAGTAGTTTTGGAAATATTAAGGAACCTTCAATTTTTTATATATAGGGAAGTGAATCCACCGAGGATCCAACAGTCCTTGCGCTCAAATCTGATTGACTGCCAACACTTCAAACCAGGAAGTGTTGGCAGCCATCTTGGGAAACATTTATTTGTTTAAAAATCTTGTCAGGAGCCGCAGCACCCGTCTAAGAAAATAAAAGAAAAAGAGGTACGGCTGCCTAAGCTTCTTTCTAATAGGCCCATATTGCGTGAGGTCCTGGGGTCTTGGGGAAAATCAAGGATAGGTGTCATCGGCCCCCCTTCTGGGCCTCATAAATGCCCATCAGACCACCACCTCCCCTGGGCTTAAGTGAAAATAAAGAAGTGGGCTGCTAGTACTGACCCTGGGTACTGTGGACCACCACCTCCCCTGGGCCATATGGCAAACATAAATTGGGGGGCCCACATGGACCTCCCCAGCTGTTTGGAACACCACCTGATCAGGGCTAAATTAAATGTAATGGAGGAGCTATGTGGAATCCCCGGGGATTACCAACACCCCAAGGCCAAAGCAAAATTAAAAATGCATAGACAGTGGAATCAGCACCCAACAAATATTTTCAATAGTAGTTAGTGTCCTTCAATCAATGGTTAAAGTTCAAGGCTAAGAAAAGAAAATCTGCTGTGAATTGGACCATTTTTTCTACTGTTGAAAAACATAATAAAGAATTGAAAATACACGACTTTCAAGTTCGGACCTGTTCATTTGAAATGAACTTTAACCATTGATTGAAGGACACCAATTACTATTGAACATATTTGTTGATGGGTGCTGATTCCACTGTCTATGCTTTGTATTTGGACTTTGTCCTTAAAGGAACAGATAGGGTTGTGTTCCTTGGTTTCCCAAGCACCATCACACCACTTATAAGCCACAGGCCATAACAGGTGCAGGCTCTTTGCCTCAACCCTTCTGTCTGCTAGTGTGTTTCAAAATTAAAAATGGGAGAATGGGCCATCCGGCTCCTCTACCAGACTGTTCTGCAGGCCTGGGGACTGCCCCCTCACTACTGACACACTACTGGATACGGGAGAAATCTCCTTGGACGCTGAGATTGCTTGGGGGCCAACAACCCCTTCTGTAACCTCCAGTAAGTCCCATATGGCTGTATTGCCAGGAGCTGGCCAGAGGCCCTGCCCCCTTTCTCCACAACTTTGCAAGCACAACTCCTGCCAAACTACTGGTTGGACAATGAAGTCTGCTTGGATGCTGGGGGTCATTGGGGGGTCAAGAACCCCTCACGTTAACCCAGTAACCAGTCAAAGTGCTACAGTCCGATGGAAGAGGAGGTTTAATCTCTTTCCCTGCCTGCAGACATGTGGGGTGGAAATAGGAGATTAAACTTTTGCTCTTGCACAGAGGGAGCTGCATTTGCTGCCTCTCCCTGTGTGTAGTAGAAATGCTGGCTCCCGCAGGAAGTAGGGAGTCAGCTTGGACCACAGTCCATGAGGCTCCCCCTCAGTGCCCATGCTGCACATCCGGTGTCCCGCCCCAGGGGATGATCTTTCATCATGTTCAGGAATGATAATGCCAAAACTGAAGGACACCTGGGTTCTCTTTAGTTCCAGAACTGATGAGAGAAGAAAAATAAGGCTTTAATCCTTACAGAAAATGGCACATGTTACCTTAGTTTCCTGATGGATTTTACTCACATGTCAGTGTTGTTCAAAAATATTACAAAAGACTTTATGAAAACTTAATTCATTACTGTCAGATCTTCTTATCAGTGTTTTTGTCTTTTTGGGCATGTGCTTCCGTCACAAAGTTTCACCATTTACAATGCAGGGCAAATGAAACATGACAGAAAATGATTGTGGTAATAACAGTGATGGTATTCCAAGTGATGGTATTCCAAAATCTATTCTTAGATTGTTTTTAATGAACATCTTATATTTTGCATAGGGGGCCCTCTGCTCAATTCCATGCAATGCCTGATCCTCTTAGGTTTCCAAGGCCAGCCATTTACAAAAGAGATTCCAAGAGGGAAGACTTTTCTTCCACACTCCCAGATTCATCCAACCAGACCCACACTGACACTCACACACTTACTCATAGACCCACTCAGAGACTCATGCACCCACTCCTAGACCCACTCATACAATCACACAAACATTCACAGACCCTCTCAGAGACTCAGATCCACTCACATACCCACTGAAAAAGTGATGCACCCCCTCACAGATCTACTCAGAGACTCATACTCCCACTCAGAAACGAAGTCTGAAACTCATGCAGCCACTCACAAACCCACTCAGAAACTCATTCACCCATTCACAGACCAGCCCACACACTTTCTCACAGACCCACTTAGGCACTAATGCACTCAATCACAGTCCCACTGAGACACTTATACACCCTCTCACAAAATCACTCAGAAACTCATGCACACAATCACATTACCACTCAGATACTCATGCACCCACTCACAATACCCACTCAAACTCATGCATCCACTCACAGACCAACTCTTAGACTCACGCACTCACTAAAAGGCCCACTCTCATACCTACTCACAGACCTACTGAGACACTCATGCACTCACTCACACACTCACTGTTAAAGGTTGCTGATTACAGTTAGGAAATAAAAATCAAATTACCTTAGAAATTCACTTAAAAAACAAACATTACTATGACATTATAGTTAGGAATGACAATATAAATTCATTGAGAAAGATAAAGTTACAGGGACCATATGGTTAGGAAAATAGAATTAAAAAAACTGAAAAATTCAATGAAAAAAACAAAGGTTACAGGGACTTTATAGTAAAGCTCAGATTTCACTTGTACCAAACCTGTGAAATTTGGCAGTTATAGTTACCTGAGCTAATTGTAACGTATGTCCCCTCAATGCATTGCTTATGACCTCACATATTTCATCACTCATGACATAGTCAGTGATATTACTGATGACATCTCAAATGGCATCACAGATGACATCATCCACAGAGCCCCTCACACACACCCACAGCCCCTGTAGTGTAGTATCTACTCCACCAGTAGGAAATGCGTATTTGTGAATGACATAGTCTTTGGGATGCTCCCCCGCAGATGATGTTGTCCCTCAGACCAGCTCGCTCATAGTGCCACCATAAGCCCCCCTTGCCTAGACAAGGCGGAAACAGTTCTGAAAACTACTGAACATGACAACCCGGTTCCCTCAGGAACCATGGTGACAGACATAAAACCTTTCGCTCATGTACTCATGCTCTCGCTTTTTTCAGGGAAATATACAAAACTTACACAGAGGGAAGTTTTCAATATTTACTAGCCCAAAGTTATTTTTGTATAGAAAATATGTGCTGCAGGGATCGATAGAAACATGTGAAAGTTATAATGAGTGGCAGGACAGTGAATAAAGCAAAAAGTCCCACCATTGTGCTGATACAACTTATCTATACAAACAGATAAAATAATATAACTATATGGTATACTCCTATGATGCAGACCCTAACCTACATGTCTAGGGTGTATGTGTATGTTCTGCCAAGAAACCCTTTACTGAAAGATCCAACTCTATTACCTGTTGTGTACGAATGTAGAACCCCTGTCTTGGTCACAAACTGGACACCTGTCTCTGAGCTGTCCTTCAGATGCCGGGTGATAGCTGCAGCATGTAGAAACCTCTTGAAGTCAGCAGGAGTGCCTCCTCTGACTATACCCATGAAACAAATGTTTATATATGTATTATCTGATTAATATATATAGAAAAAGGCATCCTTGTCTTTGACCGAGATTGTGATCAGGCTGCCATTGTTTGTGTTCTAAAGATAGCTGTATCGCCATTTCACCATTTATAACAAGCACATTTGTACAATGCCAAGGCAATATGATAGTGTTTTTGCAAAGGTGATTCATGTAAGCAAGGTCAGTGTGTCCAGGAAATAAACCCTAAGTTTCACTAGGTCAAATGTGTGTCAAAGTCTATGTTGAAGGTGAAATCAACTTTACGGAAGATTCATGTAAATGTAAAAATCACAAAGTTTCCTACTAGGCCTAACTAGGACACATGACACCCCATAAAACATCTCATACTCCTACTCCCATTCCTACATAACCTCTCACATACCCATCTACAGATCCATACCAGTACTCACAAAACAAATCACTCATGCATAGTGCTAATCACACATCTACTCACTCATACTGTCAAAGACACACCCACTAACTCACCCATAAAGCCACTCCTGTACCCACTCACTCACAACACAGCCACTCACAAATCAGTTATACAGCTATACATACATTCAGACACCTACTCCTACACCCTAACAGCTACTCACACACCCACTCAATCACCCGTACAGGAACCCACACATCCACTCACTCACCTATGCAGGTACTCAAACCCCCACATATTCACCCAATACAGTCATTTATATTACCACTTACTCATACAGCCACTGACACAGATACTCACTCACCCATAAAGTAACTCGCACACTCACCAAACACTGACATAA
Source organism: Lissotriton vulgaris (assembly GCF_964263255.1). Lineage (NCBI taxonomy): Eukaryota > Metazoa > Chordata > Amphibia > Caudata > Salamandridae > Lissotriton > Lissotriton vulgaris. The sequence continues at coordinate 50,767,788 of NC_141690.1, forward strand.
CTACTTACATACCCATTCACACATCGATGCAGCCTCTCACACACTTGTCACGGGCCAAAGGAGTGAGGAAACTCCGTGGCCACACTTCATAAATGTGGCCACGGCTCCAGTGTTTTCTACTTTGAGTGAGGAAGTCACGAATTGGACTGAGTGTGAATATATGGGGTAATTAGTGTATGGCGAGGGCACAAGTTTTAGTTGCTTATGGCAACAATTCTACATACTTATGATAATTACAATTCTAATTGTTGAATTTATGTGTTTTTTTAGAGGTTAAAAAATTTAACCGACAACCCCACACTGTGCAGGGCCTTAGGGCATGCATGGTGGGTTTGGCCATTGGCCCTGGCCTGCGGCATAGTTGCATCCAATCCCCCGCTTGAAAGCAACCCTCGCTGTGCACAGTCTTCCTCAATGTTGGAGGAATGGTTGAGCCTTTGTCTTGTGGCAGATTATTGACCTTTTGGGCCGGAGGACACATCCCCAAGGCTTAATCCAATGAAATAGGGGAGGGTGGCATGCAGCCCCTCTCCCAAGACTTTTTTGGCCCTGGGGACCCCATACCCAGGGATACATATCATAAAAAATGGGTGAAGACCATGCAGCCCTGACCCAGCCCTTATTAGGCTACGGGGACCCCATACCCATGACCCTATGTATTCTAAAGGGTAGTGGGCCATGTGCCACTGAGCCTTATTAGGACATGGGGACCCCATCCCCCAGGGCCTTTTTTGAAAGGAGAGGGGCTGCTGTTTTCATATGTTTACTTCTGAACAACACTTTTTGTGATGTTCCAGTGACACACAGGGCCTAGCCATTTCCACAAGGCCATGTAAAACCACAGTGCATGGCTTTTCATGGCCTTTTAAATAGTGAGTCGTTGCCTTGCCTTACTCTGTATGAAAGCCTTATTCCATGGGTGTTGCAGTGGGTATTCCCACCCAAAACTAAGCCTGGCAGAGACCTCCGCTCTGCCTGTGGAGTGTGCAGCGATTTGCCAGAATGCAGAGAAGGCAAATCTCTGCACACTCCGCAACGGAGTGGAACTGGCCAGCCCCCGCCTCCTCCCCCTATATTAAAAAGTAAATCTACATTACTTAATATTAAATTAAAACCACTTACCTGGCAGTCGACATCCATGGGCTGCCCTCCTCCTCTTCCTCGCCATATCGGTAATCCTTGAGAAAACTGTGCATGTGCATGTACCCACGAATGCACATTTCTCACAAGAAAGGCACATGCGCAGTCGTGTGCACATGTGCAGTTTTCTCAAGGATTACCCAGACGGCGAGGAAGAGGAGGATGGCAGCCTGGGGACGCCGCATGCCAGGTAAGTAGTTTTAATTTACTAGCAAGTAATGTAGATTTACTTGTTAATATAGGGGGGTGGCGTAGCAGAGCGGAGTGGAGTTTGTTCGCAACTCCGTGGACATCCGCATAGCCCTGCTACGCCCACTGCGCCCAAGGTTAGCCTATGGAATTTGACATTGCCCCAGATTTACAAAAGCAGGTTAATATGGGGCAGGAACAAAACCTTGTGCCTCCCTAGAACAGGCATAATGAGTAGAAATATTTACAGCAAAATGACTTGCGGTGCTGCCCTACACCAATTCTTTGTAAATAATATGCCCTTATATGTGACCGCCACATGAAATGTTCCCACAAGGAATGTGTGATGTTTGAGAGGTGGACTCCGAAGATGGAGAGCTGGAGAGGACCACGGCATGTGTACAGGGATCCTAGGTCCCTGCATTCAGACTTTGCATAATAGGGTTGCTCGCCAGACAACAGCCCTTGCCTAGTAGGTACTGCAAGCAGCAGAAAAGTACAATAGATATAAGGCTTGTCTATTGGATGCAAAACTAACCTACTTCAGAAAAGCAATTGAAAATACCTTGAGTACCGACATTTGAAATAAAGTTATGGTCATGATTTGAAACATACCATCGACTAAAATTGTCTTTGTAGTATGAGCTTCTCATAAATATCTCCTTTCGCATCACCTGCGGGTTGCAACACTATAAACAAGATTACAAAAAAGCCGGCATAGGCTCCACTGAAAGTTAAGATTTAATTACAAGCCTGTAATGGAAACTTCAAAAATATGGTTAAATATTGTCATGTCAACAAATCCTGATTCATAAAACGGCTGCTGGACATTTTTTCCATGGAATGTGCATGGAAAGCCACGCCCTTATTCTTACTGCTCGGAGGATATTAATGTCTAGGCACTTGTTAGCTAGTCCTAACAGGCTAACAACAGAATCGCCAGTTGGGCAAAAGTTTGTTTTTGAGGTATAATGGAGAGAAAGCACTTTAAGAGATTTGTTTTTCACATTGATAAGTAAAAGTATGATTAAAGTTGTGTTTCCCAATATCTGAGTCTTGACATATTTCAGCCTTCAGTAAGCAAGATTTAGCATTTATGAACATCGATCTGTTTGTAGCATGAGATGCCAAGTCTTCATGATAGTCACTGATTTGAAAAAGGATCAATTTTGTAATAAAATGTTTGTTTACTCTGTTCTTTAACTTGATAATCCAATTACAGATTTGCTCAATGTTTTCGGCGCCAGGTGAAAATAATTTTAAAATGAATATGGTTTCATCTGTAATGTGCAGTGAGAAAACATCTGTTGTGGTTTCATAGAAGAGTTTGAATTGTCTGTTGGGTACACAAAACTACTTAATTGTTCTGCAAAACCAATAATTTTGAAATGTTAATGTACCGAGGGAAAGACTGGATCTGAACACACAAATATAGCCAATAAAAACAAGAATTTGGCACCCTATAATCGTTACAAACCATTTATGAACATGTATCTTTACTTCATTTGTTGCTACATTTACACCATGTTTTAAAGGTGTTGAGGTATCATAATCCAATGTGTTCAATTGTTCGGGTCCATGTCTCCATCACTTTGATAAAAATGTCTAAATTCTCCTATTGGTGCATTCTTGAGTACATTTGAAAAACCAGGAATATAGCCTTTTTTAATAGAAATTAGAAACAGCCTACAATGTTTTATAGCTTGAACACTCAAACATGTGTTTGCATATTGAGATTGGAGAGCTAGATGAATCCAAACTAAACATGTACAGACATTTAGGGCCAGATTTTTAAAGATTTTGCGTCACCCTTTTGAAGGAACGCAAAATCCTTTGCGGATTTATAAAGCAAGCCAAATGGTAGTTGCATTGCTTTGTTAAAAAAATATATTGCAATACTTTGCATCAGGTCGGCGTTCCATGGGAGGTTCATGGGCATTATTCTTCACCCAAATCCATATCTACAAAGATTTGTAAACTTGGGTCTGTATCAAAATAGAGGACTTGCATAAGGCTGGCATAAAAAGGAGAAATATCAATGATATTTCTCCTTTCCAGTTCACAGAGGGTTCTGGTCAATGGCATTGGTCTTGTCCACTCCCTTTGCCTATCCCCATTCTGTCAGAGCTCACGTTCGACATCGGTTGGATGCATACAGCAGAGTTTGAAATCAAACCTGAGCTTCAGCCACAGACTTGGACTTCAGTCACAACCAGTACCCACTACAGTGTGCACATTTATGTACACATGCTGCAACCTTACCTGAACAAAATGGAGCTATATAAATGGTCACTCACAAATATCGCAGAATAAAGCTGGACTGTTACTTTGTTTTGATGTAGTGCTCTTTAAATAAGTGTGCCTTCAGCATTATACATTACTCATGCTGCAACCTTACCTGAACAAAATGGAGCTATATAAATGGTCACTCACAAATATCGCAGAATAAAGCTGGACTGTTACTTTGTTTTGATGTAGTGCTCTTTAAATAAGTGTGCCTTCAGCATTATACATTACTCAGGTTAGTCGGCGATCTATGTTTTACGAGATTTGGAAGTATTATCGACTGTTTTGTATATATAAAGGGTTGTACTTTTTTGATTCTCATATCGTTTTTATTTCCATCAGGGACTGGAGTTGCAGTCTTGTTTCTGCCATTGAGTAAGTTTTGTGTGATCAAGACGGACAAAACACCAGTGTGAATGTGGAGAGGCGACATTTAATCTCATACACCCATTAAACTCACGTATTTCAAAATACACAAAGTGTGAGATATGAGGAGTAATTAGGGATATACAATTTAATAATAATAAGAGCACTTGATATTATCATCACCATCATGCATGACATGTAATGCCTTTAAAGCACTAGAGCAGAAGGGCTTTGTTTAAAAAAGATGACAAACTCTTCACTCTGCATATTGCCTTTTTCATTTTTAATGTCGCAGATTCGGCCCCTGATGAAGGAGCACATGTCCTGAAATGCATTGGGCATGAAAGAAAATAACACTTTTATGCTTAAAAGTTTAAATGCATAATTCTGTGATGTGAATAGAACATACAGATGTATTAATATATTTGTTCACGCCTCCGTGCGGGACGACTTCTGGTGGCCGACCGCTCTGAGATCAGCTCCAGCACGCAACCTAGGATTCATCCTCAACTCTGCCCTCTCCATGCCGAAACAGGTCAACCCCATCTCCTCCTCCTGCTACAACACCCTCTGCATGCTTCGCAGGATCTACAAGTGGATCCCGACTGAAACAAGAAGAGTAGTGACACAAGCCCTCGTCAGCAGCAGACTGGACTACGGCAACGCACTCTACGCAGGAATCACGGCCAAACACCTGCGATGACTACCATGCATCGAGAACGCCTCGTCCCGTCTGATCCTCAACGTTCCCCGCCGCAGCCACATCACCTCCCACCTAAGAGACCTGCACTGGCTCCCCGTCAACAAGAGGATCACCTTCAAACTCCTCACCCAGGCACACAAAGCACTCCACAACACCGGACCAGCCTACCTGAATGACAGACTCAACTTCTACACCCCCGTCCGCCCGCTCCGCTCCGCCAGCCTCGCCCTTGCCGCCATCCAGCGCATCCAACGAATGACCTTCTCCTTCCTCGCTGCCAAAACCTGGAACACCCTCCCAACCCACCTATGACAGACCCAAGACCTGCTCACCTTCAGGAGGCTCCTCAAGACCTGGCTCTTCGAGCAGTAGCAACACCCCCCCACCCCCCTCAGCACCTTGAGACCCTCACAGGTAAGTAGCACGCTTTACAAATTCTCTGATTGATTGATTGGTTGAAGTGAAATCATTTTGAATTTAAATACAAATCATATTGTGAAAAGAACAAAAGATTGTAAGCATTTGTTTTTACAGTAGTGCACATTGGTACGAAAACCAGTGCTTGAATATATGATTTTGAAGTTTTTAGGGCATGTTAGACATCATGCCTTCCAATGTAGTACACAAGAGTTAAATGGATTAGAGTTCATAATTAGAAGAAAGAGGAGTACTCCACTACCACTTGTCACGTTTATTTTTCAGTTTAATTAAAAAATCATTTATGGCATTGGATTAAAATATAAAATAAGTTTTTGGTGGTATTTCATGTTTTTGTTTTTCTGCAAAAAGTATATAGGTGGGGTGATGCCTTTGGAAGAAGCATGTTGTTGTAAACATTTTTATCCCCCTTTATTTTCGTTTTTGGCGTTGCCAAATTATGCTGTGTTCTCTCTGTTATCATTCCTCCTTCGTTTGACCAGTGTGTAAGAGTGTTTGCCATAGGCTACCTTTTGTCTTTGTTCCCCATGCCTTGTGGCCAGGAGTCATTTTGTATAGTCAGTGTCCATAGGCCTGCATGTGTTCTTTGTTTTCGAGGCATCCAGCTTGTTATGACCACGTGGCTGGCACCCATTTAATGCAGCCAGCCAGTACTATTTTGCCATATGTCTGCCTGTCTTCTTTGTTGTGGCCATGCCTTCTTGCTGGTAGTTGTTATTTTGACCATGTGGCTGGAGGCCATTTTCTGTCAGCACTGCCAGCCAGTGTGCTTTTGTCATAGGCTTGTATTTGTTCCTTATATGGCCTTGCCTACTTGTTGGTTGTTGTTTTTGTAAATGTAATTGCTCTTCTTTCATGAAGAATAAATGTTGCACCGGTTACTACATTGGCTCCATGTATTTTATTAAATTTGCAATATTGATTTCGTTCACTATGTGGCCAGGTCTGCCAATGGGCCTTCCAGCCAGTAGGCCCAGTACATTATGAGCAAGCTGAGAGCAGCACTCCTGCATCAACAACACCACCATCCAACCTAAGTCCAAGACAATGTCTGTCAGTGAGGCAGCCAGTGCAATCATGTCGCTGCCTATGAGTAGTGATGTTGAATTGGATTTGTCCCTTTCGCAAAGCCGTACATCATTGCTTCAGGAAACAGGGCAAAGTGGACAGCAGCTGTAGCCAGTTATAGTACATTTGCCTGAAGTTGGAGCAGAACTGGAGGTTAAGCTTCCTTCTGAGCAAGAATTTGAACCTCCTCTTTTAGAATCATTGGCTCCCAGATCTCAAGCAAGCAAAGGGAATGGTACTACTGCACCACCTTCTCCAAGCACCACTTCTGAAGATAATAATATGGACATGGAGTGGAACCCGGTAGAGGCCAGGAGACAATAGGAGAGGTAAGGAAAAAGAAACATTCTCAAAAAACTTAGACTTATGGAAGGAGTGGAAGAGGATGATGACGAGGATGAGGTAGTCATGGTGGAAGGTGACACAGAGGAGTCTGGCATTGCTATTCAACCTACTCTGAAGGATGAAGCACAGGTAGCACCACCACCAGCTCCCTTATTTGCACAGGCCCTACTGAAACCTGCACCAACCCCTACCACACAAGATGCTGGGAGGCAATTGACAAAACGCCCACCTACCTCCAGTTGTTCTTCAGGAATTGGCAGTGGCACAGTAAAAATTATTCCTATCCAGTTTAGGACATTTGTACTGTTAGCAAAGAGGGGAGAGTGTGCATTGCAGTTTGCAGCACAAGTGTTTGTGTAGGTAAGCCTGGTACACATTATGGTACTGGAGGTCAAACGACCCAACTGAAAAAACACCACACAATCCAGTGACTGGAGCATGTTAAAAAAATTGTTGAATAGGGTCATGGTGGTGAGGAAAGCTGGGAAACATCAGCTACAGCTCCAATTACAGTGGAAGGTGAGGATGAGGATAAAGAGGGTGACACCTTCATACAAAGTTGCTCTGTCCCCAGCGGTGGGCCATCAGATTCACCCGCCTCTGAGATTTCACAATGGCTTCAGATAGAGACACTATAGCATATAACCCCACCATGAGGCACATTAAGTCTACCATCTACTTCACAAAAATGTGCTTGTGTCAGTGCCCCAAGAAAATAAGAAAATTAATGCTACTATTAAGGGAATGTTTAGGCAGGTAGGAGGGGCCCTAAGAATGGAACCACCCAACCGCACTCTTGTACAATGGGAAGCTGGCAAAAATGTTAGCTCCAAACCTCCTGACATTTTCTTTTATGGAAGGAGTAGGATTCTAAAAATGTGTGGCAGCCAATTGCCCAAAATGGAAGGTATCAAGCAGTCCCTAATTTGCCAGAGTTGCTGTTCCAGCTATGCATTACTATGTGCTGCACTTTGTTTGAACAAGCTTTGCAGCATAGTGTTGTTCCACCATCTACCTGATGACAGACATGTGGACCAGTTGTCAGGTGACCGATTACATGTGCATCACTGCACACTGGATCTCTTTTGTGTGGGAAAAGCAAAAGATATATTCAGGTCTTGGCCCTGAACAAAGTTTTAAGAGTGTTCAGTGGCATGCATCAGTGGCCATGCTCCCCATGGGAAAATCATATGAAGCTGTTACCATCTTGTAGGAGTTTAACAGCAAGGTGTATGAATGGCTGCTACCCAGAGGTCTCAGAATTGGATTTGTTGCCATGGACAATGGCAGTAACATAGTCAAGGCAATACCAAAGGGGATGATGGACGGAGCACTTGAGCAAATTAAACACTCACCCCTGGTCAACTGATCTGGGTTTAATCCATCATCATTTTTCAGCTCACTCCACGACCCCAGTTCAGACATGGCCATATGCAAATCAGCGTGATCGTGTGCCTCATGGGAACAGTCCAGCCCGAACTGCCAAGCCATGTCTTCCCTGGAATGGAAACAAGCATCCTGGGACCGGTTTCGGGTTCATAACAATCATCAGCCAGGTTATCTTGATTCCAGTTGCAGAGTAAGCAAGCGACCCACGTCTGGGCATACTCTGCCAACTTAGGGCGAACAAAGAGATACCAAAGGGGATGATGGGTTTAATCCATCATCATTCTTTAGCTCACTCCACCACCCCAGTTCAGACATGGCCATATGCAAATCAGCCTCTCAAGATCGTGTCAGATGGAGGCTATATCAGGGTCTGTATTTGACCCTCTGCATATACCTGATGATGCAAGACTTTCTAAAAAAAGATATAGGGCCCGATTCCGACGTGGTTTGGAAGGCTTCTTAACCATGGTTTCTGACTGACTCGGATCAGGAGAGTCCGACCGACTGAGTATGATGTATCCAGATGTTTCCAGATACGATTCAGTTGGACTCCCATTGAATTCAATTGGAGCCTATGTTCCAACCAAATGCATAGGCTCCTATTGTAGAAAGGGGAGGCTGGGGAAAATCGGGCACCCTGTGGTGGGCACCCCCTGGTGCCTGCCACACTGTGCATGACTGGTAAGAAGGGAGCCATGGGTACCCTCAGACGTATGATTCTGCTCCGTACAGCTTGGCCATTCCAAATGCCATCGGGTTTTGATTGGGATTTTCCTAACGCCTAACTCGCATCATACTTGGTCGGGTGGAAACCTTTCTGAGTCGATCAGAAATACACGTTCTCAAACTGATTTGGATGGAGCAAATGCTGCTAGGAGGCCTTCCTAACCGCATCGGAATCAGGTCCGTAGTCAGAAATACACCAACCACCTGCTGAAGAATTTTCTCTCATTTCGGCCATTCTTTTAAAGCCCAGAATCAGCAGCAGAATATTCAGTGTAATAATAGAGCACCAGTTGAAGTCCTTATACAGGGGGTGTCAACACATTGGAATTCTATCTTTTATATATTGCAATGCCTGTTTGAGCAGTACAAGCAGTTAAATGACTATGTCATTCAAGGAAGAGGGGATGCAGTTGGGAAAGCTATGACTAAGGATGTGGACAAACGTGGCCTAGTAAAATGCTTGCCACAAATGCTACTCCCTTTTGAGGATTTCACCTAGAAGTTAGCATGGAGGCCAGTACAATGGGCCAAGCTATCCCGTTGATGCATCTCCAACAGGGCCAGGTAAAGAAGGTGTCTAAAAGGTTGTCCCCTGCAGAAGTGAATGAAAACACTGAAGCACATGCCTTGGTCGATATTGTAATCCTTTCCTTGGCTTGTAATACAAGGCTGCAACATGAGATCATCGATTCCAAAGAGTACATCTATGCTACACTACTTGATCCTCGATACAAAAACAATTCTGCAAAATGAAATTCCTTTTTTTGAAGAGGTGTTTTAAAATACAAGGGATTGGATTGTAGAGCAAGCCAAAGATTTGGAAGAAAAATGGTTGGAACTTCAAGTCCCAACCCACAGTTATAGGGTGCCATCTTCTACTTCTAGAGATGGCAGTCTTGTCAGCCAGCAAACACCATCAACCATAACACTGGCAACAACAGCAACAGAAGGGCTGGACCCAACCTCTCCATTGTATTGGTTTCAACTGGCAGGCCTCAAGTCTAGTGCAGAGGTGATGACAAAACATGTTGCGCAAGTGGCATCACCAATGACCATCCACAGGATATTCTATTAGTATGTAGATGAGCCAAAAAAGTCTATGGGGATCAAAATACATTGATTTATTGGTATGGGAAGATGTGCCAATGGTCAGAGCTCAGCAGGCTGGAATTAAAGTTTCTGGGTTCTCCTGTGAACAGTTTGTCTGCTGAACATCTATTTAGTGCAGCTGGTACGGTTGTTACAGTGAGAAGGACCAGTCTCTCACCTCAAAACATGGAGAAATTGAGTAAGATCAAGATGAACGAACATTTTATACAAAACATTTACTCCATTCCTGAAACACCAGCACAGAAGGAGGCTGATTGGTCCAAATGTAGTTAAATGTGTTAGCTGACCAACTTCAGGGGGAACCACCTGATTTTTAAGACAAAGTCTACTTCCCAGGTTAAGTATGGCAGTGGCTCTATACAACTTTTTAATTATTTCTTGTGAAACTTAGATCTAGATTCGCACATTATTATTTCTATGTCAGATTTATTAGTCACATATATTGTTTGATTGCAGTTAGACCGGCGTGCATTGAAGAAGCCTCCACAATTTATGGATGACAGTGGGGAAATGCCTGCCCCCGCACATAACTATTACCTATTCCTTTCTGTATAACTTAGCTCAAGAAGGTCTTTCCAAGAATATTTATTATCTACAAGACTGTCTGCCAATCACAAATTCCAATTTGTTGCCTGCATCAAAGATGATTTAATACTTAAGGCCTAAACCTCCCGTACTTGAAGTAGAAGAGGAAACTTGAACTGCTGCAACAGTGAATGACTGATTGTGTGTGTGATGATAAAGATTAATGATTCATGTTGTGGCAGATAGTGAGGGGAGTATGTTGAAATATAATGTGGGAATTTCCTGAGATGATTGATTTGCAATGTTTGGGGCCAGAGTAAAGGGTGATCATTTTTTCCATGGAGGTGATTGGCCTTAACACACTAAATTATTTAGCCTGTGTGGCCCACTCCTAATATCCTTCTGTTTCTTTTATTATATAGAATGGCTGCCACAGAAAAAACAAATAAGACAAATTGTAAATAATGCTCTGAGTAAACAATTGTTATAGATTACTGGGTATCACAATAGCAGTACAAAGCTAGTCCCCCACGGCGATTGGAATTTGATGTGATTATAAATGGCTTTCATAAAAAGCACCTACTGTGTGGCAGAAAAATACTAAGAGGCAGAACAACAACAGATTAAAAAACATCTCTTCAAAAGGCTTTTCAAGTAACTATAAACAGACACTTTGAGTTGAAAAATAAATGACCTATCATTAATGAGTACAGCATTATGCACTATATGGAGCACAGGTTGTGTATTGTGCTATAACAAAAAATGTAGCCATGCACATTGCTAGCTTGGGCGTCAGGTAGTTTCCTACTGTCTGCAGTTGGGACAGATGAAGTTGACAATTAGCTCTTTTTAATTCAAATGGCCCTGCTCTTCTCCAAATGCATTTCTTTTTCTATCACGATTCCAAAGAGGCAGATGAATAATAATAAGACACTACGCCACACACCTCACACATGAAATGTGTATATTAATATTATCCTTTTATCTGTAAGTAGACAGGAAAATAAATATGAACGGGATATATAGATTTTATTTGGCACATTTGTCACTGCGTATCCCATACACCAAACTTGACATCAAATCATGCACTTACTCCCACTTTACTCTGTGGCCTCACCCACCACCTCATATTTCCAAACAAATAAATTTGCTGGGCAAAAAGCAAAGAAAGGTAACTTGATAATTTACTCTGCTGCAGGGATTAGAGTAGAGAGAATAGACAGGTAGGGTTGAGCTTTTTTGATATAGAATACAGGGTCCAAGGTACGAATCATCAATTTCCCATATATGGCTTATTCAGCAGTCACTGTACAATTTAAAATGGAAACATCTGTATAAAATAAATCTGTTATGGGAAACCACATAATATATTCTGGAAACACTTCACTTCACATGGTATAAAATGGAATGTGGTACATGCCAAGAATAGACTTTCCAATTTGGTAGACTGGGATGAAAGAACTTATGAAAAAATAAAGGAATGAAGTACTAAGAGGAGAATGAGTGGGTAAAGGGAAACAACACACCTTGTGTGTTCGGTTTGTAATGCATTGAAAGCATTGTAAATGCTGCATTAACTGAAGCAGTAACAGTATCACAAATACAAAAACAAAACACTTAAAATCACACTATGTAAAAATTCACCATCTTGTAGTTGGACACATTGTTATTTATTCACAATGAACATGATCAAATTTCTTTATAACCAATTTTTTAAGATATTTGTTGTGGTACCCCAGGAGAGGGAAGGTGAGGGGCAGTGAAGGTAGGGAGGGAATGTGCAAGGTAGGTCATTCGTGACATAAATAACAATATATGATTCTTAAACAATCAATATGTCTGGCTTCAGAGCCCTGAGCCAGTATAATAAATGAGTTATAAATACTCGTTTAAAAAGGAAACTATAATGACGATGCTACAAATTAATGAGTAGGATGGTGGTTGCATCGACTGGTAGATGGTGTTAGCTGTCGACGTTTCGACCCCAGATATACTACTAGGTATACATCACACCTTAAAGTAGGGTCTTCATCAGGACAAAAGGCCCTGGGGGACACTGGTTTCTCTACAAAATTCAAACAAAGGAGTGTATAATATCTACAGTGAAAATAAATTGGAGTTTAAAATGACACAGGCGCACAAGTGCGTATGGCATGGACCAATAGAAGAACAATTAAAAGTTCTTCACCATGGAAGGTTGGGCTGTGTTATTTTAAACTCCAATTTATTTTCAGTGTAAATATTATACACTCCTTTTTTTGTATTTTGTAGAGAAACCAGTGTCCCCCAGGGCCTTTTGTCCTGATGAAAACCCTACTTTAAGGTGACATGTCACTGTGAAATAAATTACTTGGAACTGTGCTAGCTAAATAAGAAAAAGTTACAGAGAGAAAGTGCTACTCACTGATTCACTAGAGAGACATGAGAACAGTCTACAATAGCTTCCTAATTAATTAGCCAAAACGAGTGACAATCGTTGGTACGACTAGATAGCTCTGAACACCTGCCTAGCAAAAACGAGAGTCCGGATCACCCAATAATATACCAACCTAAACTAAACGTAACTTACCTCTGAGTGTGAGCTGCATACTATATAAAAAAAAATGTTAGCATTATAGAACACAAACATAAGAAATAATTAATACTCACTGAGCCTCGGAATCGCGATGCCTAGCAGTTCGAGCACAGAGGTGAGCCAGCTGCTGGCCGGTTCGCTGATCCTGACAGGTGCACCACACTCATTGGTGCACTATCCCTTAGCGCTGCTGAGGTTCCCTCAAGGGGGTATCCACTACTGGGCCTGCAACCTGCTTCCAGCATAGAGGGGAGGTGAAGCTGCACAAGAAAACTAGTGCTGCCACCTTCTCCTCTCCAAAGATTGCCTTGGGCTGCACACTTGGGTGGCAGTGCTGCCCACAAGGTAGCCATTCCCCTGCCAAGGTGCTGGGTGGGGTAGAAGAAAAAAAGGAAACCCAAACGAAAGAAGAAATAAGGAAGTAAGGGGGAATAATAATCAAAATATAAAAAGTTCCCAAAAATGTAAAGTAAACAAACACAAACAAAGACGCTCTCTAATGTAAAAAAGAAAAATGAAGGGTTTATAAGTTTTAAAGGAGAAGTATCACAGAGATTAAAGAGAGATTAAGATTTAGACCCAGCACCTTAACATACACCAGAAAAACAAGGTGGCAGCACCTATGGGGGCCATGTGGTGCCATCTGCACATGGTTTACAATGCCTGAATGCACGTGAGAACTGCATAGTGTTATTACATGCAATTTAGAGCGCGAGGACAAACTCCTCATTCCCTCACAGTGCCCCCAGGTGTGCCAGCAAACTTTGCTCTCTAGCGGAACTCTGCGTAGTGTGGCAGAAGTTTTTTTGTGACTGCGGAGTTCCACGTAGCAGAACTCTTCCCAAACCTATATATGTGAGCAGTGTTCTGGCTAAGGTGTTCTATATTTCTTTATTTGCAAGTGTCTTTTTTAAGAGTTTAGTGTCATTGTGTTTATCATCATACTCAAGTAAAGGTAAAATATATGCTATTTGTTTGCTAGTATCTAACTGTAGGAAGGTGGAGTTGTATATGGTGATACTGGTTAGGCTTCCCCATGCAATACTCTCACAAACCCCAAAGATGGCCCTTGGATTCAAAATAATAAACCCTTACCTCAGTCATGGTAGTGTGGCAAAGAGCAGTCAGGTTTTACTAGAGAAACATTTGTTAAGCATTTCAGAGTACAAATATGAATGATAAGTAATTGACATGACTCAGCATTTCTTCCAACTTCAACTTACAGTACAAAGTTAAGTTTTATCTTAATTTAGACACCAAACTGAACATGATTATATATATATATAACTGGAGCTTAGGCTTTTAGAAGATAACATACAACATAGCAATTCAATACCTCAGAACGTTTGCTTTGTGGTCAATGGAAAAAAGTGTTAATGACAATCGGTAACTTGCAGGTCGAGTTGCGTGAACCTGAAGGAAGGTTAAGATGATGTGGGTCCCAGGAGCAACACACGACAGTCAGTTGAATTTTACATGACCGGTGGTGCCCGAGTGCAGAGTAATCCTTGCTGTCCTTAGTGCTGAACAGGAGCCCCAGGAGAACTGCTTTTTAGCACTTAGAATGTGCTGATGGGAACAAGATGCAAGACATAACAATGGGGTAGTTTGTGACATCCAACACAGGTTGGAGTTCCTTCTAGGTGCAGTAATGAGTGTAGGGGTCAGTTGCCAGATTGGTAACCAACAAGTCTTGTCAGCAGAAAACTTTGAAAAACAGTACTTCGACGTCCAGTACTCTCAAGGAATGTGGAAGGAGTCTGTACCTTTATGGAAGGAAGGACTACATTTGACACAATGCACTAGACCATATGGATTTGGACGATCCCTCAGAGGTGCCGATAGCCAGTGGTTCTTTGGATCCAGGTCACTCTTTTACTCGAGATTTTCATGGGATTAGTGTCACCAGTCCAGGGGAGTCTGAGGGTACTTCAGGCTCTCACAAAGGTCCCTCCGTCTGGGAAAACCAAGAGTTAGGCTAGGACCAGTCTGAATCAGGCCATTATAGGACTATTGCCACATGTGCAGAGTAACCCTCTTTTGGATTGTTCAAGTCCTGTTGTCACAGAAATAAGTATCTTCTTTGTCCTTTTTGATGCAGGCTGAATCAGAACCGAGGTTGTGGTTTCAGAGGGGTCCCTTAAATTGTAGATTATGGGGAGTTAAGGATGTGGGGAGCAAGTAGCTAATGGGCTGCTATCCCAGGCAGCCAGTCCTCTCCTGAGGTGACCACATGCGGGGGTGTAGGTCGCCTTTTCTACCTCTTCAGGTGTCCCCTCCTGCACCTTCTATATGCATAAATGGCATACCCATTGGTCATCTTTTCTTTTATGAGGGTAGAAGATTAACTATAGCTACTGGTATGGGAGCACATTGACAAACATCTGTTAAACAACTTCAGTCTATTCAAAACCAAGCTGTGAGGCTTGTTATGTCAACTCTTTGGTTTATCAAAGCACATCCTATTTTCATTGGACTTCATAATTTACCTTTGTGGTACAGGATGCATTTCAAAGCACTGTACCTAATTCACAAGTGTCTGTATGGAAAAGCACATCCCTTTCCTGCTGCCAAAATAATAGGATATATTTTCTCTTATGTGCTTCAATCTTCTTAAATAATTCAAATTTCCCCTCACTTTGGTAGGGCCTTGTGTTGGAATGTGCATTCGCCACTAAAATAAGGTTACTAACACAGTTTAAGGCTCAGAATAGGCCTCAGAAAATTATTCCCATGCTCAACCCTTTGTAGCTTGGCAGCAAGCAGGCAGGTTTATCTCCAGAGACAGGTATGTAAAGCATTTAATAACACCAATTCAGTAACTATGTGAGACACAACACACAATAAAAACCCAACACCAATTTATAAAAATAGGAAATATTTTTATCTTTAAAATGACACCAAAAAAAAAAAACGCTAACTGCACGGTACCCGAGATATCGATTTGTAAAGAGTCAATACTTTCTAGTGCTTAGAAACCAATAGTGCCACTTCTGTACATTTGGTCGCCTCTGACCAGGACAAAGCCTGGTCGGATACAGTAAAGGAGAGGTCCTGGTCAAGATTTTACCTTCACACGTAGAAAAATTTGTGCAAGATTTCTCTTCGACGTTATGCAGCCTCCTCCAGCAGGCCGGATTTAGTGAGGGTTCACCAGGTTGCCTTTCTGTAAGAGTCTGGTCACCATCTTGAGCTTTTTCACAGAAGTTCACCAAACTTTCCCAAATTTCTGGAACTCCTACCTAATGTTCCTCTTTAGGGGCCATAGGGCCAGATGTAGGTGGGAGATTTTGGCCATTTACCGGCCGGTAACGGCCGAATTCGGCCGTTACCGACCGGTAAATGGCCATGGAGATGTAGGGGGGTAAAAAACATGCATTTTCGGTAATTTTACCGAATCGGTAATTTTACCGATTCGGTAAAATTACAGAATCGTTAAAATTACCGATTCTGTATATTTTACCGAATCGGTAAATATACCGGTCGGTAAAATTACCGAAAATGCATGTTTGGTATGTAGGTGCCAATTTTAACATTGACACAGGGCTTTGAAAATCGGTATTTTACCATGCAATACAATTGCATGGTAAAATACCGATTCAGGTGTACATGCACATCTGTGCATGTACACCTGTGCCATGTGGCGCACATACATGCCCTAAGGGCATGTATGTGTGCCACATGGCACACAAGCCTAAAACAGGGGTGCCAGAGGGTGTCAAAGTGACACCCCCTGCATCCTTGCAAAATTCGGTATTTACCGATTCGGTAAATACCGAATCGGTATTTGATATTGAATCCTATGGGCTTCAAGGCCCATAGGATTCGATAGCAAATACCGATTCGGTATTTACCGAATCGGTAAATACCGAATTTTAAGGATTCTGTAAAGAATCCAGATGTTGGGACCTACATCCCATTTACCGATTTTGAAATACCGAATCGGTAAGATTCGGTATTTCAAAATCGGTAAATGGGATTTACCTACATCGGGCCCTCAGTGTCCAAAACACAATCCAAGATTCTGGAATTTGTAAGATGGTCCTTGAATGTTTAGGACCACAATTCCCACAATGCACCTGGACAACACTCTCACAAGTCACATGGATACACTCCAAAAAGGGGACTCTTGATGGAGTTGATGCAGGTGAACTCTGTCAACCTGTAGCTTGCTGGGAGCATACTTGTTATTCCTTTTGAAACCATGTACATCCAAAGGGCTGTAGTTTCAGATAATGCACCAGGCGCAGTCAGTCAGAAAGCAGGGACTGATGGTGCAAATCAAGTTTCCAACTTGACAATCCTTCTTCTTCTCTCAGTTTCATGCAGCAGGGCTGGGAGGCTCTGCTCTTCTTGAGTACCTAATAAGGGCTTTGTCCAATGAGGTGCAGGACAACACCGCAGAGCATTACCATTTCCTCCAAAGTGTGGCACAATGATCTCCCCAAAAACACTATATCTAGTGAAGAATATTTTTTACGACTTGTCCCCTGGCTGTAGCATTCCTATGGAGCAGAAGCCTCTCCTCCCAGAAATGCTCTTTAACCCCAGTGCTACTTATCACCTCATAAAAGCAGCCTGGCTAATCCACGTAACTCTGGCCTACCCGGACAGATCACTGGAAAGCTGAATGTCTTGTAACTCCTTGTCTGTACATTTTAGGATAAATTCAACAATAGCATACTGTTGGATGTATCAATACCATTCTAGTAAGTCCTTGAATTATATTTTGTATGGTTCTCTTGGTGGTAATTATTAGTTAATAACTTCTTGCCATGTTAACCTATGTGGCTGGGGACCTGCAATGGAGAAAATTAACTGAGCAATTTCTGCAACACCAGGGCTCATAAAACATCTTTTATAAGGACGCTGTGTTTATCTACAGGGCCCCTCATCCCTAGAACACCTAGGGGAGACCTTAAGGGGTCTGAATATGCAAAGATATTGCACATCCTCACTCCAACAGTGCTCCTAGCACAAATGTCGATTTTGGGAAGCACTTTACTACGATGGAGGGAGTGAAATGTGTCATTCCACTAAACCCAAGGCATGTAAAACATATTTTATAAGGGTCCCCCTTATAAATACCTGACCCTCACCACTTAGAATCCTAGTTGGTACCTTGGGGGTACATAATATGCCACAACATTTTAGTTTATTGATTTTTAAGTGCCCCAAACAACAAAGTTGAGTATGAGCACAATTTGTATTTTAAAAGCAGTCCTGCAAAACAAGGCTTCTTTTAAACGTACCTCAGGCCTCAGCAGTGTACACATGCAAGTGTAGAAAGGGCTGCTGGCCTCTCAACTGCCATGCCCTGTATATAATAGGACTTAAAGGTATTTTTGATCCCCTTGCCCTAATATGTAAGAGGGCCTTATAGAGGAGGTTATGCCAATCATAGGGTTACCTTAGGTGTTTTCACTGTATCCTCAGCATAGCACTGGCCCTGGGCCTGGTTAGGTAGAGCCCAGGGACAGTCAGTTAACTACCAGTACCAGTCAGCAAACAAAATGGGCGGTGCCCAGGGCACAAGGATGACTTTGCAACACCTCATTAAAAGAAAAGCTATTTGGGTACTTGTCACCAATGAAATGCCTTCCGATTGGAACTGAAAAATATATCATCTCATTAGAAAAAACACCTAAGAAACTTCTTTTTTACAGAATAGTGTTCTCATACCATACCTTAATTTTCTGAAAAGCTTAGCGCCACGAGACGTATGGTATATATTTTGCTTTGCAAATAACAAACTAAACTAAGCTAAACTAAACTAAATTAAACTAAGCTAAAATAAACTAATGTTTTATTCATGAGACCTAATGTCTTCCCTCCTTTTGTTATGGATGTTTGTGTGAGTTATTACTCTTTGGCCTTCCATGTAAACAATTGTTGCTTTTCCCATGGTTTTGTTCACATTACCCTGTTCTCATCTTTGATACAGCAGCATCTGTTTTTCCGCAATCCTTTGCGAACATTAGCAGTTTTCAATAGTTTTTACAGTAGATTTTGAGGCTTGGTGTTCTGGGTGCTTACTTGACTAATACATTCACTTCAGATATCTGTTTTTTTACTGTTTCCAGCATCTGGCCACAGTTTCATTATAATGAGATCAATAAAATGATTGGCATAAGGTTTGGGTGACAAAGAACACCTATCACCTGTCTACAGCAGCAAGAGACTTTTCAGGGCTGAACGTGTGCTCTTGAAATACAACTGCTAGGTACAGTGATGTTATATTACTGATTCCTTCATGGGTTCAATTATTTATGCGTTTTTCGTTCCAGGTGTTCTGATGTTAACTTACATTAGAACTTCACAATCATTATAGCTTTCAGGTCATTGTAACTCCAAAACAATACATCATGGGACATATTCTCAAGGACTCATTGCCAATTTATCAGCACTTTAGCGCCGCATAAGTGGCAACAGATTTTTTGCCCTATTCTCAAGCTGGTGAAAACTCCCAACATCGCCAGTTTTCAAGCGATAGCTGTCAAAAAAATCATGGCCATGGTTGAGAGCGACAACTAATGCTAATGAGATGTAGAGTAGGCCTTCCCGTGCAAAAACACATAAAAACACAACTTCGCGACATTCTCAACGATCAGCCAGATCTGCGATGCGATTCAAAAACAGGCGATAAGGCTTGTTAGCAGCAGGGATTTAACACCTTACTTTTACTGGTCTGAAGCTGGACGACAACCTGCAGTATAAAAGGGAGACCAGCCCACAGCCACATCTGAAGACCAACAGATGTCATGGAGCTACTGATTATGCAGCTCGGAGACCCAAGAGGGCCACAACACCCACCGCCACCACCATCAGGACCCCCCCCGAGCCCTCCCAGACTACCACCAAGGCAGTGCAGAACAAGACAGCTGACCTTCAAAAAATGGTATTTCTCCCAGCCACACAATTGCAGAATTTGGGGAGAGGTGGGAACCAAGTATGTGTGAAGGATGTAAGTCACCCATGAATAGGAATGTACACAATGCCAAGTGTGGCGGTGAATGCAGAATGCAGGGCACAGACATGTCCATGTGGACATATACTGCTGGTGTTCACAGTGTTGTGGACAGTGGACGCAACCATGGGGAAGACCTCAGTCATGTCGCTTTGTTGTCCCCCCTGCAACCAAAAGTGGTGTGGGCTGGTCCGGTGTACGCCAGTCCAGCGTAGGAATGTGAATAAATAGGCCGGGGCTCTGGGCGTGGTTCACTTCCAGGATGGTCAACACATCTGCCAGGGCAGCGCCTCTCACCCTGCCACAAGTCCACCACCGTGACCGCCAACCTCCTCAGCCGATCGCGGGCTTCCACGACACAGGACCCCAGTGCACCCAGCGGCAAAGCAACGTGGAGTCATGTGTGTGCTGACTACTGCCTTCAGCCTAAACTGTGGTCAGCAGCTCCCCCAATTCAAATTGAGTCTTGATTTGTTGATGGCACAGTCCAGTAGGCAACAGACATTGTTTCCAGTGTGGCCCTCATGGGCGATGCATATTAGCCGGCTCTGGTGTCCCTATCTCAATGCACTACAAGTCATGGACCCTTTATGATTGAATCTTTTGTGTGTGATTTCAGACCTGGTGCTCCTTCCTCAGTGCACCACAAGTCATGGACCCTTTATTATTGAATTTGTGTGTGATCCGATGATCACTGTTCTCGTTATTGCCAGCACCTACCACTCCCTGAGGGCTAGCTTACACTCACCCCACACCCATCCATCACAGGTGTCACTGGACATGTAACCCTGGTAATAAAAATGGGCCGGGTGCTTGTGCCTGTAGCCAGTTCCACTGTCTATCTAACTATGTCTATGTGGTCATTATGTATGCATGATGGCCCCAGGCCCTACCACATTACATTGTGCTGTGGACAGCGGACGCAACCATGACACCTCAGGCTGTGGCTAAGACCTTGGACATGTAGCTTTGTCGTCCCCCCTGTAAGCGTAAGCCAGTCCAGCGTAGGGGTGTGAAGAATTTGCCCGGTGCTCTGGGTGTGGTTCAGTTCTGGCCTGTACAAGGAAGTAACTAATGTGTGTGTCTCTGTTGTAGTGTCGGCACCACCCGGCCCCAAATCAACAATGTTGCAATGTAGCGTGCACCCAGGGGGCGGGCTCGGACGAATGGAGCCATGAAGGAGCGCAAGACCGCTCGGGGTCTTGGCTCATACATGCCAAGTGTTGTGTGTATCTGTAATGCAGCAGCATGAGCTTAATGACTAGCCCTTCTCTTATCGGTAGTTCAGCCAGGCATGAACTCTAAACTGTGTCCGCCCTATCCTTTCCATAGGCCTACACTCATGTGGCCTCCCACTTTCAACGGCCAACATCACTGTGTTGATGTCAGGCTTGTGGACATGCTCAGACAGGCATGACAATGGTATGCCGTAGGAGTGCAAGTGATGCAACCGCACATCGCACACAACTAAATAGGCTCAGGGGGAGGGAGGAGCAGCTGTGAGGCAATGTAACACAAAGTGATGCCGCACATTTGCCACATGCAAGACATATCCCAAAGTCACACACGTCCCATCTCAAACCCAACAAGCCGCTTCACATTTCCTGAATGCAAGTAGATGATAAACCAACATTAGGGATGAAAGCTCCTTTGTCTGAAAATCAGGCCGGAGCACATCTGCACCTCCGACCTCGGCATTGTATGTGCCCGGCACCCCCTGACAGATACTATAGCAACTGATGATGACTCCCACACTACGCACAGCCCGACAAAAGACCAACGTATACACACACCCCACAGACAGAAGTCCTTGCTCGAAGTTATCTTGCATGGAATGGCCTTCACACTTAATCCCACTCCATCCCAGGTGTAACTCATTTATCCGAGCTGTGGCATTTCAGCCACAGAACTGGTTCAGGTCAGAACAGTGCCACTTCAAGCAGAGCACTGACGCAATGGCAGAACATCCCGGACACATGCTCAAACCCTGTCATGTGGAACTGTACTGTGCATGTATGTTCCATTTTCTGGGGGCACTGCCATCGGCAGTGCTGCTGATCAGTTACCAGCTATGCTCCCGCCTTGCCAAAGTCACATGCGTTCAGCCTGTGTTGCATTGTCGATCATGCATATTCAAGTGGTGCATGGATGACTGCATATCCAACAGGACGGTAAATGAACTGGATTTTGACATTTGTGGGCGCCCCCTGTTGGCACACGAGCACGAGTGTCACCGTGATACCCGCTTATGGGATGCCTTGATACTTGGCATACATGCTTGCAGCTGGGCCAGGGAGATTGCACAAATCCTCGTGTGCAGTGACCACATTGAACCGCTCCCCTGTTTGTCTGTAGTGCTAATTGGTGAAAGGGGGTGGACGCAGTACATCTGTCCGGAGCTGCTAATGGATGGACTTGTCATCCTGTTTGATGAAGTAGACAATGACCTCATGTTGGAAATGATGGCCTACAAACCTGCAATCGCTTTCATGGATGAGTAACTACGTACCTGCAGGCATAAACTGGTTGCAACCCCTTGTACATGTCCCAATACCTTGTTGCATCTTGGAGATCAGGTCACATATCCCACAACAACAGTGGACATAGCTGCATTTGCCTGGACTCAGACTAAGTGAGCGGACAACAACGTGGGTTAACACACACCTGTGAAAGGTGATACTCTCCCCCAGAGTAGACAGCGGCACTTGGCAACGTTCCTCATTCTGACATACTGCTGCATCGGTCTGCATGTTTTGACACTTAACTTGCCCATACTGACAGGCATATGCTAATAAAGTCTATGCACCTTCACTTGTATTGAACTGTGATGAGTGTTGATTTGAATGATAATGTGTGTCTCACTGCCTATCTGAGTCTCGGCCGTACATGCGCATTGATAGTATTACCCATCTGTGTGAATTAAAATCTTTTATCCACATTCAATGGTGTGTTGAAGCTGGAGCAGTACAAGGCCATGCAAACCCCACTTTACATTGTTGCCCCGTGGAGGGCCAACCAGAGTCCTTTAGGGATTGAGAAGTTCATTGGAAGTGGAAGACTTCAGTCTGCAGTGTGATTACTGTGTCATTGGTAACCAGACAAAATATGGCAGTCCATGTTGAGGTCAAAGGTGAGTGTCACTAAGTGTATCGGGGGACAGTGGAAGGTGTTATTCCAGGGCATGATGCAGAGGGCCGAACCAAGCTGAAACCGGCCATATGGCAGAGATGAATGCTACCACTTCATTCTTACCACAAAGCCAGATTCATCATCATCTTCGTCCTCTGATGTGTCAGGTGCCTCACATGTTGGTGGTGGTATTTTCTCTGCATCAATGTGTGGCAATGACACAACAGGAGCCGGGGGGGGAATGTCTCCTGCACTGTGTGGCGCTGACTGGATGGAGTGGCAGCAGCAGCATTCATACGCACCAGGCCTTGTGGTGGCAATGCCATGTAGAGGATCTGCAGGGCTTGGAAGATCCCAGCTACATCTCGCTGGTGTGCAGCCATGACAAACATTCTTTCTGCCTGCATCCGCTCCAAGTTCTCCATCACTCTCCTTATGTGTCCCAACTCCTGGGTGACATTGCTGGAGCCGCTCTAAAAAGACAGTTGTTCTCCGCTCAGAGTCATGACTCCAGCGATATCAGCCATGGATTTTTGGACAGTGGATGTCTGTTAGGGACTGAAAGTGGTCCCTGATGGGACTTAGACACCCACGTACGGCATCTAGTTTGGCTGCCATGAGGTCGAACCCCACCCGCAGCTGATCAGCCATCTTCTCCTGGCACCCTAAAACACAGTGTAGGAATGCCATGTGCTGGTCGTGGGGGTCCTGGGAGGCAGCTGTGGTGGTCATTGCTTCCTGCTGTGTGGTCTGTACACGGGGCGTGGTCTTCTTGACGCAGCTAGGCTGCCCTGCTCCTGGAGGTGGGGTGCTGGAGCTGTCCATGAGCTGGTAAAGGGTGTCAATGTCGATGTTGGGGAGGTCCTCTTCATCATCAGTACTGAGTGGTTGGGTCTTCTCTGCAGGAGGTGTTGATTTTCCCTCTGCAGGGGAGATGCAGATTAACATTGTGTTCACATGTATGTCCACGCATTGTACAAGTTTACTAACAGACTGCATGCCAATGTACATTGTGACTGTTTGTGAGGAGATGCCTATTTGATGCAGGACAGTTGACATTACTATGCCATCACGGATGTGAGCTTTTACTTGTACTTTGTCATCTCACAGTTTCCTGCTATGCCAAATGCGAAAGGCGAAGGGCAGTTGTGTCCTCTGTTCTGTTGTGAAAGTGTTGCAGTTTGTACCACATTGTTGTTCATGTTGAGGTGCTCAGATTCGTATGTGTGAGTGCTGCATTGTGGATGAGTTGCCCCATCAGCTCTGATTTTGCAGGCCCTCATCCTTTTAAGGCGGTGTGCCTTCCACGTCTGTGCTTATACAGTGCTGAGATGTTGCAGACTTGGGTTAATTGGGCTCTTGGTTGGAGTCGTGTCTCTTGGGCATGGTTTGTCCGCAGATCTGCTATACTTAATTGTAGTAGTAGTAGTACAAAGCTTTATTTCGATATGAAATATCTTAAAAAGCACATTGGCAGTTAAAAATACAATTCATTTTAAAAAGACATTATATAAACACTTAAACAAGAGTACAACAGTAAAAAATCATTAAACTAATTACAGCTTTGGACACAGTTAAAAAATAGTCGCCTTGTGAAATTAACGTAAGTCTTTCAGTCTAATCACCCATGCCGAACTAAGGAATTTAGCCACCCCACAAGCTAGGGTGGTGTTAGGATCTGTCTGCAAAATTCTAAGGGCAGAAGAATGATTCTTGGTCTCAAGCTGGCGGCAAACAGGTTTTAACCATTTCGACCTAGGTTTATTAGAAGCGCGACATACAAAAAAAAAGTGTGGGATAGTTTCAGGTGCATCGGTACAAAACGGGCAATCAACGGGTGTTTGGTTGGGTGATTTCTACTTACAAGTACGTTCACGAACCGGAAGAGTTCCCAGTCTGAACTGAATGTAAAGGGCCCTATCTCTGGGTTTCCTAATGAAATCCAGGTAGGGTTCAAGACGATGTACTGTCTTGTGTCGGCGGAATTCATCTGTCAGCCTGCCCAGGTTGGTATCTCTAGAATCTTGGGCATCAACCCATAACTAATAAGCTCTCTTAATTTCCAGTTTTGTCACCGATACACCTGACTCCCATGCAATGTTAAAACCAATAGCCAGTAAAAGCTTCTTTACCCTAGTAAGCCAAACAATTTTACGGGACCCCTGCATATTCATGACTTCTTTAAGGCCATCTGCATAGCAAAATAGCTCAGGTGTACACCACAAACGGGCCCAATAGAGAAGCGGGCGCAAAATAATAAGATCTTTAATTGATCGGGGTCCCATGTCGCACTGGAGTGGTTTGCTTGGAGTACCCCTAGGTAACGAAACGAGCTCTCTAAAAATCTTATTTTCAGCAGTAACAAGGGGATTAACGTTGTTGAAGCCCCAGAGCTCAGCTCCGTACAGTGCACTACCTACTGCTTTTGCAGCATAAATCTCCAGTGCAGGTGCTATGGGTCTGGATATTGAGGCTCTATGTTCCCTCCCAATAACTCCCAGAACACGCTTGTGATTCAAGGCCATTTTCTCGAAGTGTGGGTGCCATTTCAATTGATCAGATATCCTTATCCCTAGATAGTCAAATGTTTTAACACGCTCTAGGGGCACCTCGTCAAGTGTGAGCGTACAGTTGGCTTTCCTGCTAGGGTTAAAATAAAGGAGCTTGGTTTTGGTTGTATTAATTGCCAAGCCCCTTAAGTTACAAAATGTAGAGAAGTGATCTAAAAGCTTCTGGAGCTCCATTGGTGTTTTAGATACTAATAGCGTATCGTCCGCAAAGAGCATGGCAGGGACTTTGACACCAGCCAGGGTAGAGGCGTCAGCATCAATGTCAGACAAAAACAACCCCATTACCAACAACGAAAAGAGGGTCGGCACCAGGACGCATCCCTGGCGGACACCTCTATTTACCAGGATTTTGTCGGTTTTCTGCTCCTGTGTACCCCATCGGATGCATGCATAATTTCCATCATGCATACGGGCCAACAAATTCAGAATGGGCAAGGGAAACTCCATCTCCCGCAAAACCGTCCACAGGTGCTCTCTGGGAACCAGGTCAAATGCGGTCTTTAAATCAATAAACGCCAAATTCAGACCGCCCTTGCCGATGGTTACTATCTTCCAGTGCAACAAAACCAGCCTAAATGCCTGGTCAACAGTGCTTGTGCACACCCTAAAACCTGCCTGAAATTGGGAGATTATGTTGTTCTCCTCCTCCCATGAAAGGATCCTCTCCAGAAGGACCCTGCCAACCACCTTCTGACCAGCATCAATAAGGCTGATTGGACGATAGTTGTCAAAGTCTCCCCTTCATCTCTTCTTATAAATTGGGATCACCTCGGCCCCTTTCCAAGAGTTCGGAACCGGAGACCCCTGAAGAAGGGCATTAATCAAAAGGGAGAAGAACTTAGCCCATTGCTCGATATTGGCACGGAATAAATCACCTGGGATGCCGTCCAGGCCCGGTGCCTTCCCAGATACAATTTTTTTAATGGCTGCCTCGACCTCTTTTTGCCCTACAAGATCGATGAAGGACAAAGTGTTTACCATGGGTGATGAATCGTGTCCAAAGGGCCCACTTTTATCTATTACCCCTGCCCTTTCATACAGATTCCTGAAGTGGTCAAACCATTCCCCATCAGTAATATGGTTGGGTATTGGTTCAGTGTCGCCACCATTTGAGCTTCTGACCAAAGCCCAAAACCGCTCACCGTTTTTGGACTGACTAGCCAACTTCAGCTCCTCCCAATAGAAGTCATCCCAAGCCCTCTTTGCCACCAGTAATGCTCGCCTATACTGGGATCGGGCTAAGCGAACCTCAACAGCAATTTTAATGGCAGATATTAATTTTGATTTTGCCCCCCTGCAGTCCTGATTATACCACTTGGCTGCAGGTTTCCTGCTCCTGGGTTGGCTTGTGGCCCGTGTATCAAGGAGGAGAGCGCCCATCATATCAATTGTTTCAGCATAAATCACATCAGCCTGACAGGGTCCCAGTTCGTTAATGGAAATTGCAGAAAGCTTCTCAGTCTGGTCTCTTACAATCTCCCCAAGGGCGCTGGTTTTTAGTTCATCTAGGATGAATTTTTGACATTTGATAAATCTTCTACAATTGGAAGGTATTATTTCCCTGGTCAGCATCCTCAGTCTGCTACTAGACTGAGGTTTCCCATCAAACCAATGCTTCCGCATACAAAGGGACAAGGGATTATGGTCGCTATGGATAGAAGGGATGACAGTCATGTCACTCACAAATTTCCATAGCCTCTTGTAAACCAAGATGTAATCTATTCTGCTTGGGCAGGAAACCCTATTATAAGTGTGGGCTCCAGAGAAATCAGATGGTGTTCGCCCGTTAACAGCTACTAGGGCATGCTGCATTATTAGGGCATTCATTTGAATGACAATCGGTGTCCATTTTTTAATTGGCGCAATCGTCAGTTGTGGTATGCCCCATCTAGAATCCTCATCATGAAATCCTCCAGCACCATCCACAGCCAGCGGTTCGAAGGTACAGTTAAAATCGCCGGCAATTAGGGACAGGAAAGTCAGTGGGGCAATTTAGGAGTAAGTCTGCCAACACAGAAATAGTCAGAGATTTAGCCCCCCCTTGCAGACCTCTGGCATAAATATTAAAAAGCTCCAGGGTCACTGTAGCCTGAGGATCCCTAATCGTTAGCCTCATCAGGTCCATTGATGTACTTTGGTGGTGGGTAATTTTACAATTTAGCGCAATTTTGACCCAAATTAACAGTCCGCCCGACGGGCGACTCCGCCCAGAAGAGATAGCTGGAACATAAAAGGAAGAATAGCCAGACTTATAAATTGGCGCAAAGCACCAAGTTTCCTGGAAAATGCACAGGTCATATTTATCAGTAAGGTTATTCCAATCAGGAAGTAATATTTTTTTGCGCAAGCCCGCTACGTTCCATGAAATAATGTTTAGGTTACCGTTGTAACCATTAATGGGAACGACATCAACGTGTAGCGAGACTAACCCCTGGAGAGATCCTTTGTCGCTACCCACAGTTGGAATCAAAGGGCAAGCCAATACAGGCACTGTAGGCTCTGTGAGCCCGTCATTACCATTTCCTACCAGAACAGTGGAGTCCAGAGAAGTCATCAAGCCCAAAGGGTAATCTAAACCTAGGACATTATCCATGTGTTAGAGAGGCCAAGGTTGGGAATGGAGTATCATGGAGTTCTGGTGACCTGGGGGGACTATTGTCGATGGTTCTAGAGGTGACAATTGAAACAGGAGAAACCCCTATCTGTACCGGAAGTCAGTCAACGGCTTCCAGTCCGCTGTACCGGTTTTGGCAGGGGATAAAAAATGGAACAAGCTGGGGGCCTAACCAACCTCTGCGATTCCAGTTTCCCCCAAGGTTAAATCTCCCATCTCTCCGTTGTATTAAAGTCGAACCGTCATCTGTGGGAGGAGGACAGCCGGAGGGATAACAATAGGACAGTGGGAGTGCTAGAATGGAAGTTCCTGGACCATGACTTTTCCAGTTGCAAATGTGTCCTACTGTACTGGGATCGTCATAGTTGACTGAGATACAGTCTCCCCTAATGTCCTTGACTGAGTGTCCCACCCATGAGACCCTTTTGACCATCAATATTCTACTCACAATAACAATAACAATAACAATAACAACAATATGCATAGGTAGCGGTCTAAATTTTTCTTTTTCTTTTTCTTTTTCTTGTATCTGTTTTTCCTTGTTATGTTATTCTACACTGAGCTGCCTGTGGAAAGCGCCGGGACAGTCTTTTAGAGTAGCCGTGCGCTATATAAACTTATTATAACATAACATAACATAACAAATTTGTTAAGCCAGGCCACAACCTTGTTGCATAAAGATGCATATGATTCATGGTCACCTTTTTCCAAAGCTGGTATTCCTGTTAGAACTACCAGATAAGGACTTACTTCCGGGGGAATATCGATAGTAATTCCTTCACTGGCAAATAGTTCCTTCGGGGACCCATCACCCAAGTTTGTTCGAGACGTTTTACTCTGTGTTCCACCTGGAACCTTTGCTTGTAAATTAGAAGAGGAAGCAGCTGTAACCAGTATGTCTGAGGACTTGGGTAGCGGGATTATAGGATCATTAACAGCTCCCACTCCCGAAGGATTAGTAGAAGGGACTTCAACCCTAGATTCTTTCGCCTTTTTCTGTGAATCTGAATAGATCACCTATCTTATTAATGAAGGGGTCCTCCACATCCAGCCCGTTAGGTACCCCACTCTCTGACCCGTTAGCCTCCGGGGACGATCTTGCAGGGGTCATGATTAGGAGAGTGTACAATTACCTTAGTAGTCTCGGGGGCTGCCCTTTATCAATTGGAGCTTTTCCCTTGCGTTTGGTTACTTTTTCCAACTTTTGAACATTAGTAGTGGCCAGACGCTGTTTAGTTTTTGGAATAGCCCCTTGACGCCTTTCCTGAACTTGTCTAGTATTATGCTCCTTGACAGGACTAGGCTCTGTTGGTAGTTCGTGGGGGGTTATCAAAAGCAGATCAGAGGCCGTGGTTTGGTTCCCTTCAAAAAGATTGTCAATATCACAAACCAGCGGGTCGGAAATTAAAGACTTGAGGGAAGGAAGTACATCAGGGTTAGAAGGACTATAGTGATTGGCCGGAGTCCTGGCACTGGCTATTGGACCCATTGAAGATCTTCTGGCAAGTGCCAGATCCTGAGAAACCCGCCTCTCCATGATTGTAATACTCTGGTCGATGGCGGAATTCATCCTAGTGATGAATTTGTCCATGGAACCTATTAGGTTTACACTGGCCATCTTACTACTAGCTTCCTTAGCTGCCATTTACAATTATATCACAACAATAATACAATTACGGAGGTACACTGTGCCAACAATAGGAACCACCCGTTGCTGAGATATAAGGGGGTGGCCCGCCCCGCCCTTGTATGAGCTTGAATGGGCTTAAACGGGCCCGCCCTTGGCCAGGGCTTCGCCCGCACTTCTCCCGCGCGCGTCCCACTGTGGCCAATGATGTCACGCAAGGCTCGCTGTTCCTTGCAGTCCCGAACCGGCTGTTGGTCCTGAAGTACTCTGCCCCTCAATCGGTAAGAGTTCCTTGCTCTGCCTCCGCTGGTCCGCAGTCAAAAGGAAAAGAGAGATTCACACAGTGTCAGCACCTTCGAGCGGCGCATGCGGAGCGGGGGCCGCGAGGCGTTAAGTACAAGAGGGAGGAGGGTGTGGGAAGAGGCCGCAGATGCGGCCAATGATGTCACTTAATTGTGCATGTGTGCCATTGTGTCCATCTCCCTCCATCCCCCTCGTCCCTGGTTGTTTCTCACCCTGTTGCAGTTGGCTCAGGTCCTGTTGTACAGTGTCCAGTCCCCCAAATCCTGCCACCGTCTCCCCAATGATGGTCCCAGGCGGACCAGAAAAGAAACAAATCCAGGCTATCATTCTCAGCATGTTTAGGTCGGAGGGGTAGTAAGAATGCAACCACCCAATGGCACGTTTGCACAACGC
Source organism: Lissotriton vulgaris (assembly GCF_964263255.1). NCBI lineage: Eukaryota > Metazoa > Chordata > Amphibia > Caudata > Salamandridae > Lissotriton > Lissotriton vulgaris. The sequence goes on from NC_141690.1 coordinate 50,798,251, forward strand.
GAAGCTGGCTAAAATGGTAGCACTCGATCCTCTCTGTTTTTCTTTTGTGGAAGCGGCGGGCTTTCTTGAATTTGTGGCAGCCATCTTCCCGAAATGGAAGGTTCATGGTCGGTCCTATTTCGCCAGGGATGCTGTTCCAGCACTACATCACGATGTGCTGGAACTGCTTAGACAAGCTTTGCAGCAGAGTGCTTTTCACACTATGCACCTGTCAACAGACATGTGGACCAGTTGCCAAGCCACTGATTACATGTGCATCACAGCACATTGGATCTCTTTTGTCAGGGTTAGAGAAAAGATTTGCAGGTGTTGACACTGCTGATATTTTTAATGCTGCTCGGAAACAAGCAACTGTATTTATGTTCGCCATGGAGACATCTTATACTGCTGCAAACATTTTGAAGACTTTGACAACAAGGTCTTTGGATGGCTGTGACAATGGTTTTGTTTGCCACAGACAATGGCAGTTATATAGTTAAGGCCATGGCCGATGGTGGTTATTTCAGGGTCCTGTGTTTGGGGCACTGCAGCAACATCATTGTTCAAGACTTTCCGAAAAAAAGACCAAGGGAGCAACAATATGCACCCATTTCAGCCATTCTTTTAAAGCCGGGAAGCAGCTGAGCATCATTCAACTTGATAATAGAAAGCCAGTTAAAGCACTCATCCAGGAGGTGCCAACACATTGGAACTTCATGTATTTCAAGCTTGAATGTCTGTTTGAGCAGTACAGACCAATCAATGAATATGTAATGCAAAGATCGGATGCTACTGTGAAAGGTTTGATCATATAGATGGACCAATGGGGCCTAGTTAAATACCTGACAGAGATGCTACTTCCTTTCAAGGTCTTTATTTATTTTATTTAAAGAGTTTTATATAGCGCTGGCTAGACCCAAAGGTATCAGAGCGCTTTACATGAGGTTCCACAAAGTTACAAAAATTACATCAGAAAACAGATTACTAGCAAAACATTTAAAGAGTATAGAAAATGAGATGAATTGAGCATAAAAGGGTAAGGGGGTAGGATGAAGGGGTAAGGAAAGATATGACGGTGAGATGATGGAAAGTCTGCCCCAAGTCCGGCTGGATGATGGCCTATGGGGAGGTCCACTGCCCATCTTTAGCTATCAGGTAGCTCCACCGGGCATCGGCCAAATAAAAAGGTCTCAGCTAAAAATCATATAGAGAGCATAGGAGGGCAATATAAATGTAGCGTTTAAGGGTAGGGGGAAGGTTAAAGGGGTAGGGGAGATACGACGTAGAGACGAAGGAAAGGCTGCCCAAAGTCTGGATGGGTAGGTGACGGCCGAGGGGGAAGTCCACAACCCATCTCCTCTTTAGCTAACAGGTAGCTCCACCGGGATCCGTCAGCTAGCTAGGTCTCAACGGTCGGAAGAAGATCACATAGTTTATCTCATTATTGGAAAGCCGGGCGGGGGAGGAGGGGGGAAACACCCCTCGCCTCGCTGGTGTTAACTCGAAGAGCCAGTCCATGGAGTCCTGTGTGGTTGGAGGAGCTTCTCTATTAGCTGCAGACCGGTGGAGCAAAAAGGGGGTGGGTGGTGTAAGGGCTTCTAGAATGAGAGATAGTAAGTAGGAGCCTAATTGTTTAGTCCATTTGTGTTTGTGTGGCAGCCATGAAGAGGTCAGGCACCTGGGTATTCTGAGATCCCTGAATGAATCCTCAATAATGTTCTGGGCGGAGTCTTTGATGCCATCATAAAATCAGGCTACATTAATCTCAAAATTCGCCCTGGAGTTGTACCTTGGATACATTTGGTCAGATTTGGTGTTTTCCACATGTGACTCAAGCACTGTCACAGTACAAGTGCACCCTCATCAGAACTGCTGCACTTGGGATCACCAGAGGTAGGAATACTGTCTCGTCTTCACGAGTCCGCCATCTTAGGGTCAGGCACCATATACAAAAGGATTCATCAGGCAGCTGGAGTCAGACCCCCCAAGAGGCACCTCACGTGAGACACTCGCTCTGCATCAACAACAGATGCACAAAAGCACAGTTACTTCTTCGCAACCTCGCTGCACTCGGGAATACCGGTCCTCACGTTGCATTAAAGCCGCCATCTTAGTGTCAGGCTTCATTACAACAAGAGCACCGCAGGGCATTAAGATCTGGCAGTACCGGTACAAATGCCTAATCAGAAGTTGTATCCAGGCAAATCCTTGTGAAATAAGTGTTTGAAAGGGTTCTCAGAGGCCCAGTTGCCTCCAAATGAGTCAGTGGGGCCGTTGCTCTCAATCTGCCATTTTTTGCCGCCGCCGATCCACACTTGGCCAAAATACCGACGACAAATGTGCTCAAGGCACATTTCACATTTCACATGTGAAGCCAGCAAGGAGAACTGTACTACGGGACAAGCTAACCCGTTGTTGCACATGCGACAGGAACAGCTGAAGGAGGTGTCTGCAATGTATGCAGGTGTGGAGGAAAAAAAGAAGCATGTGAGTTGGTGGAGAGCTTAACCTTTCACTTACGTGAAAATACAAGGGTACAAAGAGCTATTGTGTCATCCAACCAATCCATTTGTGTCACAATTTTTTAGCCACTGTATAAACCATTACTGCACACTTTCATTCCTTTTTCAGATGGGAATGTTGCCAGCAACAAAACTTGGATAGCTGTGCATTCCATTCAGCTAGAGAAAGAACAACCGGGAATGGTAGCCCACTCCTCCAGGGCACAACAAGTACTGCAGGTCAGCCTTCAAGTTCAACTTCAGAGCCTGAGGGCAGTGTAGTTGCAGCCAAAACCTCCACCAAGAATAACATCAACAACAGGAAGAACAGGAGCATCATCTCCAAAATTGGCACAAGAATGGTTTTCAGTACAGTGCTGAGGCACAGGCAAAAGAAGCCGAGCAAAGTGGAGCACCCATGAGCATGAGCGGATGGTCCAGGCCTATCTGTGTGACCCAACAGAGGTCTACTTTGATCAAAACCCATTGCTCTATTGTTATGGAAAAACTGCGCCATAGGCCAGGGCTCAGCAGGCTCGCGATAAACTATCTGGCTAGCCCTGTCACAAGATCACATCTGAGCGTGTTTTCAGTGCTGCTGGTACCGTTCTGACAGTGAGAAGGACCAGTCTCTTGCCCCAAAATGTGGAGAGGTTCACCATGATAAAAATTAATCAGCACTTTATACCACCAGAATATACAATACCTGAAGTAGCGCAGCCGGAAGATAATGACAGCGACTCAGTTCATGGAAGTAGTATGTTAGGGGACCTACTTCTGGGTGAACCTTCAGAGTTTGAGGACGAGCTCTACTTCGCTGACAACTGGCTCTTGAGTTACTTTCTTTCTTACTTTGATGCCCAAAAAAAGCCCCCAAAAAAGACATAGCTAAAAAAATGTTTTACTCTAATATTTGTGTGTGTCACTGTCTTTCTGGTTTGAAACCCAACAAATCCATCAACACCACAGTCTTCAACTTTTATTGCCGGATTGGAGTTGCAACTGTGTGCAGTCAGTGAAGAAGTAAGTCCACTTGTCCTGATTCACCCTAAATCCATTTCCCTCAAGCAAGACATTGAATGGCCATACAACAAATGTTAAATGTGTGCCTTCCTCGAGTCCAAATCTATATATATATCCTTTCCAAGCCTAGAGGGACTGCCCCGGAAGAACAGGTAAATTATGGCATTCATTGTATGCTGAGTGATTGGTGATTGTTGTGTATGATGTCTACTAGTATTCTACACAGAAAAAGTGACTCAAGTCAATCTTTCCCTTCTTGTTGTTCATTAACAAAATTGTACCACTGCAGGCCGATCCATTGCATTTTGAGTCTGGCGTGGACTCACTCAGGACATTATTGGTACAGTGTGGAACACCATGACAATACAATGCTCACAGGCAGTCAGTAGGATCGGAGATGATTAATGGAATAACTTGGGCATTTCATGAAGTGGCATGAAAAGATAAACAACAACACCAGACCGACACGCCTGTGTAATGGTGACACAAGTGTGGTAGATTGACTGACAGTGGTGCATTGATTTTGTTACTTAATTTGGAAAATGCTATGATGCTGTGTGTGTATGTGCACTCAGTGCTGTCTACCTCAAATTCTAAGCTAATTGGAGGTTGGGTGTGGAGGCCTGCTCCTGTTGTTGGAGGTAACTGCTGGAAACAGACATGAATTAGCCATGCCGCCTTTGAAAGTCTTCTTGTTGCTCTCCTCCTTAATTTACGCAGTTTCACTTTTCTCAGATTTTTAAATATCCTTTTTGTTTTTCCATCTACTGGCCTGCCTTACTTTACCATGCACTTTGCTTGGAAAAATATCTCACATTTACCTTACCAAACTGCATCTGCCAGGCAGGCACCCAAGATTGACGGACGGACTGTGCAAGGAAGGACCAAGAGGATTGCGGAAATGCAACACCAATTTGTGAATAATTATAGTATCCTTTCCGCAATAATTTTTTTCTCTTACTTCATTACAACTGTGTGTGTTGTTGTTTATGTTTGCTTATATTTTACTCCAACAAATATTTCTAATTTTCTTTGCTATCTTTCAAAGGAAGCCCGGTACAACAGAACATTAAATGTATGTAACTTGGGTTTCTCTGGGGGCAGACAGGCAAGGCAATTGCATAATAATTAATATTATACTACTCTGTACTACTAGTCTAGTACTACTCATCAAGTCGTCATCAAGCATGCATTTCCTTTTTCTCCCTTAACAAATCAATGATGGTCGGCTGCCAATATTATGTGTTATGTGTTGTCCATGTGCAGAGTTTGTCTTTGTCAAAACTTTCCCTCAAATCCTCCTTCCCAACCATTCATAAAACCCTAACCCTCTTCCCACGGACTGTGTAATTTATATTGAGGTGTGACTAAATAAAATGTACACTAATTATTGGTCTCAAACTTGCTGGGGTATAATATAATTGCCAGCATTGAGTCATCAAGCATCCTAGTTACAGCACTATAAGTTACAAAGACGCTTTTCAGCTTCATAGCTCGAGTCGACTTCAGTTTGTAACTAATACTAGGCTAGCCCTCCAGGAATTCTAGTTTATTTTACTTTAGCATTGCTTATCATCATCATGGTTTCCGGTTTGGCAGTCTTCTTGTGTACTGTACTTATACTACTTAGACCCTAGTCTCCCTCAGGTGACTGACTGTCTCATTTCTTTTTTTGCAAATACTTCTCTCAGTGTCTGCTACTACCACCACCATGGCACCTTGGGAAACCAAAAAAGCACCATGCAGCCATCACTTTGCCTAAGCATAAACAGCAATTACAGGTAAGAGAAGAGGTTTGGGGGAGGCATAATGTGTATATACTATGTAAATTAATTTATTCACACATCCACACCCTTCCTAGTCCATAGGGGTTTTAGTTGCAGACTGCATAGACTAGAAGGAGAGGCTGACATTACTTGTAGGACAAGTGAGGGTACCAAATTTATGTGTTGGTGTGTTACACTATCTGCAGATTTAAATCTCAAAAACTGGCTGTGCCCCTGCAGCAAAGAAAACAGTGTGAAGTGAAAGAGAAACCCCCTCAGTAAAGATTGACATCATATATAAAGTATAAATAATGTATTCCCCTAACAAATAAACTAATTTGAATGAAATACACTCAATACACCTGACCCACCCCTCTCCCTAACCCTAACCAATGTCCATCATTAATTCAGGATCAATTTTCCAATGTACATAAATTAAACAAGTTTTCCCCAATGCCCAATTCCCACCCACCCAAAAAAAGATTAAAAAAGGGGCAAGGCGATGAAGGTCTAGATGTGGGCTCGCCGGATCTTCCTCGCTAGGGTATTTATCCGCTCCTCTAGGCAAGCCATCCAGAGGAGCATGCATCGCTGAAATGTCTTGCATGAACAGGAGTGGTCAGCAGTGTTTGAACAAGTGCGGCGGACAGCTGCCATACCACAGCGCCGTACCACCGGAGGCACTGGGGGGTCCAGGCTGGGTCCCAGGGCATTAGAGGAGGCTGCAGCTGCTGCCTCCTCCTCCTCCGCCAGAACCACCAGCCACCAACCTTCCTCACTGATGGCCTCCAGCTTCGGTTTCCGGGCCCTGGCAAAAAACTCCTGCCTGTTGGGTTGTTGTATCGGTTGGGAAGGAGTAGCTATATCAAGAAAGAAAAAAGACAATTGTAACCAATACTCTCAGCAAAACAGTAACACAAAATTATTATATACTAAATTATAGTGGAACAGTAGCACTAGCAAGCACAGTACATAACATTTGTGGTATCCTTCCACTTCCTCAGCCTCTAAAATTTGTGGGAGTTTCATGCATTGCTAGGCACTATGGATTAGACAAGTCTTCTTCTTCTCTCTCTTCTTTAGCTAACTTATCATGAGTCCCTTTCTCACTGCACCATCAGGATTCAAGCAAGCCGGGCCGAAGACGGCTGAAATGCCAGAAACCGGTCCCCGGTAGCTTGTCTCCTTTCTGGTGAAGAATTGGCTTGGTAGTTTAGTCTGCCCTGTTCCCATGATGCACTGGGCCAGGGACAGACTGATTTGCATATAGCCAGGTTCTGAGCTGGGATGGTGCAGTGAGATAAATAACGGTGATGGATCAAGCCCTGATCTTTGGACTGGGTAAGAGTGGTCTGCTTAATTCAGACACTCTGTTCATCACCACCCCCTTTTCTGAATCGTTTTTGGCCACTATAGGTGTGGCAGGGTATACTCAGACATGAGTCCCTTTCTCACTGCACCATCAGGATTCAAGCAAGCCGGGCCGAAGACGGCTGAAATGCCAGAAACCGGTCCCCGGTAGCTTGTCTCCTTTCTGGTGAAGAATTGGCTTGGTAGTTTAGTCTGCCCTGTTCCCATGATGCACTGGGCCAGGGACAGACTGATTTGCATATAGCCAGGTTCTGAGCTGGGATGGTGCAGTGAGATAAATAACGGTGATGGATCAAGCCCTGATCTTTGGACTGGGTAAGAGTGGTCTGCTTAATTCAGACACTCTGTTCATCACCACCCCCTTTTCTGAATCGTTTTTGGCCACTATAGGTGTGGCAGGGTATACTCAGACATGAGTCCCTTTCTCACTGCACCATCAGGATTCAAGCAAGCCGGGCCGAAGACGGCTGAAATGCCAGAAACCGGTCCCCGGTAGCTTGTCTCCTTTCTGGTGAAGAATTGGCTTGGTAGTTTAGTCTGCCCTGTTCCCATGATGCACTGGGCCAGGGACAGACTGATTTGCATATAGCCAGGTTCTGAGCTGGGATGGTGCAGTGAGATAAATAACGGTGATGGATCAAGCCCTGATCTTTGGAGTGGGTAAGAGTGGTCTGCTTAATTCAGACACTCTGTTCATCACCACCCCCTTTTCTGAATCGTTTTTGGCCACTATAGGTGTGGCAGGGTATACTCAGACATGAGTCCCTTTCTCACTGCACCATCAGGATTCAAGCAAGCCGGGCCGAAGACGGCTGAAATGCCAGAAACCGGTCCCCGGTAGCTTGTCTCCTTTCTGGTGAAGAATTGGCTTGGTAGTTTAGTCTGCCCTGTTCCCATGATGCACTGGGCCAGGGACAGACTGATTTGCATATAGCCAGGTTCTGAGCTGGGATGGTGCAGTGAGATAAATAACGGTGATGGATCAAGCCCTGATCTTTGGACTGGGTAAGAGTGGTCTGCTTAATTCAGACACTCTGTTCATCACCACCCCCTTTTCTGAATCGTTTTTGGCCACTATAGGTGTGGCAGGGTATACTCAGACATGAGTCCCTTTCTCACTGCACCATCAGGATTCAAGCAAGCCGGGCCGAAGACGGCTGAAATGCCAGAAACCGGTCCCCGGTAGCTTGTCTCCTTTCTGGTGAAGAATTGACTTGGTAGTTTAGTCTGCCCTGTTCCCATGATTCACTGGGCCAGGGACAGACTGATTTGCATATAGCCAGGTTCTGAGCTGGGATGGTGCAGTGAGATAAATAACGGTGATGGATCAAGCCCTGATCTTTGGACTGGGTAAGAGTGGTCTGCTTAATTCAGACACTCTGTTCATCACCACCCCCTTTTCTGAATCGTTTTTGGCCACTATAGGTGTGGCAGGGTATACTCAGACATGAGTCCCTTTCTCACTGCACCATCAGGATTCAAGCAAACCGGGCCGAAGACGGCTGAAATGCCAGAAACCGGTCCCCGGTAGCTTGTCTCCTTTCTGGTGAAGAATTGGCTTGGTAGTTTAGTCTGCCCTGTTCCCATGATGCACTGGGCCAGGGACAGACTGATTTGCATATAGCCAGGTTCTGAGCTGGGATGGTGCAGTGAGATAAATAACGGTGATGGATCAAGCCCTGATCTTTGGACTGGGTAAGAGTGGTCTGCTTAATTCAGACACTCTGTTCATCACCACCCCCTTTTCTGAATCGTTTTTGGCCACTATAGGTGTGGCAGGGTATACTCAGACATGAGTCCCTTTCTCACTGCACCATCAGGATTCAAGCAAGCCGGGCCGAAGACGGCTGAAATGCCAGAAACCGGTCCCCGGTAGCTTGTCTCCTTTCTGGTGAAGAATTAGCTTGGTAGTTTAGTCTGCCCTGTTCCCATGATGCACTGGGCCAGGGACAGACTGATTTGCATATAGCCAGGTTCTGAGCTGGGATGGTGCAGTGAGATAAATAACGGTGATGGATCAAGCCCTGATCTTTGGACTGGGTAAGAGTGGTCTGCTTAATTCAGACACTCTGTTCATCACCACCCCCTTTTCTGAATCATTTTTGGCCACTATAGGTGTGGCAGGGTATACTCAGACATGAGTCCCTTTCTCACTGCACCATCAGGATTCAAGCAAGCCGGGCCGAAGACGGCTGAAATGCCAGAAACCAGTCCCCGGTAGCTTGTCTCCTTTCTGGTGAAGAATTGGCTTGGTAGTTTAGTCCGCCCTGTTCCCATGATGCACTGGGCCAGGGACAGACTGATTTGCATATAGCCAGGTTCTGAGCTGGGATGGTGCAGTGAGATAAATAACGGTGATGGATCAAGCCCTGATCTTTGGACTGGGTAAGAGTGGTCTGCTTAATTCAGACACTCTGTTCATCACCACCCCCTTTTCTGAATTGTTTTTGGCCACTATAGGTGTGGCAGGGTATACTCAGACATGAGTCCCTTTCTCACTGCACCATCAGGATTCAAGCAAGCCGGGCCGAAGACGGCTGAAATGCCAGAAACCGGTCCCCGGTAGCTTGTCTCCTTTCTGGTGAAGAATTGGCTTGGTAGTTTAGTCTGCCCTGTTCCCATGATGCACTGGGCCAGGGACAGACTGATTTGCATATAGCCAGGTTCTGAGCTGGGATGGTGCAGTGAGATAAATAACGGTGATGGATCAAGCCCTGATCTTTGGACTGGGTAAGAGTGGTCTGCTTAATTCAGACACTCTGTTCATCACCACCCCCTTTTCTGAATCGTTTTTGGCCACTATAGGTGTGGCAGGGTATACTCAGACATGAGTCCCTTTCTCACTGCACCATCAGGATTCAAGCAAGCCGGGCCGAAGACGGCTGAAATGCCAGAAACCAGTCCCCGGTAGCTTGTCTCCTTTCTGGTGAAGAATTGGCTTGGTAGTTTAGTCCGCCCTGTTCCCATGATGCACTGGGCCAGGGACAGACTGATTTGCATATAGCCAGGTTCTGAGCTGGGATGGTGCAGTGAGATAAATAACGGTGATGGATCAAGCCCTGATCTTTGGACTGGGTAAGAGTGGTCTGCTTAATTCAGACACTCTGTTCATCACCACCCCCTTTTCTGAATCGTTTTTGGCCACTATAGGTGTGGCAGGGTATACTCAGACATGAGTCCCTTTCTCACTGCACCATCAGGATTCAAGCAAGCCGGGCCGAAGACGGCTGAAATGCCAGAAACCGGTCCCCGGTAGCTTGTCTCCTTTCTGGTGAAGAATTGGCTTGGTAGTTTAGTCTGCCCTGTTCCCATGATGCACTGGGCCAGGGACAGACTGATTTGCATATAGCCAGGTTCTGAGCTGGGATGGTGCAGTGAGATAAATAACGGTGATGGATCAAGCCCTGATCTTTGGAGTGGGTAAGAGTGGTCTGCTTAATTCAGACACTCTGTTCATCACCACCCCCTTTTCTGAATCGTTTTTGGCCACTATAGGTGTGGCAGGGTATACTCAGACATGAGTCCCTTTCTCACTGCACCATCAGGATTCAAGCAAGCCGGGCCGAAGACGGCTGAAATGCCAGAAACCGGTCCCCGGTAGCTTGTCTCCTTTCTGGTGAAGAATTGGCTTGGTAGTTTAGTCTGCCCTGTTCCCATGATGCACTGGGCCAGGGACAGACTGATTTGCATATAGCCAGGTTCTGAGCTGGGATGGTGCAGTGGGATAAATAACGGTGATGGATCAAGCCCTGATCTTTGGACTGGGTAAGAGTGGTCTGCTTAATTCAGACACTCTGTTCATCACCACCCCCTTTTCTGAATCGTTTTTGGCCACTATAGGTGTGGCAGGGTATACTCAGACATGAGTCCCTTTCTCACTGCACCATCAGGATTCAAGCAAGCCGGGCCGAAGACGGCTGAAATGCCAGAAACCAGTCCCCGGTAGCTTGTCTCCTTTCTGGTGAAGAATTGGCTTGGTAGTTTAGTCCGCCCTGTTCCCATGATGCACTGGGCCAGGGACAGACTGATTTGCATATAGCCAGGTTCTGAGCTGGGATTCTGCAGTGAGATAAATAACGGTGATGGATCAAGCCCTGATCTTTGGACTGGGTAAGAGTGGTCTGCTTAATTCAGACACTCTGTTCATCACCACCCCCTTTTCTGAATCGTTTTTGGCCACTATAGGTGTGGCAGGGTATACTTAGACATGAGTCCCTTTCTCACTGCACCATCAGGATTCAAGCAAGCCGGGCCGAAGACGGCTGAAATGCCAGAAACCGGTCCCCGGTAGCTTGTCTCCTTTTTGGTGAAGAATTGGCTTCGTAGTTTAGTCTGCCCTGTTCCCATGATGCACTGGGCCAGGGACACACTGATTTGCATATAGCCAGGTTCTGAGCTGGGATGGTGCAGTGAGATAAATAACGGTGATGAATCAAGCCCTGATCTTTGGAGTGGGTAAGAGTGGTCTGCTTAATTCAGACACTCTGTTCATCACCACCCCCTTTTCTGAATCGTTTTTGGCCACTATAGGTGTGGCAGGGTATACTCAGACATGAGTCCCTTTCTCATTGCACCATCAGGATTCAAGCAAGCCGGGCCGAAGACGGCTGAAATGCCAGAAACCGGTCCCCGGTAGCTTGTCTCCTTTCTGGTGAAGAATTGGCTTGGTAGTTTAGTCTGCCCTGTTCCCATGATGCACTGGGCCAGGGACAGACTGATTTGCATATAGCCAGGTTCTGAGCTGGGATGGTGCAGTGAGATAAATAACGGTGATGGATCAAGCCCTGATCTTTGGACTGGGTAAGAGTGGTCTGCTTAATTCAGACACTCTGTTCATCACCACCCCCTTTTCTGAATCGTTTTTGGCCACTATAGGTGTGGCAGGGTATACTCAGACATGAGTCCCTTTCTCACTGCACCATCAGGATTCAAGCAAGCCGGGCCGAAGACGGCTGAAATGCCAGAAACCGGTCCCCGGTAGCTTGTCTCCTTTCTGGTGAAGAATTGACTGGGTAGTTTAGTCTGCCCTGTTCCCATGATGCACTGGGCCAGGGACAGACTGATTTGCATATAGCCAGGTTCTGAGCTGGGATGGTGCAGTGAGATAAATAACGGTGATGAATCAAGCCCTGATCTTTGGAGTGGGTAAGAGTGGTCTGCTTAATTCAGACACTCTGTTCATCACCACCCCCTTTTCTGAATCGTTTTTGGCCACTATAGGTGTGGCAGGGTATACTCAGACATGAGTCCCTTTCTCATTGCACCATCAGGATTCAAGCAAGCCGGGCCGAAGACGGCTGAAATGCCAGAAACCGGTCCCCGGTAGCTTGTCTCCTTTCTGGTGAAGAATTGGCTTGGTAGTTTAGTCTGCCCTGTTCCCATGATGCACTGGGCCAGGGACAGACTGATTTGCATATAGCCAGGTTCTGAGCTGGGATGGTGCAGTGAGATAAATAACGGTGATGGATCAAGCCCTGATCTTTGGACTGGGTAAGAGTGGTCTGCTTAATTCAGACACTCTGTTCATCACCACCCCCTTTTCTGAATCGTTTTTGGCCACTATAGGTGTGGCAGGGTATACTCAGACATGAGTCCCTTTCTCACTGCACCATCAGGATTCAAGCAAGCCGGGCCGAAGACGGCTGAAATGCCAGAAACCGGTCCCCGGTAGCTTGTCTCCTTTCTGGTGAAGAATTGACTGGGTAGTTTAGTCTGCCCTGTTCCCATGATGCACTGGGCCAGGGACAGACTGATTTGCATATAGCCAGGTTCTGAGCTGGGATGGTGCAGTGAGATAAATAACGGTGATGGATCAAGCCCTGATCTTTGGACTGGGTAAGAGTGGTCTGCTTAATTCAGACACTCTGTTCATCACCACCCCCTTTTCTGAATCGTTTTTGGCCACTATAGGTGTGGCAGGGTATACTCAGACATGAGTCCCTTTCTCACTGCACCATCAGGATTCAAGCAAGCCGGGCCGAAGACGGCTGAAATGCCAGAAACCGGTCCCCGGTAGCTTGTCTCCTTTCTGGTGAAGAATTGGCTTGGTAGTTTAGTCTGCCCTGTTCCCATGATGCACTGGGCCAGGGACAGACTGATTTGCATATAGCCAGGTTCTGAGCTGGGATGGTGCAGTGAGATAAATAACGGTGATGGATCAAGCCCTGATCTTTGGACTGGGTAAGAGTGGTCTGCTTAATTCAGACACTCTGTTCATCACCACCCCCTTTTCTGAATCGTTTTTGGCCACTATAGGTGTGGCAGGGTATACTCAGACATGAGTCCCTTTCTCACTGCACCATCAGGATTCAAGCAAGCCGGGCCGAAGACGGCTGAAATGCCAGAAACCAGTCCCCGGTAGCTTGTCTCCTTTCTGGTGAAGAATTGGCTTGGTAGTTTAGTCCGCCCTGTTCCCATGATGCACTGGGCCAGGGACAGACTGATTTGCATATAGCCAGGTTCTGAGCTGGGATGGTGCAGTGAGATAAATAACGGTGATGGATCAAGCCCTGATCTTTGGACTGGGTAAGAGTGGTCTGCTTAATTCAGACACTCTGTTCATCACCACCCCCTTTTCTGAATCGTTTTTGGCCACTATAGGTGTGGCAGGGTATACTCAGACATGAGTCCCTTTCTCACTGCACCATCAGGATTCAAGCAAGCCGGGCCGAAGACGGCTGAAATGCCAGAAACCGGTCCCCGGTAGCTTGTCTCCTTTCTGGTGAAGAATTGGCTTGGTAGTTTAGTCTGCCCTGTTCCCATGATGCACTGGGCCAGGGACAAACTGATTTGCATATAGCCAGGTTCTGAGCTGGGATGGTGCAGTGAGATAAATAACGGTGATGGATCAAGCCCTGATCTTTGGACTGGGTAAGAGTGGTCTGCTTAATTCAGACACTCTGTTCATCACCACCCCCTTTTCTGAATCGTTTTTGGCCACTATAGGTGTGGCAGGGTATACTCAGACATGAGTCCCTTTCTCACTGCACCATCAGGATTCAAGCAAGCCGGGCCGAAGACGGCTGAAATGCCAGAAACCGGTCCCCGGTAGCTTGTCTCCTTTCTGGTGAAGAATTGGCTTGGTAGTTTAGTCTGCCCTGTTCCCATGATGCACTGGGCCAGGGACAGACTGATTTGCATATAGCCAGGTTCTGAGCTGGGATGGTGCAGTGAGATAAATAACGGTGATGGATCAAGCCCTGATCTTTGGACTGGGTAAGAGTGGTCTGCTTAATTCAGACACTCTGTTCATCACCACCCCCCTTTTCTGAATCGTTTTTGGCCACTATAGGTGTGGCAGGGTATACTCAGACATGAGTCCCTTTCTCACTGCACCATCAGGATTCAAGCAAGCCGGGCCGAAGACGGCTGAAATGCCAGAAACCGGTCCCCGGTAGCTTGTCTCCTTTCTGGTGAAGAATTGGCTTGGTAGTTTAGTCTGCCCTGTTCCCATGATGCACTGGGCCAGGGACAGACTGATTTGCATATAGCCAGGTTCTGAGCTGGGATGGTGCAGTGAGATAAATAACGGTGATGGATCAAGCCCTGATCTTTGGACTGGGTAAGAGTGGTCTGCTTAATTCAGACACTCTGTTCATCACCACCCCCTTTTCTGAATCGTTTTTGGCCACTATAGGTGTGGCAGGGTATACTCAGACATGAGTCCCTTTCTCACTGCACCATCAGGATTCAAGCAAGCCGGGCCGAAGACGGCTGAAATGCCAGAAACCGGTCCCCGGTAGCTTGTCTCCTTTCTGGTGAAGAATTGGCTTGGTAGTTTAGTCTGCCCTGTTCCCATGATGCACTGGGCCAGGGACAGACTGATTTGCATATAGCCAGGTTCTGAGCTGGGATGGTGCAGTGAGATAAATAACGGTGATGGATCAAGCCCTGATCTTTGGACTGGGTAAGAGTGGTCTGCTTAATTCATCACCACCCCCTTTTCTGAATCGTAACTTATCCTTGAAGGCATGCCAGCTCAGTCAGCTTGTGCCCTAGACAGACATACTTGCGAGCAGTCGCACGCTCACGTTACTTTACGACTGTCTGCAGGTGAGGCAGCTGTAGTCTACAACTACAAAATGATCTATTTTTCTACTATGGCCATACTCTGTTAAATTAATGGCAACTGCTCAATTTCACTTTTACCCTGACAACTACAACAAGGCAGATGACATCTGATATGAATGATTCTAAACGAGATGATGTGCGGGACTACTATTGTTTGATTGCGTAATTATGCAGCTTATAGGCCACACATGGCTTACACGGTTGAAATGACATAGGTAGGGAGTGGGCCTCGGAGGGAGGCGGTCGATAATGGGTGGGATGGGTAGATACATACTCAATATATATGTTATGCTTGCAAACTAATGTGAGTCAAGTGAGTATTCTGAAATACAACCTTGAATCAAAAACTTTGAAAAAAAATAGTTATTGTTTTTCCCAGCGATTTTTCCATTTATCATTGTATTGCTCTTCTAGCAATTTTTTATTCTAATCCGATTCTTATCTTTACCCTTGTCTTTGCTACTCTGGCACAATTTGGTTTTCTTTTACATTCTCTTCATCCAGTGACAGTCTTCCCCTATGCTATGATTGATACCATCCTGGCATCCATCCATTCAAAGTAAGCATGAGTATCATCATATAAACTTTATTACAATCTCAGAGATTCAAAAAAGTACATCACAGCACAGGTTCCATTTAAAAAAAAAAAAAAAACATATAATAAAATCATTAAGAAAGGGTTATCAGTAGACATTGCAGCAAATTATTATACAATAAGTATAAATTCAAGGATAAAAAGACAAAAATCACTTCCTCCGCCTGACCCACATAGCATACAGAAAACAGGAAATACCGAAGACTATCAATCCACGGGTATCCGTAGACAGCAGCCTCAGGATTTCAAGATAGTGGCCCGGACCAACAGCTCTACATAGTGGTATTATCCATTTTTTCCTCAGTAATACATAATGGGGAAAGAAAAAATGTAAATGAACAATAGAATCTGTCGAGGATTTACATGCAGGACATAGATCAACTAAAGGAGGATACATGCACCATCTCGAACAGAAAGAGTTAGGTGGTAGGGTCTTGTATCTAAACTGCAAAAAGAGCTTGTGGGCCAACGGAGGAGTAATTTCATCTATTGCTGTTTCAAAACATGGAACTTGTTTATAAGTCAAAAAAGCTTTAGTTAGGCCTGAGACAAATTCAGTTAGTTCCAATTGTACTATATTTTTCCCAGTACATCTTTTTCAGCTTGTCTCTCGAGATACTGCTCATGGTTCCTGGGCTAGACCAAAAGCTGTCCATCCCCAGTTTCCCTAGTAGATCACGCAAGTGGGAAAACCACCTTATAGATGCAGCCTGAGGAAATATTAAGAGATCCCTTAGGGCTGCGGTTCCCAAAGTGTGTGCCGCGGCACCCCGGTGCACCGTGATGAGCAGCCAGGGGCGCCGCGGCGTGCCAGGCAGGATGTGGGTGATATACATTGGAGCCCAACATGCGGGAGTTTTAAAACGCCACCCTCTGAATGGTTTTGCCCAGCATACTCATCCGAGTGTACTGTACGCACGCACGCATCCTACTTAAGCTGCGTAGGCTCACCATTACTGCCTTAGCAAGCTTGGAGCGTAGGAGGAACGTTGCTGTTGACCCCTGTGTTGTGCCCTGCCCTGCCCTGCCGTGCCTCGCCTCGCCTTGTCTCGTGGGACCCTGTGGAACAAAAATCGGTAAGTAAGCTTAGTTGTAAACTAAAGCAGGAATGTCTAATGCTATATTTACACTTCTGCAAATATTCGAAACGGTAGCAAGTGTAGTGGCGTGCCTCCAATGTTCAATTTCACTGGGCTCCACATGAAAGGCCCTCGCAGGACACTGTGTGGAAATATGGATTCATTGTAATCTTATTTGAGACATTTCATTTAGTGCTTTGTTACGGGCATGAGTTTTACCTGGATCAGTACCGTGTGCACGGTGGAGCTGAGACTGTTTTATGGACACCAGGATGAGATGACAATCGAAACTAGGTTTACATTACACAGTATACAGGTTATGTTACAAACGTTTGCAATTTAAGGCCTTGTGAAATACTTTTATTTGCCTAAAATCAAACGTTATTTAATGATTTGCTGAAGTGCAGGAGCCAGAATTACAACCGGAGTCCAATAGATCAAGCCCGTTTTTTTGCAGAATTATATGCTTATTCTGCATAATTGTATGCACGACTCTGGATGCTACAGTAAGGAGCAGAGGACCAAATCATAATATGGGGGTCACAGCTGTGGCATCAGAAATGGAAAACTCTGTGGGAAAATTTTCTGAATAAGAATAGGTTATTGGCAGTGGAGCTCTCTGGAATGGCACAGAGAGAGGTGGGGGGACTCACCTGGTAGAAATAGTCCTGCAGGCTCCAATGAATGGGTCTCCACTACTGCAGCATATTTATTTATTGATTAAGCATTTTTATATAGTGCAGGCTTTACCTGAAGGTGTCAGAGCGCTTCACAATAGGAACAGTAATGATACATGAGGAGAAAATTACAAGTGACCAAATTACAAAAGCAAACGTTAAGTTACATGAGGCAGTAACGTGAGCAAACAAAATACAAGAAGTAGCAAAAGGTACATCAGAGGGGAAAAAAAGTGACGTGTGCAAGTTACAAAAACGTAGAAACTACAAGTAGAGGTATAATACTGCAATAATTTGCAGACACTCAAGCACAAGAACAAATGTTATGTAGGCAATGGAGACACTTGTGCAAGTATCTAAAGCAAACAAAATGTAAGAGGTAGCAAACAGTATTGCAAGAGAAAAGTGACGTGTGCATGTTACAAACGAGTACCAAACACAGGTAGAAGGATAATACTGCAATAAATGGCAGACACTCAAACCACAAGAACACACTAGAAGGCACACTCCATAGTCATGGAGAATCGAATTTTCTGTACTAGAAGGTCTTCCTTCAGATAAATAGAGAGGGCGTGAGTTAAATTTGGAAGTGTCTTTGAAGGAGGATACCTTTGAGGTCAGTTTAGAAGGCCTGGGAGGAGGTGGTGGCTCCCGAACACATGCAGACAAAATGGGTTTTCTCTGAGAAAAAGGCCCCAAGCAGGGCGAGTTTGTCACTCCCTGGTGAAACTAGTGACTGGTAAATGGAGTGTGGCTGATCCAGGGACCACCATGTCCCGGGGCGCCTCCGTGCAGCAATACTTTGATGAACATGCTCTCTGTTCAGGACTCCAGTCTATCTGCGGCACAATGCTGTTCTGCTGCGCTCCCATTGTTGTTATGGCAGGTGCCACGCACAGTGCCTGAAGGCTCTTTATTACGGATGTTATTTAATTTTTGCACTAATGCAAGTGTTCTGTACTTGGTCCTTGATGCTCTGTTTTGATGCTGACTGATGTGTGGTAAGCATGTGGTTTTACCAAATGCCGTTCCTTTGCAGTCTATCTATCCCACACATCTCTTCACTCAATTTTTAGTGGGGGAGGCATGGGCCCTCTCGACCAGTAGTAAGGCCCACCAGGATGTTGCAGATGGCAGAAGGAAATGCATGTTGCGATCTCAAAAATAACTCCCAGATTTCAGGAGCTATGCAAGGAAAAACAAGCACATCCATCTCACTAGGATCTGTAAGGTAAATTCGGACTCCGTTGTTTTTCCTGCTCATTGACAAAGATATTTTATTATACAGAAGTTTTTAAACTATTGTTGTGTGATCCAAAAAAGTCTTGTATTGTGTCTCACTTAACAAGTTTTTATTAAACAACTGTTATCTTCTTATTTTGTTACAGATATGATTATAATACCTTAATTGCGTCCCAATTACTTTAAGGAAGACAACAGAAAGTACTCCCGAGGTCGGGTTTACATCCCGCCCACCGGTAAAAAAAAATGGTGGGGAGCCACGGCGAACTGCCGATTAGGTCAAGGGAGCCACAGGTCAAAAAAGTTTGGGAACCACTACCTTGGGGCATCCAGATAAGGATGCAGCTCATCTTTTGTCCATAGTCTTAACCAGAATGATATTATTTTGTAGTTTACTTTATGCTTTAGTTGTTTATGAGCAATATCAAAGTAAAAAGGAATCAAAGGGGAACTGGCAGGGAGATCTACAAGCGATCTTAGGAATCGATTTTCAGCTGTGGACAAAGAGGCCAGAGAACTAACACCCCAGATTTCCGCCACATAAAGTTCCCCGCCCAAAACCTTAGTATTGTAACTGTGAAGAGCAGGGGCTATTTTGCTGGATACTGTCCCCCTGTGCATCTTACTTAAGTGGGCACATTGATGAATAAGTTGGAGTTTTGCTTTTTCTACCTGTGGGGTCCAGCTAATTGAAGGGGTAAGTCGAATCCCCAAGTAGTTAAAAGCTTCGACCTTCTCCAGTTTAGTGCTACCTGCCCACATTGGTCTGGTCTTTGCTACATTTTTACCTTTGTCGAAGATCATAAATTTGGTCTTGGACTCATTTAGGCTGAGGCCTCTTTCGTTGCAAAATTTTAAAAAATAAGTTAAAAGTTGCTGCAATCCTGGGGGTTATTTTGAAATTAAAAGTGTGTCGTTGGCAAATAACAATGCCGGGACTTTACCTAACCCTATTTTTGGGGCGTCACAGCCATCTTTATCTAAAACCTTGACCACTCAATTAATAAATAAAGTAAAAAGTGTTGGAGCCAGCACACACCCTTGTCTCAATTCTCGCTTAACTGGAAAAGTTTCATTGACTTGACTATTTTCACCCCATCTAACGTGTGCAGAATTATCTGAGTGCAATCAAATTAAAATGTTTAAGATAATTTTTGGGATGCCCATCCCTAGTAACACCTTCCATAGTTTCTTTTGTGGAACAAGATCGAAAGCTGTGCGTGAATCCACAAAAGCCACATAAAGCCTTCCGCCTTTTACAACCACTTCCTTCCAATAAATACAAATCAATTGAAACACCTGGTCCAGTGTACTGATTTTAGAGTGAAAACCTGCCTGAAAATCACTTAAAATCTGAGCTTCCCTCATCCAAGTTTGAACCCTACCTAAGACCTGCTTGTAGAAGATTTTTTGAAGGGAGTCAATAAGGCTGATAGGCCTATAAATCAATGGGACAGATCTATCTCCTTTTTTTAAAATTGGCACAATTTCAGCTATCTGCCAGGAAGATGGAGTAGGGGCACCAGCCAATATCAGGTTGGATATCAAATTTATATATAAACCCCATAACATTTCATCTCCTATATATAGATCATTAGGGATTCTAGCTGGACCAGGGGCACATGCCGACACACAAGAGGATATTGCTGTTAATGTTTCCGCTAGTGAGATGAACACATTTCCTTCTTCATGCCCCCTGGAGAGATCCAAGTCCACCGATGTATTACTAGCTATATAGGATCATCTCCATAGAGAGGGCCAAAATGCGCAACCCACTCCTCTGGTTCTATAGTATACTCCATGTGGGTCCTTCCCCTTTTAACCAATATGCCACAAGTCTCCAAAATCCTTCGGGTCGCTTTCTGACAGGGCCACATGTAAAGATTCCCAGAGCGAGTCTTCCCACTCCTTTTCTGCTTCATCAATGTTTTTTTTTTATCCAGGTCTATTGGTAGAAATTTCTACATGGACCCCTCTTTTAATTGCCCCAATGAGTGTCCTCTTTGCCTTTCAACAGTCCTGGTTAAACCAGGAATTCTTGTTATCATGCTTTAGGGTGATACGATGACCCTCATTGCTCCTGGTTTTTAATGGTTGACTCAGTACACTCCTTATCTCGATGAAAAAGAGGTCATGGGTGGGGCCTTGAGTTATAATAGCATCATTAACCCCTTCGCTGCGGCCGCTATTCCGCCGCAGCGCTAAGGGGGTAGGGCGGCCGAGCGGTGGTCACGTGCTTGTGACGGAACCGCTCCGTCACGGCTCGCGGGTGAGCTGTGCTTGTGACGGAACGGTTCCGTCACGAACGCGCCCGCCCAATGGAACGCACCGCGCAGGCGCGAAATCAGCGCCGCGCAGGCGCGCCGAGCGGGCCGTGACGGAACCGTTCCGTCACAAGCACAGCTCACCCGTGGCTTGTGACGGAGCGGTTCCGTCACAAGCATACAAGGGGTTAAGGCAAAGACCACTCAGATCCTCAATCAGCTGCTTTGCTTTAGTTTTTACTATTTCTAGGGCCTCTGGATGTTTCTCTACTCAGGTCCATTTTAAAGTTTTCTCATTATTTGCAACAGATACTATATCCACATCGGGGTGTACCCTGGGGGTTGACTGGAAAGTGACCTCAGTTAGTAGGGTCACTTTCTTTCCTTTTCACCAACTTCATATCTAATAGTTGGGGCCATATATTTGGGGTAATTAGGCAATAGTCAATTCTACTGGTTTTGCCTGCTCTGTTAAAAGTATGTTCCCCTTTTGGATCAGATTTTGTCCTGCCGTTTGTTGCTCTAAGCTCGTGTTGTGAAGTTGATGCAAGCACCTGTGCCCCTCTCTTTGACCACCTTACTGTGGGCAAATCTAAAGGGGGAATAGACCATAGGCAATCCCAATCCTCAGTGAGGTCTCGGGGAGTGGAAATAAAAGGTTCGAAAGTGCAGTTGAAATAACTTGCAACTATATTAGGGGTGCTATTTGAGTATTTGGTTAGGGCATCGTCTAACTTGAACATGGTAGCTGTTTCCTCTGCAGCACAATCTACTCTGTTATAAACATTAAATATTCTGACCTTCCAGCCACAGTATAGAGTCAATTCCAGTGCCAAAATATTCTCTGTATCATCTTTTAACAACAAATATTAGTACCCGGAGATGTTTTTACCCAGGTTGCCAGGCCTCCATAGGGTCTACCTTTTTTTTCTTAATGCATCAATTGCATATACTGAATAACCACTCCTGTGTGGGGAAGTCAGGGCTCCATGTTTCCTGGAAGAGGACAACATCAAAAGTGTCCACAAAACTACACCAATCAGGGTCGGATTGTGACTTTTGAATACCAGCAATATTCCACACCAGGATACGTAGCTCAGATGTAGGGACTATCCCATCTTCCAAATATGTGCCACAGAGCGAACCACCTCGTGTCATTCTTCTTAATATCTCAACAAACGTTTTACCAACAGCATACATTTCTAATTTTTTTAAAGCAACAACCTTGAATCATTACTTGCCTTTGAGTTTGACCCATCAAGCCCCAGGAGGATTTCTTTCATCCTTACAGTTTCATAAACCCAGGCAGGCATCCTTTCTTTCACCTTTCACCCATCCTTCAACCACCCATGCATCCTATCAGCCATCTATGCATCCTGGGGCCCCTTCCTTCACCCATGCATCCTTCTCTGCAAGTCATATATTACATGTCACCGTCCTTCCTCCTTCTATCCTTCTTTCCCTTTTCATTCAACCCATCCATCAAGGTAAACTGACTCTTAGTCTTCTTTATTAACCCCTTCGATTCTGATGACAAGCTCAGCTCGTCATCAGCCACGGAGGTCGTCTGCTGATGACGAGTTGAGCTCGTCATGTAATGCGGCTTTTGGAAAAAAGCCGCATAGCGCAAAAATAACCCCCGCACGCATGTGGTTAAACTTTCCCAGCTGAGTTGAAGTCAGATAGAAGAGGCCATTAGTTATGCAACTCCCACAGCTAATGCTATTGCTAATGCTAAGTAAAGGGTGTCTTCTTCAACCAATGTTCACAAGAACTTAGTCTCTATCAACAGTATAGTGTACCCTTGCATTAAGTGTATTGTCAATAAGTATAGAATATAACTTACAATCGCCCGCCACTGATGCTGGCTTACTCCCAGCAGCTGCTGCATCTACTGCTCCCTCCTTACTGGCATCGCCTAAACTGCTGACCCCAACACTGGTGGTCTTTTCGCCTGGAAAAAACATTGCACATTTTGTAGTTGCCATTCACTCCTCCCCATATTTATTTTTTTCACTGGTAAGATTGAAAATCAATACATACATATACCACACACATCAAAAGTACAAATCAGGTGCAAGAGTAGGGTAGACAGTATTTCCTACCATTTTAAAAATAATGAAATATCTGGTTGGAAATGTTGTTGCTATCAATTTTCGAAAAGCCTCTCGGGAAGAGGACAGGCCAAAGGACTGGACTCAGTGGCTAGAGCTATTGGTGAATCTAAGTTTTAAAACTTTTTAAAATGAAAAAGATTGGCCAACTGGGTGGACAATCGTCCATGAGGTCTCTCGAGCCCTCTCTCTTGGTTGGAAAATATAATTGTGCCCTCCTCTTCCTCATACTTCCTTCCATCCATGGTGCATGGTAATCGGTTGTTCAGAATTAACTGCTGCAAATAATAATAGTACTAGGCCTAGAAGAAAAAAAGTAACAATACACCACTTTGGGGTATTCAACGTGGCCATCCTTTTATTTACTGATTGAGCATTAGTAAGAATGTAAAAGAAAGCCTTCTAATCTCAACAAACATGATGGTGATCATTTGATGATGATTTAGCACTTATATAGCACATACTGTCACCCTACGGGTATCCTGGCGCTTCCGAATGTAGAGGGTAACCAGAGTGGAAGAGTACGTCGGGCCATAGCGGAGATTAAGCTTTCGGGAAGAGTCAGGTTTTTAAGCTCTTTCGAAATTCTATCAACGTGTCCGTTTGTCTGAGATTCAGGGGAAGTTCATTTCAAAGGTGGGCACCCACCACATTGATTGCCCTTCCTCCTGACCTGACGCGTTTGAACCTGGAGTCCGACAATAGGCCTGCACTGGAGGAGCGAAGTTGCCTCTTGGGTTGGTACCACATGAACTTTTCCTGCAAAAGGATTGATTGGGCCCAGCTTATGCACTGCTCAGAAAATCAGACATAGGGATTTAAACTCAACCCTTTCCTTAAAGGGCAACCAATGCAGCTCTCTCAGAGCCAAGGTGGTGGATGAGCTATGCCTCCTATTGAGTGCTAACTTCGCCTCTGCAGACTGTACTCTCTGCAATCCCTGGATGATGTATTGTGGGGTACCCGAATACAGAGAGTTGCAGTAGTCAAGTCTACTTAACACAGTGCTTCTTACCACTAGTATGCTTGACTCAGTTGGTAACAGTGGAAGTATTTTTCGTAACATACGTATTAAGGAGAAACATACTTTAACGGTCTTGTTTGCATGAGACTCCATCTGAAAGGTTGTCATCAATCAAAACCCTCAGATTGCATACCTTCTTAAGCGGCGCTATTGGTTCCTCCTCAGGAGTGAATTTAAATTCACAAGGTAGGGGTATG
Source organism: Lissotriton vulgaris (assembly GCF_964263255.1). NCBI lineage: Eukaryota > Metazoa > Chordata > Amphibia > Caudata > Salamandridae > Lissotriton > Lissotriton vulgaris. The sequence goes on from NC_141690.1 coordinate 50,822,153, forward strand.
GGCATCCTCACAGAGGAGCAGTACAACAACTCGGTCTTTTCGCTGTTAAATTGAAGGGAGTTTCTCCTGAGCCATCCCGCTGTGCATTGCATGCAATGCTGGAAATTATCCAGGGAGATCACATGTTCACCTTCTAAGGAGGACGCCAGCTGAGTATCATCAGCATAGTTAACTAGGCTGACTCCAAAGGATTTGATAATAGGAAGCAAGGGCTGCAGATATACATTAAAGAGAATGGGACTGATCGCAGAACCCTGCGGCACCCGTGTATTACCAGAGATTTGCTGGAGGAGAATGGTGCAAAGGACACTGCCTGCTGTCTCCCCACCAGATAGGACTGGAGCCACTGCATTGCTCGTCCCTTCACCCCTATCCTCCTGAGTCTCTCCACTAAGATGGAATGATTCACTGTATCGAATGCTGCCGACATATCAAGAAGCACTAAAACAGTAGCATTCCCATTGTCGGCTCGCATGGGCAGATTGTCCAGCATAGTGACAAGCGCCGTCTCGGTCCTGTGGCCTGGTCGAAACCCGAATTGGTCTCTATCAAGCAGGTTATCCTCCAGAAAGCACGACAGTGTCCTACTGACTGCTTTCTCCAGGATTTTGACCGGGGAGGGGAGGAGAGAGATAGGCTTGAAGCTGGCCGGGGTAGATGGATCTAGGGTGGGTTTTTTGATCAGCGGAGTCACCACCGCCTGTTTCAAGCTTTCCGGGACAGTTCCTTCCACCAGTGATTGATTGCAGATCTGGCTCAGCGCCGGGAAGGTGTTTTTGCGAAAATTCTTCAAAACTTTATGAGGGAAGGGATCAAGAGGGGACCGGGATGTAACACTGTCCGCCAAGCTATCAAAAACGTCATCAGTGAGGACCGGAAAGTTATCCAAGACCATTGGCTGGGGAAGGTCATCAGCCACCAGTTGGTATGAATCATCTAGGCACTCAATATTGGGATAGAGCGTGTTAACAATTTTTGTAATTTTGTCCTGGAAATAGAGAGAGATGTCATCACATCATTTTTGTGATGCTGCAACCTTGTTATTTAGGCATGTGGGGGAAGAAAGGTCCTTAATAATTTTAAAAAGGGCTTTTGCTCCATTCGGCGCTTGTATGATGGAGGTAGCATAAAATTCAGCCTTTGTTTTAAGAATAAGTTCTTTATATTTCAATTGTATTGATCTCAGAGCTTTTTTATCTTCCTTAGTATATTCCCTTCTCCATTTCCTTTCCGCCTTCTTGCTGAGTATACGCAGCTGTTTCAGAAATTCATTATACAAGGGGGCCATGATTTCATTCCTGTTTTTTAACTTCTTTATTGAGATAATCTGATCGAGAGTGTCTGTTATATAGCTGGTATAGATCTTATAATTCTCTTCAGCTGCCACCATAGATGAAAAATTGTTATCATCCTTGACAGGTAAAAGGGAACCAATCTATCTAGTTTTGCCCATTCCCTACGCTCCTATAGTTATTCTTCTGGCTATTTTTGGCCTTTGACCAGGGCTGCCTGACCTCAAACTGAATTAAATAGTGGTCGTCCCAAGGCTGGGGTAATATGTTTAATATCTTGGAGATGGCCCGATTAGAGAACAGTAAATCAAGAATGTGCCCCCCTTGATGGGTGGGCTGTTCCACTAACTGTAGGAGATTGAAGTTGGCACACGTATGTTTCAAATCTCTCAAGTGGCAACTGAAATACCCATCCTCCCTAAGATTTAAGTCTCCCAGTATAATCATTCTAGTTTGTGTCAGGGAGTATTGGTGATAATATCTCGGAAATTTTTATATTGCGTGGTGCTGCCAGGAGGCCTGTAACACAGCAGTCCTGTAAGTAAGCTACCCCTGAGTGTCTGCAATGTAAAGCCCATAATTTCTATCCCCTCCACTTCATCTATCGGTAGGGACGTAAAATTCAACTCCTCCTTGAAAATTACTCCCAATTCTACCCCTCTGCCTACGGTTCTTGGCTTGTGTAGGATTTTGTATCCATTAGGACAAGCAAGCCCTATTTCCACAATTGACTCAGCAGTGGTCCATGTCTCTGTCAAGAACAGAGCGTCTAATCCCATGTCTTCGATCATGCTTGAAATATCCACAGGATGCTTAACAAGTGACAGGCTATTAATTAGTCCACATATGAGGGGCCTTTCCACAGTTGGCTCATGAGCTATAGAGTATAGAGTCTTGCTATTTAAATTACCGAGATTCATAAGTTGATCCCTGTCATAGACCAGGCGCCCTTGAACAACATCCAAACAGACAGAGAGGCTAGCGCTAAGCGCGTCCTGGGCGCAGACGGGCTTGCCTCTGGTGCGCCTCCGGTGCGCCATCGGCGCGCCGTTGCGCGCTTGCATTTCCTCGTTTTTATGTGCTGCCAGAGAGCCCTGCCCAGCCCCTAGAGCGCCTCGCAAGATGGCGCCAAAAAAGACAGCAGGACAGTTTCTCCCTCACCCAAGATGGAGCTGCTGTGATGACCGAAGTCTGACTTCACAAGTGGTTTTTGCCCCGCTCAAACAGCTGGTGAGTGAATAAAGATTTTTTATAGTGCAAGTGTTTGGCTCAGTAAACAATTCAAGAGAGACCAACTTAAAATTATTAAAAATGAAGAGCTAACAGCTTGCGACGATTATATTAAAAGTAGAGTCCCAAATGCACAGTTTCTTTCCCTCCTACTGCAGCGTAGTATTATTCCCACAGTCTAGCATGTGTAGTAGAATACCTTAGTTGGGCATGCAATCTGCACAACAGAGTAGTAGTAATAGAAGTAGTAAAGGAATAATGTGTTCTCTGAGTCTTACCGTACTACCACCACTAGGCAGTCCACAAAATATAAGGGGAGAGGGAAAGCCGACTGAAAAAACTGAATACATTATAAAACAAGCTACAGACAGACTAATATCCCAGAGTCAGTGGCAGTTAAATTGAAATATAACTAACTATGTTGGTAAGTACACATGGATAACAAGAATTTAGAAACAGATAGATCATAGAAGATTTGGTCAAAAATAAAATTAAGAAACGGAAATAATAGTTTAAAAAAAATAAGGTGCAGTAAAAGTTAGGGAAATATAATTATTAATATTAAAAACAAAAAGACTTACTGAGGCCAGCAGCAGAGCCATCTGTAGAGGAGCAATCCTAGGAGGCACCTCTAGATCCTGCCTTAGCAGAAACCCGTCTCATTGTTGCCCCTGGATGCTGATCATGTAGGACATAATAAAGAGACAAAAATGTATTGGTTGCGAAATAATAAATATAAAAAGAAATCTCCAAAAAGATCTTTTGACTGGAAACGGCAATTGCAATAAAATTGACCCATCTAATCAGATCGGCTGGTAGCAGTAGACTAGTATTGCTTTCCCACACCATCCAATTTCTTTATTATTCCACTGTTCAATTCCGATTCCAGAATCCTAAACCTAAGTACCATCTAGCCCGCCTATTCCAAAGACTTTGAAAGGAATTGCCCAAAATTATATTTGCTTCTTTAAAGTTCCGATCTCATTCACAATCATCAATCAACCCTCTTTGACGGTCCAATTCACTAAGTCTGCATTTGTTTTAGTCATCACTGTGAGAGAAATACTTGGAGTAATGCTATTCCCAGTAAGTAATCACAGCCTTAGCTTGTATCAGATTTGGTTTATGTATTTATGACAAACGTTCTTAAAGGTCATGTACTGCATGATCAGATGTGGGAGTTTGTGTCTCTAAATTTTGTTTTCTGAGGGGAATTAATGTGGTGAAATAGAAGGTTGATTAAGCTAGGGAGTTGTTTGAGGAGTTATTATAGGCAAATTCTGGAGTCCAATGTGAGTCTCTCCAGTGGATTCCTCTTGTAAAGTTTCGCACCACAAGAATTGCTCCAGACATTGGTTATGCTTCCTCTCTTACCATCAGTTTGAGGATGGTGTCTAGATAATAGTTTTACCTCTATTCCCATTACATCACAAAGGGTTTCAATAGAAATGGGAATTGAACTGGTATGCTGTATTGGAGATTAATACTGAAAGGATTCAATGCAAACGTACCACAGCTTGTATAAAAATTGTAGCTAACTTTTGGGCTGTGGCAATACCTTTGAGCAGGGTAAAGTGTGCCATTATTATAAAATGGCCAACAGTGACCAGAAAGGTATTGTAACTGAGGAGTACATACTATAGATGTCTTTACCATGCAGCTTGGTCTCACCCATATTAAATCCATCATTGACCTTTATAAAGCAAAAGGTATACCAACAGTGTATTTTGCCTGTGTGATTTGGTGCTATAAGCCGTGCAACACTATTCCTGTTGCAGAAAACAACATCTTTATGAGGTTTCTGAGGATCACAAACTGTATTCTCCGAGATTGTGCACAAGGAACTAGGTGTGGATTGCATTTCTGACTTTATACAAATTCCCACCTTGTTATTTTAGTTTTCTTGCTTTTAACAGAAGGCTCCTAAGAGATTGTTTGGTCTTGGATCACTGGTATCTTACCCCCTGGCTGCATTGCATTAAAAGCACTCTGAGTGGTCTAAGGAGGCCGATCTCTTTTTTGAAACAGATCATATCTCCAAAGCTGATATCCTCTGGGTCAAACAAGCTTTCATTTCCAATGGACATGAAAAAATGGTTGAACATGCCCTAAGTAAAAGTTCATGTGTTCATCATTCAGTGGTCAAATCGTTGCATAATACCAAATTGTATTTGAAGCCTGATATGCCCATTCTTCACAGTTGACTCCTTATCTATTTGTGGCTGAACTTGTTCCTCTATCTCATATCTGGCTGGCAGAAACCCTCTGAGCCTGTCATTTGCACATGTGAGAAGGCTGTTGCACTGGACACTTATAACAAAGAAAAAAAGTCCCTAGAGTTGAGGATATCCATTAAGTCTCGGTAATCTACCCGACCCAAAGAATAATCCTATCGCTAAATTGCAACAGATTGACCCGCTTTCAATCTAGGTTGAGGGTCAATTACATTGGGTTACTAGGTCTCTCCTAAAGTCTTGTGGTCTTACAAACAAACTGGGTACAAAATTACTAAAAACAGTGATTTTTTAAAAAATTATCCTCTTTACAGTACATAATAACAACATTGCATGATTATACAACACAAAATGCGAAATAAAAACCAAAAGTCGACGCAGCGTTTCGGTGTTTTTCGTGTATGGGAACACCTTCTTCAGGACGGTTTTTGTTAAAAATTCACTAGGAAAGAAATACCACAATTAAAAACATATCAAAGTTAGATCTAAGTACCACAGTTAGAAATATGCCACAGCTACAAATCAGACTTTCGACAGTGTCCCACTTGAAAAAGCAGTATGGAAAAAAAAATGTTCAATATACACAAAAATGTATTTACCCAGACTCAGACTTTATACAGAGTCCCACTTAAAAAAGCAGTATGGGAGAGTTTACAATATGCAAAAATTGTTCACCCACATTGTACCATAATATTTTAGACAGCTACATGAGCAAAGATTTATCACATGATCGTATCTCATCATCACATTAATGAATTCGTTTCTCATTGTCCATATTATTCTCATGAATTGGCAGTTCCTATGTACAGTTTTACTGCCCTTAACTCTTTGCTTTTCATACCAGTGTTATGCAATATCTCATTAAGTTTACTCTTTTTTTACCTAGCAACATAAGTGTTCACTACACACCATCTATACATGATTGTGTCTGGACTTACATTTAATTTAAATGTCACATATTGCTCACATACCTTCAGTCTCGGAATGTGTCTAATCGGCACATAATGTTTTAAAACAACTTCTCTTTCTTTTAGTTGCACTTTTTCTGATTGGAGGACTTTATATACATTATCCACCTACAGGGTAGATAGCACGATATTCTTAGTAACTCATTAATGGCTTACAGGTGTCAGTATCGAGCACTGGACACTTACACATTGTTTGTATATGCCCTAGCTTTACTAGTTCACGCCAAAGTCCCATTTTTTGCTAATTTATTTTGCTCAAGCAAGACCAGCTTTACTTTATCTCCAATTTTTATTCATTCATAATGTCTGTCTCATTTATCTTGATTTTTTAGTTGTGTCTTTCACTCTTATGCTTGAGATGTGATGTTTTAGATATTGTATCTGTATTGCCTTCAAACAATTTTACTGAACTGCTTTTATTTATGTAGTTTTATGTTTTGCAATGTTCAAATCAAATAAAGTGATTGCTGGCTGAATAAATATACATTTTACAAGTATATAAATACATTTTATTTGCACATTTATTATTATGCATTTTAAAAACTACAATTAACAGAGCATGGTAAGGTAACTTATATAGTCTTACACCAAGTTATTCCCTTTTTTTAAATTCATTTTAAGGATGTGAAGAGCCACTGCACATTCGAGAAAGGCACCATTAGGTACCCTATGATTACTATTTCCAGAGATGAAAATCGCTGAAGATCTGTAGATTAAATAACATTTAAAAAAAGTATAAATATCATATACAGGCCACACAAATGTTAACATTAATATCAGGTAAACTATATCCATATGTTATTGTTTGGAAGCCAATCTGTGTTTCACAAAAATATTTGTTTTACAAGATTGGCAAATTCGTAGATCCACTGTGAGGCCTCCGTGGATATGCCGTGATTCCAGGCACACACCTGAACCTGAGCTTCTCATTGGATACAGTAAGTCCCCACGCAGGCATGTTGCAAACCACACCATAGGTCACTTATTTTGGTTTCACATCTCTCTGGAGACAGACTGAAAACCACAGCTCGATCCTTTTTTGAGTTTTCCTTCAAAAGTACTATTTTAAGTAGAGATGCCATCCGCTGAAGATAGAAGAGAAGGGGAAGAGCAGGACAAAGAAGAAGGCTTACCAAAGTTCTTAAAAAAATGTCCAATGCAATATAAGCAGCAAAGAACTGTTGAGAGGTACAGGGAAGAAGTATTCACATGGCACATCCTCTATGTGGAAACATCTGAAAATCATACACACACAGACGCATGACAGGATGATGAGAGAGAGAAGGTGGTGCATCATCATCAGCAACTGGACATTATGGGGGACCCAAACTGATGATTACTATCCATGCTATATCAACAAAAATGCAAGGCATTGTGACTCACTGTGGAAAATACTGTATGCCAGTTGGACTAAAAATGTAATCTGTTGACTAGTTTGTAGATGCTATCAACAAGTAAAATTTGGTAATTTATTTTTCACCTTACCTTATATTCCATTTTAAACGCAAGTATATATCTGAAAAGAAAATATAGAATACATTTAACTTTACATTACATACTATTACATTATATACTATAAGCAAGTGAGTAGATTCATAAGTGATTATGTCAATGTGCAATAGACTGTGTAAGTATTTGAGTATAGTATGTGAGTGAGTGTATCAATGCCTCTGTGGTTATGTCACTGGATATGTAAGTAGGTGGGTGAGTATGTGACTGGGTATGTTAGTGAATGTATGGGTGTCAAAATCTGTATGTAAGTGAGCGTTTGGATTGCTAACTGGCTGTATTAGTGGTTGCTTGGGTGTGTAACTGTGTGTGCAAGTGACTGTGTTAGTGGTGGATACTAAGTGCTGTGTGGGTGTGTGAGTGAATGTATAAGTGCTTCTGTCATTCTCTGACTGGGTGTGTGAGTTGCTTTATGATTCTGCAAATGGGTATGTGAGTGACTGTATGGGTGGGGGACTGGGTTATAACTTGGTGTATGGGTGTGTAAGTGCACATGTAACTGACTGTCTGAGTACTGGGTACATACATTGCTGTATAGGTGTGTGAGTAGGTGTGACAGTGCCTTAAGGGTGTGTAAATGACTATGTAAGTGGAAGTATATGTGAGCAAATGGGTGTCTGAATGGTTTTATGGGTCTGTGACTGAGTCTATTAGCCACGGTCTGGCTAATTGAACAATGGGTACATATCTGTTGTTGTGGGGGTGTAAGCAAGTGTGTAAGTACCTGTCTGACTATGTGAATGAGTGCAAATTACAGACTATTAAAATACATACTTTAATCAAGCATCCACATCAAATTTCAAACACATTCATTCATACTGCCTTAATAAAATAACTATATTTTCAGCATAACACTCTCCTTTGCAGCTCACTATAATTTTAACAAATGTTCTAATCTAATCCCTCTTCTATTTTACCTTTTACTGTAGTGTCTGTAATCTACACATTTTTCCACCGTATATACATTCATAGGTTTTTGTTTCAATATACTTGTTTATAGTAGAACCAAATAAAACAAAGCTGTTGTCCAACTTTTAATTAATATATGTTAATATCTGTTTTCCACTGCAAATTTCAAGTCAGAAATATGGCAATCCTCCTAAAATACTCCAGTACTTAACATATAACAGACTTCCTTTCATCTTTTATTTTTTTTATACCACTTCTAAATGGTCACTATTTGTTAACCCTTTCCATGTTTTCAGAGAACTTCAAATCGTTTTTTGTGGTTCTGCAGATCCACTGCAGGCATCAGCGTGACTCTATCCCTTTGTGAATCCATGATGGATCTGTTGATCCACACAAAAGCCTTTAAATGCATTCACAAATCTGCTGTTAATGCTTTGCATTTATATTTTATTTGGTAAAATATGATCAATTACAAGACAAATCCTACTGAGCAATCTTTGTACACCAGTCTGCTATTCAATTTCATACTGCTTTCTTGTTTGTCCACTTTCCTCACAGTCTTTTAGCTCCTTTTCCATAGTAATCATGTTTCCAATAGTCAATGCCTACCAGTAGGTCAGAAGTTCACAAGACTTTCTCAGAACAGCATACTAACTTCACATTAACTCAAGCAGGTGTGGTTGACTGTTTGTAAGTTTAAGTATATTCCAAAACAACATAACTTTTTTAATTTTTCCAAATCCAATCACAGAGTTAGGTCCTATTTTCTTAAAATCACGACCTAATTTTAGTTCCCTGCACATCTCCATCATCAATCAAATATGTTATTTTATATTTTACATACTATCCTCCATTGTAGCTGCCTATTATCTTCAAAACAGCCTCATTCTGCTGCAGCCTTTTTTGTGTGCTTCTCCTGCGTGTCTCCAAAATGGTCAGAGTCTGAATTATGGTCCATAGGTTTGTGTTTTGGGCCAGAGCAAGTGGCATTGACGGAGACCTAGGTTTACCTAATGTAGACATTACTTGGGTTGGCTATAGAGGGCTAAAGTGCATCAAATGCTGCCTTTGATTGAAAGCACTAAAGATTTCCAACACCCAGACCTCATGATTGTGCACTGTGGTGGCAATGACCTAGACACAATTACTGGGGTAGTCTCGAAATCCTAATGAAGGATACTTTGGTAAATAAATGTCACCTTTCCCACATACTGCCTTGGCGTTCTTTAAGATTTGACAAAGACAGGCAATGGTCATACCAATTTTGTCCGCAGATATAGAAAACATATCATGTCAATAAATCTGTTCTCGCATTTCTCTGAAACCACAACATGGACTCTATATACATTTTCACATGCACAGAATATATTGAAAAGACGAAGTCCATGTCACAGACACAGGCAACAGGGTGTTCCTTAAAAACTTCAATGCTGCATCCTGTTCTAAGTGTAAATATCATCTACAAACCATAAACACAAAGGGTCTGTTCAGAGCCAACCCTTTTCCCAAACACGGGTTCCTTTTGTATTCAAATCATTTTTTCAAATTTCTCACTTGGTTCAGCTGTGGATTGTAGGTGAAATAAGGGGTCTGCTGATTATGTTGCAGGGAAGATCTATGGCAGATCCACAGATCTGTTCCCATCCAAAAGCACACATTCAACACAAAACAACAACACATTTAACATAAACATATTCAATTACAATGTATATAACTGTATTACTGCCTGTGTGTGGGTATGTGAGTAGCTGTGTAATTACCTGCGTGGGTTAGTGAGGGGCTATATGAATGTTTGAGTTGTGTTAGTGACTGTGCGAGTGTGTAACTGGGTGTGAGAGTGACTTTGTGGGTGTAGCAGTCTAGTGTCTGTGTGGGTGTGTGAATGGTTTTCTGGATCCAAGAGTGGGTATGTAAGTGGTGTGCAAGTGGGTGTGTGAGTGGTTGCGTGTGTGTGTGTAAGTATTTTGTGAGTAGGTGTGTTAGTGGGTATTTGACGGGTTGTATGGGTGTGTGAATGAGTATAAAATTGATGTTCTGCATCACTGAATGGGTTTGTGACAAGCTATATCAGTATGTGAGTTGTGTGAGGGTGTAATTTTGTATGGGAGTGTATATGTTGGGTGTGTGAGTGGGTGTTATAGTAGCTGTGTGGGTCTGTGAGTGGGTGGGTAAAAGCCTGTATACATGTGTGTGTGGGTGTGTGAGTTTATGAGGTAGGTGTTTGAGTGCCTGTGAGGGTCTGTGAATGGATATGTGAGTGGTTCTCTGGGTCTGTAACTGGGTGGGTAAGTGGCCATATGGGTGTGGGAATGTGTGCCTGTGAGTGTGTGGTGGGTATGTGAGTGGGTGTGTGACTAGTTGTGTGGGTCTGTGAGCAGATGTGTGACTAGTTGTATGGGTATGTGAGTATGTAAGTGTGCCTGTGAGTGTGTGGTGGGTATGTGATTGGGTGTGTAAGTGGCTGTTTGGATGCGTGACTAGTTGTATAAATGTGTATGTGGGTATGTGAGTGGGTATATGGATGTATGAGTAGATGTGTGAGTGGTGTTGTATGTGTAGGAGAGTATGTGAGTGGGTCTGTGAGTGGGTGTATATTTTTTTAATTCGGGTCTGGATCCACGGATCTGTCATGGATTCACACAGGGGAGCCTCGCTCAGCACTGCGGTGTATCCACAGATCCTGGTGCGTGAAAAGTAGACAGTTTTTGATAATTTCTTGCCCATGATGGGTCCTTCACAGACACCTCCTTCAGTCTCATGGGGTCAGGACACCTCTATTCTGACCACTTATAGCCTATTCTTGCTTTATTTCCCCCAAGGAACCATGTCCTGATTTACAAAATTCGGTGGCGATTGGATCCCCTTCTCTAGATATACATAAATCTTTTTCATTAATAACTCTAAAACTACTGAACAGATTACACCAAATTGCAAAAAAAAATCTAGCTGTCTGTCAAATTTGATATAATCCCGTTTAGCCGTTAGGGCAGTAGTTGTGTTTAAAATCCTTTTGGGAAATTGCTTGGGGAACACGTAATTTGGACCTCCCCTTGTTCTTGGCCTCTGCATGATGAATAACCCTGCTACTTTTCAGACTGCAGCTGAGGTGAGTGGTAAACTGGTTTTGAAAATTCTGCGTAGATTAATCAATCGGCACTAAAGTTATTAGCAATACAAAAAACCTTCCTATGGAAACTAGGTCCTAACTATAACTACCTAATGGTGACTGCCATAGGTAATTTTACATGCTTAGTAATAAACACAGATATTTATTACTACAAAGGAAAGGTCAAGTTACATGCTATTAATATTGTAGAGCCACTTATTTTTAAGATTTTTGGATCATCATGCTCTTAGAAGTGCATTGTTCACAGAATGGGCATGTGCAGTGCTCTATTTGTGCCCAAATATATTTATCACTAATGCAAATACCATAATACCATAGCACAAACTATACATGCAGACGAACAAAGAATAATATATCATTTATCACCGTTGTGCAGGGTTGTGAAATTCATGATAACCCACTTGTGACCTCGTGTGAGCATTGGTGCAACTCCACAATTGTAATAAATACCATATTATACCATACTACACTCTGCTGGAGGGCATACTATAAATATATGATATAGCTATTAGTATTCAAAAATAATATTACATAACCAAGGTAATACAAAAATACATTTCTAAACACAAAGATACGTTATGCACAGTTTAACAGTCCACAACTTTAGCAAACATGCTCAAGCAAATATTATAGGGGAGTGTCATATATAATTGAAGTAATTTGCAACCAGTGATTTATATATTTATAGACACCTTTTGAGTCCAGATGGTGATGCACTAATTATTAAATATATCAGGTTTAGATTGGTGAATATATTACCAATGTATATTTCTTGATGGATGTATTCCAAATAATACAAGATGTTCTTCAGCATGGTAAGTTTCTGTTAAGCGGACTAATCACAGAAACCTGCTGCTCTCAACTTTCAATATTCACAGCATGCACGTGGATCAAGATGTTCAGGATTAGATTGTTTATTTAATTTTCAGTCTGTAAAATTTCAACATGGTCAAACACCAGTAGTAAAGTTAGCAGTCCTAACCTTACTACTACTAAATGCGTTCTGTGAACACCAAAAGTAGTAAGTTTAGGATTTTATCTCAGTTTAGTAGTAGTAAAGTTAGGAGCCATAACTTTATTTCTGCTAAGTGCCTTTTGTGAATACCAAAAGTAGTGATAAAAACTAGTTGACCAGTAACCAAATAGGACTAAATAAGGTGATAATAAGGTCAAATTTGCAACAATATAGATAATATGATTTATCCCTGTGATAACAATTATGAGGTATTTACGGCTGGCACTTTTATATCTATATTTTGTAGACTCTGTAAATTAATGGCTAAGATTATGCCCAAAAAGTCCAGTGAACTAAGGTTTCAATGACATGAAATAAGGTAAAAACTTTTTCTGTCCCAAGCTATGACTGTTTTCCAAACTAGGTGGGTCAGGAGTTGGCTTCTCCTAAATTTGTCGTAAGGGGATAGGCGGTCTCTATGTGACCTGAGGCACACATCAAAATGAGCACATATGATGGAGTCAAAAGGGGAAATGTGTATGGTGGGATCAAAGATGTTTGAAATATTGTCTTTCTTGAAACTTTTAATATGAACAATAGGTTATGTGAATGATCTAGATAAGTGGGTATTGAAATGGAATTCTAAATTGCAGTAACCTACAATTGATTTGTGGCAAATGTTAAACTTGTGAAATGAATCGCCTAACTATAAGAAAATTAATATACTGTATCTGCCTACAAGACTGAAACTAAAAAGGCAACCAAACAGTGCCAATAAAAAGAGAGGTAGAGTTGACTTGACAAAGATGGAATATTAAATAGAACCATTGAAATGCATCGACTCTGCACGCAACACAATCCTTGGTAATAGCTTATTTTACAGATAAGAACAATAGATTGTATCTAGGATTAGCAATTAAACTGTTCAACCTGGATTTGTTACTAAATGACAAAATGTACTGCCTGTATTTGTCTCTCTGTTAAATGTTTGTTGGTGCACACAATTTCGGTACATGGTTTTCATCTTTAATAGTATTGGAATCAGGTACAAATGTTCTTGTAATCACCCCTTCAGTGAAACATGTTTTTTTGTGTATGTAAAATATATGATTTTATGGTATATGATTTTGACTTCAGTGTGATTGTAAACAATTTTATTGTGTTTTTTAATTGCAACAATTGTCGCTTTGTAATAAAAATATTTTTTCAATATGTACTTCGCATTTGGCATTGTTATATTTAGAACTGTGTATGATCTAACACATGGGCTATAACTTATTTTGCTGGGAATCCTGGGATCCAGTATTTATCCAACTTTCCACCACAAGGGAACTATACTGCTACCAGGAAGTATAATAGTGGGCACTTTCCCTGGTGGGCTCTGTGACTCTCTTGCGATACGGAATCATTGCATTGATACTAGAAGCTTTCTAAGAATAAATGAGCTAGAATCCCAGGGTTTCCCTACTAACAATAAGGGGATGACGGTCTTCAGGGCGGTTTTAATAAATTTGAGATCTTTAGTTAAACATAATACAGATATAGTGGAACTGCTAGAAGCACACAAACTTGATGTGGCTTTTATCACAGAGACATGGGCAGACAGGGCATCTGATCCAAACATTGCCCTAGCATTACTGGCAGGGTATAGTGCAACTAGAGCTGATAGAACAGGGAAACGGGGAGGGCTTGCAATTCTATGTAGAGAAGAGCTGCAAGTTCCTAGCTCAGTCGTGAGTAGTTTCCAGGATTGTGAATTGATACAATTTCAGATTGCACTCACAAAAAACAACACATTAAGAGGTCTTCTGCTGTATAGGCCCCCAAGGGCAAGAACCCCTCTGCTACCAATCCTAAGCCCTATCTTAGAATGAAGTTTGCTAGGTTTAGATTTTATGATTTTAGGGGATTTTAACTATCATCTAGAGAAATTAGCAGACAATAACACCGACGCACTGATCAATGCTATGATTGGATTTTCCCTGAACCAGATTGTTAAACAGGATATCCATGAGGCCGGGTGCACGCTAAATGGGATTTTTCCCTCAAACCCTAACATCAAAATCATTGAGATTATGCCTGTTCCATGGTCTGACCATAAAGCCATCTTATTTTCTATTACTGTGAGTCAAGAGCAGCCAGTTATTTTTAAGAGTCAGAAGCCAGCATCTATCAAGACTGGTCCAAAATGAATGACCCTAGGCTACAGGAAATACTTCTTAAGACTAAACCTGAACCTGCACCTGACTGTAATCAGGCTGTTGAGAGGATATCTTCCTGGATAAAGACAGCAGTAAATTTGGTAGCACCTACTAAATGTTTTGTTCCTAAGCGGAAAAAGCCATCAAAACCTTGGTCTACAGAAAAACTTAGGGCACAAAAACAAGTGTGCAGAAAGGCTGGGAGAAAATGGAGATCCAACTATGACCAAAACTTAAAAAGTGAATATGCCCGAACTCTATCAGATTATTAAAAATTGGTCATAGAGGAAAACAGCAATTACTTTACTAGAAAAATCAAGGAGGCTAAGAACTCCTGTAAGGAGCTCTTCATGAAAGTCAAAAAACTAGCAGACCTCCCCATCAGGAATCAGTTGGACAGTAGCAATGAACTTTGCAACACATTAGGACAGTTCTTTGTGGACAAAATCTCTAAGGTGTATGAATTATTTAAGATTAACCATAACACCAAGACCTCACCTAACCATCCTAATCCAGATTTAAGTATACAAAACCCTTAAACGGGGTTCTGCTTTACGTCCCCTTTCAGTAGAAAAGATTTGTCAGGTAGTAAAAACCATCAGATCCGGAAACCCAACTGATCCATGTCTGCCTAAAATATTAGTGATCAGCTACATGGCTTGTTCTCCGAGATAATCCAGTCAGGGATCTTCCCAGATGCCTGGGAAATATCATCAGTTACTCCACTTTATAAAAAATCAAATCTGGATCCTAAGGAACCCAGCAGCTACCGGCCAATTTCCAGAATCTCTTTTCCAGCTAAAGTGTTGGAGAAGTTGATCAACAAACAACTAAAGGATGTGTTAGCATCTATAAATCTGCTGGATCAATCACAATACGGGTTTAGGGAGCAGCATGGAACTGAGACAGCTTTGATCATGGCAGCTTCAGAGTACTCTAGACACAGGAGTGAAGGCCGCCTTGATCCTAATAGATCTATCTGCGGCCTTCGACACTGTGAACCATGAGATTCTCCTGGCCCGTCTGGATGAGTTGGGGGTCCAAGGCTCTGTTCGTAGGCTGATGTCTTCCTTTTTAAGGGACAGAACTTTTTCAGTGCTTTCGGGAGAATTTGCTTCCAATTCCTTTAGGGCTCCATGTGCAGTGCCTCAGGGCTCGGCCTTGAGCCCCACTCTTTTCAACGTTTATGTTGCGTCCCTAGCCAAGATTATCAGGAAATGTAAATTCTTACCGGTCTCGTACGCTAATGACACCCAAATAGTGGTGTCAGTATGTACCAACGTAGATGAAACGGCAGACCGCTTTAGGGACTGCATGATGCAAGTGAATCAATGGATGCAGCGTAACTGCTTAAAGCTGAACGGCGATAAAACAGAGGTCATGCTTCTGGGCACCAACGTAGGTTTCTTGCCCCCCAAATGGTGGCCTGCCAAATCTGGACGATTGCCCAACTCCAGTAGGTAAAGTCAGAAACCTCGGATTCATATTAGATGACAAACTGACCTTTAACGCCCAAACCAGTAATTTGTCCTCTTCCATTTGGTATATATTGAAAAGTATCAGACGAATATGTCCGTTTATCCCCCTTGATTCACGTAAAACAGTGGTGACTCCGCACGACGTGTCTAGATTGGAACACTTTATATGCAGGAATTCAAACCAAATATCTTACCAAACTACAACGTCTCCAGAGTGCAGCTGTAAGGCTAGTGCTAGACATTCCTAGATCTGATTCAGTCTTCCACAGACTGAAGGCCCTTCACTAGTTGCCAATGGACAAAAGGATAAAGTTTAAGTCTCTGTGTCTGGAATATAAGGCACTCCACATCTTAGGACTACAGTTCCTGGGAACTGTAGTCCCTGTCCATCGTATGCTCCAGCAAGAAGTTTAAGATCCACCCAATAAAAACTTCTTCCCAAGTTTAAGCAGGCTAGGTGGGGAGGAAGATGCTTCCTGCTGAGGACAGCCAAGTTATAGAACCTTCTACCTATTAATATAAAAAATAGCCCGTCACCTTTGACCTTCAGAAAGCCAATCAAAACATGGTTGTACTCCTGTTACCTAGAACAGCCACTCTGCAGTAACGTGAAGTGCATCCAACAGTAGCGCAAAGACGCCCTTGGGCATTCGTACACTTTATAAGCTTACAAATCAAATCTAATCAATCTAGGAGAGGGTGCTGTAGAGCCCCAGTACCCCAGAAGGATCTAGTTATATCCACCTCATAAGGTGAAAATGCCTTTTCCTGCTGGTGAAAATGCCCGGGTGGGACAGGCGAGTTGAAGCGGCAGAAAATGAAACTAGTGGGTACGTTGTCCAACACCCGAGATCCCTCACCCCAGAACAGTGGTCAGCAATCTGGGGACGCAGCTGACAAAGACCTCTCATTACACCTCCACCTAGCCATCTCTGACAGCAGGGCAGCGCTACAGCAGGATATCAGAGCAGTGTCATTGGGGCTGGGGCGCCTGCAGGCTGAGCATCATAAATTGGCAGACAGTCAAAGATACTGAGGACACACTAACATAACTGGTTCCAGAACATAAGCAGAGGGGGGCAAAACGTGAGTACCTCACTTCTAGGGTGATGAAATTAGAACGATGAGCAGAAGATGCCGAAGGTAGAGATCCCATCCCAAGAAAGAATTTGGAGGTTCCTACCGTGCTCCGGTCCTTGATCTGAAGGACACTCTAATGGTAATTTTATCTCCACTACCTGGATGCAAAGAAAATCAGTTCGTTTTCATGGAAATGTCAAACTACATCACATGACGGATTCTCAATAGCATGCCTAGAAGCATTCCATGTTGAATGTTTCGCTCCAGAAAATGAATGCACCTTTCCTGAGTCTCTCTGAAACATGGTGGGGAGATAGAGTCTTCAAGTGTTTAATTGTCTGTTTTGCCCTCCACGCCTGCAATTGTAGAAAATATGCATTGTTCCCCATCAGTTGAACTTGCGGTTGATGTCCCTGACAGTGTGCTACATTTGACTTCAAATGACGAACAGCCTATACTGTTTCAGCTTGACACCAGCGATTAGTATCTTGACCTGGATAAGTTTTCTTCAGATACATCTTTGTTGTCTTCGTCGATTGCTGTGCCTCCTAATCAGATTTGCATCTTTATTTCATGGTTGAAGAGCACATGCCTAGTCCCTCAATGGTCTTACATCAGGATCGTTTTGTCAACGGTGTTACTTTTAAAGTGGATTGGATTTGTGACTGTGTTCTTTCTCTTGATTTATGGTCACTATTTACCTGAATGCTCTGCTGTAGAACTCATTTACAGAGTACTACCCTGCATAGTTCTTCGCATGAAATGACAAGAGAACAAACGTTAGTTAATATTTCAGCAGTCTCGATCGCTGATGGCATTGTTTGCGACAAAATGCCTTTTGATGTATATGGTCGAACTGAGACCTTGCAAATTCCATATGTCTTCCCTGTTTCTTTGGGAGGTGTTGTTTTACCTGTAATGCATTCAGATGATTGGGATTTCAGTGCTGTTAATTCTTTATTTTCTGATTTGCAATACTATACAGTTTTTGATATGGAGGATCTGTCTTTGAATTTGGCAAATTATGCAGATCTATTTTGTGATGAACATTATGGTGTTCACTTTCTTCACAAATCCAGTACTCAAAGATCCACTTTCAATTAAACACAATAAGAACATTGTCCAACACCATCTCAAATAAGTTCTGTTACTTAAAAAAAGAAATGTACATATTTTACGGGTTACAATCCATCAGACCCTGCATCATAATATTTTAAATTAAATATACTTAGATTAAACAAATATATGCTTAAACAGACTCATTTAATTTATTTCTCATCTTCAATAGATTATCTGTCACTGAAGGGTTATAATTTTTGGAAAGACACTGTTGATTCAAAGTCTGTGTGGGCCACTAATATTTGGCAAGTGCAGGGGAGTGAATTCTTGCAACGTGCACGTTTACCACAAGCTCAAATATTATTTTTAAATCAGATGGAGCAACAAAATACTTGCTTAGGTTTGACCACTGCAAACAATTTTAATGATACTTCTACTCCATCTTTGGCTCAAAATAAGCCATGAAGCATACACACCAATAATACTATTGATGACTTGACTCAGATGATATAGAATGGCACTTTCAACTCATCTATGATAAATCTAAAGGGTTCGGTTTTGTGACCTACAAACACTGATACTTGTCATTTACGTTTTTTGAATGTTACTAAGGGTTTTACACAAATTAGACCTGATCCTTGTTACCCAAATTTACATACAGTTACCACTTATTCTGTTGGAAAATTATGTCAACAGTGGCTGGAACATTCCACATTAGCATCTATGAAACACCATCTTTCCCCTTTGTCTGCTTACATTGATCTTTACATTTTCTTTTAGGTCCAAAATCCCGTTGCTATAAACGTTTTGTGTATGCTGCCTATAATGAATTTTGGAAACTTTAGCAAATGGAGGTGGCACTTCGCTCACGCCAAATTGATCAGGATAATTTTGACAAAGTTCTTGCAGTGGTTGATAACAGCATAAACAAAATGTCTTCTTGTATTTATACCTTAGACAATATTGTGGCATCTGTTATTGATATTGTTCAGAATGAAGTATCTACCTTGTTTCATGGTCAAAATCAATTACGTTCTGATATGCAATTTGGTTGGACTTTACAGACACATAAAAATAGGAGACTACCATGGGACTAACTCAATGTTTCTGCGCTGTTTTTACCATTTAATTTGACAGACAAACGGAAAATATTGTCTATGAAAGAAGCAACTTACACAATGTTACACATTGAGAAACTAGAACAGAGGAGTAGGCCTAAATACTAGGGCAGTCAACCTCAAATCTGGGGAACCGGGTTTGAGTCTTTGCAATGGCGCTGAACATCCTCTGATTCCGGGCAAATCCCTTAATCTCCCTGCATTGATTTGGTGGTTCATTAAGAGCAAGGAGTCCAGGATGATGAAGAGCTCTTGTGCGTGGTCTGTGGGTCTGGGGTTTCCAAGCACTGCCCCAGGTGTTGTCTCAGGTGAAGGGGGTGGAGCTCAGGATTAGGACTTCAGTCTTGTTGGAGTTAAGCTTGAGGCAGCTAACATTCATCCAGGTGTCCACTGCCTGCATTCTGTTGTGGAAGTTTCTTTTGGGGGTTGTGGGTTTGTCTGTCTGAGAATCAGCTGGGTGTCGTCAGCATAGAAGATGATGTTGAGTTTAGGGCATCTGATGATGGCTGCAAGCAGGGCAATGTAGATGTTGAAAAGGGTGGGGCTCAAGGAGAGCCCTTAGGCACTCTGTAGCTTATCTCTGTGGATTCTGAGTTGAACAGTGGGAATGAAACTCTTTGTGCATAGTCTGTGAGAAAGGAGCGGATCCATTCTAGCGCTTTGTCATGGATGGCAGCATTATGGACTCTTGCTCAGGGTGTGATGGGAGACGGTGTCGAAGGCGGCTGAGATGTCCATGAGGATGAGTGCAACAATTTTACCACAGGTCTAGGAGATTGTGGATATCGAGGGTAGTGACAAGGAGAGCAGTTTTGGTTCTTTTGTTGCTTCTGAAGCACGTTTTTTTTGATGAACTCAGAGAGTTGGGCATTGATAGCTTTCTCAATGACTTTGTCTGGGAAGTAGAGTACATAGTTGCTGATGAAAATTAAAGGTGCTATAAACCAAGTGCATCTATCTTTTTAAGGATGAGCTATCCTTCAAGTGTCCTACTGGCCACTTAGCCACTCTGCTACATCTGACCCGTCCTCAACTTTCTATGTTAATAAATCACTACAAAATGGTAACTTAGCAATGCAGAATACCAAATATCTTACCACGTTTCAATCATTCAAGTTTAGGATAAGGTCATTCTATCCATCATGCCTTGAGTGGAGATCTGACCTTATCTCTGTCCCTTAACGGTGTGTTATCATGGTATTTATCTTTTACAGAATGTCTATTATAGAACACAGTCTCCTCCTACATCATGAGTTGTCAATGCTACCTCCACCAAAGTTTGTTTCAGAGACTCCAGAAAATGTTCAAGGGCCAGGGATCATAACATTCCCTGGATCTGCCTTCAAATGTAACCAACATCCTCAAATGGTCTATGACGCCTTCCTAAAGCCTCTCTGTTTCAGAAGGGGGCGTAAAATAAAATCTTTTTTTCCAGAGCAAATTGGTCGTATGGAAGATATCAGCTGCAATTGTACCACATTAATATTGCTCTGGGCTCATACCTATATTCACAGGGCATATGAGGCCATTCCTGAAGCTTCTCTGTTTCAGAAGGTTACGTAAAGCTAAAAAAAAAATTTCCTGAGAAAAGTAGTATTATGGAAGAAGTCGGCTGCAAATGTGAAGCATTATAATCTAACTCGGCTTATGCTTGCTGGTGTTTCTTCTTTGTCTCAATCACTGCGCTCACTGAAATTTAATGAGTCATCTAATGTTGACACCGTTTTAGAATAAAAGTTGCTAGGAAGCCATGGGTGTCATTGCGTGCTTCTGATTCCGGCAACCCATCGACATGAACACAATCTCATGTGCTTTTATCTTAAACATCAATTACCATCTTCCAGTGCTGCCCAATCGGGTGCTTCTAGTAGTTTTTTACTCCAGAGCCTCAAATGTCTTCTCCAAACTATCAAGCTGGGCTTTTAATAAGAACATTTGTGTATGTATTGAATACAGTTACCATGTTCTTTCTACTGCTAACATTTGCACCAAGTACAGCCGGTTCATGAGTGCATTAAGTGTTGTCAGTCCATGGTTGATTCTGGTTGATTTTGGAACAGTTTGCAACACTTTATTTTTGTCACCAATCAGAGCCTCTAAATGCAAAAGATTCCTGGAGACCTTGTTCCCATACATCTACAACAGCAAAAGAAAAAATATAGCAGATGTCACATTACCAGCTATCCATGGAAAGGAAGGGGGACCTTACATTCTGAAGCGCCACAATGATTTTGCTGTTGAAACAGTCAATAGTAGAAACAGAAAGCATTTCTATTATGCTGGTAATATTGAGAATGTCGATGTCAATATGAATAAAGATACATTCATGTATGAAAACCAAATTGCAGCTTTATTGACAGTTTCGCCCATTGTGATCTCCACGTCAACCTAGTCTCAGAAGTACATAGTCAGGCAGGCTCTGAGACCCAGGTCACTGATTGACGGGTCACAGGTGGGGTGGCACATAGTTGGCAGACAAACTTGCAAAGGGGAAACCCCAGTTTGATCCCATTGATAGGCACAGTGACACCACAGTGGTCCAGGGAGACTGACCCAAATAAAGCAAACAGGGCCAGAGAGGTGCGTGCATTCCCAAAACACCATAAAATAGGATCTCACACGAATTTAGGAACACATAGCCAATCAGGACACAGCACACACAGTAAATGCAGTGATCACATGCTTGCTGAACATTTGGACACATTACCCACTGGCAGCATTGTGTCTATGCACAGTCGAGGCCCATGTTGACTCCTCATCGAATACATTAGTTTATGATCCCAAAGACAGCGATTCACATTCCGTTTCAAAAAAGGGATCACAGAAAATGTTTGATCAATCAGGTGTTTGGTAGGGATGACTACTCACCCATAAGGGTCTCAAGACACTGGGGAGTGGGGTTACATGTTCCAGTCCATCAAGGAGGGGGTATTTTGAAGTGCAAGGTTTTGAGTTTTCTTGAGAAGCTGGGGAGTGATGTTATCTGTCTGAGGTGGAGGGGAAGGTCATTTCAGGCTCTGGCTGTGCCGAAGGAGAAGGAGTGCCCTCCCAATCGGGTCTTTCTGGTGTGGGGGGCCATGGCATAGGAGAGATGGGGGGGGATCATAGGGTCCTTTGGGGTGCATGGAATTTGAGTCGGCTGTTCGGGTATGCTGGTCCGGTGTCGTGGAGGGTCTTGTGAGCATGGGTTAGCATCTAGAAGGTGACTCTAGCTTCAATGGCGAGCCAGTGGAGTGTGTGCAGGTGCTAGGAGATGTGGAAATGTCTTGGCAGGTTGAGGACCAGTTTTGCTTATTCAGGCATAGAGTGCTTTTCCATTGTCGAGCCTGCTGGTGACCAGGGCATAAGTGACGGTCTTTCTGTGCTCATGGGGTATCCATTTGAAGGTCTTAAATAGGAGGCAGAGGGTATGGAAGCAGGAGGATGAGACAGAGTTGATCTATTGGTCCATTTTTAGCTTTGAGTCCAGGATGATTCCCAGGTTGCGTGCATGATTCATGGGGGTGGGTGTGCTTCCAGGGGCAAGGGGCCATTAGGTGTCATTCCTGGCATCAGTGTTTTTGGCCCATGATGAGTACTTCTGTTTTGTTAGTGTTTAGTTGTAGGCAGCTGTTTTTCTTCCATTTGGCAATGGCTTCCATGCCATATCGAAAGTTGTGTCTGGTGGTGTTTAGTTAGTTGGATAGGGAGAGGATGAGTTGGGTGTTGTCTGCATATGACACAATGTTGAGTCCGTAGATTCTGATGCTGTGGGCAAGAGGAGCCATGCAGATGTTGAAGAGCCTAGGGCTGAGAGAAGACCCCTGGGGACTCCGCAGGTGGTGGGTGTAGGGTCCAAGAGGAAAGGGAGGAATCTGACCCACTGTGTTCTGCCAGAAAGGTCGGAGTGAATCCAGTTGAGGGCCTTGTCTTGGATCCCTGTGTCATGGAGTATGCATATTAGGGTGCAGTGAGAGACTGTGTCGATTGCTGAGAGGTCCAGGAGGATGAGGGATGCTGTTTCTCCTTTGTCCAGTAAGGTACAGATGTCGTCTGTTGCGGCGAGGAGGCCGGTTTCGTACTGGATTTTTTTCTGAAGCCGGATTGGGAGTCGAGGATGTTGTGTTCTTCAAGGAATGTGGCAAGTTGGCTGTTAATGGCTTTCTCGATGACTTTCGCTGGGAACGGGAGCAGGGAGATGGGTCTGTAGTTTTTGAGATTAGTGGGGTCTGCCCAGGGTTTCTTCAGGAGGGGGATGACCTCAGCGTGTTTCCAGTCATCATGGAATGCCAGGGAGTGGTTGATGGCATTCAATGAACTGTACAAAACCTATGTTAAACTGATTGTAAATTGAGATAGTCCTCAGACCCGAAGCTTGTGACTGTGTTCTCGGCCTCATTTTTTAGTTAAACGAAATGTACCTGTTTTGCCAAATGCCTCTTGTATTTTGCTTTTTCACTGCATTTTATGTTTAAGCAGCAAAGTCTCAAATAGATGGTGATATTTCGTTTTACATATGTTTCAAAGCACAAAGATAACCAAACATGGCAGGATCCTGTGGAGTCTCCTGACATGATAGTTCTGCATCCAACCCAGAGAAAGGTGTCTCCAAGAGGGTGGTTGGTACTCCTCTTCATTACGTGTGACAATGATTTAGCAAATTAAAAGGCATTCAACATTGCACAGATTAAGTAGTGCTTGTCTAGACTCTCCCACGATCATCATATTCTTCTTTTCCTGGCAGGCTGCTCTATCGGGTGGATGACAGTCTACTGCCTGATGCAGTTTGCTACCATGTAAAGGGGAGACAGCACCTCTCTCACAGATCACAGTCCGTCGTCACACCCTGTGAAAGGAGCAACAGCACATCACTGGCCACAGTGCCCTCATCTTCACCTCTTCAGACTGCAGAACTAATCAGCTTGTGGTGGCCAGCAGTTGAGGGGTGGTTGAGTCATTTTCAGTTCATAGTCACCGTTCTTCTCTTTGTGCGGTATCATTTACAGCTCTCAACAGCAGCAGCTTATCAGATATTGTGGCATGATTTAAACAAAAGAAGGGACCCCAGTGACAATGTTAACCCCAGGCTCCATCTCTGAATGATTTTTCATTATGTTTTGTGTAGAGGGCAGACCCCTTTTGAAATTGGCCACACCCCTTCACTCCAGGGTCTACATAGTCTCTCTGCTCCCCTTTGAAGCAGAATGCAGAGTTTATCACAATCACGCCACCTGGGGGATAGAAACACCAGCATTCACCAGGTGCTACATTTTTTGTTATATATGAGATGGAAGGCTGTCCTGTATTACCATCTGGCCATACCCCTGTATCCCTGGAACTCTGAAAGACTTTCTACCTCTCTCAGAGGCAGACAGGGAGGGTTCCACATAAGGGGTAAAAAAGCACTATTAGGCAACAGGGATCATTTTTTCTTATGTATGGGTTGGGGCACTAGGCAATGTTGACACATGCTGTATTCCTCCATTCCTGGCACCAAAAAATATTTCTATTTGAAAAATTGGGTAGTACAGGCCTACCGGCCGCCTACCTACCAGTATGTCAAAACGAATCCCTAACCCCCTGTGTAGTCCTTCCTGAAGCTGTCCATGCTCCTCCTTTGATACTCTTCACAAAACTCCTCCCATTTAACAGTAAGCATTCCCTTTTTTAGCCACTTTCCATGTCCTTTACTGCTAAAAGATTGATGTACCTGTGTGAAGATCCCCCGAATTGGGATAGAAATCTCTGTACTGCAAAGATGAGAGGCAGAGGCCTCCACATGTATGTATAGGATTAGCATTTTGTAGTACATGAGTAGTACTACTAAAGGTACTACAAAATGCAGTTGTGACTAGGCACACTAATTATGATATCTTTCATGATCAAGAATACAGTGAGAATTTGGGTTGCTGGTTGACTGGGGTGTGAGCCTTGGTCAAGCAAGAGCCACAATCCCTGGCAGGGTGATCCACAAAAAGTCACCAAATTAACCTATGCTTAACCCTGGGTAGCTGGCAAAAAATGAAGTCAGGCTTAACTTAGAGGCAATGTGTACAGTATTTATGCAGCACAAAAACAGTAATAATGTGAAAACACAAAACAAGAAAAATTTCACACCAATTTGAAAAAGAATAGAGTACATTTTATTAAATTATTTAACACCCAAATTACTTAAATCCAAGATCCAGAGTTATGAATTTGTTGAGGTTTCAGTAAAAACTAGCACCTAAAATCATGAAAGAACGTGCCAAAGTCCAAAAGCAATGAACATTACCTGATTACGTTCTTGAGAGTTCATGAAGAAAGGCATGCTATATTAATGCACGGACTCCATTATGAATACCTGCCTATGATATACTGTATTATATGGAAGGATGAAGGGGTATGAATGTCTGTATGATTGTAAGAATTGTTAAATGTAATGTGGACAATAATCTGTAGATGATATTTAAATTATGCATGGAAATATACATAAAAACAAATTCCGATAAATAAATGTATGAAATTTCAATAATTCTGTTTCTTTGGTCATTCCATTTAATGCCCTACTAGTAGGAAGGTGGTATTATACCTTTGTTGAAAAATACAGTTGCCTAATATTTTTGAGTACAATTTATAGCAGCGGGTGGTCCACTGAGAGTGCTTCCACAGGTCCAGAAAGTGAACTAATGAGTGGGTCTGAGGGCCCTATTTTCTATACCTGGTAAATTTTTTAAAGTCAGGAGATGTTTCTAGAGGCTTCTCTTTGAAATGTGTTAGAAACGAGGGTCTCTAGTCGGCAATGGCTGGTGCCAATTTCCAAATAGGGACCCTTCTTCCTAAGTTAGGGCAAGTGGACTACTTCTTTGACAACCCCTGCTCAACCCTGTGGTAACGTAGCACAAGCAGTTAGGCCTATCTCAGAGGCAGTGTGTGAAGCATTCATGACCATGCACGATAAGACAGTAACAACACTACAAAAGGACACAACTTAAGTAGGTATAGTAAAATAGTATCCTTATCTAAAGCTTAACTCAAGACTCTCAAAACGATTTAACAAGCTACAACGTACGTAAATCAGTAGGTACTTAAAAAGGCAATAATAAATTCACCAGAACGTGGCACTTACTGAGTTCAAGGCCGGGGCCTACGCGACCCGTTGGGCACCAGATACCTGTCAGTGGAAAGGGACTCAGCATGCAGCTTCTTGAAGAAGTGGAGACGGTGATAGGTGGACTTCCAGCGAACACAAGTCTTGGCTGCAGTGGCCCGCAGCGTGCACCCACAATGCTTCAGGAACCCGGGGACAGGCCTGCTCTCAGCGGCAGCAGCACGTGGCTGCGGCAGCCCGGGCTGGTGATGACGAAGACTCTTGTTGTGCCGCTCTGTGATGGGCTCACACAGCAGCAACTCTCTCTTAGCTGCGGTGGCACATGAGTTGATAGTGACAAACCTCGGCAAGGGTGAACAAGGTGTGGGCACAGAGCGACGGCAGCTCTCCCTTAACTACGACGGCCCACAGGACAAATTACGATGAGGCAAAATTGGCAAAAGTGCAGGCGCTCAGCGGCAGCAGCACTCTCTTAGCTGCGATGGTCCACAGGACAAATCACGATGGTGCAACATTGGAGAAGGTGCGGGCACTCAGCGGCAGCAGCTCTCTCTTAGCTGTGGCAGCCCACAGGACAAATCAGGATGATGTAAAGTTTGGCAAAGGTGCGGGAACTCAGCAGCAGCACCTCTCTCTTAGCTGCGATGGCCCACAGGACAAAGGATGATCTCGACCAGGCTAGCACAATGGTGGGCACTCAGCGGCTACAGCTCTCTTTTAGCTGCGGTGGCCCACACAGATTCAGTGAAGATTCCGAAGGTCAAATTAAGGCGGGCTCTCAGTGGCGGCAAATCTCTCTTAGCTGCAGTGGCCCACACAGATTCAGTGAAGGTTGCGAACGTTCAAATTCAGGCGGGCTCTCAGCGGCGGCAACTCTCTTGGCTGCAGCGGCCCACACAGATTCAGTGAAGGTTCTGAAGGTACACACTAAGGCGGACTCTCAGCGGCAGGAACTCTCTCTTAGCTGTAGCAGCCCACACCGATTCAGTGAAGGTTCTAAAGGTTCAAATTCAGGCGGCTCTCAGTGGCAGCAACTCTCTCTTAGCTGCAGCGGCCCACACAGATTCAGTGAAGGTTCAAATGTTCAAATTCAGGCAGGCTCTTGAGGTTCTTCGATTTCTAATTTCGTCCCGTATCTAGCCGCCATTTTATGGTCCTGTCGCCATTTTGTGTTGCCCTCACTCAGGCAGCACGGCGAACGATGTGCTTTTGCTTTTTCAGCTGCTACATGTCCTTTCAGTTAAAAAGTAACTCCATTGCCCTTGTCTACAAAACCCGATGTCAGGGTCTGGTGGAGTTCGTTAATCCATGTCTGGCTCGATTGATCCCTGTCTCGGCTGACTATTTGCCCTCTCCTATTCTTTCCTTATATTATCTTATCCGACTGGCCTTCGCTATTCTCTTCTTGTATGCTCCTATTACACAACCATCCTTTGAGGCACACAAATACGTCCTGCCACCTGCAAGAAGGGATTGTGGATGCCATCACTGATTAATTTTTTGGGATTGGTAGCACACGGGGTCTGAGAGAGGGGCGTATTTGAGACACCTGATAGCTTGTTTTTCAACTTTTCCTATTGGTCTGTTTTGTATATGTAAGGAATAAACTCTGTAAATATGTTTGCTATAAAAGACTGTGCGCCACGGATTGAAGTGGCACTCTCCTTAGAATCCACCTCGAGTGTAACTTCTGGGACAACTGTGCTTAGCTGCAGCTAATAAACCTGGCTTCCACGCTCAACGCAGTGTCTCGGGGATTAAGGCGTGCCCTGCGCCACCCGGCCCATAAGACCCGGTTCTCCAACTGGCGCCCAACATGGGGTGGTTTCAGTGGTAGCGGTTCAGCCTGAGGGTCGTGAGAAGCCCCGCAAGAAAATTCCGGAGAATTCGCGAGCCACGTCAAGCGACCCCTGTATGTCGAAGTGGACCGAAGGTCTTTTGCAGAACGGCTACTCCTTTCCGACGGCTGCTGATGACTGCTGCCCTGACTACCGCCCTGCCTTGGACCCTCCGGTGATGACTGGTATTGCGAGACATTAGACGGACCTCTGTTGGCGTGAGAAGACCATTTAGTTAAGTATTCGTGGGTAGCGCCCGCTTCTTTGTTTTGTTTTTGATTTTCCTTATTCGTCAATAGTTTAAGCCGAGGGGTGAATACATTTGTACTGTGTTCTTTGCTTTCACTCCTTGAAGTTAGTAAACGGATAATTGTGCTTAAGATGCCTGGTCTGAGCGGATTTAGGAAATGTTGTTGTTTTTGCTGTACTAGGGATTCCCGGCTCGAGGATTCATGTCCGATTCCTCCATTTGGAGCTCCCACTTATGAGCTCTATTCCAAACATGGGGTTGGCCCCATTGCCTTTAATGAGGCATGGATCCGATACACGAAGAAAGATGGTGTTTTGCGGTGGCCACAAAATGGTAGTTTTGAGCCAGATATATTAGATAATTTGGAATCAATTCTGTTCAAAAGAAAAGCTCGGCCGGTAATGTTTGAGTCTTTCCGCCTTTGCGGTAAGGAAGCCAAACAGAGAGAAATTAAGCAAGCAAAAAGAGATAGGAAAATGAAAGATATGACGGATATACAGGCTGCCCAGCAGTTCAAAGACGATGAGACTGATCGAGCGATTGAGGTCTCAGATAGACTGCATCGGATGGAAATTGATAGGTGCTATCCCATGTTACCTCCACAGCGCAAAGATCTTGACGAAGATCCCTTAATGTCCCATTTGTTGAAATTACCTCCGCCTTATGCGCCAGGAGCTAATGCACCTGTGTTATTGCCACCTGTGCAGCAACCTGTTGTTCAGCCAGGAGCTCCGGCTCCTACGCAATTGCCTTTTCCCGTATTAACGCCTGCACCTCCTTTGCCACCAACTTCTGTACCTCAGTCTCCTTCGCCTTCTGTTTCTCCTGTAACGGCTAGTTCTTCTCTTCCTTTGCTTAATACTGCGTCTCCAGTTTTACTCCTTACATCTTCTCTGATTCGTAATCGGTTAGTTGATACTGTTTCTGGTCTTTTCTCCCCCCTCTTTGGGACGTTTAATAGGACTCCTGCTTTTTCCCGAAGGCAATCCCGTAGTCAAATTCCAGATTCTAAGGAACGAGTTGTATTTGACTCTCTTGCTCATAAATGGATGATGAATGGTCCATTGTATGGTGTACCCGATATATTGAGTACCTTTCTCCAGTGGAATGCACCTACGCAGAGATACATTTTTAATGTCATGTGTGACACACTTGTTAAAGGATGGGAGGATATGGAGTTGGATTTAACTCCTCAGGGTCTATTGGATATACAGGACAGGTTTTATAAAGGACTTATTGTGGGTCCTGACTTTAAGGGTGCTATAAAGACACTTGTTACTTTTCGGTCCTTATATTCTTCCCAGAACAAAGAATTATCCTATGAGGGAAGTTCCTCCAGTCTGGAGGGAAGTGATTCCACAAGCAGGCAATGTTCTGGGTGTCCCTGCTCATTTTCAGCGTATATGGGTACATGTCCCTTGGAAACGAGCTGAAGTTTTAGCACTTAAACAGTCTTTGCCGGACTGAGTGAGTACTATAAAGAGCTGTCCAAGACTGTTTTTTTAAAATTATTTTTATTGAGAGTTCATAAAAACAAGATCAGCATTACAGAATACATTTGTAAAAAGCTTTAGTAGAGTACATGGCATATGGATATAAATAAATAATCAACGATCAGGTGTCCACGACATGATTATAAAGTGCAAAAAGTAATTGTAAAGTGCAAAAGTGCTCAAAAGTCCATATAGGCAGACTGGTGATTATGAAGGTATCTTTTACAATTCAAAAACACTCCAAAACTTTTCACATTTTTTGAGCGCCCCTGATCTAAACGCATATTTTCTTTCCCTGCCCTGGGTTCGTAATAATTTAGCCTTCCATGCCTGAAAGGTCTGTACTTGGTTGGTTTTCCAGGACTGCAGTATAAGTGATTTAGCTATTAGAGAAGCTATGAAAAGAAATTTGTCATGTTGGGTGTTGGTCGCTGAGCAGCCTAGAACAGGGACTAGATCATCGAATATTATAGGAGCTTTAAGCTCAAAGGAGAGGTATTTTTCAATTTCCCTCCAGAGCGGTTGGATTTTAGGACATTCCCAGACAATGTGTTTCCAAGTCCCTTTTTTCTCACATCGGAAACATTTATCGAAAACTAGGGGAAAGATATTGTGGAGGTAAGAGGGGGTTCTGTAAATCAACCATTTATTATAAAATTGCATGCGTTTAAAATTAGCGCGCGGGAGATTGTTTTATTAAATTTATTTATTTTATCCCAAATTTGTTGATTGATTTCAATATCCTCCCTTTATTTCCACCTCTCGATAATCTTACTAGAGGATTCCTGCTTCTTGTCCTCTTTTAGTATTTTAATCCAAATATTCATCTTTTTTTGAGTTTTAATATTCAGTTCTGTAGAGATAGTTTCCTTAAATTAAAGATTTCCTATATCCAGCTCCCTGAGTATTGGATTCAACATAAAAAAGACCATTTCAGAATGGAATGAGAATGGCTCACCTGGCTGGCAACTGTTCCCATGTCTTCCACCTGTTACCGGCCAGGAAGTCATCGATTTTATCAAAACCATTTTCTTTCCAGAGGTTTATTATTTTTCTGTCCATACATCCCTCTTCCCCTAGGTTGAAGTTATTCAAATCTGTTGTGTTAATTACCCTAGGAATAGAATGGGATTTTAGAAACTGGGGGGCATATTATCAAGCCTGTGCGCTAAAATTATCGCCGCTTTTTCGGCCGAAAAAGGCCGATAAAGCGGCGATAATGGGCTTGATAATATGCTCTATGGAATTCCAATCGAAGCACATGTTAGATGTGAAGACATCTAACATGGGCTTCGATTGGAATTCCACAGAGCATATTATCAAGCCCATTATCGCCGCTTTATCGGCCGTTTTCGGCCGATAAAGCGGCGATAATTTTAGCGCACAGGCTTGATAATATGCCCCTGGGTTTTCTGTCTAAAAATCTATTGAAGGGACTTGTAGCGGATTTTCTTTGGATCTTTAGTGACTCTAATCGGATCGATTAATTTTACCTCTGTCAACATCTTCTTCATAAAAAAATTGTCTGCCTCGTTCGTGTCTAAAAAGAAAAACCTAAAACTATGGTGTGCAAAAGATGCAAAATAATATTCTCTTATATTTGGGAGGGATAACCCTCCTCCTGCAAATGGAAGATATAAAGTGCTAAGTGCGAGACTAGGGGACTTTTTGGCCCAAAGAAATGAAGATATTAGGGAATCCATTTTTTTTAAAAAGGAGACCCGTATAACGCAGGGTGCTGCATTAAATAAAAAATTAAAAAGAGGTAAGATTGGCTTGCGTATCAATGCTGCTCGGCCCATTATGGACAGGGGTAATAAATTCCAGCGTTCTAAAAGGGACTCAACCTTTTTTAGCAGCGGTGAATAATTAAGTGGGAACAAGTCGTCTAAATTGTCCAATATATATATTCCAAGATATCTCTTCGGCATTGGGTTATAAATTTCGCTAAATTCTGCTATTAAAGTGTCTACAGTGCAGTTTAATAGAATAATTTCCGACTTGTTAAAATTAATTTTATAACCCCCTAGTTTTTGAAAGTCAGAAAATATTTTTAAAATTTTCGCTTGACTTAGAGGGTAAGAATCTAAAAACAGGGCAATATCATCGGCGTATAATTTTATATTAGTCATACCAGCTACCGGGACTGTATTAGTTTGTATATTTCTAATCGTGATCGCTAGAGGATCAATAAATAATGCAAATAATATTGGCGATATGGGACAGCCTTGTCGGGTACCTATAGTGACCTTGCATGTACCGATGTTAGAATTTTTGATGATGATTTGTGCCCTAGAGTTCAAATATAGTTGTTTTAAAAGAGAAATAAAAACATTTGGGAAATTAAAACTGTGCAAAATAGCAAATAGGCAGTCCCAGGACACTAGATCGAAGGCTTTCTCCGCATCTAGGAACCAGATTTGGGCCTTCACTTTATTAGTTTTAAAACAATCTAGTGCCTCCAATACAAACTTTGTATTTGTATGGAGCTGCCTACCTGCAATAAAACCGCACTGATCATTAGCTACCAGACTTCCCACAATTTTATTCAATCGATTTGCTAAAAGCTTAGTAAAAATGTTATAGTCTGTGTTTAGTAGACTTATGGGTCGGTACGAGTTTATATTCTCCCTATCCTTTCCCTTTTTTAAAATACTAACTACAACAGCTGAGCGGAAAGAATCCGGGGGGGATCCTCCTTGGAGCAAATCGTTTACTAAGATTAAAAGTTCTATACGTAGAGTTCCTTCAAATTTAAAAAAAAAATAAATTGGAAGACCATTGCCTCCGTTATTGTTACCATTGGTGAGGGAGCCGATTACCTCGTCTAACTCAGACTCTGAAAAGGTCTCGATGAGGCATTTCTTCTCTTCATCATCTAATTTGGGAATTGTAAGTTGAGCCAAAAACTCCCCTATTGAATCAGATGAGGCCTCTTCTGTTGTTTGATAGATTCCCTCATAATGTTACAGGAACCACTCACCAATTGAGGCTGTGGTCTTGGCGTGTATTTTAGTGATTGGGTCAGTTAGTTGATCAATTCTGTTGCGAGACTGTTTTTCTTTAGTTTGCCAAGCCAGGAGCTTCCCTGTATACTCGCTATCCTCATACATCCTCTGGGCGTAGCAATTGTAATTGGTTTCGCCCAGGGCATAATAGAAGTCCCTCATCCTACTCTTAGCCTTGGAGAGTTTATGGCTAGAATATGTTGATCTGGCCCTGTAGTGTACTTGGGTTGCCTCTGTAAGATCTGTTTGTAATCTGCTCTTCTCCTCCTTTCTTGCCTTATGTTTTGGTATATCTTTAGATGTAATTAACCACCGTATAGTGGCCTTAAATGCATCCCAAGTTGTGTTTAGTGGGGCTGTACCTCTATTACGTGTAAAGAACTCCTCAATGAATTCTTCAATTTCTGCACACCATTGAGGATCTAGACGGTTAGTTTTATTAAAAAACCATCATTTTATAGGGCTTATGTTTTGTGGTCCCAGATTTACCTCCATAGAGACTGCCGCATAATCTGAAAAAGCATTTGGTAGATGAACATAGTTATGTAGCTTTAACTCATGGGAGGTTAAAAAAAAATCTAATCTTGAAGCGGAATTATACTTTGCCGAGAAACATGAATATTCTCGTTTGAGAGGATTGTTAACTGGCCAATAATCCATGATATCAAGGTCTAATTTACAACTTTGAATTGCCAAAACAGATTGGGGTTTATTCTGACGCCGATCTTTTTTAGACGAGTCCAATTCAGTATTTAGCAGAAAAGTTAAGTCACCTCCCCATACTATTTACCCGCATGTATTATGAATTTGGCTGATATCGATATGCTAATGGGGAATGTAGTTCCACAAGCATTGTGGGCTCGGATTCGTAGAGAGGATCACGATCAAGCTTTGGGAGGTACTTGGGCTGATATATCTGCCGCAGATGCAGCACAAGTGGGAGGTGCTAAGCCAGATGATTTGATTACACAGTTGCATGGTAGAATAATTACTTTAATGAAGACGATGATGCCTGCCTTACGCGTTAACTGGGATAAGTTAGCTGTGTGTAAGCAGAAGAAAGATGAGAGTGTTTCTGATTTTTTTACTCGATTTGAGGAGACATTTATTGATCATAGTGGTCAGGATTTAAGTACTGAGGGTGGACAGCGATTATTTGTGGATAAATTTGTCTTTAATCTACTTCCTGAATTGTCCCATAAGTTGAAAGATTCGGAAAGCTCTTGGGCTGTTTCTTCGTCTCCCCAAATATAAGCCACTGCTCAGTATTATGAAAATAGGGATAAAGAAGAGAAAGATAAGGATGAGAAGAAGACTAAGGATTTAAAAACGAAGGTTCTTCTTCAGCAGGCTTATCCCCCTCTTTCTGGCCAGCGCCAGTTTCAGCAACCTACTCAGCCTCAGAGGTTGTTACAGAAACCTGACCCTTTTGTTCCGCGGCCTTTGCTTGGTCCTAATCAGTGTGCCTATTGTAAAGAGGAAGGCCATTTTAAGAATAGCTGTCCAGTTTATTGCATCGTAATGGTGGATTTCAAGGGCCACGAGGCCGTGGTGGTTTTCAATCAGCACCTAGGGGTAGAGGGCGAGGTATGTTGCCTCAAGGGCAGCGTTCCTTTCCCCCTCAGAATTCCTCAAATTATTTTGATCAGCAGAATACTTAGTCTGCGCAATATTACAATAATGATTATTATGTTGAAAGAGAGGTTCAGGATTTTAATTCTAGTTAGGATAGCCAGGGACAAAGTAAGGGAGTCGTATCAGTTCCAGTGGATCAGAATGGGCCTTATGTTGAGGTAGTTGCTTTGGGTGTTGCAGAGCCATTTCTTTTGGATACTGGTGCAAGGAGAAGTTCTATGATCCATTCAAAACTCCCTGGGGCACCTTTGACTGGCTTAACGAAAGTTTCAGTGGGATTTTCTGGCGCCCCAGTTGCTAACCCAGTTTCTTGTCCTTTGCCTCTTTCGATTGGTCCTTACGATTTGGAAGCTTCACTTATTTTAACGACTGGTTACGGAGAAAACCTGTTGGGTTTGGATCTGTTGAAAAGTCTTCATGCAACGTTGTATTGTTCCCCCTCTGGTGTGCGTCTTACTTTGGGTGAGAAATTGGTTTCTCCAATATACCTATCGAAAGATAGCTTTCCGCCTGAATTGCAATCTCTTCCTGCTACACTTTGGGCTACAGGTCCGAATGATGTTGGTTTGTTGCAGATTCCTCCTTATGTGGTTACTATTAAGCCTGATGTTAAGTAGCCACATATTCCACAATACAAGGGGGCATATTAACAAGATGAAGTATCGCCGCTTTCTCGGCACAATTCGCCGAGAAAGCGGCGATACTTCCAGCGCCCTATTACCAAGGGCATTGCAACGCCTGCCACAAGCCCACTTTGCATGTCAGCGAGAAACATCGCTAATGACATGCAAAGTGGGCGTTCCCACGTCCAACCACATGTAAAATGTGGTTGGAGGTGGGAACACCCTATCACCAAGGCAGGCCTTGGAAGGAAAAGACCTGCGATAAACTTGTTTATCGCACGCCTCCCAATGCCTGCTCTGACCAGGCGTTAGGCATTGTTAACATGGGGGTGTGGATCATAAAGCTGAATCCACCCCCCCATATTAACAAGGCACACATTAGCGCGTGAAAACAACGCTTGTTTTCACGCGCTAATGTTCACTATCGCCGGCTATCGCAGGATTTACTATCGCCTATGTGTTGCGCGTTGATAATAACGCGCTAACACGGCGAAAAAATCCGGCGATAGCCGGCGATAGTGACATGTGAGTTGTGCGTTTTTTAACGCACATCTTGTTAATATGCCCCAAGATTTCTAATGATGGTGAACGAGCTTAGATGGCTATTATCTATGATCTGGTTCAGAAGGGTGTGGTTGAAGAAACGAGAGGTAATGTATGTAATAGTCCTGTTCTACCTGTTCTTAAACGCAGCAATCCTTCCCAGCCTCCTCTGTATTGCTTTGTGATTGATCTTCGGGAGGTCAACAAGATTGTTGTCCCCCAGTTTCCTGTTGTCCCAGATATCACTGCTTTGCTTACTATGATACCCGCCTCAGCGTCATGGTTTTCTGTTATCAATCTAAAGAATGCTTTCTTTAGTATTCCTATTGCTGAAGAAAGTAGAGATATTTTTGGCTTCTCTCTCGGAGGCCGAAGTTTCCGGTTCAAGCGTGCTCCTCAAGGTTATTGTGAAAGTCCCTCCGTTTATGGTCAGGCTTTGAAATCTCAGCTTGATGCTTTAATTCTACCTTCAGGTGCCACTTTGATTTAATACGTTGACGATTTGCTGATTGCTGCCGATTCGGAGGATGTTTGTAAAGATGTGACGGTTTCTTTGTTATGTCATTTGTCTGACCTGCATCATAAAGTGTCCCCTTCTAAGTTGCAATATTTCCGCCAAGAGGTTACCTATTTAGGTAATTTCTTGTCGAAGGAGGGAAGACGGTTGACCCCAGAATGAATTCAAGCGATTGCACAAATGTCTGAGCCAACCACACAAAGAGGGGTACGTGCCTTTTTGGGCATTACCTCTTATTGTAGACAATGGATTCCGAATTTTTCTTTGTTAGCTAAACCTTTGCTGCCACTCACGTTGAAAGATTCGCCACAACCTCTCCCTTGGACTGATGAATTTCAAAACAAGTTTTTCTGATTTACGTACTGCTTTGGTTCTGCACTTGTGTTAGGTACTTCAGATTACAGTAATCCTTTTATACTTTGCATGAAAGAGAAGGTTGGGCGTTGTCAGTTTTAACGCAAGAATTTGGAGACAAACAATGGCCATGTGCCTATTTTTCGGCTACGTTGGATCCAGTAGCCAAGGCATCGCCTAGTTGTCTCAGAGCTACAGCAGTGGCAGCGATTTCTATTCGTCAATCTGCTGGATTGGTATTGGACAACACTCTTGTTGTTATGGTACCACATGCAGTGGATACTCTTTTGAATAGGACAAAAACACAACACCTTACGAGTGCTCGCTTGTCTGGATATGAGCTGACGCTTTTAGCTAGCCATATACACATCAAGCGGTGTAATACTTTGAATCCAGCAACATTGTTGCCCATTCCTGATGAGAATGGCATTCAAGAACAGCATGATTGCTTTCTCCGAACAGAGGAGGAAACGAAAGGCAGAATAGATCTAAAAGACCCACCACTTGTGGATCCGGATGGGATCCTATGGGTGGATGGATCTTGTTTCAAGCTTCCAAATGGCGAGACCACTGCAGCTTATGCTGTTACTACCTTGCACACGGTAGTAGAGACAGCGCGCATTGCACAGAATTCAGCCCAAGCAGCTGAATTAATTGCCTTGACAAGAGCCTGTGTGTTGGCAAAAGGAAAGAGAGTGAAGATCTACACTGATAGCCAATATTCTTTCGGTGTGGCTCATAGTTTTGGTCGCTTGTGGAAGGAAAGAGGATTCTTTACTTCCCATGGGACTAAAATACAGGATGGCCAGTTGATGACTGACCTTCTTGAATAGCTTGCTTTGCCTACACAAATAGCAATAATCAAGTGTAGTGCTCATAAAAAGATTACTGATGATGTGTGTCGTGGGAATGTTTTTGCGGATGAAGTAGTAAAGGAGACAGCGAGAGATGTTACAAGTCGTATGTGTGTTGCGGGCCCTGCAAGATGGGTCAGAGAAGGAGGAATGTGTGAGGACACAATAGAAAGTGTGAGAATGATTCAAGAAGAGGCTACTGAGAAAGAACTGAGTAAGTTGAGAGAAAGTAGGGGAATGTTGGACGCGACTGGGTGTTGGACAAATTGTCAGAACATCAACGATGGCTGTTACCAGACGCCTATGTACTACCTGTAGTTACTATGGCACATGGTCTAGCCCACATTAGTGCAAAAGGCATATGCAGGATTTTGGCTCCAGTATGGCAGAATGAAGGAATTCCTAAATGTGCAGAAAACGTGGTGAAGCATTGCATTGTTTGTTTAATGCATAATCCAGGAAAGGGAACCCCAACTCCAGCAGGTCATTTTGCTCCCCCTACGTATCCTTTTGAGGTATTACAAATCGATTATATTCATATACATCATTGTATTAACCTCAAGTATGTTCTGGTGGTGGTCTGTGCCTTTTCCAGATGGATAGAGGCCTTCCCCCTAAAGGAAAATACTGCTTTGTCTACTGCCAAAGTCCTTTTGAAGGATTTTTTCCGAGGTTTGGTTTGCCACGCATTGTCTGGTCAGACAATGGGAGTGAATTTGTAGGCCAAATTATTTAGAAAGTGTGTACAGGTCTCCGTATTAAACAGAAATTCCATGCGGCAAACCACCCTCAGTCAGCAGGATTGGTAGAGTGTTATAATGGCACTCACAAGCTCAAATTGGCAAACATTCAGGCGAGAACAGGTCTCGCCTGGCCTGACGCCCTACCGTAAGCGCTTCTGTCTATGAGAACTATTGTGCTTTCTTGTTTAGGTCTGAGTCCATATGAGGTCGTTTTTGGACGCCCAACAAATGTCTGGGGAGTCCCTCGACCTAAAAAATATTCTGATATTCCATACCCAATGCTGATTGACTATTTTCATGACCTCACCACTAAATTACGTTTTCTTCATCAACAGGTTCAGAACGCTTTGCCGGAGGCCTCCGCAGACCCAGGTCATTCCATCCAACCTGGCGACTGGGTGTGCGTGAAAATCTTTCAACGGAAAAAGAATTTAGAACCTCGTTGGGGCCCACCACGACAGGTGTTGTTAACGACACGTACGGCAGTGAAAGTCGTTGGAAAAAAAACTGGATTCACGGCGTGCATTGCAAGAGGGTACCCTTGCCTTTACCCTTTGACCAATGGATTCGTGAGGGCATAGGTGATAACACAAGTGAAAAAGTACCTAGATTTGTACTGTTTAGTAGTGCACGCCTGGAACAAACGAACTCTGAGAAAGAAGACGACGACGTGTTACAGGAGGCCTTCCCAACACGTTGAATCCAGAAGCCTTGTTTAAGGACCAGACGATCCCTAATAAGATTCGATATAATTTACGGCCAAGAATGATCAAAGACAATTGAACTTTTCTTTTTCCTGATTTTTCTGATTATACTTTTTTTTGAAAGACATTAAATGTTTTCTTCCACTATCCATCAAGTTGCAGGGTCACGTAGGAGTCTTAAGCTTTGACCTGAGTAGTGACATAGGTCTGCAGGACTTGCAGTGTTATAGGACGGCTAACAACCACAGCTAAGTGATCTAGGAAGATTATTGTGAGCAACGCCTTAGAGTAAAGGATATTAAAGTGGGAAATAATGATAATAATGTAAAGTTATAAAGAAGATGCAAAGGACTAATGGTTAGTCCATGTGGAATAATTTCATGTACTTTAATATGTTTATGTACTTTATTAGTGTGTGTGGAAGTTGGGTTGTTTACGTTATACAGCCATCACCTGTCCCTACCTCTGTCTTTTCATCTCTCCTTACTACTGCCTCCCAACATCGGTTTACAAATTAATGGCCAAAATGTTAAAAATCTGCAGGAGAAAAGTGTCTGATCTCATAGTTATGTATATACACCTCAGATTCCCTCACCACTAGTGCCATCACAAGGCACATATTTCATCTGTCACGACAAAGCCTATACATGGCTTCCTACTTATTTCTTAGGAACCTGTTATGTGGCTTTTCTTCTTCCCCCAACGTATACTGCTCAAGAAAAGGCATGGCAGGGGAGTTATTGATCAGAAAGACACAGCAGGACAGGAGGGAGGTGACTTTATTAAAGGGTTGCTTCCTTTCTGGGGCCCAATGGCCAATAGCAGAGACATCAGACAATTAGTTTGTGTTGTTGAGGCTACCATAAATGAAACTTCTGGAGCCTTGAGTAATCTGACAGCCGAACTTCAGGCGGATCGTCTTATGACGTTGCAAAATCAGATAGTTTTAGACATTATCCTTGCAGATAGTGGAGGAGTCTGTAAATTGATCGGGTCTAGTTGCTGTGTTTGCATTCCTGATAATGCCCCTCCAGTATACCAAGCTATCTCGAGTCTATACATCAGGACACAGGAGATTGGTCTTTGATGGGATGGTTTTGGAGAATACTGTCCACATGGGGATGGAAGATACTAACTTTCCTTGGAATGGTTTTGGCTATCATTTTCTCTTGTCTCTGTGTACAGTGCGGACCTGCAATATGTGGTCTTTGTGCCACTATGTGTGTCCCGAAGCCTGTTTCACAGAAAACAGAGAATATTAGAATGATGCTACAGCAACAGCTCGATGACCTCATGGCCATTGACATCGACTCAGATTGACGTCCCTGGTGTTTTGCCTGAGTAATGGCAAAAGGAGGGTCTGAGGTTCTTCAATTTCTAATTTTGTCCCGTATCTAGCCGCCATTTTGTGGTCCTGTCGCCATTTTGTGTTGCCCTCACTCAGGCAGCACGGTGAACGATGTGCTTTTGCTTTTTCAGCTGCTACGTGTCCTTTCAGTTAAAAAGTAACTCCATTGCCCTTGTCTACAAAACCCAATGTCAGGGTCTGGTTGAGTTTGTTAATCCATGTCTGGCTCGATTGATCCCTGTCTCGGCCGACTATTTGCCCTCTCCTATTCTTTCCGTATATTATCTTATCCGACTGGCCTTCGCTATTCTCTCCTTGTATGCTCCTATTACACAACCATCCTTAGAGGCACACAAATACGTCCTGCCACCTGCAAGAAGGGATTGTGGATGCCATCACTGATTAATTTGTTGGGAGGGGTAGCACACGGGGTCTGAGAGAGGGGCGTATTTGAGACACCTGATAGCTTGTTTTTAAACTTTTCCTATTGGTCTGTTTTGTATATGTAAGGAGTAAACTCTGTAAATTTGTTTGCTATAAAAGACTGTGCACCACAGATTGAAGTGGCAGTCTCTTTAGAATCCACCTTGAGTGTAACTTCTGGGACAACTGTGCTTAGCTGCAGCTAATAAACCTGGCTTCCACGCTCAACGGAGTGTCTTGTGTCTCTGTTTTTTTACAAGGCAGGTGAACTCGGGGATTAGGGCGTGCCCTGCGCCGCCCGGCCCATAAGGCCCGGTTCTCCACTCTCAGTGGCAGCAACTCTCGCTTAGCTGCAGCGGCCTGCACAGATTCAGTGAACAAGGGTTACCAGTCCACGCACCTCACAGTAGAACTAGAGGCTCTAGATTCAGGCAGGCTCTCAGTGGCGGCAACTCTCTCTTAGCTGCAGCGGCCCACACAGATTCAGTGAAGGTTCAAAGGTTCAAATTCAGGCAGGCTCTCAGCGGCAGCAACTCTCTCTTAGCTGCAGCGTCCTGCACAGATTCAGTGAACAAGGGTTACCACTCCATGCTCCTCACAGTAGAACTAGAGGCTCCGGATTACTCGACGGCGGCCTCATCTGCAAGTAGAATTCCTCACACAGGTATTATGACGGCTGAAGTCTAATGCCCCTGAGACTTCAGCAGGAGGCACTCTCAATTCAGGCCCTCAGGTAGTTTCTTTAGCACACTTGGTGAAAGTTTCAAAGTCCTTTCCTCTGTTCACTCGGACAGAGTTTCATCTTGACATCCAGAAGGAACACACTTGAACAAGTTTCCAGCGCAGCGTTTTATACCTGCAAAACCTTTGTTCTCTAAAGTCATAAATCATTCAGTCCAGCCAGAACCAATTCAGTGGGGTCAGGGAGAACTTGGTTTACAAGGCGGCATTCTGCCCTTTCAGAATGAGGGGGTCTGCTGTCAGACACCTAGTGGGAGGTGGAGCTATCCTTCACCTTGCCAGGCACTGCCTTGCTCAGATCGAAGAGTCACCACTCCCCATGCGCTAAATGCCGATCTCTCACTCCAGTCAGGTCTGACCCAGCTGGCCCTGCTGCTCCAAAACGAGACTGCCAATACACACACTAACAAAGCCTACAGGAAAGCTTAGGTCAGAAAATACTGCATTTCCATAAGAGACATTTTCGAACATGGGATATATAAAGGGTCCTTACTAAAAGATGCAGCTCAATGTCCTGAGCTTAAACATATCAAATCCGAATTTCCTATCAGGTTCCTGGGGTCAGATAGGATTATGACAGGTAATCCTCAGCCTGCCCATTGTGGCCTATGAGAAACTATAACTTCACTATAGTAAACAGTGAAATGGAGGGTAACTCTCTATTAGAACATGCTACACAGACCTAGGCAGTTTGGTTATCCCAATTCATACAGTCATCTTTACACAGGGAGCATTCGCGCTGTGTCACTGATTAGCAGTGGCACAGCGTCCAGAGCATCTAAATCCAGCCAACATAACAGATAGGAAGCGAACAGAGTAAGGGAGACCCACGCCAATGATGTCAGGTCTAACAAAATGCATGGAATTTTTTCACAAGTTGGCCTTGGCTCCAAGTTGGCTGCAGGAACACTGCTTTGGTAGCTAGTCCTTTGTGTGAAGGCAGGGCACAGCCTATTAAGGGGCAAGTGGGACTGTGCCCAGTCTGCCCCTCCCATCTCTTTATTCAGTGACTCTATTGGAGGAATTCATAAAGTCTAACAGCTAGTTACAACCAGTCATGTGACTTAGAACAGGCTGCAGGCAACACATGTCCGAGGGCAGGAAAATGCCAATTTCCTCAAAGTGGCATTTTCAAAATTGTAATTTCAATCCAGGCTTGACCATTAACGAGGTACTAAATATGAAATGCTTATCTGTCCCCATACAAAAGTTAGCCCTTATTAAATGTAAAAGGCACCCCAGTATTATTCAAAGGGACATTTAGTCCTCACAGGAGTGAAAAACAAAAGTAGGAGTTTTTCACTACCATGAAATATAATGTACATGTCCAACCTTTTAGTCATGATGCATCCTGCCCAATAGGCTACCTTGGGCCTACCTTAGGGATGACTTATGTGTAATAAAAGGGGATGTTGAGGCTTGGCAAAGGGGTTATTTTGCTAAGTCAAATTGGCAGCTTATAACTGCATTCAGGTTGCAGTGACGGACATGAGGCATGTTATAAGGAGCTACCTAAGTGGGTAGCACACTAAGTGCTGCAGGCCCACTAGAAACATTTAAGGTAAAGGCTTTGGGCACATGGTATACCATTCTACAAAGGACCTCTAAGTAAATTTAATATGCCAATCAAGTGAAAACTATTTAAACATGTTAGGGGACTGAGCACAAGTATTTTAGCACTGGTTAGCAGTGGTAAAGTGCACAGGATCCTAAAACCTACAAAAACGTATTTCAGACTTAAATGGAGGGAAGCAAACAAAT
Source organism: Lissotriton vulgaris (assembly GCF_964263255.1). NCBI lineage: Eukaryota > Metazoa > Chordata > Amphibia > Caudata > Salamandridae > Lissotriton > Lissotriton vulgaris. The sequence continues at coordinate 50,865,217 of NC_141690.1, forward strand.
CATTTGAGGGAAGCTTATCCTATGGCTGACAGGTCTAACAATTGCTACTCCAATGTATCAATGAGTGAGTCCCATAAAAGTTGTGTTTTCATACACCATGTTAAGATATTTACAAACAATCAATGGCACCCTCTCAACAAATGAGACCTTTCTCCTGGACCCACATACAAGAATGTACTCAAGAATGTACTCCCAGACTGCCAATTGATTGAACCATAATAGTTATCAACCACATCAGCAAAAAGAAAGCAGCAGTTACGATTGTCAGACGACATACAGAATAACATTCACCCCAAAGGTTCATCTACTCATAAGCTACCTTAAATGACTCGAGAAATACTCATTTTCTCCTATTCATGAAGTACTGACAGGTACAGGAAAATGAAATCTTCTTCCACATTAACAAGTGCTTTATAAACAACTTGGCCAACCTTTGATTACAATTATTCTTGACTCAGTAATCATAATAAGTATTCACTCTGAGTGAAATATTAATTGAGATGAAGTGTTGTTGTTAATATACCAGCGTTGAATAACATTCATTGTCTATCTGGACGAGTCTAATTGCTCCTCATGTAAAGAAACTCCCTAAAGGATTCCTTTCTCTATAAGTTAAGATCTGTACACAAAGCAAACATATCATTATGATCAGCAGAAAGACAATTTCCTCTCATGTAGTTTTATCAAAATAACAATAATTTGGATGCACATGTTTGAATCTGAGCAACATAATTGACAGTCGGTTTTGGTACCACACAACTATAAATCTATAGATCTTTGACTTGATTTTTCTAAAAGTTAATATAAACATTTTGGAGGATTCAACAAAAAAATCCAAAAAGGGATAATGGTGTTTGACCAAAAAGCTGAATTTATATTATAAAAATCCTAAACTAATGGTAAGTAATGTGCAGACTCTACGCTTCTTTTAAGTTTAAGTTAACAAAAGATCTCACAAGCAACAGTGCGTACACAGTCTTAGGCAAGACCTTACACTGGGACCTCAGACAAATAAAGTCATAGGACTACAATTGTGCATCGTCTTGGAGCTATAATGAACAAATAGTAAATCGTAAAAGAGCTCTCCAACCCCAGCGCCAGAAGCAACAACATCACACCGTCGCAAGACCTCTGCGACTCCCTCGCCACGTTCTTTCACCGCTAGATCACCGACATACACAACAGCTTTGGTGCCCAGACTCCAATCACCAAAACAATGCCCCCTACCACCACCCTCAGCGCCTGGACCCCCATCAGCACTGAAGACACCACCCACGTCATGAACACCATCCACTCCGGCTCTCCCTCCGACCCATGCCCTCACCATATCTTCAACAAAGCCAACACCATCATCGCACCCCACCTCCGGAACATCATAAACAACTCCTTCACATCCACCACCTTCCCAGAGAGCTGGAAGCACGCAGAGATCAACGCCCTTCTGAAGAAACCCACAGCGGACCCTAAAGACCTCAGGAACTTCCGCCCCATCTCTCTTCTTCCCTTCGCCGCAAAAGTCATCGAGAAGACCGTCAATAGACAGCTGACCGCATTCCTCGAGGCAAACGACTCCCTCGACCCATCTCAGTCCGTATTTCGAGCCAACCACAGCTCGGTGACCACCCTCACCGCAGCCAGCGATGACATCAGAACCCTGCTTGACAACAGGGAAACATCCGCCCTCATCCTCCTAGACCTAATAGCCGCCTTTGATACCGTCTGCCATCGCACCCTAATAACCTGCCTCCACAACACTGGGATCCAAGGAAAAGCCCTGGACTGGTTCACCTCGTTCCTCTCTGACAGAACCCAGAGAGTCTGCCTCCCTCCCTTCCGCTCCGCGGCCACCAAGATCATCTGCGGCGTACCCCAAGGCTCTTCGCTCAACCCAACCCTCTTCAACATCTATATGAGCCCCCTCACCGCCATTGCACCCAAACACAACCTCAACATCATCTCCTATGCCGACGACACCCAGCTGATACTCTCCATCACCAAAGATCCAGCCACCGCCAAAACCAACCTCCAGGAAGGAATGAAAGTGGTGGCAGAATGAATGAAGCTCAGTTGTCTGAAACTGAACTCAGACAAGATGGAGGTCCTCATCCTCAGAGCATCTCCATCCGTCTGGGATGACTCCTGGTGTCCCACAGCGCTGGGCACCGCACCGACACCCACGGACCACGCACGCAACCTGGTATTCATCCTGGACTCCTCTCTCACAATGACCAAGCAAGTCAACACCTTCTCATCCTCATGCTTCAATACGCTGCGCATGCTCTGGAAAATCTTCTGGTGGATCCCTACCGGAACCAGAAAGATGGTCACCCAGGCAATCGTCACCAGCCAATTGGACTACGGGAACGCCCTATACGCAGGAACCACAGCCAAACTTCAGAAAAGACTCCAGCTCATACAGAACGCTTCTGCATGACTCATCCTCAACATTCCTCGCCACAGCCACATATCCACCCACCTGAGAGACCTGCACTGGCTCTCCGTCAGCAAAAGGATCACGTTCAGGCTCCTCACCCACGCACACAAAGCGCTCCACAACATGGGCCCCGAATACCTCAACAACCGCCTCACGTTCTACACTCCACCCGCCAGCTCCGCTCCGTCAGCCTCGCCCTTTCCGCCATTCCACGGATTCGCAGAACCACCACCAGAGGAAGATTGTTCTCCTACCTGGCCGCCAAGACATGGAACTCCCTCCTTGCCCACCTACGACTAACCTAGTACCATCTCACCTTCAGGAAACACCTCTTGACCTGGCTATTCGAGCAGTAGCAGCTCCCTTCAGCACCTTGAGACCCTCATGGGCGAGTAGCACGCTATATAAATACACTGATTGATTGATTGATTATATTCAGTGAACTGAAGTATTTGCCTGAGATCACCCCATCTGATCAAGCAGGGAAGCTGTGATTGGTCCTAGATTTTCTGGATATGGCTGAGATACCCGCCACCCCCTCTCAACACAATCCCCAAAGGAGGGAAACCGGAAACAGTTCTTGAAGTTTTTGGAAGTGGGAGGGAGTGACCCTCCCGGCCGTATTTATTAAAACAAAAAATTAAAAACATTTAAATATTAATGTACAATTTCATACCACATTGCGATGTTGGCTAACCTTAACAGATTCTCTAATACAGAGGTTCTCCTAGCCGAACTAACATCCTACAAAACATTTACTTGAAATATTGAAATTGTACATCCTAACGTTTAAGGGCCAACGGCAAGGTCGTAACCGGTGTCAAGATCCCTAACCAGACATACCCCCCCCCACTTGGAGGGGCGACAGCACTGAGGCGTACTCAAGTGCAACTACTACCAATTTCCCTTGACTTGACGGGGGCACTTATCAACTCGACGCCAGTTAAAGGTCGTTCGAAGACTCGTGTGAGGTATCTAGAAGGTATCGTAGACCTCCCCCCAACCCCACACAACTTACCGCATCTGCCGTTGCAGATGTCACTGGCCCCGGGAAATTCCCCAGGAGGGGGCTGTAACCCCTCCTACACAGGAAGGGGCCTTGACCGCCTTTCCTCTTCTTTCGGCGACCCATCCTTAGAAGGGACCGCCTCCCCGTTGAGGGGCCAAAGGACACCTCCCCCGAGCGCTCCCATCCGTGTTGGGTGACGCCCACTCATAGGGATCTTCCAATTAGTGCTCACCGATCATGACCTTACCGCCCGACCAAAAATAAATACGACAAATGATAACTAAATGAAACTACATTGGCCACTATGACCGAAAAACCTGTTTATAAATGGACCTTACAACCGAAGTTCTTTAATCACAAACTTGTAAAATTAGACCAATCTTTATTACACATTCAACATCAACACAACACTACAATAACCTGAAAACGAAATAGAATAATTGATCAAATTTATTAAAACAACTGGCTGTCCTCAGGGGCTGGTGGGTGGGTCAAAATTGGCTCTTCGTTCCGTCTCGAGCTCACGTGCAGCGAGGAGGTGCAGCTTCAGAGCACAGGAACAAGAGGATGTCTTCTGGTCTTGCGTCCCTTTTTATCCATCTTCAGGGCGGGCGTAAACCTGCCCCTGCCTGCCCCGAGGGCGTGGCCCGCCGCGTCAGTGTCTAGGCCAGCCCACTCTAGGGCGGGAAAAAGCGCGCCCCGGCTACGCCGCTTCGGGCATACCAGCCGAGACGCGCCTCCCGCCCAAAATGGCTTCCCGGGGGGATCGAGGCACTCTGCCATACGTTCGGGGGGACCGAGTGGTCGCCCCTTTCCATTCCCACTGTGTAATTAGCTACTAGTTAGGTATCTCTTTTTGACATGAAAGGTTAATGCATTGTCCATAATTCTTACTGGATGAGATTAGAGCATGGCATGACAGGCAGAACCACATTTTATTTTGGATAGTTTTACATAGCACAAATCTTGCTCAAGGAAATAAGAGTTGTTCACAAGAGCTGACTGCAAAGCACACTTTTTTGGGGGAAAAGTGAGATTATCTAGGGTTGAAAGAATGTGGAGTCAAGGCCAGTATTCAAACCCTCTTCCCCATGTTACATGGTCAGCAGGTGTAGCCATGAGGTCACCTCCAACTAAAGCTTTGCTTGTTCTGGGTTGAAGGTTCTAATAGGTCCTCGAGCTGAGCCAGGACTCTGTCTGGAGCCTGACATGAGCTTTTAGGGGCTCACTCACATCTACAGTTTGGTTGTATTCCGAGACTTGTAGTTTTGCATTGTGTAAACTAAAAGCAGAACTGAAAGTTCCTGGAAGCAAATTAGATAAGTAGAAATAAATAAGTATAAATATGTGCCTCCAAGGCAGAAGGTAAGGTGATGGATAGAGGATCAAGGATCCATAACAAAATTGACTTTTCTACACTATGAAAGTATAAAAATAACATGCATACTATTTTTTAAAACTTTATAGAAGATCAAAGTTTTTCCAAAATCTTTTTAAAAATGTGTTTTGAAGCAAAGTAGAAATCATGAGGGAAGTCAGCAGAGGGTCTTCTCCACAGCTTAAAGTGAAATGAAAAAAAGTGTGGGGTCTCTAAAAGATTGTAGCATTAATAATTAAGGGCGTGGCTTAAACAAGGAAACACTGGGCCAGATTTACCAAATTGTTGCGTTGCCCTGGCATCATGCAAGGTAACATGAGGGCAATAAAACACTAAACTCACAATGCCATCTTGCAAGGCCCTGCTGTGTTTGGTGAATCTGCTGTGATGCATGACAGTGCATGTTGGTGCCTTGCTTTAACCTGCCTGAGGGAGGCATTCCATGTGTGGAGCATGGGTGTTCCCACGCATCCATCAATGGATTTTGGCACATTCACAGCTTTACCATGAATGGTAGATTTGGGGCTGTGTCAACATTTTATGCCTTCTGTGGGGGGGTGTAACGAGTTGGAATATCTTAATTTCTCTCCTTTGTTCCTCTTTGTACGTGTGCTGCATTCTGCTGCACATGCAGATAGAGGAAAATGCTTCAGAGGATTGTTCTTATGCAGGAAACAATCTTGCACACACCATGATGCAAGAGTGTTCAAGGTTCAAAAGTACTTTATTCGGTTAAAAACAGAAAATAACCATGAAAGTAGCATGTAAAAATACAGTTTACAATGGGTCAGATGATCATTTTTTAAAATCACAGCAGAAATGACATATATTAAAAAAGAGCATAAATACAGCAGAAATGACATATATTAAAAAAGAACATAAATACAGCATAAGAATTAATTCATACGAAGGGTTTTACGACAATTAAAAACCAATTTAAGAAGTGACGCTACCATAAAAACAGTATCCATTTTTTGAAGCTCTGAAAACGCTAGGCGGCATCTATGTACATTTAGATCTTTAAGGATTGGGATGATAAGGTTCCTACGATAGTGAATATAAAATTTACAAAATAATAAAATATGAATATCGGATTGCGGGGACACATCGTCACATGGGCAAGGACACAAGTCTTTCAACCAACAATTCATCTCCGGGAAGGATAGTAACCTAAAAACAATGTTAAGTCTGAACCGGGTTAAAAGGAAACGTTCATGATTGGACATGTATAAAGATAGATATGGCAGTAGTTTCACTCCGGTTATGATCGACTGGTGGGCGAGGACAGTCTTTTTTTTCACCTCCTCTAGTCGTCTTTGTTCCTTGAGGTGGTCGATACATAAGTTTTTTAATCCACTTCTTGAAATGTGTACCATAGATAATGGATCCTCGAAGTATTGAATACAGCTTAGCTCTGCAAGAAAATTTCTAACATAACATATCCATTTAAAATTATTAGTATTATCAAGTGCTAGAACGTCCTTTAAAATAGCCCGGTTGACCACACAATCATCACTTGTCCAAACCCTATGCCAAAGAAGAATCGGTTGGATCTTAATTGTGTCAGTAATATACACCAAACCTAATTCAGAGTGACATATAAAAGTTGCAGTACTTTCTGGAATGGACAAAATGTGCCGTAAAACCTTATTTTCCACGGTTTGAATTGAGCTGACATTTGAATAACCCGATAATCCAGAGCTGTATGTAGCTACCGCTATACAGGTGGCATTGTAGATGGTTAAAATTTCCCTTATTGTTTTTTTCCCCAACTTTTTTAGGAAACACTGTAAAGCCATAACAGTTTTAGAAAACAACAGTGTTCTGGCATTAATAGCACTAGTCCACGAGCCACTGTCATGGAACAAGATGCCCAAATACGGGAAAGTAGAGGTCTGTTCTAGGGGTTTAGAATTTATAAAAATAGGCTTCAAATGTCTACGTGTTCTTGTCCCGCAATTCATAGAAAATGTCTTGGAGCAGTTGATTTTCAAGTCCAAGCTAAGCATAAAACTATTAAAAGATTCAACCAAAGTTTGAAGTGCCATTGGGGTGCGTGCCATCAGTACTGCATCGTCCGCGTACAGTAGTGCAGGGACAGGTCTCCTTCCCACCATAGGCATATCCCTGCCCTCCTGCACGAGGTGATGCTTCAGGCCGTTTATATAAATTAAAAATAGAAAGGGCACTAAGACGCACCCGTGGCGTACACCACGGCCTATCCCAAAATGTCTGCTACATTCACCTTCTTTACCGTACCATACCGTTTCAGTGGCACCAGAATATAAATCTCTCAAAAAGCATATAATAGCTTTATCTACCCCCAGTTCAACCATTATTTCCCACAACTTGTTGTGGGACACACAGTCAAAAGCCGACGATAAGTCGACAAAAGTGAGGTATAGGCTTTGTTTTTTAACCCTTATATACTTCTGTTGCAAAATAAATAGATTTAACCCTTGCTCAACGGTCCCCAAACCCCTTTGAAATCCGTACTGAAAATCACTTATCACCCCATTTTCTTTTGCCCAGCATTGCAGCTTAGCTAAAACTACTCTCCCAAGAATTTTTATGGAGGAATCTAATAAAGAAATCGGCCTATAACATGTGCAATTCTGCCTGTCTCCTTTCTTAAAAATCGGAACAATAATTGATGTAAACCAGGTAGGGATTAGGCCTTTCGCCAAGGCAACATTAAAAAGCTGGACCAACATTGGCCCCCATAGATCAGTATTAGCCTTATAAAGGTCAGCTGGTATGTCGTCGGGCCCAGCCGCCTTGCCCCCCTTAGTTGCCTTCAGACTTGCCAGGACTTCAGGGAGGGTCACGACCAACTCTTTTGATAGATTCATATTTTCCAGCATTGGATCAGGGCCTGTATCGAGCGCCGGTTCAACAGTCCTGTAAAGGGTGGAGAAATGGGCCACCCATTCATCTTCTGTAATGGCAATTTCCATGCGTGCTTTATTATCGTAAAGGAGCGGAGTATTTATAACCCTCCAAAAAGCAGCCTGATCCTTCGATTGTGACGCCGAACAGAGTTCATCCCAAGCCTCCCTTTTTATCACAACCTTCCTGTCTTTCAGTACAGTATCGTAGGTCTTCCTTAGTTCTCTGATTAGAGTTACATCCCGTGGTCTCTGATGAATCGCATCTTTAAGATTTGTTAAGGCTTTAGTACACTTCTTATCAAACCATTTCTTATTAGTTTTTAAACAATGTTTACGTGTGATCCACAAAACCTCCTTAATTGTAGCAGCAATGATTTTAAAATGCGATAAAATGCCATTACTCTCTGCATGTTCATCCAGGCAGATCAAAAAGCTATTCATACACTTATTCCCTACTTTGGCCAGAAAATCATCCGGGACCACTTTGCTCCATTTGAGAGTATATCCATTTTGGGCACCTAACTGCACATCCTGTGCCATATACTTGGAGCTTGGTACATTTTGGGATGTGACAAATAAGTTCTCTACATTTCTACTACCTGTGGGAAGTGATCACTCAGTGCCACGTCCATTAAGCTAGAGGTGGTCAATCTTCCAGCAGAGCTAATTGTACAAAAGCTAAAATCAATAATAGACGAAGCCCCCGTCCCACAAAAGTTGGAGCAAATGGTGTGGGGAGGTGGGCTATCTCATTCGTAAACCCAAAGTCATAGTTAAAAATCATCTCATTGACTAGGTCTCCAAATAGGGTATGTTCTAAATGCGTTAAATTAACATCCTGTTCCAACATCAGGCCACATATACCCTTTTGACCCTTTCTACACAATGAACAGTTAAAATCACCCCCCCATAGTATCATTACTTCACCCCTTTTTTTATCAATTTCAGATTGTATATCTTCACTAATCATGGCAAGTACTTCCTTTATCATGCTACTAGGTAGGTTATTATAGAAATTTAAAAAGGCAATCCTTAGACCCTTCCTTGTATCTATCACTATTTTCTGATAGTAGCTGGATCCAGGGGAAAAAGAAATCCTATCATATACTAGCAGGTTAGATATATACGTTGTCAATCCTCCCTTGGGCCTTCCATGTGCACCACCCACTGCAGGGGTAAAATAGGTTTTGTAGCCATTTAAGTGTATTGGTGCAATTGCCCAAGTTTCTTGTAGGGCTAAGATGGCTACGCCAGTAATTACGTCATCCAAGGAAGGATTGCACATTTTTTGTTTAATGCCTGCCACATTCCAATAGACCACCTTACAGTAGTCTCTATTAGGCGTCACCTCTACAGCAACCCCTGCATGGCCACCCAGCATCCCTTGTGTTATCATTGGCTCCACTCGAGTTTCGTGTGACACATCATGCCCTGATGAATTAATGTCCCCCAGGCTTACAGAAACAGGTGACTTAGAGACGTCTACAGCCTCTGGGAGTCAATCCACCATTTCGAGACAGTCAAAGCGATTGTAGCATGGAATAGGTGGAGGAGGAAATTTCTGATGTCCAAACCAGCCTGGGTCGTGCCTTTGCGGGAAGAAATGAGGAATCCTTTCCCTACGTTTCACCACAGTCCACCCATCTTCATTCACCCCTCCCCATTGAGTATTATGCTGATTCCTGACGCAAGAGTGTTGGCGCTAGGCAGCCAAAAGTGGGTCAGCACAAGGAGAGGACACGGATGCTCCATATAATGCAAGATCTGGCACATTCATGCCCTCTCCATTTACGGAAACACAATGTAGCAATGTGTCTTGCTGTGTTGAATTGTGAGAAATATTGACAAATGTCCCCCTAAATATCTGTAATCCTCATAGTGTTCCACTGTTGAAAAATCATCCTTTGTCTTGGGCCCCCCCAACTTTTTGCTGACTGGTACTGGTGGTAACTGACTCTGACTGACCCTGGACTCTGCCTAACCAGGCCCAGGGCCAGTGCTATACTGAAAGAGAGATAGTGAAAACACCTACATACACTAGGGCAGCCTATGGGTTGGGGTACCCCTGTGATTGGCAAGACCTACCCTATACATCATATTATAGGGTACATAATTGGGCAGGGGGGTTGAAACTACCTCTAAGGCCCTAGTATATTTTAGGGCATGGCAGTTTAGAGGCTGGCAGCCCCTTCTGCACTTGCATGTGTGCACTGCTGATGCCTGAGGTCAGTTTAAAATAGCTCTCTGGTGCAGGACTGCTTTTTTTAGTTTAAAGAGCTTTATTGAAGCAGGTAAAGGCGTAGGTACAACAATATACAACAATTTGAATGACAAAAGACCAAAAGGCTAGCAAAACAGAATGTAAATGATGAAGGAATAAACATTACAAGATAGCTACCAATATTACATATCCCAAAATATGAAAGCAATAGCGAAAGGTCACACCGTAAAATGTGATAGCATTTTACATTTTTCAAAGAAGGGAAAGACAGGAAAAGTAAGAAATGAAAAGAAAAAAAGGAAGAAAAAAAGAAAAGAAGGAAAAAGAATTAAGAAAAAAGTGGGAGAGAGAAGAGAGAAAAGAAAGAAAGAAAGAAGAAATGAGAGATGACGTCATCGAATACCATATAAATATTACCAAAATACATTATTATATCATTTACATGAAACCTACCCAAACCTTGTCTAATAAAGGTTGCAAAGAAAATAAAAGAAAAAATTTATGGCAGTTGGTAAACAAAAGAAGAGTCATTATTTCGAAATGCAGACAAGGATAAATAATTGGTGAGTGGAGACCATAGGCTTTTTTTCTAATCATTTGCTGAGATGAGCTGACAGAAGCTCTATCCAGTCTGTGATGGTAACAGAGGAGATTCAATCAAGCAGAATAGGAAACTTTAGAGGCATCTTTCCAAGTAGAAGTTATTACCTGTAAAGCAATAGCAATTAACATATCCACAAAGATACCAACCTTGCGAGAAGCAATCCATATTAAAGAGTTACTTCCAAGGAATATAATCGCCAATGATGATGATCCTGGCGTGATTGATGACAAGTTGAGAGACCAATTCTCCAAAAAGCTGGGGGAAGAGAGGCATATGGTCGGGGGGCGGTAAAAAAGGGCACAAATAAAGGAGAACTTCGGGGAGAAAAATTTCAAGATGTGACTATCAACTCGGGAGAGACTGGCCCTTTCTAACATGGTAAATTTGTGCTTTTGATGAATAATAGCTGCAACTCCGCCACCAGTTTTACCCTGGGTTCGGTTAGATTGAAGTATATAATACCCGGCGGGTATTGCGGCTAGAATGTCAGGTACGGAGTCATCCGTTAACCAAGTTTCCGATAGAAACAGATGTCAATCTCATTAACATCGAGTAGTTGGAAAATCTCGAGTTGATGTTTCACCATCGAACGGGTATTTAGGTAGGTGATGGCCAAAGGGACTAGGCCCACGGATCGGTGTAAGAGGGTGGTGGGAGATCTCAGGGGTCGTGACAGAGGTCAGTCGGATGCATGAACCGGGGCGGACGGAACTGGGGATGAAAATACCTGAGTTGAGTGCTGCCAACCTGGCATGAGGAGTAATGGATCCCTCATGTTGCAGATTGTGAAGATCAGAAGAGGTATAGGTAATAAGTTGGACATTATAACAGGCCCCTGGCCCCGGCCTGTCGCGGACGGGCGCAGACGGGCTTGCCTTTAAGTAAATGTTTAACAAGGAATGTTCCTTTTATGGCCCATTGTTTCCCAAAAATTGTATGATTTGATAGTTTAAGGTCCAGCGTCAAATATCATCTGCGGGATCTGCACTGGTTACCAGTGGCACTAAGAATGAAATTTAAGGTCCTCACGATGGCCGACTCGGCACTCTATGGCCGAAGCCCCCCTCTATTTAAGGAACCCATTTAGTTTCTATACTACACAAAGGCATCTGCTTTCTGCCTCACAGTGCCTACCTTTGATCCCTCGCTTTTGGCGGACAAGGATTGGAGGCAGCTCTTTATCCTTCAAAGTGGCTGAAGCATGTAATTCTATCCCCCTTGAACTACGCAGCATCGACGACCCCTCCATGTTCAAGAAAAGACTTAAAACCCTGCTGTTCACATAATGACAATCTCACCAGTTCCATTCCGTTTCGTTTACTGGTTTTGTGTGCCTGGACACTCATGAGTAGCCGTGCACGCTATAAATCACTGTAGCATAGCATAACATAATATATAATGGCCTCCAAGGAGAATAAAGAACCACATTGAACCAGAGATAAACTGCAACAACAGACTATGACCTACAGTCCAAAAAGAAGACAAAACATTTCAAAGAGATGGAATTAAACATATAAACTTAGAAAGCATAATTCAATGCAATAACAACACTATTATTCATGGCCCTCCAAATTCCATGACATCTCCCTTGTGATGAGAAATAAAACGTTTTAGATCTTGCCGCCGGTCAAAAGAGTAGGACCTCTCTTTGTACATAACCTTAAAAAAGCAGGGGTTGACTGGACCATATCTTGCATTCATTGAACAAAGAGAAAGAAACTGTTTGCAATGAGCAGCAGTTTCACTGGCCACATCTTGAGAGAAAAAAACCTTTTGAGCAGACCATAGCATTTGCTTCCTAGACTTTGCCACTGAGAGGACCATCAGTAACTCAGTGTACTCTAGTAAAAAAACAATTATCCCTCTAGGGCAAGTGACTGTCTAAGAAGAAGACGAAGCACCAGTTTTAGGACCAATGCGATGATCACGTTGCACATTGAGAGCAGTGCCATCCTTGAGGCCAACAATTTTAGGAATGTGCATCTTTAAGAAAGTAAGCATGTCAGATCTTTCCTCCCCCTCAGGGATGCCGTAAATTCGAGGATTATTGCGCCTGTTGCAATTTTCTAAATCTTCTCTTTGCATCTTGAGGAGAGCAATTTCTTCAGACATATCAGCAACCTGAAGAATCAGATCGTGAGCATTACTAATCCATTGTTCCACCTCCGACACTCTGGATTCTAAATTGGAAAATTTCTCATCCAGCTTCTGAAAAGTAGCATTGGTTTCTACCACAAAAGGTTTAAGCATCCTTATCTCTTCCATGAGGTCCTCCATTGTTATAGGTAGTGGAGACTTGGTAGGAGAGTTAGGTTCCTTCTTGTGACATTTTGGAGGGGCGACAGGGTTGGAATCTTTGTGGATAGAAGACAAACCAACAGAAGCGGCTTTCTGTCCAAGTAAAGAAGAAACCTCCATGTAGGTGAGTACTTGATATATTTTAATTTTCAGAAGATAAGTGCTCACAGACAATGGCAGGATATTTGTAGAAGGTTGCTAAAAACAGAGGTGAAAAAGCACTGCTGTTCCTTTTACGAACTACCTTTAAATAGATTAGTCTAATTCAATAGGTGACTGCACTTATAACTTGTGTAACAAATGATAATGGACTTGACAGAAATTGTCTAATGAATATATGGTCTGCTCATTGAAAAAACAGCATCAAAAAACATAGCAGCCATTGGTGTCTATTCTAAGCAGGGCTGGACTGGCTACCGGGCAGTTTTGAATGCTGCTGAGCTGGGGGTTAATTTAATTGATCGGGACCTGCGTGTACTAAACAAAATTTGTTGTGTTTTCATTATTTCGAAGTACACGCAGGTCTCCACGTACAAAATCAACCCCCACTGCAGTAAAATCTTCTAGCAGCTCGGCAGCATTCCAAACTGCCCCGTAGCCAGTCCGGCCCTGATTCTAAGGAGGCTTCCCAGCTACTAGATAGAGAAGACGGTAACTACAGCATTGGCTAAAAAGCATTCCGAAGCCAGCTAAAACAAACATCTCCAAAACAGACGAAGAAAAATGGTGATAAGGGATAGTGTGAGGAGCAAGCCATAAAGTAATGTTCCAAAATATAGGATTCCCGTCAAATGAAGAGACAAAGTCTAAATGAGTATCCCCTGACATGGAATTGGGGGTTTATGTGGTGACCTCCGTTAAGAAAGCAGTGAAAAGGCTTCAAAAGTCTTCCAAAAGAAAACACTGTCATATAACATATAAATGTTGCCAGTATTCTACATCCAAACCCATTAGAGGAAGTATTCAATACAATATAGGCAGTTGGGCATGTAGAACTGCATTTAAGACTCAGCAGCATTTAACAAGCGGCATAGCAAGCTGCCGGGTGAAAAAGAGCAGTCTAAGAGGAAAGAGCAGCACGGGGGAAACAGGTCTAAAAAACAGGGTAAACTGAAAAAAAAGATCGCTACCTGTGCTCCCGCGCTCGCTCCATGGATTTCTTCACAGCGTGGCAGCCGCTAAAGCAAACACAGCTCAAACGGTGCAATTGAAGTTTTGTTTGCTTCCGAAGTCTCAACCTGACATGGCCATCTTGTGGCGGTTCAAGCAACGCCCCCTGCAGGACTGCTTTTAAAAAGTGAATTGTGCCCAAACTCGATTTTTGTGTTTGGGGAACTTAAATATGGATAACCTACAATGTTTATGCATATTAGGTAACCCCATGGACTCCCGGAGGTGTCCCTGGGGTGGGAGCCAAGTATTTATAAGGAGGACCCTTGTATAATGAGTTTTATATACCCTGGGTTAAGTGAAGTTGCACATTTCACTCCCCACATTGTGATAAAGTGCTGCACAAACTCGATTTTGTTGGTAGGAGCACTGTGGTGAGTGGATCTGCAATATGTCTACAGATTTAGAACCACTAAAGTCTCCCAAAGGTGTTATATGGGTGGGGGTCCCGTAGATATAGAAATAGTACTTACAAAATATGTTTCTATAAGCCCTGGTGCTGGAAAAATGGCCCAAGTCATTTTCTCATTGAAAATCCCCTGCCACATAGATTAACATGGCAAGAAGTTATTACGTAATGGATCCTGCAGAATGATAAAAATAGCATTCAGAGTCTCCCTAGAATGTTATTAGTAAATGCAGAGATATAATATTGTTGAATTTCTCATAAAATGTACAGGCAAGAGGCTATAAGACTTTCTTGTCTGTAAGCCAGATTCAACCTTCAATTTCTCTGTCCTGATTGGTCAGAGTTAAGTAGATTAGCCAGGCTCCTTTGAAGAGGTAACAAAGAGCCCCTAGGGGTAATCAGCTCTGTTGGGAGAGCAGTGTTCCGTTACACAGAAATGCCAAAGCAGGGGGAGGAGTCATAAACATTAGACTTCAAAGGAAGAGGAAAACACCAGTGTCATTTACAACTCTACTCTTTTGAACCCAGCCAGATGCTAGGCTTAATGAAGGAATGAGCAAATGCAAGGTGGAGAGACTGTGGAGATCTGTGTTTATTCGACACTTCTCTCCCTGCTGGAACATCAGCCATGATAAATTTGGAAGAATTAGTGCAATCTGGGACAAAATATTGCCACACTTTGCATACCTCTGGGTGGTACCCTACACCCCAGTGGACAGGAGTGCCCTTCTGCTTGACCCAGAGAACTTGGAATAAGTATCTGAGAGGGCCAGAGCCTCTTAGATCTGCTGATTGAAACATCACAGAGCAAGAAGGGTCATGCTGAGAAGTTTGATGTGCAATGACTAATGCCTGCACTCTGAAAATTGCGCCATCTGCATCATCTGGAACTACAGCCCTGTGGAATACTTTCTGTAAAAGGACTAAAGAATGAACTCCCTCAACTGTCAGTCGACCTGGATCCTTTGTTCGTCCCGCTGGAGCGCTCCGGTGTTTGGACTTCCATTATTTTGACTGGGAGCTCATTGCAAGGAAATTCAGCGAACCATCACCGAATCCGGACTGGCTGAGATCTTCAAGAAACCCCGAGAAGAAAAGCTCCAGGAACGTTTCTAAGTCAGAAAGTTAAAACTTTGACCGAGACCTATCGCAAGGGGTAGCCACGCAGGGCTCCATCACGGTCGGCCTGAAACTTTGACTTTGACCCGGTCTATTGCAACCATATGTTCCGATAGGCGCTATAGGTTTCTGTTTGCTATATAATGCTTCATTGGATTTTTGTCATTTTGGTGTCATTTTAGAGATAAAAATATTTCCTATTATTATAAATTAGCATTGGACTAAAATCATTCATGACTAATGGCTTTGTCAATGGTAGTTAGCTCTTTAAGATAACTGAGTAAAAAAAATGCTTTTGTTTTATGTAATTAATAATGAAAGTGTTTCAGTTCTGACATTTTGAGAATGTGAATAAAACATTACTGAGGCCTGTGGATTAGCAATTAGCTGCCTGCAGAAGGAACATCCCAACACTGTACTGCCGAAACTTAATTTAGGTTATTGGTATACAGGGAGAAAAGTACAGTCCCCCTCTTTACCAAACCTTATGACCGCCCCTGCCACCTTATACATTTCTCTCATAAAAAGGATTATGGAATTGTCCGCGCCCATCGACTCCAGGAGCACACACAATTTGGAGTGGCTCACGTAGTCGAAGGACATGGACAAGTCCATAAAGCCATAAAAAACATACCCTCTTTGGCATAAACATATTTTGCTGCAAGCAAAGCTAAATTAAGACCTTGATGGATCGTGCCCTTCCCTTTTCTAAACCCACATTGAACTTCTGCTAATACATTATTTTCAGAAGCCCACCCCTCCAATCTGTTTAAAAGCAATCTTCCCAATAACTTGGCCGTGCTGTCCAACAAGAAAATTGGGCAACAATTTGCAAAATTTGAGGGATCCCCCTTCTTGTATATGGGAATGATCACAGACTGTTTCCAGGATGTCGGGGGAACCACTTTAGAAACAGCATTAAAAACTTGTGTCAGAAATGGGGCCCACAGATTTTTATGTAAAAAGAAAATATCCAATGGGAACCCATTCGGTCCCGGTGCCTTTAAGGCAGGTGCCTGAAGGAATGCAAGCTCTATTTCCTTATAGGAGAAATTCAGCCCTGATTGGGCCACCATCAAAACCTCTAGAACTTTTGTTATAAAATCCCTCTCACCCTGAAAGATACTTTGAAAATGTACAGCCAAGTAAATTCACAAATATGGAGGTCAATAGAGGGACCACCCTGTTCCTGCAAAAAGGGGGCGTTAACCACCTTCCAGAACTCCTTCCTGTCCTTGCTCCATGAGGCGTCACATAGATTTGCAAATGCTTCTTCCCGCAACTGGTTTATCCTCATCACCCTAGCTTTCCTGTAATCGACTCATAGCTTCCTTATCCAATCTTTATCCCTAAGGGGCAGTTTAAGTGCAGAACAGAGTTGTTTGGAACATTCAGCCTCAAACCATTGTGTCACCGGTGGAGCATGTCTTATGGCTGGGTACAGGAGATTAGATCTTATACATGATAAGATACTACTAAATATTGTTACTACATAAGTGATTGTCCGAATTAATATCTAGACAAAATTGAATCTCAGGTAGGACCTATTTTGCCAACTTTGGGAGAAAATAATTGAATCTATCACTTAAGTGTAAATCCCTTTTTTTTACTCAGGAAAGGTTTAGGGACAGTTAAAAAATTATGCAAAATAGAGAGAGGCGACGTGAAACAAAGAGGAAGGAAGGCAAGATCACTAAATTCTGTCAACTCCACCATTGAAGACTTAATACAACTCCTAAAATGTGTTTGAATTATTATATAGTCAATTGTTTAGGTAGCCCCAGCTCTTTGAAAAAGTGGCATGAAAGTCGCCTGTAGTGGGGTGACAAGGGTTTATTATGACAAAACTCCCTGGAGCGGCAATGCAGAAAAGGCAAAGATGGGCTCCTTCACTGCGGGAGCCACGAGTTGGATTAATGCGCCTCCTGGCATGCTGACAACTTTTTGCTTGAGGTTGCACTGCTCAATATTGAGAAGTGACCCCCGGGCTCCTTGCTAGTCCTGGTAAACAGGTTTTCCACTCTTAATCGTTCATGTTTCAAACGTTAGTTTTTTATTGTATTAAACAAGTCTCTTGTTGTGTTCACAAGAATATGCTTCATTCCAAGGATAAACTCATTTTTAGAAACAACATTTCAATAGGTCGTCTCTGGTTTTGGTTGCACACCTTGTTTTGGCCTGGTCAAGAATCTGGTCAGGGTATCCTCTGGCTTTAAAACGTGCTGTGATCGTGTTGGCTTCAGTGTCATATCTATTAGCTTCAGATGTGATTCTTTTAGCTCGAATGAGCTGACTGTAGGGTAAATGGTCTTTAAGTGGTTGTGGGTGGAAGCTGGAATAGTGAACGGTATTGTTCCTATCAGTTTGTTTTCTGAACAAACTTGTCTCAAATCCCTTTACAGTTTCTTCCGTTTCTAGTCCTTTCTTTATCTCTATCACACACCCTGGGCGCATGAAGTAACGTCACTAGTTACGTAGTAACCACCCGACCGTTTATAGTTATCCGGGATTTACCAGACAGTGAGGAACCCGGCACATTACGAAGCCACTGACATTACCAGCACGGTAAGCGTTTTAACCACGGGGTGCACATTTTCGGGTTAACGCAGCACATCTCGTTTTCCTTATGAGCAAATTGCATGCTTATAGACGCTTTTTCTGGAATACACGATTCTCACTTCGTCTTTTGAATCCGCTATGATCCTTCACTCTGTAAACCGGTGTTAACGTGCACGGATTTCTACTTTCAATTCCCTTCACCCGACCAGCGGTAATTTAAATGGCACATCTCCCAGTTAAACTTTATTGTATCTTCCGCTTTGCAGCTTTTTGATTCGTTTATTTATTTTTTTCCTCATTGTAGACAATTATCCCCTGGAAGAAGGCAATACCATTGCCGAAATGCATTGGGATTTATTGAAATGTTGTTTCTAAAAATGAGTTTATCCATGGAATGAAGCATATTCTTATGAACACAACAAGAGACTTGTTTAATACAATAAAAAACTAACGTTTGAAACATGAACGATTAAGAGTGGAAAACCTGTTTACCAGGACTAGCAAGGAGCCCGGGGGTCACTTCTCAATATTGAGCAGTGCAACCTCGAGCATTTATTTACACCCCTTGTCGGAGGGTGTAACTCCGGAGCGCCTTACAACAATTGAAACGTTTTTCATCATTAGCAGTGCGTCCACACATACCCCTATTTATGCTGACAACTTTGTCATCGGAGTGAATGCCGCAAAACTGACTGGGGCAAAAGAACTGCTCCCACTGGAGTGCAAGGCTGAAATGGCAAAGACGGGCTTCCATGCTACGGGAGCCTTTATCTGGATTAATGCGCCTCATGGCACTCTGAGAACATCATCGGTGGCATGAGTGCTGCACAGCTGGCTGGGGGCTGGAGTCCTGCTCCCCCTGGAGTGGCAAGGCAGGAATGGCAAAAACTGGCTTCACGCTGTGGGAGACCCGAGCTGGATTAAAACGCCTCCCGGCAGGCTGAGAACATCGTTGGCGGCATGACTGGAGTAAAGCTGGCTGGGGGCTGGAGTCCTGCTCCCGCCTGGAGTGCCAAGGCAGAAACAGCAAAGATGGGCACAGGAGAAAATATGCTTTATATTAATTCAAAATGCTAAACAAAAAAACCTAGAAACATAACATCCTGGAAGTAAGTAACACATTTGGGAAATGCAATTTTAAGTAAAACTTAAAATACAAACAAAACCAAATTGCTTCAAAAAATGATTATGGTTTTTGCCCGTAAGGTGAACTACATGAATACAGGGGTCTGAGAGGGATTCATTTCAATGTCCTTCCTTTATTATTACCAGCTCTGAGACCAGACGAAACCGGTCAACTTAAGGTCCTGGTCTTTTCAGATGCTGAGTTGCTTCACTTTTAAATCCTGCTGTGCTGCTTCACTGGGACACTGCAGCACAACTGCAGAAACTATAAAACAATATGAAAAACATTTGGCACTCATAAGTGGTGTGGTGGGGGAGATAATCCAAAAAGTTTGCACTTAACTGCCACTCTGACGAATGCCGCCTCGTACCTCCCTGATGATTGTTTGCTCCAGCTGCACACTGTGCAGTCTTCCAGATGCCAATCACAGCACTCTCATGCTGGGAATATTCTTTCCAGCATGACAGAAGCACTGGGATTGGTCTGAGTAGCTTGCTTTGCAGCTCAGAGAGTAACTGGGAGTCTGAGGCTTTTCTCCATCTGGGTTTGCAAACACAGCTAGGTTGGATAAACCTAAATGCGCATGGCAGTTTGGCTGGCCTAAGACAGCCGGCCAAACCATCATGCGCACTTAAAAGTGCCCACCACCACTTCCTCTTCCATGCCTGTCACAAGGGCTTGACTGGCCTCGCCAAGTTGAAGACTCCCGTCGGTGGCAATTAGGCAGGCAAAAATAAAAAATTATTAAAATGGTTTTATTATCATTTTATTTTTAATTTTTAGCAGGGTTTGGTGTCCTTCCTCCATTGCGGAGGTGCTGCCCTTGAGAAAATCAAGCATTTTCTGTCCCCTCTCTGAGAGGAGAGTGAAAGAGAAATTGGCCCTGCTCAAGATGCTCTGGAGATTTATTTATCCCCCTCGTCCCCCCACCTTATCCCTCGGCAACCCCTTCATTCCAAATGTAGGATATATGCCCTGCATCCCCCACATTTCCTACCTCCATGGTTCAATGCAAATATTTTAAAATGGAACCATTTTTAAGGATTACAGTTAGACTTGGAAATTGTAGAATGATATTGATTATCATACCTGTAGGAAAGTTGGTCTCTGTTGCAGTAATCCCCCCACTTTTTACCTGACTACTGATGCACTTTTCCTTGGTGTGCCCTGGGTCCCTGTCAATCAGGTTCCCAGGAACTGTGTTCTAATCCCAAAAATGAACCAAATTGCCATTTCTGGCCACAGGTAAGCCCTGGTAAATTGTACCACAGGTACCCAGAGCACTGTGACCAGAGAAGGCCCTTAAGGGCTCCAGCACTTATTGTGCCACCTTTAGAGGCCCTGTACCCTTCCCAAAGTCGGTTGTCAGAGTCATGATCCTCTCTAAGGTATCTGTTAAATCTGTGGTGTAGACGAGGATATCGTCAGCATAAATACCTAGTGTTTTGCTCCAGTCTTTATACTTAAAAGATGAAATGCCCTGATCCTCCCTAATCTTCCTGGCTAGTGGCTCTATGTAGAGATTAAAAAGGAGGGGTGACAACGGGTACCCTTGTCTTGTGCCTCTGGAAATGCGCACTGGATCAGTTAAAGAGCCATTAAATAAGGTTCTGGCTACTAAAGATTCATGTATGCCCGCCAAAGCCCTACAGAAATTCGATCCCAGGTTTTCAAGCTTTACCACTGCTTTAAAATACGTCCAATCGACCCGGTCACAGGCCTTTGCAGCATCCAAGGCCACTACGGCCAGGGGAAGCTTGTATGTCATGGCCAGATCGATGAAGGCCACCAGGGAACATGTTTGATCTTTTAAAGTTCTCC
The DNA here is from genome assembly GCF_964263255.1 of Lissotriton vulgaris. Taxonomy (NCBI): domain Eukaryota; kingdom Metazoa; phylum Chordata; class Amphibia; order Caudata; family Salamandridae; genus Lissotriton; species Lissotriton vulgaris. Next base: position 50,886,256 of record NC_141690.1, read on the forward strand.
CCTGTATAAAACCCTTCTGATCATCATGTATCAAACTCGCCATTAAACCATTTAACCAATATCAGTGTAGATTTTATAATCGCAATTCAGAAGTGATATCGGCTGATAGGAGTCACATTTCTTAGGGTTTTTTTCTGGCTTCGGAATTGAGGATATAGTGACCTCATTCAAGGAAGCCGGCATAGTGAACCTTCCAATAATTAAAACGTTAGATAACCTTGTAAATATGGGTATTAAATTATCTCCCAGAGCCTTATAGACTTCTTGAGGTAGGCCGTCAGGGCCTGGGGCCTTTCCCTTCTTAAGCTGCCTAATTACCCTTTCTATTTCATCTATTTCCATTTTTTTTATTTGAGAACTTTACTTTTTCTAGAGGAAGGGGGTTACAGAATCTTGTCCTAGCCATTCCTTTATTACTTCCTCTGTTGGTTCTAGGTCGTCACAGTATACGTTGTTGAAATGGGTGTCGAAAGTTTGTTCTATCCCTTTTTGTATCTTCAATCAGAGCCCCAGTTTGCTCACAAGTCACCTGGCCTATTCAGTCTCTCGCTTGCTCTTTCTTCGCCTTCCAGGCCAGCAACTTATTGCACCCTTCTCTATGCTCAAAATGAGCCAAGCGGCTGGCCTCCCACCTGTGCTTCTCCCTGTCTTCGAGAACAGTTGCTAGTTTGGACTTAACTTGTATTATTTCTAGCTGTAACCCTGCTCTCGCTTCTTCCTCTGTGCCTGAGTCAATTATTCGTTTTTCAAAGGTGCGAAGCCGTTTCTTCTTTTCCTCGCCCCCAGGGCTCCTAATCTCCCTAAAAGGCTTTATTAGCATCCCAGGTTAAACCTGGGGAGTTGAGCCTCAGCTATGTTTACCTTTCTGTGTACCTGCTTTTTGTCGCCAAATGTCGCACAACCCCAAGTGTTCCATGATCTGTTTAATCAATGTTGAATTCTATGGTTAACCAGTGCCCTACTGTATGATGACCTATCAACCGCGTGGTTTATTACTGCATTAAAATCTCCAGCCAAGATGATTGGGTCAGACGAATTAAGTAGCTCTGTCATCAATTCTCTCAAAGGGTTAACATTGTCCTGATTTGGGCCGTAGTATCCTGCCAAAACAAAAGGGCAGGATAAAATACTGAACTTAGCTACTAACCACCTCCCAGCTTTGTCAGGGACATAGGACTCAATTCTTGCTTGTACACCTTTTTTAACTATTATTCTACTCCTTTGGTTACAGCTGTTTGAGCTTCGCATGCAACTTGCTCAATCCAGTTATTAAACCTAAAAAGCTCCATTCCCTCCTTCTCCATTAGATGTGTTTCTTGCATTATTATAATTTGTGCTGGGCAGTCCCTTAAGTATTGTAAAATTCTTTCTCGCCTTCCTCTTACTCTGAGACCGTTTTAATTCCAGGAGAGAATTTTTATACAGCTCCATCTCTTCTCACCCATCCCCATCTCTAATAACAACAGAGTGTGATACTAAACCCTTACTCATCCAAGAGGCTTCAGAGGAACAATTTTTTTTACTTTTTTACCCCACTGCTCCCCACCCTGTGCTACCCATCCCTAACTCTACTACACGGTTAAAAGCCATATGGGTCACCCCTCAGAGTGACCCCTCAGAGTGTGAAATATTAATATATTTTTTTTTTTTAGTTTTATCTAAATTCCTGTTATTCCAAAACTGATTATTCATCAAAAATGTTGGATTTAAATTTGATTATTAGTTCTAATTATTATATTAGGTGCAGGAGATGACAGAGGTTTATTCCCTCATTTTCCTTTTTTTACCATACAAGTATTTTATCTCAACTATTTCTTTTCTTGCGTATTCGAGATCTAGTCAAGGTTATAAGGGTTCATAGATCTCCAGCCTGCAGGTCTTTAATAAAATCATGTACTTTTTCAGATGAGTGGAGAATAGGCATTTTGTTCTTGTACATGACCTTTAAATGAGCTGGAAATCTTAACTGCACTATGGCGCCCAAACTCTTAAGTGTGTCCATCCTTTTGCCCAGTTCCCATTGCCTATTTGAAGTAGTACTCGAAACTTCAGACCTGAACTCATATTTGATTCCCTTAACTTCTATCCTTTTTAAGCTCAAAGCTTTTGACAGTATCTTTTCTTTCAGGAAATAAAGCAACATTTGTTTGGGTTTTCTCCTGTTGGTATTTAACCTGAAAGGGTCTCTATGCACCCTTTGCAAATCTTTAGCTATGTCCTCTTCTGACTCTTCCATCTGTCATTACTTTTTAATCAGGTTCACCACAAAGGATTTTAGATCTTCGCCTTCTTTTCCTTCCGGCACTTTCAGGATCTTTATATTGTTACTTCTTTAGAAAGTCTCCATCCTTTATATTCATCCTGTTGCAGCTTTTCTTCTGATTTTAACCTTATTAATTCGGACCAGTTTGCTTGTACTTTTCCTCTTAATTTTTTCACCTCCCTCTCTAGCGTTGTTGTCCTGCACCCTAAATCATCTATCTTTTTCTCAAGAGATTTGCAAACTTGTCTAATTTCCTTCTGATTTTCTTCAGAAGTTTCAAATCTATTCTTGATCTCAGCAGTTAGCGCCATCAGGAGAGTTCTGATAGCTGGATCCTCATTCTACACCTGGTTTAACCTCTGCTCAGGAGCTCCATCCGGAGTAGTACTTGTTTGTTCCATTTAAGTTGTTAAATACGGCTTCCTTTCCACTACAGATTGTTTTTCAGGTTGATTTTCAGAGGTTCTACCTTCTAGAGACAGTGACGTCAAAACCTCATATCTAGGTTGTATGGCCTGACTCCAGTCCTCACTGAACAAGCATAGAAGTGTAACCACTCTGCTTGAAAGGGAGAAGGGTGAAGAAAACCTCACATGAAGGGACATCTCACACACAATGCAGCACACGCACATAGGAAGCAGAGTACACCAACATCCAACTGTGCACTCCTACAGCACACTATTTTAATGCCTATTTATTTGCGCATGTCCTGCGGCATTCTAACCACACTGTGACACTGCCGTTGGGAGGTTGTGCATGCCACTTTACAACATCGACTGCTGCTGCCCTTGTGGCGCATACATTAGAACACAGAGACACACTTACTACACTTTGTGCACATGGACATGTCTGAGACACCCCGTTCCCCTTGCCGGATAGGCACACCCCTGCGCTGACCTTTGTATGCTGGACCAGCTCACGCCGCTTGTGCATGCAGGAGGATGCATGCGTAGCTACATATCCAAGCTCACTGCCAATGCTGAGGTGACATGGTAACATCTACTGAAGACAGCACACTGTGATGTTGCAGGGCCCGTGCCCATCCTGCCTACACAATGACCACATGGACACACTTGCTCAGATGCAGGTTCGGGGATGTTGGCAGTCTTGGGGTTGTTGCGATAAGTGTAGTGGCCTTCATGGGTTTCCTTGCATCATGCTCATTGATTCAATGGCACTTGTGGGTGTTCCGGTGTGGCTCTTGGCTGTGTTCCCTTTTATGTTGGAGGTGGTCCTCCTGCTTAACACCAGTAGAAAGCAGGTGTAAATTCCCTTGTGCTAATATGGCTTATCAACAGAATTTGTTTTGCATCGCAGTTTTTCCCTTTCGTTGTTAAAGTTGTGATGTGGTTTTTTCATGTACAGAAAAATAAATGAACTGGGCAGTGTATCCCGTCACTATTCCTAATCAATATAAATACAATGAGATTTCTTCAAATATTTTGTGTGTACACTGTAAACGCACCCACTACCACAATACAATGTAATATAAGATTTTAGTATTTATAATATATCGTAAAGGTGCACGTTGTGTCTATTTGCACATTCATACTTCACTCATACAGCTATACACAGAAGAAAATATAATATGGCCCTTTGTCAAAAAAACAACTCCTATATCCAAACAAATGGTATTATCTCTATACATTAGCAGTTTTGTTTTGTCATGAATGTACTTTGAAGGTAAATCCTTATTATAAAACTAAAACAAATCCATTGTGATTTCTAATTGACAAAGAGTCCAGTCAGGTCTTCTGTGTATAGCTGTATGAGTGAAGTATGAATGTTGTTGGTAGGATGTGCAGAATCTTTTGTAAATATATGTACATCTGTCTGTTTTTGACATGTATAGTTTTGTAAATGTTTGTACATGACATGCATAAATATATCATGATATGATCACAAATCAAAAATGCTCTACTAGTGAGAAAAATAAAAAAATTGTCGGAAAGTATAATGTTGCAGTGTTTCATACATATGTTTTTCAGGTATGGACTTCTATTTTGATAGTACGTATCCAACTTATTTGTTTTCAGAATATCTGTACTTTACGGTTCATTCAGTGCCAAGTATTCAATTTCTTGTACAGATTTCAAAACTCGATTTCATGCTGCGGGAAGACCAAGACTTAACGAGATGATTTCTCTTGACTTTGAATATAAACTTGCAGAGGTGTATCGACGCGAACATTCATAGGATCTAATTTCTCAATGTGAAAGCATCCTTAAGCTGAAGCTGTACAATTGTTTGCTATGACATTTTTTCCCACATTCCTTTCAATTCTGTCTTCTCTGACTTGGTAATATATGACTTGACATAGCGAGAAATAGCCGTTCAGTTACATGCAACATATTGTATGTCCATATTTTCATTCCACATCTTGTAAATCTCAGCATTGTAATCATTAATGTACTTCGATTGTTCTGTTCTTTTTATATTATAAGTATTTTTGGGTAATTTTCGAGTGATAGTATGCCTCACTGCTGACATAAAACTGTTCAGTTGTCCTTTTGATGACTTATGGTGCACTGAGTTAGTAGTACCTTTGGTGCTCAGCGTGTACATTCCCTGTGATGATGCATGGTTCAGGGGGGGGGCTGCACTCTGACCAATGTCTATTGTCTATTGAATTCTGCCTGGCTTCTGTTGAACAAGGTTAGCGGTACTACGTGTTGCGGCTTGTGTTGAACGGAGTTAGTGGGAGCACGTGTCACGCCTTGTCTTGTACAGGGTTAGTGGAATCACGTGTCGCCGGCCTTTCATATGGAACTATTCCTCACTGATCGAAGGGAGTCCGGTGCTGTGGTCAGTGCCACAGACTTGAGGTCACTAACAATCAGGACTCAGGTCACAGTTGCACGTGTGGGATCTACTGTGCCGATGATGTGTTGTCCAGGCAGCCAGTACTGGTAACAATGTCTGTTGCCTACTGCACTGTGTCATCTGCAATCGCGACTCGATCTGAATTGTGAGCCCTACTCACCGCAGTGGAGGCAGGAGGCAGCGGTGAAAAAGGGCCCACAGGCATGTGGCGTTGACTTGAGCAATGTCTGTTGCTTACTGGACTGTGTCATTTGCAATCGCGACTCGATCTGTATTGTGAGCCCTACTCACCACAGTGAAGGCTGGAGGCAGCGGTGAGGAAGGGCCCACAGCCACGTGTTGTTGAATTGAGCAATGTCTGTTGCCTACTGGACTGTATCATCTGCAATCGCGACTCAATGTGAATTGTGAGCCCTACTCACCGCAGTGTAGGCCGGAGGCAGCGGTGAGGAAAGGCCCACAGCCACGTGTTGTTGAATTGAGCAATGTTTGTTGCCTACTGGACTGGGTCATTTGCAATCGCGACTCGATCGGTGTTGTGAGCCCTACTCACCACAGTGTAGGCTAAAGGCAGCAGTGAAAAGGGCACACAGCCACGTGGCGTTGAATTAAGCAATGTCTGTTTCCTACTGGACAGCGTCATCTGCAACCGCGACTCGATCTGACTTGTGAGCCTTGCTGTCCAAAGTGTATATCGAAGGCAGTAGTTTGCACAGACATAAGTCTGCGCTGCTGTGCCGCTGGGGGCCTGTGTGGTGAAAGCCAGCGATCTGCTTAGGAGGCTGGGGTCACGACGGCGGACTCATGGCAGGGTGAGGGGCGCCACCCTGGCATACACCTTGGCATTCCCACAAGTGAACCACGCTCAGAGCTCCGGCCTATTTATTCACACTGTTATGATGAAGTGCCATATGCCGGACCAGCCCACTAAGGTTATGCTTATGCTTACAAGGGGGGATGACCCAACTACATGATTGAGAGCTTGTGTTTGACGTAACATGGTTGGGTCCACTGTCCACAACACTATAAGCACCAGTAGTATTTGTGCACATGGAGAGGTGTGTGTTCTACACAATGAGATGTGTCCAGCACATCACCTCTACACTTTGCATTGTGTGCATTGTTATTCATGGGTTAATTGCTTCCTTCACATATAGTTTGTTCACACCTCTCCCAATATTCAGCTATTTTGTGGCTGTGGGGCCATGCCGTTTTCGGAAAGTTTGCTGTCTTGTTCTGCACTGCCTTGGTGGTAGAGGGGGGTCCTGGGGTGGTGGTGGGTGTTGTGGCTTTCTTGGGTGTTTGTGCTGCTTGATCAGTTGGTCTATGACATGTGTTCATCTTTAAATGTGGCTGTGGGCTGGGCTCCTTTTCATACTGTATGTAGTTGTTTAATATTTTAAAAACAAGAAGACATTATATAGTTTAAATAATAAATAAAAAAAATACAAAAACTATTTTTTGGATATTAAAGTTACAAAATATAACATTTTTTCTTTCAAAATTACTGAGAAAATCATAGGTTTTTTAAACTATATAATTAGAAAGTAGTATTTAAATAACCTTTGAAATTCCCAAAACAAATAGCTCTCATGAACATTAAAGTTAGAAATTAGTATTTAAAAAAAAAAAATGAAATTACTGAAAAAATGATTGCCACATTTCCCAACATTGAGCTATCTTTGGCTGAGGAACCATGGCGTTTTTAGATGGTTCGCTGTCCTGTTCTGCACTGCCTTGAAGGTAGTAAGGAGAAGGGTGGTACGGGGGGAGTTCCTGAGGGTTGTGGCAGTGGGTGTTGTGTCATTCTTGGGTGTCAGAAAAAACTATTGGTTAAATGAACATTATAATTAGAAGTTAAATCAAAAAAACATTGAAATTCACAGAAAAAATCATAGGTTTCAGGCATGTTATAGATAGAAATTAGCATTTAAAAAACCTTTGAAATTCACTGGAAAACCCATAGGTTTCAGGCACGTTATAATTAGAAATTAGCATTTAAAAAACCTTAGCAAATCACTGACAAAAATCATAGAGTTGAGGCCTGTTAGAGATAAAGAAGTATTGATAGCAGACCAGAGAAAAAAAGCTACATCTAAACTGAAATGTAATAAAAGAACAGAAAATGAAGGAAACAACAACCACGAAAATGGGACAAATCATGTCCAAAAATCATTAAATTTGGAAAATCTTTTTAAAAATCTCCATCTGAAAGTGGACAACATCGAACGTCGTTTGATGACAAAAATAGACTTAGTTAAGAAGGATGTTACGCATCTGTTAGGTCTGGTTTCAGAACTCTTTCCATCAAACGTGGCAGAAAAAATATTGATGACAAAGCCATCCGCTTAGTCATGGGAAGATGGTTCTAGAACACAAGTTGGGCCACAGACTGCAGGTAGTTCAACAAGACCAAGATCTATACCCCAAGTAGCATCTATGCAGAATGAGACGCAACCAGGGCAACAAATAAAAATGGACATAATGGAGCGTAATACAACAGACAAAGTAAAAAATTCAGAAATGATAGATCACCAATTAGCACCAATTTACAATCAAGATGTTGCTTTACATCCATCTCCCAAGGCAACCCCGTATGTGATAATTTAAAAAAATGTACCTAAAGTGAGGGGGGCCAAGAAAGAAACATATGAGTCTTTAGAAAATCAGGTAGTACATTGGTTTTCAAATAAGTTAACTTTCAATGTTAACCTACTGCAACAAAATAATATAATGTTGAGAAGAGTAAGATGGGTAGGGAACCTAAAGAACACCTGTTAGGGGGATTGTCTGGTATTGAACTTTCGTAGTAAAGAATTGGTGGATAACTTGTTGAAACTGCTTCTTAACTCTTCAGCTGAGCTTCCTATACATTTAGGTGATCATATCACTGCTGTCCCCCTTGGATATTTTTACCGCCCAAAGATTGAACACTGTTATAATGAAATTAAAAATTCAGGAATGCCTGACATAATGGGGATCACACTCTTAGAAAAGAGATTTTTCCCAGGAAGTCACTGCAGTGATATAGATTGACAAGCGATGGAATTCATAGATAACCAGAAAGTCGATCAAAATGGAAAAGAGGGTATGAAATCAGCTACAGAGGGTTGTGCTAGAAAGTTATTCCAGGAGCAGTGGCCTTTATGCGATGAAAAGGAAGTGATGTGTACTAAACAAGTGGAGGGTATATGCCAACAGTCGCAAGCCAACTTAACTATAGTGTCATGGAATGTGTCAGGTGTAAAAGCTAAATTGAAAGATGGGGAATAGTTACAAACTTTCGACAATTGTGCTCTAATCATGTTACAAGAAACTTGGCACACTGAACCTTTTTTTTATAAACGGATATCAAACTATATGTACCCATGCTTTACCATCTAGAATGGGACGCGCAAAAGGTGGCCTTGCAGTTCCAATCTTACTATCCTCTTCTCTCATTCTATAAAAATTATATATTGCTTTACAATTTTATCAATTTTTGTATTTTAAAGCTGAGGGGATACAGCCCATTGTCATAATACATTTTTACAATAACATGTTTGATAAAACAAGATCTAAGGTAAGTAATTCCTTAGACAAGGATCTTGATAGATTTCTGACAGGTTTTGGAGGCGACTATATGCTCATTTGGGTCGGCAACTTTGACACTGAAAAATTCAGAGTCATAGTTGGGCAACAATGCGGTCCTTTAAATGAATATGGAGACCAAATTTTATACTTCCCCCATGATGATTATGGAGAAGCAATTAATTCAGCTATCTATAAATATGACTTGGTAATTTTGGAATTGAAGGCTGTAAATGAACAATTGCCCACACATACTTTTGTAGGAGCCAGAGCGTCCTCTACTATCGACCATTTTATTGTTACAGAACAATATAGGGATTTAGAGGGTTCCCTTACAGTCCATACAAGCCTCCTTAGTGATCACCACCGTATAGTCCTGATTTTGAAGGTAAATATATCCAGGACTAAAAGAGGGAAGGCAGTTGATGTAAACATTGTAACCCAAGGCAATAACGGAGTTTCATTAAAATGGTCAGGCGTGAACCCCTCTCTGTTTATGGAAAATCTTACAGGGAAGAAACAGCATTAAATTTATACCTGTATAGATAGATTGTCAACCAATTCAGAGATTATTGGTGCTTTCTCTAATATTATCACAGCGATAGTCGATGATTTAATAATAAAACAGAAGAGAAAAGTTCTCAATCAAGAACCTAGATGGTTTAACCAAGAATGGTCAAGGCTGAATAGAGAATTGAAAAATATTTTAAGAACTAAACCTAGGAACAGTATTGGAATGAGAGAATTGAGGAAAAAGTACAATTTGTCTTTAAACGTTAGAAAAAAAGAGATCCAAGATGAGGCCTGGGACAGTTTAGCTCAAGCCGCAGCACGCCGGGATACAACTTTATTCTGGAAAATAATAAATTATCCTTTTTTTAGAGATGCTGCAGCTGTAAAGATTGATGTCCTAGTACCTATGGAGGAATGGATAACCCATTTTGGAGGTATTTTTAATCCAGGAGGGATAATTTCCCCCCTTTATGGAGTAAAATAATTTTATAACAGTTAAACCCGTAGGAATACGCTTGATAACATTAGAAGAAATTAAGGGGGCTCTTAATAAAAGTGCCAGCGGTAAAGCAGCTGGCCCTGACGGGGTTCCAATCGATGTCTTCAAGCACAATATCAAATTCTGGTCACCTATTTTTCTGAATTTTATATTGCTACTTTTGGTGGGAAACTGCCTACATCTTCGGTTGAAAGCATTATGGTCCCAATATTTAAAAAAGGGGATAGAGGAAATCCTAAGTGCTATTGCCCCATATCTCTCCTTGACTCCACATCGAAATTGATGGGGAGAGTCCTACTTGGAAGATTAGAAACATGGGCCTCTGAGAATAACATTCTCTCAGAGGTCCAGTATGGGTTTAGGAATGGTATAGGGACAATGGAACAATGTGTAAATCTGGAACTTCTGGTGGGAAAGTACAAAAAGGGGGGGTGGGAAAAGGGGGGTCCCTACACCTTGGCTTTGTGGATCTCACCATTGCTTTTGACCTGGTAAATTACAATAAAATATGACAAACACTGGTTGAGATAGGTGCCCCAAAAGAGATTGTTGTTTATTTATCCCAGATTTATACTTTTTTGTTATCCAGAGTTCGATTTGGCTTAAAAGGCGACTGCACCCCCGACTTCAGGGTAACATGTGGGATAAGACTGGGGTGCGTTTTAGCACCCCTCTTATTCTCACTATATATAAACAATATTGACAGCTGCCTACAGATTCTTAAGGCTGATGCACCGAGAGTGGGACACCGCCCTACCCCGGTGCTCCTTTATACAGATGATGCTGTTTTTATCTCAACAACGGCAAATGGTTTGCAATGCCTTATTGAGAATTTTTGCCCATTTTATGACCGATAGGGATCTAAAACTTAATCTAACTAAAACCTTTGTCATGACCTGTTTGAAATATAAAAGAATGATTAAAAAGCATTACGTGGACGGCATCGCGATCGAGTTTCGAGTTTTACCTATTTGGGCTTATTGTTTAATGAAAATAGTACATGGGGCCCTCATATTAGTTTATCAAATTTAAAATTTATATGAAGTATAGAGGGCATTTTTAGCTTCTCGAAAAAAATAGGAAATAATCCTATAAGGGAAATGCTCTTGCTTTATAGAAGTAAAGCTATTTCGACTGCATGTTATGGTGCAGCATTATGGGGGAGAGAAAATATTGCCATCCTCCAAATGTAGGAGAATACGTTTTTATAATGTCTACTAGCAGTTCCAAGTTCTGCTACAAACTGTTTATTTCATAGAGGATTGTCTGTCCCTTATATCAGTTATTTTATAAAAACAGCAGGGTTGACTCTATGGCATGGGATTTGGATGCATGAATAAGCTGGGTTTACAAAGAGTATAATACTCGACTGCTTGGCCTTAGCACTAGGGATATATTGTAGCTTGAATATATACAAACTCTTATTAAAATGCTGCAAACTAACTCCAGAGCCCAATGAACCCATGTCAATTGCAGAATATAGTAAGAGAGAATTGAAAACAAGGTTTATTGCTGCAATGGACTTGGTAACGGTGGGCCAGCATGGTGCAAAGCAAAGTGTTGTTTCTTACTATGAACGCCCTGTTTTTACAGGCATACAGCCATACCTGTTTATAGTAGGAAATGCCCAGCAGAGGTTCCTACTGACCAGATTAAGATTTGGTATTTTACATTATTTGGTTGTGTTCCCGAAGACAAGGAATAAGTACCATGCATTACCAAATTGCCCGTGCGGTGGAAAATCTCCCCAGACCACGCTGCATTTTTTATTATTCTGTGACGTTTATAGGGACATTAGGAAACTCGTTTCGAAACCTCTTTTTAAAACAAATACATTTTATCACTCTAAAGTAGCTTTTAGTATTATTTGTAGTTGGGAGGAGGAAAAAATAATGAGTGTTATATGTAACTTCCTTCAATTGTCAATATGGAAAAGAAAGACTCTCTCCCATTTAGATGCCTTAAACTATGAAAATGATGAGAATTGAAGATGAATATTAACATGCATAACACCATAAGAGATCCATAATCAAAATCTAGTTAGTTGGACTCACTATAACTTGCGCGCCTGCAATGCACTGCTGATGACGCGTCACATATTACATCACTCATGACATGGTCAGTGACATCACATTAATAGGTTTTTTAAATGCAAATTCCTAACTATAACTGGTGTGAAACCTATGTTTTTTTCAGTGAATTTCAAACGTTTTTTAAATTCTAATTCCTAACTATAAGTCTCACTTTATAAATAAGACTGTTAGCACTCTAGTTGTTCTTTAGAACACTCTGGTACATTCTGTCATTGGGCTACAGTTGGGCTACATCTAGCTGATATTTGGGCTACATTTGGATTTTTTGGTCTCTGGTGGCCATCTTTGGGCTACATTGGGCTACATTGGGCTACATTTGGGCTACATTTTGGCATATATATAGCCCAATGTAGCACAATATATATTTTTTCAAAGTTAATTTTCGTAAAAACCACTTAAGAATAGGGCTACCAGTCCCCACAATTTTTCCCAATTTTTATTTTTTATTTTTTGCTTTGGAGCGCTCCCGGTGCGCTTCCCGGGGAGCGCCCCGAAAAGCGTACTTTTATAAAGCGCCCCCGGGCGCGCTCCGGGGAGCATCCCGTAAGCGCCAATATCGCGAACGAAAACATGATCGTGACGTATCGCGTAGCCGCGTCCGCGTGATACGCACGGCGTAAGCGCACCCGGAAGTACTCGAGCGAATACGATCGCGCAGTGTAAACATCCGACGCGCTTACGCTACGCGACCCGAAGCGCCGCCGGGCGCGCCCGGGGGCGCGTAGCGTAAGCGCGTCAGGTCATGTGACCTGAAAATAATACTTTTCATTGGTTCATAACAGTTTTAGTTTCATAATGATGAAGCCCCACCTTTTTTCCTTATTCTGACTTTGTCCTTTGACTGAGGAAGAGCTGTTTGTACATCTCTGTACCTTTTTGATCTTAATAATGGCTTCAGTAGCAGCAGCAGCTGGTGCATCTGCCCCACCACCACCACCAACAGGACCAGCTCCAGATTATATTGGTGGTCAAGAAGAGGAGGAGGAGGAAGAGGAAGAGGAGGAGGGGAGGAGAAGATGGCTGCCTGAAGAAAATACCCCATACAAACCCAAGCCACACATTGGATGGGAGTTTTTTTCAATCCCAGAGGGCAAGAAAAAAGTGAATGCGGCCAAGGTAACTTGCCTAATCTGCAATGAAGAACTCTCACAGGGCAACCCAAACAAAAAATATTCATTTGGTAACTATACCATGATTCGTCATATGACCCGAAAGCACCCAAACAACTACTCTCGTGCAGAGCTCAGGGAACTGGCCAGTAACCTCCCCCAGTCATCAAGGACCACCTCCCAAAGAAACCAACCCACTTCATCGGGACCAGAAACATCAGAGATGATGCCTTGTTTTCAGCCAAGATTTGCTTATTTTAAAATCACTTGTTCTGCATGTGGCAAGCTTATCGCCTATGGTGAAAAAAGCGTAAAGCTCATCGTCCTCGCAGGTGATAATCACAAGTGCCCCAAAAAGAAGTAATTTTGGTTTTTTTTTCTTTTTTTGCTCCAGTTGAGCCAGTTTCAATTCCCTTTTTTTGTTTCTCCCCCTAAAAATATACAAAAAAATATAAAACTGTTTTGAAAAGCCAAAAAAAGTACAAAATGTTCAAAAAACACAAAAAAATATAAAACAACAAAAAAAAGTTCTTTTTAGAACTACCTCCAATTTCTAAATAAAGGCTTCATTTTTTAAAAACTCTGTCATCTTTTTCCCTCATAGTACATTCCCCGGGCCGCTCCCCGGTGCGCGTACCGGGCGCTTCCCCCGCGCAAAACGAAAAAAAAAAATATTTTAAATGCCCCGCGGGGCCCTTTTATAGCCCCCACATCAAACCTAGGGGGTCAAGGGGGGGGGTCTACTCTGCCCCCTTATGGTCATTTCCCTCTTTGTTTTGGCCACCTCTCGTGTCTCGATCCTACCGAGACACAAGATGGCGGCCGCTCCAGACTGTTTCGAATGTTTAGAGACACCCGAGAGCCAATCAGCTTTCCGTGCGCACCTCGCGTGGCGTGCCCGGTGCGTGTACCGGTGCACGTACCAGAGCGCGGCTATAGATATATATATTTTTTTTAACCTTAATTACTCAAAATCCACTGGAGCACATATCTTGAGACATAGCAAAGGCACATCGGGCTACCAGTCCCTACAATTTTGCCAAGTTTGGTGGAAATCCATTCAGCCGTTCGGGCTAAAAGTGAAATCGACCGCCCTATGGAAATTAACATGGGGAAAACGCGTTTTGGGACCCCCTTTTATCTCGGCCCCCGCTTCACGAATCCCCCCCAAACTTTCGGGGAAGGACCGGAACGCCGCGAGGCCATTTTGAGGAAATTTTGAGGCAGATTCGTCAACCGGCACAAAAGTTATTCCAAATAGAATTTTGAGATTTAACATTGAAAAAAATCCTAACTATAACAGTAGGAAATATATATATATATATATTCACTGAAAAAACCATTGGTTTTACACACGTTATAGTTAGGAAGTAGCATTTGAAAAACCTATGAAATTCACTGAAAAAACCATAGGTTTGACACCAGTTATAGTTAGCTGGAAATTTTACTGATATAAAACCAATGAAATTCCACGTTATAGTTAGTTGGACTCACTATAGCTTGCGCGTGTAATGCACTGCTGATGACATCACTGATGACACTATTCAGTGAATGTGTGTCTTTTTAAAAAATAAATATGTTTTATATATGTATATGTAGAGGTTGATGGAAAAATAAATGTTTAAATAAGTGTCTTAATGGATGTGCAGGACTGTATGGATGGCTGAGTGTGTATATGTGTGTGTTAGTCAGTGAATACCTGCTTCACTAGTGTGTTTATTAGTAATCACATATGTTTTAATGTAGTTTATGTAAGTATTGATATATATAACTGAGTATATGTGACAGTGAGAGATTGAAAGAGTTCCTGTTTAAATAAGTATGTGTTTCTATAAGTGATTGCTTAAAAGAGTAAGTAACTGAAAGTTTACTTAGAAGTAAGGTGTTAGTGTGTGTATATCTGTATATGTAAATAAATGGATGTTTATTAGTTTATTTCCAAGTGTGAATATGTGTGTGATTTACTTTTGGATGTCTGTCGGTATATAATAGGATGTATAGCTGTATCACTATATATAATCAGTAAGCATATATACGAGTGACTATATAGAACTGTTAGTGAATTAGTGGATGCGTATATAAATGTTGGAATTACTGAATTGGTTGTTGTAACTGGTATAGGTATCTCCATTTTTTTGAAAATGTTAGTTTCTATTTTTGAATATGTGTTTCAAGAGTTACATTACACTGAAATGATATCTGTCACTTTCTCACAAGGATGGTGTCATCAGTGATGTCATGAGTGATGTCACTGACCATGTCATGAGTGATGTAATATGTGACGTCATCAGCAGTGCATTACACGCGCAAGTTATAGTGAGTCCAACTAACTATAACGTGGAATTTCATTGGTTTTATATCAGTAAAATTTCCAGCTAACTATAACTGGTGTCAAACCTATGGTTTTTTCAGTGAATTTCATAGGTTTTTCAAATGCTACTTCCTAACTATAACGTGTGTAAAACCAATGGTTTTTTCAGTGAATTTCATAGGTTTTTCAAATGCTACTTCCTAACTATAACGTGTGTAAAACCTATGGTTTTTTCAGTGAATTTCATAGGTTTTTTGAATGCTAGTTCCTAAGTATGAAGGATATACCTGAAATAAATATCGACATACCAATCTTACGTGCACAACCGACTGCACGCACCCACCTATTTATTTCATGAAGCTTTCCAATTTAAACCTAATGAATTTCTTCATAGACCAATGAAAAAACTTATAGTACGTTAAAGACACTGAACCTAGGCTTTTTTTCTCCTATAAACTTTTTAATTAAATGGAGCCGAATTTTTTTTAATCATTTGTGCGTGACTGATTGTACACACCTTAATATTTATTTTGAAAAATACAGGTTTTATAATTTATTAATTGTATACTTAAATCGAGCTGTAAAAATATATCAAATCCGTATGTGTTTGAATTCACTTCTTTTCACGTTTTTAAACTTCAGTAAAGAACATCGCTACTTCCAAATCACGTTCGTAACTAGATAGTGTCACCGCCTACACGTCCTGAGAAGCGCATGTAAAGTCATGTGACTTGAAAACAAGACTTCCAATTGGTTCTTAGTAGTTTCTGTTCTGTAATTTACACGAAGCACTCCACCCACTTTCCTCACAATCTTTTCTACTCTCAAGAGACAACAACGTCGAGCATCTTCCGGAAGACTTTGCTGAAATGGCTGCCCTTCCACATTCATCTTCCGAATCTGAAGGAAATGAACGACCACCGTTAAGAAGAAAAAAGGAATCTTTCATTTGGCAATTTTTTACTTATCCTGAAGATCAAAAGAAAGTGAATGCGCCAAAAGTAACCTGCACGATATGCAATTCGGAGCTCTCAAGGGGAAATCCAAATAGAAAATATTCCTTTTCTATACACACCATGCTGCGACATGTTAAACAAAGGCACCCTGAGCATTATGCAAAAGCATCGACAAGAGCCCTGGCCACGCTATTACCATCAGAGGTGGCCAGCACATCTTCTGGTGGACGACCTGTATCTCCATCGAGTGCTGAGATGGACTTGAGACCATATCTTGCGAAGGTGCACATGAAATGCAACGAGTGTGGAGAAATTCTTTTATATGGAGAGCAGAGCCTTGTTCTTATTAAACTCAAAATTGAAAGTCATAAATGCCCCAAGAAAAGATACATTTCTTCACTTCATTTTCATAGTATTACATACTGAAAAATGTAGTAGCAACTTTAAGAAATCTAAAGCATCATAACACTTGTTTCCCAAAAAAAAAAAAAAAAAAAAAAGTTCTTTTCAGAACTAACTATTTCTGCGAAAACATGCTCCAAGAGCATCTTATGACATGTTTTTTCGGCGCTTCATTGTAGTGCGCGACCGGGTGCGCGCACCCTCCTATCGCGTGCAGGACTTGAGACTTGCATGTGAAGTCATGTGACTTCAAAACAACACTTCTAGCTGATATTTTCTCGCCGCTTTCATCTTGTGCGCGACCGGGTGCGCGCACCCGCCTATCACGTACAGGCGTCGAGACACGCATGTGCAGTCATGTGACTTTAAAAGAACACTTCCAATTGGTTTTTACTAGTTTCTATTCTGCAATTTACACGGAACACTCCACCCACTTCCCTAGAAAACCAGTTTATCGAAAAACTTTTAAAGCCTCCCCTTATGAAACATTCAACATCGTTCACATAGCAGTGTAGTAAATAGCACTACATACACTCCGTCCCTTAATTATAAAAGACTTATCAGTATGTGAGAAAAACTTTTGTTTTCACGTGATAATGTGAAATTCTGAGCCTGTTACCGAATTTTTTTTCACATATGTTACTATTCTCCTTCGACCACTAACACCATAGAAAATACCAGCAATACCGGTGATATTTTGTACACCGACAACGGTCGATTTCTATCGCTTACAGCCCTTGCTATTATAAAGTTTTATTTCCTAAGTCTCTGATCTCCAACTGTGGAACGTGACTCCCCTGTGTGTCGTAATGAGGTGCTAAGAGCAGCACGTACACTATACTTCGACTAAGCATCCATAAATTCCGCGGACATTTCTACCCTGCTATCTGCAATTATAAACATCAAAAGGAGCTACGCTGCCCCCCTTAGAGAGGCCTCACTCCCACTGCTACAAAGGCTTGGCAGTCGCCAAGATACACAAAAACAGCGTCTCGGGTCCATTGAACTTCTGTGACGATCTCAATGAAAATAAGCACTAAACAATATTCAAGTATGTAGTATTCCTTCTACTTGGTTAGAGACTAGGGGGCATATTATCAAGGGGGTTGATCACCGCTTTTTTGGCTTTAAAAGCCAAGAAAGCGGAGATAAAATTATCTCCCTATTATCAAGCTGTCGCTAACACCAATTAGTGACAACTAATAGGAGATAGCAACCATCTTGAGCCCCGCTTTACATGTCGGTGATATTTATCACTAATGACATCCAAAGTGTGTATGCCAAAATGTTAGCCACTGCAAACAGTCCCTAACATCGCTATCTCCTATTATCAACTTTTGGAGATATTCGCGCGAAGCGCAAATATCTCCGAAAGCTAAGACCTGCCCTGAGCAGTTCTTAGCCATGTTATCTAATGGAAGGTGGATAACATGGCTAAGAGCATTTGCTCGATAATTCATGAATATCGCTGACTTTTCATCGATATTCATGCATTGCGGCCGTTTTTTATCGCATTTACGATAAACCTTGCTAATAGCAAGGTTTATCTGCGATAAAAATCGCCAATGTGCGGCGATAATTTTTGTCTCTAAACAAGTTAGAGACAAAAATTATCGCTAGTTCTTGGTAATATGGCCCTAAACATTTACCGCAGCGCTGCAGCGATTTCTTCCGCAAATAAACCTTGGTATTAATAAGGTTTAACGCAAATGCGGTAAAAAACGTTGCAAAGCATAAGTATCACAAAAAAATCAGGATTATTCATAGATAGCGACCTAATGCTATTAGCCATGTTATCCACCCCCCATTGGATAACATAGCTAAGAACTACTCAAGGCAAGTCTTAGCTTTTAGAAATATTCCCGCTTAGCGCAAATATCTCCAAAAGCTAGTAATAAGAGATAACAATGTTAAAGACTATTTTCAGTCGGTAACATCTTGGCACGCCCACTTTGCATCTCATTAGATATAAATGCAACTGACATGCAAAGTGCACCCAAAATGTTCACTATCTTCTACTAAGTGTTCCTAACTGGTGTTAGCAGCTGCTAGGTAATAGAGAGATAATTTTATCTCTGCTTTCTTGACGTTTAAAGTAAAAAAAACACAGATAAACACATTTCATAATATACCTCTATATTCAAATTGAAGTAGGCGTAGGTCTTCACGCAGCAATCACATGTACAGATTTGAAAGAATATGGCCCAGAAAGTCACTGAGTAAAATCTCATAAATGACAGTCAACCAATTTCAATACGTATTAGTTCAGAAGAACAGTTCTTTATGATACAGGGCTCTAGAATGACAAACATATCTCGTCTTTATAAAAACCCTTCAGGTTTTTTTAACAACTGTTAAATGGTTCAATACTCATCACAAACGTGCTCCATCATGAACATTGTCTGATCTGTCCTCAGGACGAACAACATTTCTGATGAACTTGCCGCTATGCATGCACAACACTAACATTGTGCTTCCTTAACACGTTCTATTCACTAAGCAGAACCATGACGGAACCACTCTAGCATAAACACATCTGAACCATGGCTCATAAAAGGAGTACCTCAATCATGACCATGCAAGTCCCACTAAGCCCCCCAGCCCCCTAATCTTGAGTCAAAATTGGAACTACAACACAGGATTTAAAGTCCTGCAAAGAACACCATGTAACATTTAATACCATATACACCATCGTTTTCATATATCACTTTTCCTAAACTCACTCAGTGAAATATCGCTCATTTTCTTTAATCACTTTTAAACCATACCTTCTAACAATGCACCCAATCCTATGTGGAAGTGTTCAATATAAAAGATGACATTGTTTTAAGAAGGATAGAGAAATAAATAACACAATGTTGTAAAGATTTCTTTATTATATATACTTACCTAATAAAAAGAAAAAAAAATTAAATGTCTTATGAAAACGTAGCACCTGTGGAAAGAAATTAAAAATAAAATTATAAAGTATATTATTTATAGAAAAAACAATACGAAACAATAAGACAGGTCCAAACAAAACTGTCAGATATTATTAAATATACGTACCTTATAAATATAATATCTGTGGAGGAGAGTAAAAAAAAAATCTGTTATAATACATATTTCTGAATGCAATGTAGCAAAATAAGTAAACAACATATTAAATGATTTATTTTTGCTGTCCTCAGAAAACATTGATTTTCACTATCAAGAGTGATTTCAACATTAATCATCATATAACAGCGGGGAAAAAAAAACACAATCAAAATGATTGTGTTTAAAAAACCCATACAAAATCTGCATACATATTATAAATACTTGAAAAAAACATGTCTTAAATGTTTTCCTCAAATTCGCAATTTCTTGAGTAAGCACACTACATCTTCCACAGTTACAACCTAATTAAAGTATACCACTTATTTTTCAAGATATCTCAACAAAATCCCGTGCAGCAATCTCCTATAAAAAATGTATTCGAAAGACACAGTTTCTTCTCTCATACATTTCCGCGTGGCCAAATTGTATAATCTAACTCATTATCTTTTAAATACCTCTCCGAAACACTTACGTCCATATAAGTTTCTAAATAATTCTCAAAAGTACTCATTTTCTTCTCTCATATTTTTCCACGTGGCCAAATACTATGAGTTAAGTAGTTTTTTTCTGAAATTTTGTAATCTTAGTCTCATCCATTATTTTCTGTACTTTTACAATCAAAATTTGTACCATATGTTATACCATCAAACATTAAGTAAATTTGTACCTGATGTTATCAATATGCAAAACACAAATTTCATGTATAGATTTGTACACCCTTATTTACATGATTCACACAATTTAAATCTGCACTAATCTTTGTCTCATCATAATCAATTAGATAAAGTCCACATAAAGTTCTAACACGCGACAGAGCAACATACGCCATACCCTCTTTGAATACAGTACTTCCAATATTTACCAAAGCACAATCTACACTTAAACCTTGAGATTTATGTATAGTCACTGCATATGCCAAACAAATTGGAAATTGCTTACGACGGACATATAAGTCTTTCACAAGCAAAAAACGAGTTGAACATCGACTAATTTGTTGAACTTCATCAATCCCATCAAATTTTATCTTCAAAAATTCAATCTCATCTCTATTGGTATAATTCACAAAACCAACAACATTACCCATTGCTCCATTTACCAATCCTCTTTCTACATGTAAATTTCTTCTTAAAATTATCCGACAATTTAAACATACATACAGATTTTTCTCTAAACCAGCAGTTTTAGATATAGTTTTTTGAAGAGAATCCAATTTCAATTTCAACTTTTCAGACAAAACAATAGTACTACCTTCATGCTCTATTCTATCTTTAGCTTCCAGTTTCTTAATTTCTTGCTTTTCTAAATTCAACATTTTCTCATTAAAAACTGAACATTCTTTCAGAGTTGGCATCAAGCATATCACTGACTTATCTACAACCTCTTCACTATATATTCTCTCAGGAACATTATCTTCATTAGGAAACAGCTTGGAAAGTAATCGCGTTCGTAGAGTCTGTTTTGCATCTTCAGTTAATTTTCCAATCCTAATATCTTGAAGAATACTTCCATATTTAGTATCCTTTGCCTGTCGCATATTTTGAATCAGTTCAGTATATTTGAAATGTGACCATATATTTACATTTCCAATACTGCCCAGGCACTTTCTGGTCTCCTCATGTGTAACAGTTTCAAATACAGGTTGTCCTTTGACAGGAGTCAGCTGGAGTAGATCTCCAAAAACTATGACATGTTTACCTCCAAATAACACATCATACTCTGTCTTAAGTGTCTGTTGCATTCTTAAATGCACAAAAGCAAGCATTAAATTAGAGACCATGCTTACTTCATCAATAATAAGAAGTTTCATTTTTTTAAGGACTCTAGAAACTTCAAAAGAAGCTTCTCCAGAAAGCTTCTGATATTGTAATTTATTTTCATGTTCAACTGGCAGCATCAGCAAACGATGTAAAGTTACACCTTTTATATTATGTGCTGCCAATCCAGTTGGAGCAGTAACAACACACGACAGTGTTGATTGAGTTGTTTGCTGTAAATATGTAGTAATTCCTTTAATTAGGAAACTTTTACCAGTCCCAGCTTCTCCACTTACATATAATCGAATAGGCTCAAATGACATACATGAGCAATCTTTTCTCTCATGACGAAAGCCATGCTCAATGTGCTCTGTCACTTCATCATATATCTGTCTTTGCTCAACATTAAACTGCTTCTTTAATTCTTCTAAGTCGATTACTTGCTCTTGACCTTGCTGCATTGCGCTTTCCACCTCATCCATGGCGGTGGCTGCTTCATTTTGAATAATTGGTTGTCCCAGTGGATCTTGACTTAATGATGCCGAACTTTGACTATCTTGTGAACTATCTCTAGCAATCTCTGCTGCAATTGTTGCTTCTTGCTCTATTTCGTCATTCAACATTTGGAGATAATTGCTGAAAATAGGACATTCAATAGTACTTTTAGATGCGTTGAATGAATCTTCATAACTATCAAAGTCTCCAAGTAGTTCCTCTTCTCTACGCCATGGTTTAAAGAGTTGCAAAAGAGCAAAATAGTAAAACTCTCTTTTATCAGGTGTTTCGCAACTCAGTTTCCGATGATTTATCAAGTGCCTTTTTCTTTGTTTTACCAGACATCCTTCATGTCCAATTACAGCATGTACACCTTTATCAATATTCTCGGTAACATTTCTCTTAAAAATATAATTTTGAAGTATTTCATACAGACAAATGTTTTCAAGCAGAATACTTCTATTTGGATAGTATGTATCCAACATATTTGTTTTCAAAATGTCTGTACTGTTTGGTTCTTTCTGGGCTAAGTACTCAATTTCTTGCACAGGTTTTAGAACACGGTTTCGTGTTTCTGCTAGGCCCAAACTCACCCAGAGAATAGTCCTTGACTTCGCATAAAGACTTGCTGATGATAATCTATCACAACATTCATATGCTCCAATTTCTCGATGAGACAGCATCTTCAAACTGTACGTATATAATTTCTTGCTCAGGCTCTTTTCATGAGAAATGTCTTCCCACATCTCCTTCAGTTCCGTCTTTTCAGATTTCGTGATGTAAGACGTTACATATCGAGCCACAGCAATAGAGTTTTGAAAGTACCGGTCGTGCAAATCCAAAGCGACATTTGGTATAAAATTTGCTCTTTGATTTGAATTTTCGCCGACAATATTTTCCACAGCGATGACTTTGGAAACGTAACACTTTTCCTCTTAAGTCCTTATCAGTGGTACTATTAGGTATGTCACAATTGGCATACTGTTCAATAAAAGACAGTACAATCTCATCCGAGTCTATTCCAAATTTAGGAGCATCCTTGATCCATAGTAGCATATGAATATGAGGAGCACCTCTTGCTTGATATTCTTTTCTCCAAAAGAAATCGAGTACTTCACCAAGAGGCGGATTTTTCTTGTTAGTAATGAAAGACATCATAGCTTCAAATCTATGATTAAAATACCTGCAAACATTAACTGGATCTAATGAACACAGTTCTCCAGGTGTCTTATAGTTTATATTTTCTATATTTGCATTCGCCTCCCGAAGAAATTCAATTAAATCTTCCCAAGCATACTCTGCACAGCTTAGAGTAAAAAACCATGTTGGTGCTCCTAAGTTTCTAAGCATACACTTTAAATCTCCATGACGACGGTACCAATACTCATTAGTACCCCGCTGACAAGCCATTAAATTAATTAAATGAGAATCCAAAACACTATCTTTCTGATGCACTCTATCCATAAATTCCTTTGCTGAAATATTTTGCAGATGTACACCACTTTTTAAGATATGATTTACTGCATAAGACAGACCAGATAAGTCACTCTCAAACAAAAGATGAAACAGATAAGGAATACATTGCCGAAACCTTGCATCTTCTGCATATAATCTAGTTGTCCGGTACTCAGATGCAGGAATCTGCATAGGTCGATCATCATATCGTGTACCTTCACCTGTAGGAAATAACTGTGGGAAACAACGACCTTCCAAACTTTCTTCCCAGACACTAATCGGATTTCCTTTCGCCTTTCTCATCTGAAATAATTCAATAGCATTCCCTATTGCTTCTTTGGAATGCAGTGGATGAACACTGTAATGTTCATAAATTTCTTCAGATCTAGATACATCAACTTTCTCAATTTGTCCACTACACAAATCACTATCCTCTTCTTCACTTACATCTTCTTGTTCTACATATGTATCTTTGTAATACTTATTATTTTGCACTAAATACAACGTTGCCTTTTTCACTTTCCTAACATCCACTAAATCTTGCCAGATTTTCTTACTCTTTGTGGGTACACCATTCACTAGAATAACTAGAGGTTCCTCTTCTACATTTTCAACACCAATTGTTTCCATATTTTTTTTAAGATCAAGAGGCAAATACCCAACTCTACCCTTTAATCCTCTTAGTAAATCTGAAGGATTTAATTTACCAGTCTTAGGCTCCATTCGAACAATAGCCTGAAAAGGATGTACACATTGAATCAGAATCGTCTCATAAGTATTTAAATTCATCAATTCAGATGGAATATTTACCAACTCTAAATTATTGTGAACAGCTCTAGCAGGCATTTTATTTTCATCTAATTTATTATAACAATATTTACAAACACGTTGCTCAAAACCCAAATCAAAATAGTTTTCCACCAACAAATAAGTTGCAAAATCTTTCCATTGACCATTACTTTCATCTTCACTTTTTAAATATAAATCAACTAACCTCGTTTGACTTTTGTAATGAATTCGTCGACAACAGACACAAGAAAAATTTGGTTTCTCACCTGCAATTACCTTAAACTTTATTATTTCTTGTTCAAAGTTTTCAATATTTACATGCCTAACATTTTCTAACACATTTCCTTCTGTAATTATATCACCTTCTGCATTATCTTCCTCGGGACCAAAATAACTTACCTCAATTTCTGCACAAATCTTCTTAACATCTAATTCACATCCATACAAAAGAGCACTATTTAACTGTTTAAGTTTAAGTGCTGGACTTTTTGCATAGTACAACTTTCTCACTAATTTTCTCATTTTAGTGTGATGCACTGCTAACATCCGGAAGTGATGAAATACACTCTGACATATTTTTTTAGAGAGACAAGCCAGAGAATGGCCTTGCAGACCTATTTTCTCACGCACTCTGCATTCATCTAATTCTTGCAACATTTTAATTTTTTTCTTTAGACTTTCTTTAGTGTACTTCTGTAAGAAATTGCGAAAGAAATTAATTGAATCCTGTCGTACACTACAAATGCTACTACAATTCCAACTGTAAACAGGAGCATTAGGACGTCCCTGTAAAGCTTCTCTAACCATAACATCTTCTGCATTTCTAACCACAATTTTCTCTTTCTCAATAACACAACCATCCTTCACCTCATACGCTCGACCTGTGGTGTCAACTGCATGCAACAGATCGTTACTTTGAAAGTAACTCTCTTCATTAAAAAATGGCTCAGAAGTTGAAGTATGCATCCACTTCCCAGAAAACACTTTACAAAAATTACTCCTATTTATATGTCTCTTCCATTTACTTTTACTTTTGAAAACTCGAATCGCCTTATTTAAAATATTTATTCTATTAAGTATTAAAATAAATAACTTTCGTTTTGTCTCAAATGCGCGCTCAACAAAAGCCTCTATGTATAGTTTTTTTTTAAGAAAAACAGATCTTTTTTTAGAAACTTTTTCCTTTTGTAATAAATTCGCAACGACTCTGTTGTAAAACATACGCTTCCTGATTTGGCTAAATTGATTGCTCCGGGTTTTACTGTACTGACTTTCATCTTTCCTAATTGCAGTAATATTAGTTTCTTTAACTCCAGATGTCTTTTTAGATGATGAAATCTTTTTCTCCTTCTGAACTTCAATAGTTACATTGTTCCTCCCCAAAATACTTTTCACAAACTTTTTAGTTTGCTTACCAGGAGTACTCTTCTTTGTAACCGTCCTCTCAGTCTTTGAAAATAATTCTGTAGTTTTCTTCTTTAAACTGTACGTCCGCTTGTAGAGTTTCTTTTTTTCAATTCTGGTCGGCATCTTAATTTAAAATTTTGATGAGATTGTGAACCTGTAAGACACAAAAATAACAAATATTATAGTTCAGTACTACCATATACCATACAAATTAAAACCACACATTCATTTTTTAATAAAATACACATAATAACAGAAAATCTCTGAACAAAGTAGTAAATCCTGTAGTGAATTTTCCTTGTAAATTTTTCACACTATATATTTCTTTAAAATTCATAGACAATTTTGAATTTTTTTTTTAAAAGCATACAAACAGTACACTTTTTTCAAAAACTATCGGTCATCATAAGTGTTTTAATCTTTTTTTCTACAATCTCTTTTACACTTCATGAGAACATATCTTATCACTCTCATAAAGCACTTTATCGACGAATATATGAAAAAAGCTATCATCACGAATGGTTTGCTATCATTTTTTTAAATTTATTTAAAAGTTCATATTTTAAAAGAACTTCTAACATCAGTTCATCACAAATTTCTTCAACTTCATTGTCCCCCTCTTCTATCAGCTCTAAATATGCTGAATCTAATGAAATGTCCAGAAAATAGTCATTTTTATCTTCTTCCTCTCCAACAACTGCGTCTAATATTTCCTCCATTAGTTCATTTATAATTTCAAAATTCACTTCATTTTCTTCCCCAAAAAATTCCATTATATTTTTTTCAATAAATTCTTCTTTTTCCTTTTAAAAAAATATAAACATTAAATTATATCTTTGTCCATAAGTGTATAATTTAAAACTACCTTTACTAATTTTTAAACTACAGATAATTTTATAATCTCTAACTTATTAACTCTATAATTTGTAAGATACCACATTCCTCTTGTTTTGAAAAAGAAATTGGCAATATAACTCTAAACATTGACACTTTGTTTTTTTAAAATTAAATAATTACTGTTGATAAAAGACATTTCACTGTAAAATTTATTTTTAGATTTTCTACATATTTGAAATATATATTACCTGTACAATAATTTTTAGAGACCCATTTCTTTTATTTCATCACTACAAAGTGCAATATAAATATATGCACTCTAAAGAAAAGAATTACACTATACAAACCATTTAATTCACTTTACAGATTACTACTTCCCACAGAGACAGTTCCATTTATATTACAACAGTATACTCACCATGTCAATGTCTTACCATATGCAAAATATCATACTTACCATGAACAACCACCTCATAATAAAACTCTACATTAATATTTAAAAAACTGCCTATACATAGTATATTCACAGATATACAGGAAAATAAACATTACATTTCGATCCATATCATAATACCTCTCTCTAATTAAAAATGGAACACTACCAAACATAATACAACAAGATTTTAAAAATAATGAGCACTTCACAAGTATTACTAAAACAAACCTAAAAGAATTATACTCCAATGATTTCTAAATCTCAACTCCTTGTAAAAGATCACATATCCCAAGCTCATTAAAACATAATTTGAACTGTCAATGGAGAACATCTCAAAAAACATATGTACTATAAGCAGATAGAACCACATGTAAAAAATTTGAGATAAAATCATATTCTAAACATTTACAAATTACTCTTTATTATTTTCATCACCACCCACAGAAATTGCCAAACCATAAAAAGAAACTCACCTGAAAAAAAGAATATATATTCTCAATATATAACTTCGACAGGTTAATCCTTACAGGCACCAAACACTCTAAGAATAGAAAGAATAAAATTTTATTAACTTATAACAAACTTATTTCCTACACAATATACAATCTTTATAGCATTGAACAAGCATAAGTAATAAGATTCCCAAAATACTCTCCATTAAAAATAAATTCAAAATTTCTCATTTATAAAAGCATTCTGCCACAGATATGTCACTTTTCCTTATTTTAAAATTCATGCACCTACAACAATAGGCTTTTAAAAGTAAAAGGCCAACTCACAAAACAAAAAAAGCCTTATTAATAAAACATTGGGTCGCCACTGCGTCACTTTTAGCATGGGAAAAGTGACGCACTAGTGGCGCAAGACCGTCATAAATAAAGCCCCATGTCCATACAGAAAAACCAGCATTATACACATGGAAGCAATACACTTGCACAAAACCACAAAACACCAGGAGTCACCATGTTAAAATATATCCTTAATATAATAAACCTCTGAGAATGGATACATATTACCGTGGCAAACTCCTTAGCAATATTTAAGTGACTTAGGGCCCGATGTAGGTAGCCCTTTACCGATTCGAATCGGCCGAAAATACTGATTTTCGTCCGTTTCCGATCGGTAAAGGGCTAACGAGATGTAGGGGCACATTTTCGGTAATTTTACCGAATCGTTATGATTACCGAATCGGTAAATTTACCTATTCGGTAATATTTACCGATTCAGTAATGATAACGAATCGGTAAAATTACCGAAAATGGAATGTAGGTAGGCAATGTACCATCAGCACATGGCTTACAGAATCGGTATTTTACCATGGAATACAAATACATGGTAAAATACCGATTCCTGTGTACATGCACATCTGTGCATGTACACATGTGCCATGTGACAGACAGACGTGCCCTTAGGGCATGTCTGTGTACCACATTGCACACATGCCCGTTTTGGGGGTGCTAGAGGCTGTCAAAGTGACACCCCCTGCACCCTTGTCAATTCTTTAATTACCGATTCGGTAAATACCAAATCGGTAATGCCTAATCATTCCTATGGGCTTCAAAGCCCATAGGAATGAATGGCCATTACCGAATCGGTATTTACCGAATCGGTAATTAAAGAATTGTTAAGGATTCGGTAACAAATCCAGATGTTGGGACCTACATCCCATTTACCGATTTTGAAATACCGAATCGGTAGTATTCGGTATTTCAAAATCAGTAAATGGGATTTACCTACATCGGCCAGACTCCTAGAAAATTTATCAAGTCATTATGCTCCTCTCCACTGCATAGCCGGCAACCTAATTCTGTGGAGTTCCTATACGACCGGCAATACTGCAGCATCCAACAGATTACATACATGCACCTCTCACCATTTTGTCGCTTTTGACGCCTTTTTTTCCCCCTCACATACATTCACCTCTCGCCATTTTGTCGCTTTTGGCGCCTTTTTTTTCCCCTCACATACATGCACCTCTCGCCATTTTGTCGCTTTTGGCGCCTTTTTTTCACCTCACACAGTAACATGACACAAACTTGATAGTGCTTCGCATGTAGACAGCTGATTCATAAAGTAATGATGTATAACAACTTGCATTTTCATATATCCTTCCTAAACTAAAAGACCAGAGACCTTCTTCCACTTATTAAAATATAATATACTTCCTTATAAGAGTGTACAATGTTTTTTTCCAACTATATTCATTTTTCTTCAACTATAGCGTTTGTATTCCATGTACTACTGACAATACCAATTACTATGTTTTTTGCAATTTCTGTACTCATGTTACATAATGATTTGCCTTTAAAACAGTACATTTCCAAATAAACATTTCAAATATTCACGGTTTCTCTTTTAATCCATAATCTCAACTGAAATGATTTCATATTGAAAAACTATTCATGGGTTCCACATACCCTTAACTGTAGACACGGAGGACCTTATTTATGAAGACCTTCCGCCGCCGGTGCCTCATTTTTTAAAATAAGAAAAAGTAACGCACCGGTGGCGCAAGGCCTTCGTAAATAAAGTCCTGAATGTTTTCTTTTCTCGACCTCACTTACTGATACTAGAACCTGCAAGCCAATTACGGCCCGTGAACTCTTTCTTAGTAGGTCGCGCACCGTAAAGACAGTTATACCACTGTTAACATTTTTTTTTACTGTTACCAAGCACCGACACAGTTCCGCTTCACTCAGAGTTAATCACTGCTCCCACGCTTCTACAGGCCAGACGCTATGTCGTATTTCTCTCCTTATCACCCTTTCATCTCCACAATAACAAACAGTTCGCCGCCAGCCACCAGAGAACAGACTCAGATGCAGAGGCACCAAAGAGTGAAATACGACATACCCTCTGCTCTGAGAAAGCAACCAAGCGGTAATTGTGAAACAAAATATTCAGTAGCGCTTTAAAAATACCAATGCAATTATATAATTATTTTTTTGAAAACATTCCAATCACTTTAATAGGACTATCTGTGTGTGCCTCCACAGCAAACTTCCTCAGGCCGGATTGAAGGCAAACACACAGACAATAAGATAACACAGGGCAACGGAGATGCAAAACAGAAGGGACATGAAGATGGAGTCAAACAGCAGAACTGAGAGAGATATTTTTATGCTCCGTTTCCAACCTCAATGTACGAACACATTTACTACACAAATCTCTATACAACCTCATGGTCAAAACTTTTAATTTTATTTCACTCGACCACCTCCCTCACCCCACCAGTGCAAACAACGACCAAAAACCGCACTATAATTTTGACGTCTAACAGAAACTTTGTGAATACCTTAATCATTACCACTTTAACCCCCTTCCCCGACCCTCTCGCCCCACCCCCACCAGTGCAGGCCACGGCCACCAACCAGCCTGAAATATTGTCCACTGACAAAAAGTTTACCAATTCATTAACCATTACCATTTTTTCACAACGGTATCACTAGTAATTTACCATTTCTCTCTCTTTCTGCATTGTCTGTGTCTCTGCTAATATTATTTCTTCATATCCTCAACAACTTCTCTCATTATATATTAACGCTTTAAAATTACAAAAATAATTACTCTATATTAAAAATATTTTTTACTGCGTATTCAACATTTAAATGGAAGAAATTACTTTTACAAATACAACACATTACGACAGCCATAAATTAGTTTTCACATGGAAAATCAATGATTGTTTCTGATTAAACTATATTATACGATACATGACAAAACAAACAGTTACGCACTTACCTTTACCAATGCTTTGAACGATGTACAACAGTGAAAGTCACAAAACAGATATTCGTTAGCGGAACTCTGAATATTGCTTCTATCACTGCAACCAAAATTTAATGGCACAGATATCCAGTCAATACACACTCATATAACTCTCTTCAACCAATCACATTTCCTGACGCAAAATTGTAAAATCAAATTTACATTTCAATTGGTTGTCCTTCACAATATTTTCAGACTCACGTGAGAGACACCCATCACCAACTGCCATCTCCGGCTGTTTCCATGGTAACACCTCATTCTGCACCTTGCTGAAGGAACAGGTCAAAAGTTCATGTCTCAACGTTCTACAGCAAACTAAGAAGACTGTTTTCCCTCCAGAAACACCTGCCAATCCACAACTCAGTTACATGTCTTTTTTTCACACCCAATAATACTTTTCGTTTCACATAAACATTAACATGCAACGTACTCTTCAATCTCCACTTATTATAATCAACCAATCATTTTTATTTTATTAACCACACCCAGCCTTTTCTTTTTTTTTTATTTAGAATTTAAACTTGTAACTACCATTCCACTTCCAGAACCGATCGGACGACGACTACAAATCCATTAAAAATGAAGGTCTGGCTAATAGGACACAGTTATATTCACTGGAGTGAAAAATATGCACTAAGGAGAGGAATTTGCAACCTCGGCTTACCAAATGTACACATAACATGGATTGCCAAAAGAGGATTGAAATGTCACCAATTGATTCCATTGGTGAAAACTTTTATGCATCTCCCAGAACCAGACCTTATAATTGTGCACTGTGGTGGGAACGATCTAGGCACAATCACTCGGGTAGGTCTGGAAATGCTTCTAAAAGACACCTTTCCACAATTGATGACACTTTTTCCTCGATCTGCCTTGGTATATTCCAATATATGCCAAAGACAGAAATGGAATTGGTCCAATCAACATTGTGCACAATTTGAGAAAGCAAGGAGACATGTAAATACATCTGTTTCTGCGTTCCTCAGAGATTACAGCATGGGTTCTATTTACCACAACAACTTGCGATACCACATGCAAGACGTCTATAGGAGAGACGGTGTTCATTTCACGAATGAGGGAAACACAATCTTCCTCTGCAACATCAGGCTCTGCATCGGTACTTACCTATAAATGCAGAAAACACTCAATTAACACAAGGGCTCTTTTCAAAGCCACTTTATATCTAAGCACTCAAACTTCTAATTTATCTCCATTTTCACACTCTTGTGAATAGGTGTGCGTGACCGGGTGCGTGCACCCCGTTATTTTTTTCCGGAAAAAAAAAAATATTTTTTCGCGTTTAAGGGCCTTACTACACACCCCGAGAAAACCTACGCAGCAAGACAATCTCTACCTTCTCCCCTTTCCATGTTTCAACGCTATGAAATGAACAATATATTTACTCGCAGTGACAAAATGGCGGACAAAACTTCCTGATTTCCTTCAAATCGAACGTTAACAGACGTCACGCAGCAAAAAAAAATTCCGCTCACGCGCTGCCGCTTGGGTGCGCGCACGTGTGCGCGCCTATAGATATATAATTGATTTTAACTTTAATTTTCTCAACAACTACTGAACGGATTTACACCATTCCAAAAAAAGCGTAATCTGCGAACAGGACTCTACAGTTTTGCCAAATTTCTTATAAATCCATTCAGCCGTTCGACCTGTAGCCGAGTCTAAAGGTCCTATGGAAAATAACATGGAGAAAACACGTTTTAGGACCCCCCTTTTATCTCAGCCCCCACTTCACCAATCCCCCCAAACTTTCAGGAAATGAGCGCAGCGGACCAAGCCATCTTCTTTGAGAAATTCACAAAGATTCATCCACCAGGGCCAAAGTTATTCCAAATAGAATGTTGAGGATTTCCTATGGAAAACAATCCTAACTATAACTACCTACTGGCGACCGCCAGTAGGTAATATATATATATATATATATATATATATATATATATATATATATATATATATATATATTCACTGAAAAAACCATAGGTTATAGACCATATATAGTTAGGAATTAGCATTTACAAAACCTTGAAAATTCACTGAAAAAACCATAGGTTATAGACCATATATAGTTAGGAATTCGCATTTACAAAACCTTATTTTACTCACACAAAACCATTGAAATTCCATATATAGTTAGTTGCACTAACTATATATCGCGCACCCGCAATCCACTGCTGATGATGTCACATATTACATCATTCATGACATGGTCAGTGACATCACTGATGACATCACTGATGACATCTCAAATGGTGGCCATTTTGGGAGACTGCATGTCAGAATGTTTTAATGAAATAGAAAAGGATTTGAGAAGTCACTCAAAATGTGCCCTAATTTTTCATTCTGCAGCACTAATCATACTTTCTATGGCAAAATATACCCCCTCATGTTGTTTCTTTTTAAATTAAATGTTTTAAGAGTTACCACTTTATTCCAATCAAGATGGCTTCAGCTGTGCCATACCTTTGTAATAAGTAGGACTGTTAGCGCTCTAGTTGTTCTTTAGAACACTCTGGGACATTCTGTCATTGGGCTATACTTGGGCTACATCTGGGTGATATTTGGGCTACATTTGGGCTCTTTTGTCTCTGGTGGCCATTTTGGGAGACTGCATGTCAGAATTTTTTAATGAAATAGAAGAGGATTTGAAAAGTCACTCAAAATGTGCCCTAATTTTTCTTTCTGCAGCACTAATAATACCTTCTATTGCATAATATACCCCCTCATTTTGTTCCTTTTTAAATTAAATGTTTTAAGAGTTACCACTTTATTCCCATCACGATGGCTCCAGGTGTGCTGTACCTTTGTAATAAGTAGGACTGTTAGCGCTCTAGTTGTTCTTTAGAACACTCTGGGACATTCTGTCATTGGGCTATACTTGGGCTACATCTGGGTGATATTTGGGCTACATGTGGGCTCTTTTGTCTCTGGTGGCCATTTTGGGGGACTGCATGTCAGAATGTTTTAATGAAATAGAAAAGGATTTGAGAAGTCACTCAAAATGTGCCCTAATTTTTCATTCTGCAGCACTAATCATACTTTCTATGGCAAAATATACCCCCTCATGTTGTTTCTTTTTAAATTAAATGTTTTAAGAGTTACCACTTTATTCCAATCAAGATGGCTTCAGGTGTGCCATACCTTTGTAATAAGTAGGACTGTTAGCGCTCTAGTTGTTCTTTAGAACACTCTAGGAGGCTGCAGTAGAACACAAAGGAATCAACTGACAGTCTCTGTCCTTGTTGGATGTACATGTTTTACTGAGAATGTCAGACTTCATTTTCACATGACTGAGAAAGATAATGTGAATTTACAGAAAATATGCTTTCAGTTTAGCTTATAGATCCCCTTCCAAACCACTGTGGGAAAATCATGAGATATTAGTTTTCTTTCAAACAATATTCATGATATCACAGCAGAAGGTTTTTTCACATGGTAAAATCACCTTAGAACCCACCACAATTCCTAAAACGAGTATGGTACCATCAACAAATGATTTATAATGTAACTAAAGTCCTAAAACCCTCTATTAACTACAATGCTTTTTAATGAGGTGCTATCATGTATATTGGTCCCAAGATGGCTGCCAACACTTCTTGGATGAAGTGCTGACAGCCAATCAGATCAGATGTGTGGTTAGGCTCCGCCCAGATATATATCTTTTTTTGAACCTAAATTACTCAAAATCCACTGGAGCACATATATTGAGACCTAGCAAAGGCACATCGGGCTAACAGTCCCTACAATTTTGCCAAGTTTCGTGCAAATCCATTCAGCCGTTCGAGCTAAAAGTGAGGCCAACCGCCCTATGGAAATTAACATGGGAAAAACGTGTTTTGGGACCCCCCTTTTTTCTCGGCCCCCCCTTGATGAAACCCCCCCAAATTGTCAGGGGCTGCTCAGAAACAAAATGTTCCATTTTCCTGAAAATTTCAGCCAATTCCGTCCACAAACGCCAAAGTTATTAGACATAGAATTTTCAAAAATCCCATAGAGAAAAAATTCTAACTATATATACCTACTGGCGACCGCCAGTAGGTAATATATATATTACCTACTGGCGACCGCAATATATATATATATATATATATATATATATATATATTACCTATTGGCGGTCGCCAGTAGGTATATATAGTTAGGATTTTTTCCCTATGGGATTTTTGAAAATTCTATGTCTAATAACTTTGGCGTTTGTGGACGGAATTGGCTGAAATTTTCAGGAAAATGGCACATTTTGTTTCTGAGCAGCTCCTGGAAATTTGGGGGGGGGTCGTCAAGGGGGGGCCGAGAAAAAAGGGGGGTCCCAAAACGCGTTTTTCCCATGTTAATTTCCATAGGGCGGTTGGACTCACTTTTAGCCCGAACGGCTGAATGGATTTTCACGAAACTTGGCAAAATTGTAGGGACTGTTAGCCCGATGTGCCTTTGCTAGGTCTCAATATATGTGCTTCAGTGGATTTTGAGAAATTAACGTTTAAATCAAGATATATATCTGTAACAGCGGTCCGGGCAGCGATCCGGTTCGCGTACTTTTCGCGTATCGGAACTTTGCGCACGGAAAGCTGATTGGCTCTTCGGTGTCTGTCAACATTCTAAACAGTCCGGTGCAGCCGCCATCTTGTCTCTCGGTAGGATCGAGAGACAAGAGGAGGCCAAAACAAAGGGGGAAATTTCCATAAGGGGGCATAGTAGATCCTCCCTGACCCCCTAGGTTTTATGTGGAGGTTTTAAAAGGGCCCAGCAGGGTCAAAAAAAAAAATATATTTTTTTTTTCGCGATGAGCGCCTAGTACGTGAACCGGAAAGCGTTCTGGGCAGCGTACTATAAGGATAATAGAATGATACACTTTTCAAAGACTGTATGTTAATTGTTTGTTGTTTTTGTTGTTTTTTTTTTGTTTTCTTTATTTTTAAAGTTTTTCTTTATTTTCATTGTTTTTCATAATTTATTAAACTTTCTAACATTTCAGTGTCTGAAATGTCATTATTTTCTTGAAATATTGTTTGCAATCTGTGAGGTTGTAAAATGTCCTCATTTGCAAGGAGGGCATCTACTGCTTGGACACATTGCAGCAGTTCATTATCCAAGCTTTCATCCATAAATTCTATGTCAATTTGTTCAATCAATTCCTGGCTGCTCTCTTGCAGGTCCATTTCAAAAGAAACTTGGTTTTCGCCTTCCATTTTGCCTGAAATTTGGATTAAAAAAATATATATTAGTAGAGATAGGGCACTGTTGGGATTAATTTTAGATAGGCAGTTTTTATCAGTGAATTTATCTTTTGGCAGTGTATAGTATCAGAGTGGAAATAGGACTATAAAAAAGTGTATGTGATTTAACCAAGACAAGCCTAACTCCATTCATAACTATAACAGAGAAGTCTATCTAAATACATTACTACTACAGAGGGATAGTGTATATCTAGCAGAAAAATTCTATTATATTAAGTTATAGTGCACAATATATTTCGTTTTTAAAAATTATATCTTACCTTCACAAAGAAGTTGAAGTTTTTGGAAGCTATTGAAATGTGATGTACAACAAGAAGTAGTAGTCAAAATGGCTGTGTTTTCTTCTCTTCCTTTATATATATTCAAGTATATAACCAATCAAATGTCAGGTAATAAAAGTAGAAAATGAAAGTAACATTTTCATTGGTTGTCAATTCCAACAGTTCAGATGTGTTTTGTGAAGTAATTTACCTCACGGTACTTGGAGAGGTCTAAAGGCTAAATGGCTAAATGAAATTTCAATCAAATTTGTGAGAATGAAAGGGATTGTTATGTAGTATGAGCTAATTTATATTTGGTGAGAGTGTCTGTAGTCGTTTTTCTGTAAATTACTTTCCCACCTTTTTTTTGGACCGCTTCCCGGAAAGCGGTCCGGTCCGCGAACCAGGAGCGTAACGGGAGTCCACCATTTTGTGTTTCGGTCGAATCAAGGTATAAAATGGAGGGTAAATAATGTTCTGAATGGGTAGAAGGGGGCATGGTACAAGTATTTTGCCCCCCTACGTTTTCTGAGGGTGGCTGAGGAGGACTATATGTGCGAAGAAAAAACTTTTTTTTTGAAATTTTGCGCGGTTAGCTTCCAGTTCGCGTACCGGATAGCGCTCTTTGAGCGTAGTTTGTTGAAAATTACAGAAAAAAGTTAGAAAAAAAATAATAAAAGTGTGTGATCAGATGAAGGGTAGCTCTGAGAAGAGCTTTTGGGTTTATGGTACATTTAGGTACTTATAAGTAGGTACCAATGCACAGTCTTAAATTCAGAATGAAAATTCTGTTGCCCTCATCTGAGAAGTGAACTCCATCTCCTCTGTAGATATCTTACATGTAGTAACGCAAGTTATTGTTGTACAGAGAGCCCATTCCATGGTCTCTCATGAAAGCTGACACAGATTTGTTTACATGCTTCCTCGCTTTCTCAATTTGTGGACAAAATTGGTTGGACCACCTCCATTTCTGTCTTTGGCATATATTGGAATATACCAAGGCAGTTTGAGGAAAAAGTGCCATTAATTGCTCAAAGGTGTCCTTTAAAAGCATTTCCAGACCTACCCCTATCAAAGTGCCCAAATCATTACATCCACAGTGCACTATTAACAGGTCAGGTTTTGGCAAATGCATAAAGGTTTTCACCAATGGTATCAATTGGTGACATTTTAATCCTCTTTGGCCCAACCACTTAATTTCCACATCCTGTAAATTGAGGTTAGGTAAATTTCTGTTCTCAGCATACCTTTGAGCCCAGTGGATGTAACTATGTCCAACAATCCAGACCTTAAACATGGTGGGAGAAGGTTGTTCTGCAGTCAGATGAAGTGTGGTAATGAAAGGGCAGTTGAAACAGTAGGAGTTTGTAAAGAAAAAAAACTGTGGATTTCCAATGCTAATGAATCATTAGCAGTGATTGGTGCATTTCCATTTCTGAAAACAGAAAGTTAGGGTGCATGGATGTGTTCTTTGAAAGATGTAATTTGAATGGTCAAGGAAGAAACATTTCATGAAAGATTGCACTGGATACGCAGGTGCACTGAGAGTTCAGAGTTCAATTGAAACATTGTTGTGTGAATTTGCAAACATGAGAGCTCTTCCAGGAGGTGGTTGCTATGGAAAAAAGGCAGAGAGGGCAGAGGGGGGAAGGGTTTTGATTTGAAAAAAGTGAGGGAAGAGTTATGATTGGCTAATATGAGAGATATGTGAAATGAATATCTGTATTTCTGTGCTTTCAATAGCTGCAGCCTCTGGAGTGCATCCTTTTTCTTCTGCTGAAGACAATTTGGTGTATTTCTGAGACTGTTTTCAAAACTCAAAAAATATTTGCTAAGGTGAGAAAAGATTTATTTAATTTAGATAGAGAATAGTATGATTTAAGGAGAAAATGATGAAGAAAGCTGTGTTTTTAAAATGTGGTTTTGTCTCTAGTGATATACAAATAGAATTAGATTCTTTGAGAAATTGTAATTGCATATTCGGTGTAGCATTCTGGCATGCAGTAACACAAGTTATTGTGGTACATGGAGCCCATTCCATGGTCTGTTATGTAAGCTGAAACAGATATGTTGTTTTTAAAAACGATTTTAGAAATCAATTACATTTCTGGATATGTACTGCTAGAGCTTCATAGGTTGTTTTGGGCCATATTTATAAGGCATTTGAGTGTCTTTGATGTTATGTTTTCCTTTTAAAATGGAAAGCGTTCCTCATGGGGCAAGTGTCTTGTAAATACGCTCCCACTTGCGCTTGGCAAATTTAGATTTTGATTATGGGAGTTACCTAGCCATGTTAATAGTGTCCCAAAAATGGTGCTAGGGCATTCCAGAAACACTTTCATGTGTCTCAAGGACATTTTCAGTCATTTCTTCATGAATGCAGGTATACAATTGATTTATATGCGGTGTTTAAAAACAAATTTTGAAATCAATTACATTTCTGGATATGTACTGTTAGAGCTTCATAGGTTGTTTGGGGTCATATTTAGAAGGCATTTTAGTGTCTTTGATGTTATGTTTACCTTTTTAAATGGAAAGCCTTCCTCATGGGGCCCTGAGCAGTTCTTAGCCATGTTATTTAATGGGAAGTGGATAACATGGCTAAGAGCATTTGCTGGAAAATGCATGAATATCGCTGACTTTTCAGCGATATTCATGCATTGCGGCCGTTTTTTTTCGCATTTGCGAGCAGTTCTTAGCCATGTTATCCAATGGGAGGTGGATAACATGGCTAAGGGCATTTGCTGGATAATGCATGAATATCGCTGACTTTTCAGCGATATTCATGCATTGCGGCCGTTTTTTATCGCATTTGCGATAAATCTTGCTAAGGAGAAAATGATGAAGAAAGCTGTGTTTTTAAACTGTGGCTTTGTCTGTAGTGATATAGAAATAGATTTTGTTTCTTTGAGAAATTGTAATTGCATATTCGGTGTACCATTCTGGCATGCAGTAACACAAGTTATTGTTGTATATGAAGCCCATTCCATGGTCTCTTATGTAAGCTGAAACAGATATGTTGTTTTTAAAAACCATTTTTGAAATCAATTACATTTCTGGATATGTACTGCTAGAGCTTCATAGGTTGTTTTGGGTCATATTTATAAGGCATTTGAGTGTCTTTGATGTTATTTTTCCTTTTTAAATGGAAAGCATTCCTCATGGGGCAAGTGTCTTGTAAATACGCTCTCACCTGCGCTTGGCAAATTTAGATTTTGATTATTGGAGTTACATAGCCATGTTAATAATGTCCAAAAAATGGTGCTAGGGCATTCCAGAAAACGCTTTCATGTGTCTCAAGGACATTTTCAGTCATTTCCTCTTGAATGCAGGTATACAATTGATTTATATGCTGTGTTTAAAAACGAATTTTGAAATCAATTAAATTTCTGAATATGTACTACTAGAGCTTCATAGGTTGTTTGGGGTCATACACCATTTTTGGGAAATTATTAACATGCCTATGTAACTCCCATAATCAAAATCTAAATTTGCCAACCGCAGGTGGGAGCGTATTTACAAGACATTTGCACCATGAAGAACGTAAAATAGCATAATAGACACTCAAATGCCTTATAAATATGACCCAAAACAACTTATGAAGCACTAGCAGTGCATATTTCCAGAAATGTAATGGTTTTCAAATAATGACTTACTTCATTGGTAGGTCTTTACATGTATTTTCTCTTTGGTTTTTTTCAGTGAAAATCTTATCTGCAACCATGTGTTGGCCTCACCTCAAATAAACAAAACAGGTGATGGACCGAATGTGGATCAATGACACACATTCACCCCAGTCCAAAGATCTGGGCCTAAACAAACCTTTAGATAGGCTACATCTTATCGTCATCCTGAATTAATCATTTAAAATATTAGGGAGTGATTTATGATTGTTCTATGCCTGTTTTGTACCATTGAGTGTCATTTTTGTGATGCAGTGCTGGTGCAAAAGATTTGCTATGTTAAATAATTAGTAGGGCATTAAGTTTTAGATGACTGTTATTCATTTACTGTTTGGTAATAGTGGTTAATAACATTTTTTATTATATTTTTCAACAGATTCAACTGCAGATTCTTTCATAGTTTGGAAAATGCCTACAAAAAATAGAATTAGAAAGGCTAGAAAACGTCAAAGACAGCAGGATGATGTTTTATTGCAGCAGTCCTCTTCCCCAAATACTTGTCAAAACACCAAGAAAGGTCCGGGTAAGAGCACGAAATCATTCTTAAGAAATATTTGTAGTAAAAAAAGTATTTCTCCAAAAAATGTTTCAGTCCACAAAAAGAAAAGCAATTTAAATGGAAAGGAGAGACCCATCAAAAATGTTACTGGTAGAGGAAGAGATAACTCTGTGCATGATAGTAGAAGGAAACAACAGTTTAGGGACATTCGAAATCGAATGTTCCGTAACAGAATAATAGTTAATTTATTGAAAAATAT
Source organism: Lissotriton vulgaris (assembly GCF_964263255.1). Classification (NCBI taxonomy): domain Eukaryota; kingdom Metazoa; phylum Chordata; class Amphibia; order Caudata; family Salamandridae; genus Lissotriton; species Lissotriton vulgaris. The sequence continues at coordinate 50,926,764 of NC_141690.1, forward strand.
TAAAAAAAAAGGCCAACAGAAAGCGGCATTTTATAAGAAGAAGAAAAATGTAGAGAAAATTATTGATCATGCTTTTGAAATTAAGCGAAAGTTATTTATTTTGGTAATCAATAGAATTAGGAAACTAAGCAAGGTAATTTCTGATTTCAAAACAAAAAGTAGATGGAAGAGAGTAGTAAATCGTACTAACTTTTGTGAAGTTTTTTCCGGAGAATGGATGCATAGTTCAAGTTGTGAGGCATTTTTTAATGAGGAGAGTTATTTTCAGGATAATGATTTGGTGTTTGCAGTTGACACCAGTGGTCGAGCTTATGAAGTGAAGGATGGTTGTCCAGTTGAAAAAGAACAACTTGTGACAACAGAGACAGAAGAGGCGCTAAGTGATGAGGTTTTAGGAAGACGTCCTAAGGGTCCTGTGTACATTTGGAAGTGTAGTTCTATTTGCAGTGTGCGACAGGTTTCCATCAATTTGCTTTGTGATTTTATACGGACATTTAATAAGAAAAGTTTGAAGCAGAAAATAAAGTTGTTGCAAGATTTAGATCCTTGCAGAGTGAGACAAATGACAGGTTTGCGTGGTCATTCACTGGCTTGTCTTTCCAGGAGAGTATGCCAGAGTGTTTTTCATCATTTCAGGATGCTAGCAGTGCATCATAATAAAGTGAGAAAATTAGTGAGAATGTTGTATTATGCTAAGAGTCCAGCAATTATGCTTAAACAATTATGTGCTGCTCTTTTGCATGGTTCTGAAATAGATGTGAAGAATATTTGTGAAGAAATTGAGTTTTGTTACTTTGGTAGTAGAGATGAGAATGTTCAAATTGACCCAGAAGTAGAGGGTTATGTTGAAGATAATATACAGGTTTCTAGTTCAGATAATTTTCAGAAGGAAATTGCCACGTTTCAGATGAAATCAAGTGAGAGGCCTAATTTCACGTGTGTATGTTGTCGACGCACTTATTATAAGAATCAGACTAAGTTAGTGGATTTATATGCAAAAACTGAAAGGGAAAATAATAGTGAATGGAAGGATTTTGCCACATACTTGATGGTAGAAAATTGTTTTGATTTGGGAGTGGACCAACGTGTGTGTACTTATTGTTGTAATAAATTAAATCAAAACCAGATGCCTGCTAGGGCAGTTCATAATAATCTGGAATTGGTTGAGATTCCTTCAGAATTGAAGGATTTAAATACTTATGAATCTATTTTGATTCAATGTATCCATCCCTTTCAGGCTATTGTAAGAATGGAGCCAAAGACAGGGAAGTTGCCTCCAACAGATTTACAGAGAGGATTAAAGGGAAGAGTTGTTTATTTGCCTCTAGATTTAAACAAAAACATTAACACAATTGGAGTTGAGAAAGTGGAAGAGGAACCTCTGGTTATCTTGGTTAATGGGGTTCCGACAAAGAATAAGAAAATATGGCAAGATTTAGTGGATGTTAGGAAAGTGAAAAATGCAACTTTGTATTTGAAGAAAAATAATAAGTACTATAAGAATGTATATGTAGCAGAAGAGGAAGTAAGTGATGAAGAGGATAGCGTTTTGTGTGCTGGCCAAATTGAGAAAGTAGAGGTGTCTAATAGTGAAGAAATATATGAACATTATAGTGTTCATCCTTTGCATTCCAAGGAAGTCATGGGGAATGCTATTGAGTTGTTTCAAATGAAACAAGCCAAAGGGAGTCCCATTAGTGTTTGGGAGGAAAGTTTGGAAGCTCGGTGTTTCCCACAGCTATTTCCCACAGGTCAAGGAGGAAGATATGATGAGCGACCTCATCAAATTCCTGCGTCTGAATACCGGACTTTACGATTGTATGCAGAAGATCCTAGGTTTCGTCAATGCATTCCCTATTTGTTTCATCTCCTGTTTGAAAGCGATCTGTCAGGACTGTCATATGCAGTGAACCACATTTTAAAAAGTGGTATACAGATGCGAAACATCTCGGCAAGTGATTTTATGCATAAAATCAATGTCCAAGACAGTATTTTGGATTCTCACTTAATTAATCTCATGGCGTGTCAGCGTGGTACTAATGAGTACTGGTACCGTCGTCATGGTGATTTAAAATGTATGCTGAGGAACTTAGGAACTCCGACATGGTTCCTCACTCTGAGCTGTGCCGAGTATGGCTGGGAAGACTTACTTGAATTTCTACGAGAGGCAAATGGAAATATTGAAAACATTGAATTCAAGACACCTGGAGAACTGTGTTCTTTGGATCCAGTGAATGTATGCAGGTACTTCAATCATAGATTTGAAGCTATGATGTCTTTCATCACAAATAAGAAGAATCCACCTCTTGGAGAGGTGTTGGATTTCTTCTGGAGAAAGGAGTACCAAGCAAGAGGTGCCCCTCATATACATATGTTGTTGTGGATCAAGGATGCACCTAAATTTGGAACAGATCCGGATGACTTAGTGATGAATTTCAAAGAACAGTATTCTACGTGTACTGTTCCAAACGCAATGGAGAAGAAAAGCCTAAGAGAACAAGTTCTACGTTTCCAAAGCCATCGTTGTGGAAAGTACTGTCGTCGTAAATTCAGAAACAAGGACAAGTTCTACACCAAATGTCGTTTCAACTTTCCACGACCGGTGATTTCTAAAGGAAGAGTGAACAGTTTGATGTCTTCGCTGCGACATAATGTGACGAGGAAATCACCCAAGAATACATACAATTTGAAAAGGAACGAAGAGTCCAAGTACATCAATGACTACAACCCAGTGATTTTGTCCATGTGGAATGCTAACATGGATATACAGTTTGTGGCTGACAACTGTATGGCTGTGGCTCGGTATGTGACATCTTACATCACCAAAAAAGAAAAGACAGAACTGAAGGATATGTGGGAGGACATTTCCCATGAAAAGAGCCTCAGCAAGAAGTTGTACAGTTTCAGTCTGAAGATGTTGTCGCATCGAGAAATCGGAGCTTACGAATGTTCTGATCGATTGTCTTCAGCAAGTCTCTATGCCAAATCCAGGAGTATCGTTTGGGCGAGTCTTGGTCTTGCTGCAACGCGAAATCGAGTTCTAAAACCTGTCCGGGAAATTGAGTATTTGGCAGAAAAGGAACCAAACAGTACCGACATTTTGAAGACCAACATGTTGGATACATATTATCCAAATCGAAGCAGTCACCTTGAGAATGTTTGTCTATATGAGGTTCTCCAAAATTATATATTCAAGAGGAACTGATCGAACAAAAGTAGAAAGTGTGTCTGAAGTTCGTTATCTGTTAGATGAATGTTCAGGTCAAACAGACTTCTCTGAAAATAATCAGCAAGATTGTCAGGAGTTTTTAATGTATATGCTTGATGTATTGCAAGATGAGGGTGTAGATGTAGATCACCTGTTTGGGCTTTCTTATCAATGGCAGCATGATTGCGAGAACTGTATGGTATCAAGTACTACTAGTGTAGACTCAGAAAGATTTATATATTTAACTTTGCCAGACAGTAAATCAGTGTCCTTTAATAAGCTAGTAAATGCAGCGGATCACAACATGGAGTGTAGCCAATGTAAATGTGATATGATGTCAACATTATTTATACGTAGATATGGCCAGTATGTCATTTTAATGATCCAACGATGTAGGCCTGATGGATCAAAATTGTCAACTTTAATAAAAAATTTTGTGGCATCTCAGCTGTCAATATCAGGGAGGACTTTTGTAACTGTAGCAATTATCTATCACGATGGTCCTTCAACAACATCAGGACATTATACAGCTCACTTAAAGTCTCGAAACGGCTGGTCATTCTGCAATGATTCTGTTGTAACTTTCAAAAAAAAATTGCCGTTTGACCTTAAAAATTCTTACCTGGTGTTTTTAAAACCCAAATTTTAAAGAAAGAATTTTGGGATTTCCTGTGAGGAATTGGAAATTGTTCATCAAGTAGAGGGAATGTAAGTCTGCAATGTTGTCTAGATTATTGGTCCAAAACTTTTAATTATAATGTCAATTTTAAAATCTAACTATATAAACCTGATGCAAGTAAGTCTGTTTCATAGTAAGCAGTATCAGTGTCATAAGAAAAGGAGAACATGAGTGACAAAGAAGAGTAAGATATTAGTAGTCCAGGATTGTGAAAATAATCTCAAATGTTTTCTTTTTGAAAGATGCGAAAATAGAAAATGACGGGATTTGATTGGAAGAATTACAAGAGTTGCGAATCGCTGCAACATGATTTGGCCTAGTGGAAACATGTGATAGAATGTGAGAAGTCTTTTCTTGTATGTAACATATTTTTCGAAATGATGGAGGTTTTCTTTCAGAAAGTGGCGGGCTGAAAATATTTATAGCACAACAGAGTGGACGCTGTTCATAGGAGATCCTTTGACGTCATTGAAAGTAAGTTAATTTTAAGGAGTTTTGAATTCAGATTTCTTAGGTTGTATGGGTTTTTTAAACACAATCATTTTGATTGTGTTTTTTTTTCCCCGCTGTTACGTGATGAATACCTTCAAATCACTGATTTAAGTGAAATTTGATACATTCTGAGAACAGCAAAAATAAACCATTTAACATGTATAATTAATGTTCTGCTTTTTGTACTTATGATATACATTTAGAAATGTGAGGTAGATATGGAAAAACTGAGTCTTCTGTAAGTGTCAATTCTAATGCTTACAGTGCTGTACTTCTGGATACTGTTTTTTTTTGAAAAAAAAGAAATAGGCCTCACCTCAAAGAAAGCTCTTGAAAGCACACATCTTATTTGCATCCTGAAACAATCATTTAAAATGTTAGACACAATTTTATGATGGCTTTACATCTCTTTTGCGCTGCTATTGCATCACTATTGTGAGACATAAGCAATGCAAAAGAAGCATTATGTTTCAAAATAGGCCTCATTTTATCAGCATGAAGATACTGTTTGTTTAAAATAAATATCTTTAGGATTGTGTACGGGTCGTAGAGAAGTAGAGGTTTCTGTAAATGTCAAAGTTGTTGAAAAACAAAGAACAGTAAGTATAAGGGAAGGAAACAGACATTTATGTTACATGAAAGACAGCTATAGGAAGTAAACAAAAAAAACTGTTACTCGCAATCCACTGCTGATGATGTCACTGACCATGTCAAAAATGATGTAATATATGACATGATCAGAAGTGAATTGCGGGTAACAGTATCTTTTCTTTACTCCCTATAGCTGTCTTTTTTGTAACATAACTGTCTGTTTCCTTTCCTTATACTTACTGTTCTTTTTTAAAAAAAAATTTTTTTGGTTCGTTAAAAGTTCGCGTACCGGAGTGCGAACTGGGAGCGAACTAATAGAAATAGAGCTTGGCAGAGTTCAAAGAATTCTACCAATTTTTTTTAATAATGGGGAGGTAGTTCTGAAAAGAACTTTTTTTTTGTTTTTGTTGTTTTAAATTTTTTTTATTAGTTTTCTGAACATTTTTTATATTTTTTTGTTTTTTTCTGAACATTTTGTATTTTTTTTTATTTTTTGGGGGGAGGGGGGAAACAAAAATGATTCATCGAAGAGGGCTCAACAGGAGCAACAAAAAAAAAAAGAATTTATTTTTGGGGGTGTTTTGGACATACATGATTTTTGATGGCTCTAATTATAAGAGTTATGCTACTTTCGCGGTAGCATAATATTTGATTGCACCTCACACAAACTTGTTTCACTTCCCCCATGTCCATTTGAATATTTGGGATCAGCTCCCTTGCTTCAGGTCCCGTAACTTCTGGCACAACCGATCTTCTGGCTATTGCTGGTGAATTCTGTTGTTCGTCTCGAAGCTGAGCTGCACTATAGTTATTTGGGTGCCACCTGCTCATGTGTCTGTGCATAGTGAAATTCCCATAACTATATTTTTTGTCCGTGCCTCTAGAAAGACGTTCATCACAGATTCAGCAAAAGACATACCTGGCGTTCACTTTCTTTTGCCCTGATGGAAATTTAAAAAATTGCCAAATGAAATTTTCCTTCCTGTTGTACCTCCTGGGCTCCTCAGGCAAATATTCAGGCTCTTCCTCCTCTTCCTGCTCTTCCTCTTCTTGAAAGATTGGTTGAGTTGGTGGTCCTTTCTTTCCATGAGGAGGTGGAGGTGGTGGTGGGGGAACACTACCAGAAGCAACAACAGAAGCCATTTCTCTGGATTGTACAAAGGTCTTTCTCTCACCAAGATGAAAGTCAGAGTGAGGAAAGAAGGAGGGGTTTTCATCATTTGGGAAAAGCCAAAGTTCTAACCCAATGAAAAGTGTTAATTTTAGATCACATGACCTAGTATTACATCATTAGGAAACCAAAAGTGAAATGAACCAATGAAAAGTGTTATTACCGAGTCACATGACCTGCTGTGTTTACGTTTCGCGCTTTGCGCCGCTTTCAGTCCGCTTCCGGGTCCGCTAACTTGGCGCGTCCGATGACGTATTACGCGACAACGCAAAACGTCATTCTAACGTAACAGTTACGCTGAAAGAACGTTTACCGGTTCGCGGACTAGGAGCGGCTTTAAAGTGAGCTAACGGAAAGCAGACCGGTTCGCGAACTGGGAGCGGAACAAAAAAATATTTTTTAAAAACATGTATTAAAAACATGTAAAATATATTTAAAGATTTAAAAAAGAATAGATTTTACAGCTACAGATATTAGCTTTCAAAAAACCATTGAAATTCAATGAAAAAACCATAGGTTATAGTCCATATATAGTTAGGAATTTGCATTTACAAAACCTTGAAAATTCAATGAAAAAACCATTGGTTATAGAACATATATAGTTAGGAATTTGCATTTACAAAACCTTATTTTACTCGCATAAAACCATTGAAATTCCATATATAGTTAGATGCGCTAACTATATATCGCGCACCCGCAATCCACTGCTGATGATGTCACATATTACATCATTCATGACATGGTCAGTGACATCACTGATGACATCACTGATGACAACATCCAGTGACTGTATGTTTCTGTAAAGTTAAAATATGTCTTACATATTGAAGAATGAGTGGATGTATAAGTGTCTGGATGAAGGATTTAGTAGGTGCATGACTGACTGTATGAGTGAGTGATTAAATGTGTCTCACTGAGTGCATGGGTTAGTGACTAAACTGTCTTAAGTTGTGCATCATTATGTCTGTTGTTCTGTAAACTGTTGCATGTGTTGATAAGTAGCTATATGAGTAACTATATGGATTATTGATTGGTTGCCCAAGTATTTGTATGGGAGACTGGGTGTGTGTGTGGGTGGCTGGGAGATGTATGACTCTGTGCATAGATGTGTGAGCAGTTGATTCACTAGATGTATGGTTTCAAAAGTGCATGTGGAAACAGCTGTATGGGCGGTTGACTGTGCATGAGAGTATTAGTGAGTGAATGGATATCTCAGTGCTACATGTCAAAGTATGTACATATGTAAAACACAGTACATGTGAGAGTTGACATATATAAATAACTGTACATAAGAGCCAGTGAATGTGTGAGTGGCTGTATGGATCATTGTGAATAAGTATCAGGGATTGTATAAGAGAGTAAATATGTGTTATTATATGTTTGAATTAGTAAGGTGTGTATAACTGTATAGTTGAGGAAATGGAGGTGTGATTGATTCTTTGCATGACTGACTAGGTGTGTGAGTAACTCCATGGATGAGTGACAGTCTGTGAGTGTCTGTTTACACTGATTGTATCTAAGGTTATATTAGAGTCTGAAGAGGTTCATCGTATTATCACATGAATGATATCATCAGTGATGTGATCAGTAATGTCAAATGAGATGTCATCAGTGATGTCATCAGTGATGTCATTTGAGATGTCATCAGTGATGTCATTTGAGATGTCATCAGTGATGTCATCAGTGATGTCACTGACCATGTCATGAATGATGTAATATGTGACATCATCAGCAGTGGATTGCGGGTGCGCGATATATAGTTAGCGCATCTAACTATATATGGAATTTCAATGGTTTTATGCGAGTAAAATAAGGTTTTGTAAATGCAAATTCCTAACTATATATGTTCTATAACCAATGGTTTTTTCATTGAATTTTCAAGGTTTTGTAAATGCAAATTCCTAACTATATATGGACTATAACCTATGGTTTTTTCATTGAATATATATATATATATATATATAACCTACTGGCGGTCGCCAGTAGGTATATATAGTTAGGATTTTTTCTCTATGGAACTTTTGAAAATTCTATGTCTAATAACTTTGGTGTTTGTGGACGGAATCGGCTGAAATTTCCAGGGAAATGGCACATTTTGTTTCTGAGCAGCCCCTGGAAATTTGGGGGTGTTCCGTCAAGGGGGGCCGAGAAAAAAGGGGGGTCCCAAAACGCGTTTTTCCCATTCATTTTTCCATAGGGCCTTTGGCCTCACTTTTAACGCGAACGGCTGAATGGATTTACACGAAACTTGGCAAAATTATAGAGACTGTTAGCCCGATGTGCCTTTGCTGGGTCTCAATATATGTGCTCCAGTGGATTTTGAGAAATTAACGTTTAAATAAACAGATATATCTGTGACAGCGTCCTAGATAGCGCACCAGATCGCGTACTTTTCGCATTACGGAGCTTTGCGTAGCGAAGCTGATTGGCTCTCCGGTGTCTGTCAACATTCTAAACAGTCCGGTGCGGCCGCCATCTTGTCTCTCGGTAGGATCGAGAGACAAGAGGAGGAGAAAAACGAAGGGGGAATTTAATGAAAGGGGGCAAGGTAGATCCTTCTTTACCCCCTAGGAATGATGTTGGGGTTATTAAAGGGTCCCGTGGGGCAAATAATTAAAATGTGATTTTTCGCGGTAGAAGCGCTTCTCGGTTCGCGAACCGGGTCGCAAACTGGTAGCGAAACGTGAATTCGCCATTTTGTGTTTCAATTTAATTAAATTACTAGGTATAAGGGGGTACGGGAGACGTATCCTGACCCCTTATGTTTTCTGAGGGTGGCTGAGGAGGCTCATATATGTTGATACATGTCTTCCAGCGGCTGTGCGTGAGCTTTTTTTTTTTTTTTTGCTGCGTGACGTCTGTTAACGTTCGATTCGATGGAAATCAGGAACTGTTGACCGCCATTTTGTCACTGCGAGTTAATATTTTGTTAAAAATAATTGTTTATTGATAAACATTGTTTGCGCCATCTTGCCTTTTTTGCAATGCCACACTTTTGTTGAGCACGGCAGCCATTTTAGATGCCTTGACCAGACGTAACTCTCTGCATGCCGCAGATCCTCAGCATGGCTCCCCACCCTCGCAAGCATCTCCCTCATGCACTGGTCACCCCCGCTCTCTCTCTCATGCATGGGCCAGAAACCTCCTCCCATCTGCACTGTTCGTGAGCGTTTTTTTTTTTTGCTGCGTGCACCCCCGCTCTCTCTCTCATGCATTGGCCAGAAACCTCCTCCCATCTGTGCTGTTCGTGAGCGTTTTTTTTTTTTGCTGCGTGACGTCTGTTAACGTTCGATTCGATGGAAATCAGGAACTGTTGACCGCTATTTTGTCACTGCGATTAAATATTTTGATAAAAATAATTGTTATAAATTAATCCTTATTGATAAACATTGTCTGCGCCATCTTGCCTTTTTTGCAATGCCACACTTTTGTTGAGCACGGCAGCCATTTTAGATGCCTTGACCAGACCCACTCTCTGCACGCCGCTGATCCTCAGCATGGCTTCCCTCCCTCGCAAGCAACTCCCCCACGCACTGGTCACCCCTGCTCTCTCTCTCATGCATGGCCCAGAAACCTCCTCCCATCTGCGCTGTTCTTCTCTGAGAATCACACCCTGTGCCCGCCCGACACCTCCCTTTCACCCTATTCACTACCGCACCCTGTGACACTCCTCTTCCTCTGTGTCCGATTGTCCAGGCCGGTCCCAGGCTATCACCTAGTCCTGCAGGTGTAGTTTATGGCCCCAGCTGTAGAGAATCACCCCTCTTCAAAGGAGTTACAGTAGATCAAGGCCCCCACCTCATGAGATCCATCACACCACACGCGTTCCTACTATCTGATAACCATCCTGTATTGTGCTTGGGGAGGGGATTCTCACTGTGAGGGTGTGTGGGTCCGAGCCTGAAGCGGAAGATTCCAGGGATGCCTTTTGTACATCAAAGTCTTCACAATTATGTGTCACATTAAAAATATATAGCACTCCAACAAAGTTGTAGGATTATAACACTTTAATAACTTATAAATATATACAACGGAACAAAAACAGTAAATACATTTAAACATTTTTTTAAAAAAGAAGCAACAATGGCTGTGTTTTGTGCGAATAGTCCCAAGGCAGCACAACGTGCTGAGGTCTGGACGGCACCCAGGTGATGTTACCTGGGTGCCGCACTGGTTTTTGGTATCCTACAATGCAGCTCCGAAAAACGGCGTGGGGCGTCCCGGGTGGTGCGGGGGGAGGCCTCGTCAGTAGCGGTCTGTTGTGCGAATAGTCCCAAGGCAGCATAACGCGCTGAGATGTGGATGGCAACCAGGTGATGTCCAGTAAGTTGCCGCACTGGTTTTGGCATCCTACAATGCTGCTCGGAAAAACGGCGTGGGGCGCCCCGGGGGGGGGAGGCGGCGTAAACGGGCCTCCCCAGGTGGAGGCTCGACTGCTGTACTGGGGCGCCCCTTTACCGTTTCAGTTGCCATTCTGCCCGCTTTTGCTACACTGTGCCTCATCCTCCATTCAGCTGGTTATCGCCCGCTCTTGCGGCTACAGCGTCTCGCTCACCATGTAGTTGAGTTGCGCCCACTCTAGCGGTGCAGCGATAGGCGGCTGCTACAGGACTCTTAAAATGGCGGACGGCTCTTCGGATTTGGGCCTGGTCCACTAAAATGGCCCTGGGACACCTTGGAACTCGGATGTCCCCTGAGCCTTGAAGATTTTACAAAAGTCTTGAGGGCCCCCGACTCCTGCAGGCTTCCGGTGGGGAGCGGCTGCCATGATTGCTCGCGGAATGACCACGACGGAGCCACGAGATGGTGGTGCTCTCATGCTGACCGCCAGCTTCAGTCTGAAACATCCAGAAACAAGGTGGGGCTTTCATCGTTTGGGAAAAAAAAAATGTTTTAATCCAATGAAAAGTGTTATTTTTAGGTCATATGATCAAGCCTTCTATCATTAGGAAACCAAAAGTAAAATGAACCAATGAAAAGTTTTATAAACAAGTCACATGGCCTGTTATGCTTACGTTACGTGCTGGTATAAAAAGCGTAGAAAATCCGTTGGCACGTGAGGCGGCATCAGTAGCGGACCGATGTGCGAATAGGCCGAAGGCAGCACAACGCGCCAAGATCCGGATGGCACCGAGGTGGTGTTCAGCAAGTTGCCGCACTGGTGTGGCCATCCTACAATGCTGCGCCGAAAGTCGGCGTGGGGCGCCCCGTTGGCCTGTGAGGTCGCTTCAGTCAGTGGGGGCTGTTTGAGAAAGTAATGTGATGCTGTGCATCGCCCCCAAGATGGAGGCTCCTCGGCTGTAGTGGGGCACCCCTTGGTGTTTCACTCGCTATCCAGCTGAGTTGCGTCCGCACTTGCGGCTACAGTAGACCGAAGGCAGCACAACGCGCCGAGATCTGGATGTCACCGAGGTGGTGTCCAGCAAGTTGCCGCACTGGTGTGGCCATCCTACAATGCTGCGCCGAAAGTCGGCGTGGGGTGCCCCGTTGGCTTATGAGGTGGTGTCAGTAGCGGACCGATGTGTGAATAGGTTGGAACCAGCACAAGGCGTCAAGATCCGGATGGCCAGTCCTGGATGTTGGGTGCCATAGTTGAGAGCCAAGATCCGGATGGCAAGTCCTGGATGTTGGGTGCCATAGTTGAGAGTTCTGAGCAGTGCTTGTAACACTGTCTGAAGCTTATTTGCACCTGCTGCAGCTTCACTATTGCCCTGGTGTGGCCAAAGATCGCCCATGACATAGGCGGCCGGCTCCCATGGTCCGGCGGAACTTTTTTCCTTTTCCTTTCTGCATCTTGTCCCACAATCCGTTTGACCTGAAGACACGACCAGGTCCCTGAATGTGTGCAGGGGGACGCTATTGATTGAATCAAAATGGCGGCTTCACACAAAGCTGACTCAAGCGTTGCTGGTGATGCTATACAGACAAAAAATGGTTTTCAGTTTGTACATTCTTCAGCATTTTTCCATCCAAGTCTGCTTGAGAGTTTGTAGAACAATGGCTTCAGATCTTTCCCTCCCCTCTTTTGACTGTTGGTTCTTGTTGCCTATCTCTTCTGTTGTCATTTAACTGAACCTTTTTTGACTGCCGAAAGGGGTTCTGGTCCGACCGCTGGTTGGTGGAGACATTTTGACTATATCCTGGACCTGCCCGGCCTCGCCCAAAATGGCGCCGGTATAAATGGGACTCGTAACTCCTTGTTGTGTACTGGTTGAACAACCTTGATATCACGAGATACTTATGCAGTTTTGAAGCACATGGCGGGCAGGGACGAGAATTGATTGAATATTTCGACATCCTTATTGATATTAAGTTCTGATGTGTTATTGATTACTGTACTATTGTAAGTTCGAATTAACGTCACCCATGGTACTTGCCCGCAAATGTATATCTAGAAAATGTTATTGTTAGTGGCCCTGTTGTATTTTAATTACAAAATGTACGTCCACCGATTCCGCAACTGTTAGACACCTTAGTTCTTGCAACCTAATGGCCCGCTCGTTACGTTCCTCTACAGTGTAAATGTTTCCTCATCATATACGTTTCCAGTTTGCTCCGTGGCCGGCCCAAGTGGTTATAGGCCCGTATTTGTATACTGACATTTTCACAATAAAAGTTTTTAAAACAAAACATGGTAGTAGTATTTACATTGGTAAAGTTTTTAATTTTAGTCAATGTTTGCGAATCAGTAAAAGGCAAGTGAAATAAAGCAGTCCAATTACATGACGGATAAAAGGTATAATACGCAGGAACGTAGTTAAGATAAATGGTCAAGGGCTGTTGTGTTTTTTACTCCTGCAACATAAAGTGATCGATAAGAATCTGATATTCAGGCGTATCGGCGACTAAGACAGCAGGCCGAGCATCTTTTGCTCAACGGCTCCGTCATGGGACGAAGAAACGCCCTTTTGCTAGAAAAAGGAATATATTTTACTTGCAGGACAGTTGGAAATTTTCCGGGAAAGTACATTAGCCTGGAACATTATAACATAAATGTTTAAGAAAAAATAATGTTCGAAAGCAATAAAAAGCGTAATTTTTAGGTCATATGACCAAGCCTTTCATCATTAGAATAACAAAAGTAAAATGAACCAATGAAAAGTTTCATAAACAAGGCACATGACCTGTTATGCTTACGTTACGCGCCGCACCCCGGATCGCTTCCGGGAAGCTGCGCTTCGCGCACTGGAGCACTTCCGGGTGCGCTAACGCGACATGTCATATAACGCATTACGTGACAACGTAGGTCCAGAATATAGTCAAAATGTCTCCACCAACCAGCGGTCGGAACACAACCCCTTTCAGTAGTCTAAAAAGTTCTGTTAAATGACAACAGAAGGGACAGGCAACAAGAACCATCAGTCAAAGAGGGGAGGGCAAGTTCTTCCCTACCGGGTCACGTTGAGGCGCTACCGGAACTGATCGAATTGGTAGTCTACAGTGTTTCTGGATGTTTCAGACTGAAGCTGGCGTCAGCATGAGAGCACCACCATATCGTAGCTCAGTCGTGGCCATTCCATGAGCAATCATGGCAGCCGCTCCCCACCAGAAGACTGAGGGAGTCGGGGGCCCCCAAGACTTTTGTAGAATCTTCAAGGCTCAGGGGACGCTTTCGAGAATGGGGCCCAAATCCTAGCAGACAAGCGTCCGAGTTCCAAGGTGTCCCAGGGCCATTTTAGTGGATCATGCCCAAATCTGAAGAGCTGGCCGCCATTTTGAGAGTCTTGTGGCAGCCGCCTATCGCTGCAATGCAAGAGCAGGAGCAACTCAACTACATGGTGAGCGAGACGCTGTAGTCGCAAGAGCGGGCGGTAAACAGCTGAATGGCGGAAGAGGCACAGTGTAGCAAAAGCGGGCGGAATGGTAACTGAAACGGTAAAGGGGCGCCCCACTACAGCGTGTCTTCAGGTCAAACGGATTGTAGGACAAGGTCCAGAATGGAAGAGTCATCAAAAGGCAAAAAGTTCCTCCGGACTCCGGGAGCCGGCCGCCTATGTCGGGGGCGATCTTAGGCCACACCAGGGGAACACGACTTGGGGAGGGGGCAGGAGCCAAGCGCCCCCTCCCAGTCCGCGCCACCACATCGTATGTTGAAAATCTGAAGCCATCGTTGTACAAACTCTCAACCAGCCTTGGATGGAAAAATCTTGATGAATGTACAAACTGAAAACCAGTTTTTGTCTGCATAGCATCAGCAGCAAAGCTTGCTATCAGAGTTTATGAGTTTCATGCTCGATCGATTGAGCTAGCCGGATCGGGCAACTAAAAGTATAAAATAGTTATGTAAATAGTTATTTAATAAAATGTTTTACCCTGTTACTTTGCTGGTGTGTTGTATATATTTATAATATTTGCATAGGGTTTGTCGTTATTTTGGGTGGGGTGGGTGGCGGAGCCGAGCTGTATTGCAGCCATCATCGTGTGGAGCTCAGGTCATCTCACTAGTTTCGTATTTCTCATGAGGGGTTGTTCTTAATGTTTCTATATTAGCTAGGTCAAAAAGAGATCCCATTAGTGGCCTACTGATTTTGCTCGATTCCTTTTGTTTTTTAAAACGATTTTTCACTATCTGCAAAGACTAAACAAAGTATTGCGACTCTGTGCTTGTTTGTAAATAGAGAATGAACCAAAGAGAACCAATTCTAAAACAGTAAATGCTTGGATAACAATCAATCAAATGGAGAGAATAGCAGACACGACGGATTAGAACGGGGGCATAGGCCTGCGTTAACTACCCTTCACTATCTGCAAAGAGAGAGTACTGCTAAAAGAAAAGAGAGGGGGGGGGAGGGGCAGCGTTTAAAGTACATCAGCGTGCATAAATACGAAAATGTTTTTACCTATCACGTACTTCACATTTGACAGCTTTTGATATTTGCTATTAAAAAAACATTGAAATTCACTGAAAAAACCATAGGTTTTAGGCCATATATAGTTAGGGATTAGCATTTACAAAACCTTAATTTACTCGCACAAAACCATAGAAATTCCCATATAAAGTTAGATGCAATAACTATATATCGCGCACCCGCAATCCACTGCTGATGATGTCACATATTACATCATTAATGACATGGTCAGTGACATCACTGATGACATCACTGATGACATCATCCAGTGACTGTATGTTTCAGTAAAGTTAAAATATGTCTTACATATTGAAGAATGAGTGGATGTATAAGTGTTTGGATGAAGGATTTAGTAGGTGCATGACTGACTGTATGAGTAAATGATTAAATGTATCTCACTGAGTGCATGGGTTAGTGACTAAACTGTCTTAATTTGTGCATCATTATATCTGTTGTTCTATGAAGTGCTGCATGTGTTAATCAGTAGCTATATGAGTAACTATATGGGTTATTGATTGGTTGCCTAAGTATTTCTATGGGAGAGTAAGTGTGTGTGTGGGGGTGGCTGGGAGGTGTGTGACTCTGTGTATACATGTGTGAACAGTTGATTCACTCGATCTATGGGTTCAAAACTGCATGTTGAAACAGCTGTATGGGTGGTTGACTGTGTACGAGTGTATTAGTGAGTGAATGGATATCTCAGTGCTACATGTCAAAGTAAGTAAATATGTAAAACACAGTACATGTGAGAGTTCACATATATAAATGACTGTGTATAAGAGCCAGTGAATGTGTGAGTGGCTGAATGGATCATTGAAAACTTGTATCAGGAATTGTATAAGAGAGTAAATATGTGTTAGTATATGTTTGAATAAATAAGGTGTGTATAACTGTATAGTTGAGGAAATGGAGGGAGTGACTGATTCTTTTCATGACTGACTAGATGTATGAGTAACTCCATGGATGAGTGACAATGTGTGAGTGTCTGTTTACACTGAGTGTATCTAAGGTTATATTAGAGTCTGAAGAGGTTCATCGTATTATCACATGAATGATATCATCAGTGATGTGATCAGTAATGTCAAATGAGATGTTATCAGTGATATCATCAGTGATGACATTTGAGATGTCATCAGTGATGTCATCAGTGATGTCATTTGAGATGTCATCAGTGATGTCATTTGAGATGTCATCAGTGATGTCATCAGTGATGTCACTGACCATGTCATTAATGATGTAATATGTGACATCATCAGCAGTGGATTGCGGGTGCGCGATATATAGTTATTGCATCTAACTATATATGCAAATTTCTATGGTTTTGTGTGAGTAAATTAAAGTTTTGTAAATGCTAATCCCTAACTATATATGGCCTAAAACCTATGGTTTTTTCAGTGAATATATATATATATATATATATATATATATATATATATTACCTACTGGCGGTCGCCAGTAGGTATATATAGTTAGTATTTTTTTGAATAGGGATTTCTGAAAATTCTATGTTGAATAACTTTGGCGTTGATGGACGGAATTGGCTGCAATATTCAGAAAAATGGCACATTTTGTTTCTGAGCATCCCCTGAAAGTTTGGGGGGGTTGCGTCAAGCAGGGGCCGAGAGAAAAGGGTGGTCCCAAAACGTGTTTTTAACATTGAGTTTTCCATAGGGCGGTTGGACTCACTTTTAGCTCGAACGGCTGAATGGATTTCTATGAAACTTGGCAAAATTGTAGAGACTTTTTGCCCGATGTGCCTTTGCTAGGTCTCAAGATATGTGCTCCAGTGGATTTTGAGAAATTAACGTTCAAAAATATATATATATCTGTGACAGCGTCCCGGTTAGCGCCCCGGTTCGCGTACCAGACGCGTAACGGAACTTTGCGAGGAGAAGCGGATTGGCTCTCCGGTGACTGTCAACATTCTAAACAGTCCAGAGCGGCCGCCATCTTGTCTCTCGGTAGGATCGAGAGACAAGAGGTGGAAATAAACGAAGTGGGAAATGAATGAAAGGGGGCAAGGTAGACCCCTCCTGACCCCCTAGGATTGATGTGGGGGCTATTAAAGGGCCCCGCGGGGCAAAAAAATAAAATAATTTTATTTTCGATTTTTCGCGGTGGAAGCGTTACCCGGGTAGCTCACCGGTAGCGTAATGGGAGTCCGCCATCTTGTGTTTCGGACGAATTTAGTCACAAGATGGAGGATAAACAATGTTGGCAATGGGTATAAGGGGGCACGGGAGACATATCCTGACCCCCTAGGTTTTCTGAGGGTAGCTGAGGAGGCCCATATATGTAAAAAAAAACACTTTTTTTTTCAAATTTTCGCACGGTTAGCGCCCGGTCCGCGCACCGGGTAGCGTTCCGGAAAGAGTAACAAGGGGAAAACCAAGGGAAATAGTAAAATAATATTTTAGAGTGCTTTGGGGTAGGGTAGCTCTGAATAGAGCTGTTGTGTTGTGTGGTTGATGTAAGTACCAACATGTAGGTACCAATGAAGAGTCTAAAATTTAATGTACACCGTCTCCTCTGTAGATATTTTGTATGTTCTAATATGGGTTATTTAAATGTAAATGTGTGGAAAAGCACTTCATGCTTTAAAGCAATTGTATTTTTGAACTGATTGTTCTTTCCTCTTAGTTTTTTTTCCCCACACTCTTCTTCAGCATGATAGTTGATAAATTCGTTCTCTCAAAAAATGTATTTACATAAAAAAATTATATTAAATACATATAAAATATATTTTTCCTTTAAAAGAAGAATACATTTTACAGCTTTTGATATTTGCTATTAAAAAACCATTGAAATTCACTGAAAAAACCATAGGTTATAGACCATATATAGTTAGGAATTAGCATTTACAAAACCTTGAAAATTCACTGAAAAAACCATAGGTTATAGACCATATATAGTTAGGAATTCGCATTTACAAAACCTTATTTTACTCACACAAAACCATTGAAATTCGCATATATAGTTAGTTGCACTAACTATATATCGCGCACCCGCAATCCACTGCTGATCATGTCACATATTACATCATTCATGACATGGTCAGTGACATCACTGATGACATCACTGATGACATCTCAAATGACATCACTGATGACATCACTTATGACAACAAGTTTCCGTAAAGTTAAAATATGTCTTACATATTGAAGAATTAGTGGATGTATAAGTGTCTGGATGAAGGATTTAGTAGGTGCATGACTGACTGTATGAATGAGTGATTAAATGTGTCTCACTGAGTGCATTGGTTAGTGACTAAGGTGTCTTAATTTGTGCATCATTATGTCTGCTGTTCTGTAAACTGCTGCATGTGTTGATGAGTAGCTATATGAGTAACTATATGGGTTATTGCTTGGTTGCCCAAGTATTTGTATGGGAGACTGAGTGTGTGTGTGGGTGGCTGGGAGGTGTATGACTCTGTGCATAGATGTGTGAGCAGTTGATTCACTAGATGTATGGGTTCAAAAGTGCATGTGGAAACAGCTGTATGGGCGGTTGACTGTGTGCATGAGTGTATTGGTGAGTGAATGGATATCTCAGTGCTACATGTCAAAGTAAATACATATGTAAAACACAGTACATGTGAGAGTTGACATATATAAATAACTGTGCATAAGAGCCAGTGAATGTGTGAGTGGCTGTATGGATCATTGTGAACTTGTATCAGGGATTGTATAAGAGAGTAAATATGTGTTAGTATATGTTTGAATAAGTAAGGTGTGTATAACTGTATAGTTGAAGAAATGGAGGTGTGATTGATTCTTTGCATGACTGACTAGGTGTGTGAGTAACTCCATGGATGAGTGACAGTCTGTGAGTGTCTGTTTACACTGAGTGTATCCAAGGTTATATTAGAGTCTGAAGAGGTTCATCGTATAATCACATGAATGATGTCATCAGTGATGTGATCAGTAAAGTCAAATGAGATGTCATCAGTATCAGTATGAGTGTCTGTATAGTTTGGTGGGGGTGTTACTTAGCACATAGATGTATCAATGACTGACTCACTGTTTGTATGTTTTTTGAAAACAGCATATGTGCAGGACTGTATAAGTGGATAAGTGTGTATATGTGTGTGTTAGTGATTGAATGCCTGTCTCACTAGTGTGTTTATCAGTAACAAGATATATTTTAATCTAGTATAGGTGAGTATTGATGTACATAAGTCAGTATATGTGAGAGTGAGAGATTGTAAGAGTTCCTGTTTAAATAAGTATGTGTTTCTATAAGTTATTGTTTAAGAGAGTACATATGTGTAAGTTTCCTTAGAAGTAAGGTGGTAGTGTGTGTAAATCTGTATATGCAAATAAATGGATGTTTATTAGTTTATTTGCATGTGTGAGTATATGTGTGAGTAACAGGATGAATAGGGGTATCACTACATATGATGAGTAAGTATATGTATGAGTGACTATATAAAACTGTTGGTGAATGTGTGAATGTGTATATAGATGGTGAAATTACTGAATTGGTTGTTGTAACTGGTATGGGTATATCCACTTTTTTGAAAATGTTAGTTTCTATTTTTGAATATGTGTTTCAAAGGTTACTTTACAGTGAAAGGTGGTCTGTCACTGTGTCACAAGGATGGTGTCATCAGTGATGTCATGAGTGATGTCACTGACCATGTCATGAGTGATGTAATATGTGATGTCATCAGCAGTGCATTGCACGCGCAAGTTATAGTGAGTCCGACTAACTATAACGTGGGAATTTCAATGGTTTTATGTCAGTAAAATTTCCAGCTAACTATAACTGGTGTGAAACCTCTGTTTTTTTCAGTGAATTTAATAGGTTTTTTAAGTACTAATTCCTAACTATAACTGGTGTGAAACCTCTGGTTTTTTCAGTGAATTTCAAAGGTTTTTTAAATGCTAATTCCTAACTATAACTGGTGTGAAACCTCTGGTTTTTTCAGTGAATTTCATAGGTTTTTTTAATGCTAATTCCTAACTATAACTGGTGTGAAACCTCTGTTTTTTTCAGTGAATTTCATAGGGTCTTTTAATGCTAATTTCTAACTATAACTGGTGTGAAACCTTTGGTTTTTTCTGTGAATTTCATAGGTTTTTTAACTGCTAATTTTTAACTTTTTATAGGGCTTCATACCTATGTACTTTTTAGTGAATTTCTAAGCTTATTTTTTCGCAAATGTCTATAGCTGAGAAAGGTATGTTTTTCTAAAAATGAACCCTATATTGTATATTAAGATAATATTTTTGTTTTAAAATAGTATTTTTTTTTTTTTTTTATATTTGACTCTGGGGCGCTCCCGGTGCGCGTACCGGTGAACGCCCCGGTGCGCGTACCGGTGCGCGTCCCGTCGGCGCACCAACAAAAAAAAAAGAAAAAAAAAATATTGAAGGAGTGAGCATGAGGAATGGGGACAGAGAGAGTGGTGTTAAGACAAAGAGAGCTAGAGGGAGGAACACAGAAGGACTGTGTAATAGATAGTAAGACAGAGAAAAGGTGTAAGAGGAAGTAACTGAGAAAAAGAAAATGAATAAGGGAGCAAAAGAAGAGAAGAAAGAGGAAGAAGACTAAAGCAGAGGTTCTGGGAAAATGTGAATGGGTGATGAAAGTAAAAGGAAGGAGACTTAAGTATGGGGAATGACAGATAATGACGGAACCAGAGAAAAAAACAGTAGTGACGGAGGGAAAGAAAATAGCAGTGAGTGTAAGTAAAGGGGAGTGAAAGAGGGTGGATATAAGTGAATAAGGGTAAGACATGGGGAGTGACAGAGAGAAAGAAGAGAGAGAGTAAAGGAAGGAGTGTCACAAGGGGACTAAGTGAACCAGTAAAAAAGGTAAGTGAAGGAGTGTGGATAAGCAGAGGTAATAAAAGAAGTTGAATGTGGTAGGAGGTAAACATGGAGGATAAGAATAAGTGAGGGAAGCAAAGTAAGGAAACAGGGGTGAGGTAGAGTGAGAGAAAAGTAGTGAGGTTAAAGCAAAGGGTGATAACAAACTACATTTTGTAAACACACTTACCATATAATGAATGAAAACTTGTATCTGTGAAAGACAAAAGAAAAAACACGTTATAATTAGTTAAAAATATATATTAAAATAGAAGAAACAGTTCAAGAGGTTTAAAAATCTAAAAAAGTTTACTAAGAAATAAAGAAATAGTGAAGGATACAAAAACAGAAATAAAGTAATGTAGAAAGAGAAAAAAGAAGGCAAAAGAAATAGAAAGAGAACAAATTACTGATGGTAAGTAAGATACTAAAAGAATGTGAGATACCAAAACGGAATCAGGAAAGATAAGAAAGTAAAAGGAAAATGAGTGAAAAGGAGAGGAGTCTGAATGAGGAACTATTAATAAAAAAGAGGAATAGAAGATGACTGAGAGTGAGTGAAGGGGAGTCACAGAGTGAAGGGATGAAGGGAATGAGGTTAATATAGAACGATGGATGAAACAGGAGTGAGAGAGTAAGTACACAGAAAAACAAAGGGAAGGACTAAGTGAACTACAGTACAATGAGTGCGAAAGATAAAAAATAGAGAAAAAGAAAGAAAGAGAGGGGAAGAAAACTAAAGCAGTGGTACTGAGAGAATGTGAAAAAGATAAAAAGTGGTGGAAGGAAGAGAGGAAATGCAGACAGTTCAAATTGGATTGAGAAGTTGTGAATGAAGTGCAGTAAAGGAACAGCGATGAAACAAAGTAAAAAAAAGGCAGTGTAAATGAGTAAAGAGAGGTAAATAAGGGTGAAAAAGGAAAATTAGTGTGAGACAATGTGAATACAATATAAATTACACAATGCAAACTATACAATAACTTCTACAATATGTTACATTATTTATTTTTGCTGTTCTCAGAATATATTGAATTTCACTTAAATTAGTGAGTTCAAAGTCTTCATCATATAACAGCGGGAAAAAAAAACACAATCTAAAAGATTGTGTTTAAAAAAAACCATTCAAACATACATCTCATATATGTACACTAATCTTTGATTCACTTACTTTTCCGTGAGGCCAAATAAAAGATAGTGAAGGTCCTTTTGGTGAAAAAAAAGTCTGCTGTGCTCTATAACTTCCATTTCATCGACTTCCTATGAAAAAAGATCTAAGAACATCATACCTTACACTTTCCTCACGGCCAATTTGTGTCAGATATATCAGTATTTTTTACTGTGAGATCCACTTAAAGTATCTATATGAGATAAATAATTTAAAACATTAGATTAACTAACTAACTAACTAACTTTTATTACCTATTCCCGTCTTCAAAGGCCAATTACCTTTACTTAAACTTTGGTTTTGAAAACACTAGATAAGAATTTGTAGAGTCATAAGGCAAACGTTGTTTATAAGTCAAATGAGAATCATTGCAGTAACTCCATCCTTTTTCACATTTTAAGTAGCATGTATAATGTCCTGAGGTTGTCGAAGAACCGTCATGATAAATAATAGCTTCGGTTGTAAAGGTTCTTCCTGAAATTGATAACTGAGAAGCCACAAAATTTTTGATAGAAGTTGTCAATTTAGTTCCATCACGTCTACATCGTTGGAAAACTAAAATGATATACTGCCCATAACTTTGTATAAATAATGTGGATAGCATTGGACACTTACATTGAGTACACACCATATTATGATCTGCTGCTTTAACTAGAATTTTAAATGACACTGATTTACAGTCAGGTAAAGTCAAATATATAAATCTTTCAGTGTCTATTCTAGTAGTACTTGATGAACTACAATTGTGGCAGTCATGCTGCCATTGATAAGAAAGGCTGAAAAGATTATCTACATCTACACCTTCATCTTCCAAAACACCAAACATATACATTAAAAATTCCTGACAATCCTGCTGAATGTTCTGTGAAAATTTATCTTGACCAGAACACATATCTAAAATATTTCGAATTTATGTTACACTTTCTATTTTTGCTCTATCACTGCTACATTTCTCAAACACAGAATTCAATAAACCACACAATCTTTGATCCCGATTTTCAACAATCTGTTCTTGTAAAATTTTAAGAAAAAAAACTACATTAGCATAGCAGTTGACACCAGAACTATTTTCAAACTGAAATCCAACAACATTTTCTTCACAATTCTTTTTCTTCCTGTTTTCAATTACAGTTTTGTCTACTTTTTGTCTTTTTGCTACTACCTCACTGCAATTACTCTCATTTCTTCTTTTTCGGCCTACCATACGTTTTTCAAACAGAGGATATTGAGGCAAATGTGGAGCATATTCTCTTCTTAACCTATTGTATTCTTTAACACAATCTAGATCTGCACAAATTTTTCTCTCATCACACTCAATCAAGTACAATCCTGATAAAGTTCTGACTCGGGATAATGCCACATATGCCATACCCTCTTTAAACACAGAACTTCCAATGTTCACTAAAGCATTATCTACACTTAAACCTTGAGATTTATGAATTGTTACTGCATATGCCAAACAAACAGGAAACTGTTTTCGTCGAACATATAAGTCTTTTACAAGTAAAAATCTAGCAGAACAACGACTGATTTGTTGTACTTGCTCAATGCCATCAAATTTTATTTTTAAAAATTCAATTCCATCTCTATTTCTATAATTCACAAAATCAACAACATAATCCATTGCTCCATTTACCAGACCTCTTTCAACATTTAAATTCCTTCTCAAAATGATACGACAATTTAAACTCACATTCAGAGTCTTTTCAAAACCAGCTGTTTTAGAAATACTTTTCTCTAATGAATCCAATTTAGTTTTCAAATTTTCAGACAAAACAATTGTTGCACCCATATGCTCTATTTTATCTATTGCTTCCAGTTTCACAATCTCTTCATTTTCTAACTCTAACATTTTGTTGTTGAAGATGGAACATTCTTGCAGAGTTGGCTTCAAACATATCCCAGATTTCTTCTCAGTCATTTTTTTAAAAATATTCTCTGGAAGAATGTTTTCATTTGGATACAAATTTGAAATTAATTGACCATGTAAAGCTTCTTTCCCAAGCTCGCTTACTTTTCCAATTCTAACATCTTGTAGAATATTTTTATAATCTTCATCCTTTGCCTGTCGCATATTTTGAAGCAGTTCAGCATATTTAAAATTTAACCATATATTAACGTTTCCAATGCTTCCAAGGGACTTCCTAGTATCTTCATGTGTGAGCATTTTAAACACTGGTTGTCCTTTTACTGGAGTCAACTGCAATAGATCTCCAAAAACAATAATGTGTTTTCCTCCAAATAACACATCATACTCTGTTCTAAGAATTTCTTGCATTCTCAAATGCACAAAAGCAAGCATTAGATTTGAGACCATGCTTACTTCATCAATAATAAGAAGTTTCATTTTCTTCAAGACTCTTGAAACTTCAGAACACGCATCTCCAGATAACTTGTTGTAATGCAATTTATTATCATGCTCAACTGGCAGCATCAGTAAACGATGTAGAGTAATCCCTTTAATGTTATGTGCTGCCAGACCAGTTGGAGCAGTTACAACACAAGACAGCGGTGAATCAGTCCTTTTCTGCAGATAACTTGCAATGGCTTTAATTAGAAAACTTTTTCCTGTCCCCGCTTCTCCACTTACATACAGTCGGACAGGGTCAAATGATGTACATGTGCACTCTTTTTTCTCATGTCTGAATCCATGTTCAATCTGCTCTGTGACTTCATCATATATCTTTTTCTGCTCAACGTTTAGTTGCTTTACCAAATTTTCTAAGTTAACTCCATCCTCTTGAGCTTGTTCCATAGCTCTTTCCACCTCATCCATGGCAGTGGCAGCTTCATTTTGGATAATAGGTCCTCCTAGTGGATCCTGACTCAATGAAGTAGAACTCTGACTGTCTTGAGAACTGTCTCTAGCTATCTCTTCAGCAATTGTGGTTTCTTGCTCTATTTCTTCGTTCAACATTTGCAAATAATTTAGAAAAATAGGACATTCTATGGTATCCTTAGTTGCATTAAAAGAGTCTTCATAACAGAGAAAATCTCCAAGTAGTTCCTCTTCTGTACGCCATGGCTTAAAGAGTTGCAAAAGAGCTAAATAGTAAAATTCTCTTTTGTCTGGAGCTTCACAACTCAATTTTCGATGATTAATCAAATGGCCTTTTTTCTGCTTCACTAGACATCCTTCATAGCCAATGACTGCATATTTTCCATTATTGATATCTTCTGTGATGTTCCTCTTATAACTGTAGTTTTGCAGAACTTCATACAAACAAGTGTTCTCAAGGTGAGTACTTCTATTTGGATAGTATGTATCCAACATATTTGTCTTCAAAATATCTGTTCTGTTTGGTTCTTTCTCCGCCAAATATTTAATTTCTTGTACAGATTTCAAAACTCGGTTTCGTGTTGCAGCAAGACCTAGACTCACCCAAATGATTGTTCTTGATTTGGCATAGAGACTTGCTGATGATAACCGATCAGAACATTCATATGCTCCAATTTCTCGATGCGACAACATCTTCAGACTGAAACTATATAATTTCTTGCTTAGACTCTTTTCATGTGAAATGTTCTCCCACATTTCCTTCAGTTCTGTCTTTTCTTTTTTGGTGATGTAAGATGTCACATATCGAGCCACAGCAATAGAACTGTCAGCAACGAGCTGAATTTCCATGTTAGCATTCCACATGGACAAAATCACTGGGTTGTAATCGATGATGTACTTAGATTCTTCATTTCTTTTCAAATTGTATGTATTTTTGGGAGATTTCCTCGTCACAGTATGTCGTAGAGATGACATCAAATTATTTACTCATCCCTTAGAAATCACTGGTCGTGGAAACGCAAAACGACATTTCGTGTAGTACTTTTCCTTGTTTTTAAATTTTCAACGACAGTACTTTCCACAACGATGAGATTGAAAACGTAAAACCTGTTGCCTTAAACTGTTTTCTTCAGTAGGTTTTGGAACAGCACATGTTGAATACTCTTCAATGAAACTCATCACTGTTTCATCCAAATCTGATCCAAATTTGGGCGCATCTTTAATCCATAACAACATATGTATATGAGGAGCACCTCTCGCTTGATATTCCTTCCTCCAAAAGAAATCCAAAACCTCTCCAAGGGGAGGATTTTTTTTGTTGGTAATAAAAGACATCATAGCTTCAAATCTATGATTAAAATATCTGCAAACATTTACTGGATCCAAAGAACACAGTTCTCCAGGTGTTTTCAATTCTATATTTTGTATGTTTCCATTTGCCTCTCGTAGAAATTCAAGTAAGTCGTCCCATGCATACTCAGCACAGCTAAGAGTGAGGAACCATGTAGGAGTTCCTAAGTTTCTTAGCATACATTTCAATTCTCCATGACGACGGAACCAATACTCATTGGTTCCACGTTGACATGCCATGAGATTGATTAGCTGAGATTCCAAAATACTATCTTGCAGATTGACTTTCTCCATAAAGTCCCTTGCAGAAACATTTTGCAGATGAGCTCCACTTTTCAGTATATGATTAACTGCATAAGAAAGCCCAGTCAAATCACTTTCAAACAGTAGATGAAACAAATACGGAATGCATTGACGAAACCTTGGATCTTCAGCATATAATCTTAAAGTCCGGTATTCAGCTGCAGGAATTTGAACTGGTCGATCATCATATCGTCCACCACGACCTGTTGGAAATAATTGTGGAAAACAACGAGCTTCCAAATTTTCTTCCCATACACTAATAGGACTTCCTTTTGCTGCTTTCATTTGAAACAAGTCAATTGCATTCCCCATTACTTCTTTGGAATGCAAAGGATGAACAGTATAATGTTCATATATTTCTTCACTTCTAGACACATCAACTTTTTCAATTTGACCAACTGAACAATCACTGTCTTCTTCTGTAGCTGTTTCCTCTGCTCCAACACTTACATCTTTGTAGTACTCATTGTTTTTGTTCAAATACAACGTTGCCTTTTTGACTTTCCTAACATCCACTAAATCTTGCCAGATTTTCTTACTCTTTGTCGGAACCCCATTAACTAGAATAACCAGAGGATCCTCTTCTACTCTTTCTACACCAATTGTATCAATATTTTTCTTTACATCTAGAGGCAAATAAACAACTCTTCCCTTTAATCCTCTTTGTAAATCTGTAGGAGGTAATTTCCCTATTTTAGGCTCCATGCGAACAATAGCTTGAAAAGGATGGACACATTGAATCAAAATTGATTCATAAGTATTTAAATCCATCAATTCAGAAGGAATATCTATCAACTGAAGATTATTATGAACTGCTCTAGCAGGCATTCTATTTTCATTTAATTTTTTCAAACAATAATTACAAATACGCTGATCAATACTCAAATCAAAAGAATTCTCCACCAACAAATAACTTACAAAATCCTTCCATTCACTATTATTTTCCAATTCACATTTTGCATATAAATCAACTAACCTAGTCTGAATTTTATAATGAGTCCGTCGACAACACACACAAGTTAAATTAGGCCTTTCACTTGATTTCACCTTAAACTTGGTAATTTCCTCGTCAAACTTTTCTGTACTTGACATCTGTCCATTATCTTCCACATTAACGTCCAATACTATATCCATTTCTACACTGTCCTCTTTGTTCCCAAAATAACAAAACCCAATTTCTTCACAAATAGTCTTCACATCCACTTCAGATCCATGCAAAAGAGCACTGTTTAACTGTTTAAGCTTAAGTGCTGGACTTTTTGCATAATACAACTTTATCACTAATTTCCTCACCTTATTATGATGCACTGTTAACATCCTAAAATGATGAAAAACACTCTGACATACTTTTCTAGAAAGACAAGCTAGTGAATGCCCATGGAAACCTGTGCTTTCTCTCACTCTGCAAGGATCTAACTCTTGCAAGATCTTCATTTTTTGTTTGAGACTTTCCTTACTATATGTACGTAAGAAATTTCAAAGCAAATCGATTGAATCCTGTCGCACACTACAAACACTACTACACTTCCATGTGTACACTGGACCCTTAGTACGTCTCCCTAAAACTTCATCGGCTAATACCTCTTCTGCATCTCTAGACACAAGTTTCTCTTTTTCCATCACACAACCATCTTTCACCTCATATGCTCGACCACTGGTGTCAACTGCATGCACCAAATCATTTTCCTGAAAGTAACTCTCCTCATTGAAAAATGGCTCAGAACTTGAACTATGCATCTATTCACCAGAAAATACTTCACAAAAATTACTCCGATTAATAATTCTTTTCCATCTACTGTTCAATTTGAAAACATCAATTGCCTTATTAAGTATCCTAATTCTATTGATTACTAAAATAAATAATTTTTTCTTAACTTCAAAAGCCTGATCAACAATCTTCTCTACACTTTTCTTTTTCTTGTAAAAAGCAGTTCTCAGTTTACCTTTCTTATCATTTTTTAGCAAATTTAAAACTACCCTATTGCGAAACATTCGCCTACGAATGTCCCTAAATTGATTTACCCTTCTATTGTTATCCATTCTCTTCTCTCCTGCTCCAATCGAGACATTTTTTGTGGGCCTCTCCTTCCTTTTTAGATTTGCTGTCTCCTTCTGAATATTCACATTAGCAATATCATTTCTTTTTGTACGACATATGTTGCGAAGAAAATACTTAATTGGCTTACCAGGAGCTTTTCTGATGTTTTTTGAAGTAGTTATTGTAGAGGATTCCATAAATTCTGTTGCGGATGTTCTCCTTTTACGTATGGTATTTTTGATAATTCTTTGCCTTGAAGGCTTTTTTTCTTGCTTTTCAGAAGTTGATTTGAATCTGTTGTTCTGAAAAAAAAACACATGAAAGACCACTATTAGCAAACAACAAAGTAATGACAAAAAGCAAACAATATAAACAATAAATTGCAACATATTTAAGTTTATACAACAGCAACTCAGGGCCTTATTTATGAAGGCCTTGCACCACCAGTGCAACCCATGTTAAAAGTGACATACCGGCGCCACAAGACAATCATAAATAAGACCCAAAATAAATACCATTGATTGGCACCAAAAATCGTTTAGGGCAGAACCTATGTACAAGCACTGAATTTCACTTTTGAAACCTTACTGTTTCCCAAAATACAAATCCTCTACCTTGCAAATGTTGATAGCAAACATTATCAAAAAGCAGAATACAAACCAAGAGCAAAAAAACTGAGGGCCTTATTTATGAAAGACTTGAGCCACCAGTGCGTCACTTTCTTCCCATGTTAAAAGTGACATACCTACGCCACAAGACAATCATAAATAAGACCCAAATATAGATTCCATTGATTTGCACCAAAAATCGTTTTTGGATTAACATTTAAAAAACACAGGGCAGAACCTATGTACAAACACAGAATTTCACTTTTGAAACATCACTGTTTCCCAAAATACAAATCCTCTACCTTGCAAATGTTGATATCAAGCTTTATCAAATAGCAGAGCACAAACCAAGAGCAAAGAAACTCAGGGCCTTATTTATGAAGGCCTTGCCCCACCAGTGCGTCACTTTCTTCCCATGTTAAAAGTGACATACTGGCGCCACAAGACAATCATAAATAACAGCCAAATATAAATTCCATTGATTTGCCCCCAAAATCGTTTTTTGGTTAACATTTAAAAAACACAGGGCAGAACCTATATACAAGCACAGAATTTCACTTTTGAAACATCACTGTTTCCCAAAATACAAATCCTCTACCTTGCAAATGTTGATATCAAGCATTATTAAAAAGCAGAACACAAACCAAGAGCAAAGAAACTCAGAGCCTTATTTATGAAGACCTTGCGCCAAAAGAGCATCACTTATTTCCCATGTATAAAGTGATGCACCGGTTGCACAAGGCAATCATAAATAAGGGCCACATGAAAATACCATTCATTTGCACCCAAAATCGTTTTTTGAATATCATTTAAAAAACACTGCCCAGAACCTATGTACAAGCACTGAATTTCACTTTTGAAATCTCACTATTTCCCAAAATACAAATCCTCTACCTTGCAAATGTTGATAGCAAGCATTATCAAAAAGCAGAACACAAACCAAGAGCAAAGAAACTCAAGGCCTTATTTATAAAGGCCTTGCGCCAGAAGAACATCATTTATATCCCATGTTAAAAGTGACATACTGACGCCACAAGACAATCATAAATTACAGCCAAATATAAATTCCATTGATTTGCCCCCAAAATCGTTTTTTGTTTAACATTTAAAAAACACGGCGCAGAACCTATGTACAAGCACATAATTTCAGTTTTGAAACATCACTGTTTCCCAAAATACAAATCATCTACCTTGCAAATGTTGATATCAAGCATTATCAAAAAGCAGAACACAAACCAAGAGCAAACAAACTCAAAGCCTTATTTATGAAGACCTTGCACCAGAAGAGCGTCACTTATTTCCCATGTATAAAGTGATGCACCGGTTGCACAAGGCAATCATAAATAAGGGCCACATGAAAATACCATTCATTTGCACCTAAAATCGTTTTTTGAATAACATTTTAGAAACACTGCGTAGAACCTATGTACAAGCACAGAATTTCACTTTTGAAACATCACTGTTTCCCAAAATACAAATCCTCTACCTTGCAAATGTTGATATCAAGCATTATTAAAAAGCAGAACACAAACCAAGAGCAAACAAACTCAAAGCCTTATTTATGAAGACCTTGCACCACAAGAGCGTCACTTATTTCCCATGTATAAAGTGATGCATCGGTTGCATAAGGCAATCATAAATAAGGGCCAAATAAAAATACCATTCATTTGCACCCAAAATCGTTTTTTGAATAACATTTAAAAAACACTGCCCAGAACCTATGTATAAGCACTCAATATCACTTTTGAAACGTCACTGTTTCCCAAAATACAAATCCTCTACCTTGCAAATGTTGATATCAAGCATTATCAAAAAGCAGAACACAAACCAAGAGCAAAGCAACTCAAGGCCTTATTTATGAAGGCCTTGCGCCAGAAGAGCGTCACTTACTTCCCATGTATAAAGTGATGCACCGGCTGCACAAAGCAATCATAAATAAGGGCCAAATGAAAAAACCATTCATTTGCCCCCAAAATCGTTTTTTGAATAACATTTTAGAAACACTGCGCAGAACCTTTGTACAGGCACAGAATTTCACTTTTGAAACATCACTGTTTCCCAAAATACAAATCCTCTATCTTGCAAATGTTGATATCAAGCATTATCAAAAAGCCAAAAACAAATCAACAGCCAACAAACTCAGGGCCTTATTTATGAAGGCCTTGCGCCACAAGAGCGTCACTTATTTCCCATGTTTAAAGTGATGCACCAGCTGCACAAGGCAATCATAAATAAGGGCCAAATGAAAATACCATTCATTTGCACCCAAAATCGTTTTTTGAATAACATTTAAGAAACACTGCGCAGAACCTATGTACAGGCATTCAATTTCACTACTGAAACTTAACTATCTGCTTCCAAATATTCTCCATAGAGCAAACAAGTCTCTATCTAAATTAAATAAATCATTACTTACCTTTACAAATGCTTTGGGAGATTGAAAACAGTGTCAGACACACACGCCGATTTTTCTTTAGCAGAGCAAAAGGTGTGCACTCAATACACTGAAATCAAAACTGGCATAGAAAATCTCTAACTTTGCACACATATGCCTTATTTCAACCAATCAAAAGTCTTCCCTCACTATTTTCAAACCAACACCCTTCCCCCTCTCAGATCTTTCTATCTGTTACCATAGCAACTCCCTCCTAACTGAACTCTCAGGTTCAAAAGTTTATTCTACAATGTTGCAAATTAAGTCAGCAAGGATGTTTGACCTCTCAATACACCAGCTTATCCAGGCTATTATTGCTTTTAGTGACTTTTTCTTAACAATTCAAATTGCTTCTTTCACACAACACAACCATGCACCCTAACTTTCAGTTTTCAACTATTTGAATCCACCAATCATTGCTTGTGATTCAAGAGCAGAGAAACTCCACAATTATTTTTTTGTAAACTCCTACTGTTCCATCTTCCATTTCATTCCCACACTTCATCTGACTGCACCAGAACCTCCTCACATCATGTATTCTGTAAGGATTATTGGACATAGCTACATCCACTGGGCTCAAAGGTATGCAGCAAGCAGAAATTATCACAACCTTGATTTATCAAATCTGGAAATCAAGTGGATTGGCCAGAGAGGATTGAAATTTCATCAATTGATACCATTGGTGAAAACCTTTTTGCATCTGCCAAACCCTGACCTCTTAATAGTGCACTGTGGCGGAAATGATTTGGGCACTATGACTGGGGTTGGTCTGGAAATGCTTTTAAAGGACACCTTTGATCAATTGATGACACTTTTTCCACAAACTGCCTTGGTATATTCCAATATATGCCAAAGACAGAAATGGAACTGGTCCAACCAATTTTGTCCACAATTTGAGAAAGCACGGAAACATGTGAATAAATCTGTTTCTGCTTACATGAGAGACTGTGGAATGGGTTCAATATATAATAATAACTTGCGTTACAACATGCAAGACATCTACAGAGGAGATGGTGTGCACTTCTCAGATGAGGGAAATAGAATTTTCCTCCTGAATTTAAGACTGTGCATTGGAACCTACTTGTAGGTACCTAAATCAACCACAGAACCCAAAAGCTCTTTTCAGAGCTACCCTACCTCTGATCATTCAAAACGTTTATCTTTTTGTAACTTTTTTCACTATTTTTCACCAAAGTACGCTTCCCGGTATGCGCACCGGTACGCGCACCGGTGCGCGTACCGGGCGCTTCCCCCGCGGAAAATTCAAGATTTTTTTTTTCTAGCCTTTATGAGCCTCCTAAGCCCCCCTCAGAAAACCTAGAGGGTCAGGAAGTGTCTACCGTGCCCCCTTCTACCCATTCCGAACATTGATTGCCCTCCATCTTGTGTCTCGATTGTACCGAAACACAAAATGGAGGACTCCTGGTACGCTGCCGGTGCGCGTACCGGAGCGCGCACCGGTAAGCGCTCCATAAAAAAAGGTGGGAAACTAATTTACAGAAAAACCACTGGAGACACTTTCATCAAATATAGAATAGACCCTACTACATAGCAGTCCCTACCATTTGCCCAAATTTGGTGGAATTCCATTGAGACATTTAGGCTACGGGCCTGTCTAAATATCCTGAAGTAAATTACATGACCAAAACACATATGAAGTGTGAGAATTTGCAACCAATTAAAAAGTTTCTTTCATTTTCTACGATTATTTCCTGACATTTGATTGGTTATGTACATGAATAAATAAAAAAAAAAGAGAAGGAAACACAGCCATTTTACAGCCATTTTGACTACTGCTTCCTGAAGTACATTTGAAAAGAAATAACACTGACAACTTCAACTGCTTTCTCAAAGGTAAGTTGTTATTTTGGAAAGTGAAGTATGTTGTGCACTTTAAGTTAATTTGAGAAAAAATATTCTGTTAGTTATATACTATCCCTCTGTAATAGTTATAGATTGAGATAGGCTTCTCTGTTATAGTTATGGATTGAGTTAGGCTTCCCTTGTATTATTATCAATTTACTTAGGCTTCATCACATACTCTTTGTTATATTTCAAATTCCAGCCTGATACCATACACTGCCCAAAGATAACTTAACTGTTAAAAAATCCAAACTACATGTCTGAACTTAAACCCAACAGTGCCCTATCTCTACTGATATAATTATTTTTTATGCAATTTACAGCAACAAAATGGAAGGAGAAAAGAATATTTCTTTTGAAATTGTTTTGGACAACAACCATGATGGAAAAAATGCTGAAAATGATAACATTGACTTTATGGATGCGTCTCTGGACCTTGAATTACTTGAGTGTGTGGAATCAATGGAAACACAGAATGTAAATGAGGAGATTCCAGACAACCTTTTATTAGAAGTTTTATTAAATTATGAAAAAGAATCAGAAGAATAAATTTATATTTAATAATCAAAAATTGTTCGAGCCATTATTCATTTTTATATGTAATTCATCAAGTAGATCAAAAATGTTTAAAATATAAAGTGAGACTTATAGTATACTGTGCAACTTTATTGTGTTACATAGAAAGTTTGCTCATAGTTACTTCCTTTCTCCCACTATATTATCTCCAATGTGTATTTAACATCTCTTTATCATCTCCTGCCTCAATGTTGTTTCTGCTTTCCTGAAATCAGGAAGTTT
The DNA here is from genome assembly GCF_964263255.1 of Lissotriton vulgaris. Taxonomy (NCBI): domain Eukaryota; kingdom Metazoa; phylum Chordata; class Amphibia; order Caudata; family Salamandridae; genus Lissotriton; species Lissotriton vulgaris. The sequence continues at coordinate 50,960,905 of NC_141690.1, forward strand.
TTTCCGCCATTTTGTCACTGCGAGTAAATATATTGTTCATTTCAAAGCGTTGAAACATGGAAAGGGGAGAAGGTAGAGATTGTATTCCTGCGTAGGTTATCTCGGGGTGTGCAGTAAGGCCCTTAAACGCAAAAAGATCTAATTTTTCCCCGGAAAAAAAATACGGGGTGCGCGCACTCGGTCGCGCACACCTATTTACAGGAGTGTGGAAAAGGAGGTAAATCAGAAGTTTGAGTGCTTTGATATAAGGTGGCTCTGAAAAGAGCCCTTGTGTTAATTGAGTGTTTTCTGCATTTATAAGTAAGTACCGATGCAGAGCCTGATGTTGCAGAGGAAGATTCTGTTTCCCTCATTCGTGAAATGAACACCGTCTCTCCTATAGACGTCTTGCATGTGGTAGCGCAAGTTGTTGTGGTAAATAGAACCCATGCTATAATCTCTGAGGAACGCAGAAACAGATTTATTTACATGTCTCCTTGCTTTCTCAAATTGTGCACAATGGTGATTGGACCAATTCCATTTCTGTCTTTGGCATATATTGGAATATACCAAGGCAGATCGAGGAAAAAGTGTCATCAATTGTCGAAAGGTGTCTTTTAGAAGCATTTCCAGACCTACCCCAGTGATTGTGCCTAGATCGTTCCCACCACAGTGCACAATTATAAGGTCTGGTTCTGGGAGATGCATAAAAGTTTTCACCAATGGAATCAATTGGTGACATTTCAATCCTCTTTTGGAAATCCATGTTATGTGTACATTTGGTAAGCTGAGGTTGGAAATTCGTCTGCTTACTGCATATTTTTCACTCCAGTGAATATAACTGTGTCCTATTAGCCAGACCTTCATTTTCAAGGGATTTGTAGTCGTCCTCCGATCGGTTCTGGAAGTGGAATGGTAGTTAGAAGTTGAAATTTTAAATAAAGAAAAAGGAAGAGGCTGGGTGTGGTTAAAAAAATAAAAATGATTGGTTGATTGTAACAAGTGGAGAGTGAACAGGTCAATGTTTATGTTAAACAAAAAGTACTATTGGGTGTGAAAAAACAAGACATGTAACAGAGTTGTGGATTGGCAGGTGTTTCTGGAGGGAAAATAGTGTTCTTAGTTTGTTGTAGAACGTTGAGACATGAACTTTTGACCTGTGCCTTCAGGAAGGTGCAGAATGAGGTGTAACCATGGAAACAGCCGGAGATGGCAGTTGGTGATGGGTTCACTCTTTGGTGCCTCTGCATCTGAGTCTATTCTCTGGTGGCTGGCGGACAACTGTTTGTTATTGTGGAGATGAAAGGGTGATAAGGAGAGAAATACGACATAGCGTCTGGCCTGTAGAAGCGTGGGAGCAGTGATTAACTCTGAGTGAAGCGGAACTGTGTCGGTGCTTTGTAACAGTAAAAAAAAAATGTTAACAGTGGTATAACTGTCTTTACGGTGCGCAACCTACTAAGAAAGAGTTCACGGGCCGTAATTGGTTTGCAGGTTCTAGTATCAGTAAGTGAGGTCGAGAAAAGAAAACATTCAGGACTTTATTTATGAAGGCCTTGCGCCACCGGTGCGTTACTTTTTCCCATTTTAAGAAATGAGGCACCGGCGGCGGAAGGTCTTCATAAATAAGGTCCTCAGTGACTACAGTTAAGGTTATGTGGAACCCATGAATAGTTTTTCAATATGAAATCATTTCAGTTGAGATTATGGATTAAAAGAGAAACCGTGAATATTTGAAATGTTTATTTAGAAATGTACTGTTTTAAAGGCAAATCATTATGTAATATGAGTACAGAAATTGCAAAAAACACAGTAATTGGTATTGTCAGTAGTACATGGAATACAAACGCTATAGTTGAAGAAAAATGAATATAGTTGGAAAAAAACATTGTACACTCTTATAAGGAAGTATATTATATTTTAATAAATGGAAGAAGGTCTCTGGCCTTTCAGTTTGGGAACGATATATGAAAATGCAAGTGGTTATACATCATTAGTTTATGAATCAGCTGTCAAACAACACGAAATTATAATGTCCACTGTTAGTAAAGCAAATAGGTCTGTTCTTCAAAAGAAAATATGGAAAAGAACGTGAAGAATATAGAAAACCAAAAGGAAATGAGGACGTCAATGGCTTGTTTGAGAGTTATTGAAGCATTGTTTAGGGAAAATAGGTAGCTTCTGCTTGTAACAGGAAATCAGTTTTAATATTTGAAAACATGTCAGCCATCCAATTGAGAAGATGAAAGGAGCATTCATGATCTGTCATTATTGGAGCGGCTTTTACCATGATAGGGCAGCTCAGTGGGTTTTCGATGTAGCTCTCTGTTAGGAAATCTTGCGCCGCTGCGAATATATTCCAATGACCCAGAACTCCTTGTATCGCTGCAAAGGCCATAAACCCTCCGGAAAGTATGTCAGCTATCCAATGGAAAAGAGTAAAGCAGTACTGATGATCTGTTATAATCGGAGCGTCTTTTACCATCAGAGAGAGCTCGGTGGGTTTTCGATGTAGCTCGCTGTTAGGAAAGAGTTAAGTGTCCATTGTGTAGGCAAAGTATGCAGCAAGTGCCTCTAACATGAAATCATTGTTATCATCTGAAAACATGTCAGCCATCCAATTGAGAAGATGAAAGGAGCATTCATGATCTGTCATTATTGGAGTGTCTTTTACCATCATTGGGCAGCTCGGTGGGTTTTCGATGTAGCTCTCTGTTAGGAAATCTTGCGCCGCTGCGAATATATTCCAATGACCCAGAACTCCTTGTATCGCTGCAAAGGCCATAAACCCTCCGTTGTAACAAAGCTGTTCATGATCAAGTAACGGATTCATGAGGTGATTGTAATTCGGTTCAGGAGGTACCAAATTGCAGAGACATAAATCCAGGGCCTACGTGAAATCACAGCTCAGGCAATGAAATACAGGCTGCACACAGGTGAAATGCGAATATCGAAATGATAATCGATATGAAGTATTCAAAGTCGAGAGTGGTAAGATGCCGTAGTAGTCAAGCATCCTCTGGCGAAATAGTTCTAAGTGGCCCGGAACGTTTGCGAAGGCAGGAGGGACATCCATTTTGAATTTCCCAAGATGGTACAGGAAACGGCGCAGCACCGCTGGTTGTATAGCAACTCCACAGAATTAGGTCGCCGGCTATGCAGTGGAGAGGAGCAGAATGTCTTGATACATTTTCTAGGAGTCTAGTCACTTATATATTGCTTAGTGGTTATTAAAAAAGTAGCTTTTTTTGAACTGGAGGATGCGTTAAAAAATAAGGGAGTGATTTGAGGGAGTTGTAAAGCAAGGTCAATTTTTTTTTACATCAATGCTGTTTTCTGTGAATGTTAGCTTAGTGAAAGATATGTGTGTGAGCAGATGCAACGTTCAGTTGTAAATGTGACAATGGCGCTCTTGTTCATGTCTTCCGATTCAAGGTCGGTATTCGCTGCAAAAAACAAAGATTAAGAAACGCATGCGTGGGGTACATAGTGTGCATTCTTAAAGGAAAGTAAATGAAGGGTTATTTTTACCGCGTTAGCATTGTCGTTTAAAAAGTTATAGTGATTTCTATTGTATGTGAAGAAAGTGTCACTGATGAAGACTGAAAATAAATCCTTATAAATGATACGGACTGGTGTATTTTAGAAAAGGTTTGTAACATTACATGAATTGTGGAAAAAAAATAATGTAATTGAAAGTGTATGGTTTGAAAATGAAAAGTAGAGGTTTATAGTTCATGTTTTGAAAGCAGTTCTAGAGGGTCAGAAGAAAGTGTATGGTTTGAAAATGAAAAGTAGAGGTTTTTAGTTCACGTTTTGAAAGCAGTTCTAGAGGGTCAGATGCATGATAGATTTATTAAAAATAGAACATGTTTTTAAATAGTATTTTGGAAAAAATATGTGTCTTTATGTACTATTTACATTATGTGCCTGTTGCGTATTCTTTGAGTTTTAGTAATCCTGTGTCTTATAAGTTTTCTAGGGGCGGTTTGAGGTTCATGGTGGGTTTGGGCAGGGAGGGTAGGTTGGGGGTTTGTAATAGGGGGTTTGGCTGGGGTGGAGTGCGGAGTTTAGTGAAAAGTGAGGGGGGCGGGGAGTTACGGTGTTTGGTAATGGAGCAGAGTCAGAGGACGCCACATTTGTGTTATGGGCTGCCACGGAAATATGTATTATTCTCAGAGGTTTATTATATTAAGGATATATATTAGCATGGTGGCTCTTGTCGTTTTGTTGTTTTGTGTATGTTTATAATGCTGGTTCTGTATTTTTTGTTTATGGACCTTATTGCGACACACAGGGGATTTACGTTGCACAGTTGGCGATCAGAGACTTAGGAAATAAAACTTTATAATTGTAAGGGCTGTAAGCGATAGAAATCGCCCGTTCTCGGTGTAAAAAATATCACCCCAATGGTGGTATTTTCTACGGTGTTAGTACTCGAAGGAGACTAGTAACATATATGTGTAATAAAATTATGTAATAGGCTCAGCATTTTACATTATCTTGGAGAGCAAAAGTTGATTTTACATAGCAATAAGTCTCTTATAATTAAGGGACGGAGTGTATATAGTGCTATTTAGTACTCTGCTATGTGATTGATGTCGAATATTTCATAAGAGGAGGCTTTAAAAGATTTACGATAAACTGGTTTTCTAGGGAAGTGGGTGGAGTGTTCCGTGTAAATTGCAGAATAGAAACTAGTAAGAACCAATTGGAAGTGTTGTTTTAAAGTCACATGACTGCACATGCGTGTCTCGACGCCTGTACGCGATAGGTGGGTGCGCGCACCCGGTCGCGCACTATAAGAAAGCGGCGAGAAAATATCAGCTAATATGCTCTTCAAGCTTGTTTTGGTACAAAGAGTTAGTTCTGAAAAGAACTTTTTTTTTTTTTTTTTTTTTTTTTGGAAACAAGTGTTATGATGCTTTTTATTTCTTAAAGTTGCGACGACATTTTTCAGTATGTCATACTATCCAAATAAAGTGAAGAAATTTAACTTTTCTTGGAGCATTTATGACTCTCAATTATTTGTTTAATTAGAGTAAAGCTTTGCTCTCCGTATACAAGAAGTTCTCCACAGTTCGTGCATTTCATGTGCACGTTCGCCAGATATGGTCTCAAGTCCATCTCAGCACTCGATGGAGATACAGGTCGTCCACCGGAAGATGTGTTGATTACTTCTGATGGTAATAGCGTGGCCTCCGTTTTTCTTGTGAAAAGTGGTCGCTCATTTTCATCAGATTCGGAAGATGAATGCGGAACGGTAGCCATTGTATCGAAGTCTTCGGGAAGATGTTCGACGTTGTTGTCTCTTGAGAGTAGAAAAGAAAGTGATGGTAGTGGGTGGAGTGCTGCGTGTAAATTGCAGAATAGAAACTACCAAAAACCAATTAGAAGTGTTGTTTAGAAGTCACATGACTTCACATGGGAGTGTCAGGTCCTGTACGCGATAGAAGGGTGCGCGCACCCGGTCTCGCACTAAAATAAAGCGGCGAAAAAACATCTTATAATATGCTCTTCGAGCATGTTTTGGTGGAAAGAGTTAGTTCTGAAAAGAACTTTTTTTTTTTTTTTTTGGGGGGGAAAGAAGTGTTAATGGCCCACATGCATCATCCCGGGATTTTGCGAGTTCTAAAGTGCGAAAAATAGCGATTCGCATTTTAGAATTCGCAAAACGGGACACATGATTATTTTCGGTAAATTTATGCGATTCGGTAAAAATCGCAATTTTTACCGAATCGCATAAATTACCGAAATACAATTTGCGAATTCGCTATTCCCATTGGTTCCTATGGGCCAAAAGGCCCATAGGAAGCAATGGGAAGGCATTAGCAAATTGCTATTTTCACTTTGAAAATCGCAATTTGTTAATGCATTTCATGGGTGCAGGGGGGGGTCCAACGGACCCCCCCATGCACCCCTGAAATGTATTTTTCGCATCATGTTTCACACACACATGTCCTAAGGACATGTGTGTCCGTAACATGAATGTTGAAAAAAATGCATTTTCAGCGTTTTAAACACTTTTTGCAAATTTACCGAGTGGTTCAACCACTCGGTAAATTTGACCCCCTAATTGCGATTTCGCAATTTTAAAAGTAATCATGCATTGCTTTTAAGAAATCGCAAATTTGCGATTTCTTAAAAGCAATCGCAATTTTAGAAATCGCAAAAATGTTACGATTTCTAAAATTGCTTGATGCATCCAAAAAAGCATTTTTGGAATCGCAAACGGCCGATTTTAAGGAATCGCACCGTTTGCGACTCCAAAAATGCTTGATGCATGTGGGTGATAATGCTTTCGATTTCTTAAAGTTGCTACTACATTTTTCAGTATGTAATAGTTTGAAAATGAAGTGAAGAAATTTATCTTTTCTTGGGGCATTTGTGACTTTCAATTTTCAGTTTAATAAGAACGAGGCTCTGCTCTCCATACAAAAGAATTTCTCCACACTCGTTGCATTTCATATGCACCTTCGCAAGATATGGTCTCAAGTCCATCTCAGCACTCGATGGAGATACAGGTCGTCCACCAGAAGATGTGCTGGCCACCTCTGATGGTAATAGCGTGGCCAGGGCTCTTGTCGATGCTTTTGCATAATGCTCAGGATGCCTTTGTTTAACATGCCGCTGCATGGTGTGTGCAGAAAAGGAATATTTTTTATTTGGATTTCCCCTTGAGAGCTCCGAATTGCATATCGTGCAGGTTACTTTTGGCGCATTCACTTTCTTTTGATCTTCAGGATAAGTGAAAAATTGCCAAATGAAAGATTCCTTTTTTCTTCTTAACGGTGGTCGCTCATTTCCTTCAGATTCGAGAGATGAATCTGGTAGGGAAGCCATTTCAGCAAAGACTTCCGGAAGATGCTCGACGTTGTTGTCTCTTGAGAGTAGAAAAGATTGTGAGGAAAGTGGGTGGAGTGCTTCGTGTATATTCCAGAACAGAAACTACTAATAACCAATTGGAAGTTTTGTTTTCAAGTCACGTGACTTTACATGCGCTTCTCAGGACGTGTAGGCGGTGACACTATGTAGTTACGAACGTGATTACATACTTAGGAACTAGCATTCAAAAAAACTATGAAATTCACTGAAAAAACCATAGGTTTTACACACGTTATAGTTAGGAAGTAGCATTTTAAAAACCTATGAAATTCACTGAAAAAACCATAGGTTTGACACCAGTTATAGTTAGCTGGAAATTTTACTGACATAAAACCAATGAAATTCCACGTTATAGTTAGTTGGACTCACTATAACTTGCGCGTGTAATGCACTGCTGATGGCATTACATATTACATCACTCATGACATGGTCAGTGACATCACTTATGACACCATCCAGTGAATGTGTGTCTTTCTAAAAAATAAATATGTTTTATATATGTATATGTAAAGGTCGAGGAAAGAATAAATGTTTAAATTATTGTCTTAATGAATGTTTTTTTCAAAAAGAAATGATTGGATAACTGGCTTATTAAGTGTACCTTAGTGAATACATATATTAGCGAGTAATGTTTAAATATTTAAATATATGTATCAGTGTTTCACTTTGTGAATAACTGGCTGCATGGGTTGATGAGTACCTACATGTGTTGGTATTTGGGTTCTTAGATGTTTTTTTAGTATCAGTATGAGTGTTTCTATGGTTTCATGGGGGTATTACTAATCACATAGATGCATGAATGACTAACTCTCTCTTTGTATGTGTTTAGAAGACACCATATGTGCAGGACTGTATGGGTGGTTGAGTGTGTATAGTTTTATATGCAAATAAATGGATGTTCAATAGTTTATTTGCATGTGTGAGTATGTGTGTGAGTAACTTTTGGATGATTGTCGGTGTGTAACAGGATGTATAGGTGTATCACTACATATGATGAGTGAGTATATGTATGAGTGACTATATAGAACTGTTGGTGAATGAGAGAATGTGTATATAGATGGTGGAATTACTGAATTGGTTGTTGTAACTGGTATGGGTATGTCCATTTTTTTGAAAATGTTAATTTCTATTTTCCAATATGTGCTTTAATGGTTACATTACACTTAAAGGAGGTCTGTCATCAGTGATGTCATAAGTGATGTCACTGACCATGTCATGAGTGATGTAATATGTAATGTCATCAGCAGTGCATTACACGTGCAAGTTATAGTGAGTCCAACTAACTATAACGTGGAATTTCATTGGTTTTATGTCAGTAAAATTTCCAGCTAACTATAACTGGTGTCAAACCTATGGTTTTTTCAGTGAATGTATATATAGTTAGGATTTTTTTCCTATGGGATTTCTGAAAATTCTATGTCGAATAACTTTGGCGTTTGTGGACAGAATTGGCTGAAATTTTCAGGAAAATGGCACATTTTGTTTCTGAGCAGCCCCTTAAAATTTGGGGGGGTTGCGTCAAGGGGGGGCCGGTAAAAAAGGGAGTCCCAAAACGCGTTTTTCCCATTCATTTTTCCATAGGGCGGTTGGAATCACTTTTAGCTCGAGCGGCTGAATGGATTTACAGGAAACTTGGCAAAATTGTAGATTTGGTTTGCCCGACGTGCCTTTGCTATGTCTCAATATATGTGCTCCAGTGGATTTTGAGAAATTAACATTTTAAAAAACAGATATATCTGTGACAGCGTCCCGGTTAGCGCCCCGGTTCGCGTACCTGACGCGTAACGGAACTTCGCGAGGAGAAGCGGATTGGCTCCCCGATGACTGTCATCATTCTAAACAGTCCGGAGCGGCCGCCATCTTGTGTCTCGGTAGGATCGAGATACAAGAGGTAGAAAAAACAAAGTGGGAAATGAGCATAAGGGGGCAGAGTACATCCTCCCTGACCCCCTAGGTTTGATGAGGGGGCTTTAAAAGGGTCCCGCGGGTCAAAAACAATATATATTATCATTTTTTTTGCGGGGGGAGCGCTCGGTACGCGCACCGGGAAGCGGTCCGGGAAGCGTAATATTGGGAAAATGGGATGAAAGAATGTTCAAATATTGTATGTTTATTGATTGTTCTTTTTTTTTTTTTATTTAAGTACCAAGATGTAGGTACCAATGCAGAGTCTAAAAATAAAAATACACCGTTTTCTTTGTAAATATCTTGCATGTTGTTTCAGAAGTTATTGTGGTATATGGAATTCATAGCGTAGTCTGTCAGGAAAGCAGAAACACCATGGAGGCAGGAGATGATAAAGAGATGTTAAATACAGTTTGGAGATATTATAGTGGCAGAAAGGAAGTAAATATGAGCAAATTTACTATGTAACACAAAAAAGTTGCACAGTATATTTAAAGTCTGATTTTACATTATAATCAATTTGCTACTAGTTTACAAAATACATATAACAATGAATAATGTCTCAAACAATTTTTGAATTATTAAATAAAAAATTATTTTTCTGATTCTTTTTCAAAACTTCTAATAATTCATTGTCAGTTTTTTGTTCATTTTCAATTAGGAAATCTACTGATTCCACACATTGCAGAAGTTCAAAGTCCGGTGAATCATCATAGAATTCAGAGTCAATTTCTGTATCTGTGTTGCTTCCTGCAACAATTTCCAAGTTAGTTTTGTTCTCTCCTTCCATTTTTGTGCTGTAAAACGAATTTAAAAAAAATATAACAGTACAGGTAGGGCACTGTTGGGTTTAAGTACAGACAGGTAGTTTGTTTTTTTAAACAGTGATTTTATCTTTGGGCAGTGTATGGTATCAGACTGGAAGTAGAAATAAAAAAAAATGTATGTGACAAAGCCTAAGTTAATTCTTAATTATGCAAGACAAGCCTAACTCCATCCATAACTAAAAAAGAGAAGTCTATCTTATTCTATAACTATTACAGGGAATAGTATATAAGTGCAGAACATACTTCAGTTTTTAAAATATCATCTTACCAATCAAAAAGAAGTTTAAGTTCTCAGTTGAAATGCACTTGATATGTACTTCAGGAAGTAGTAGTCAAAATGGCTGTGTTTCTCTCTCTTTCTTTATATATATTCAGGTACATAACCAATCAAATGTCATGAAATAATAGAAGATATTGAAAGTAGCATTTTGATTGGTTGTCAATTCTAACACTTCATAAGTGTTTTTGTTAGGTAAAATACCTCCAAAATTTAGTCAGGCTTACAGCATAATTTTCTCAATGGAATTCCATCAAATTTGGGTAAATGGTAGGGACTGCTATGTAGTAGGCCCTATTCTATATTTGATGAAAGTGTCTGTAGTAGTTTTTCTGTAAATTACTTTCCCACCTTTTTTTATCGAGCGCTTACCGGTGCGCTCCCCGGTACGCGACCCGGCAGCGTTACGGGAGTCCTCCATTTTGTGTATCGGTAGAATTGATACATAAGATGGAGGACAAACAATGTACGGAACGGGTAGAAGGGGGCATGGTAGACACTTTGTGACCCTCTAGGTTTTCTGAGGGGGGATTAGGACGCTGATATATGCAAAAATAAAAAAATTAAATTTTTGAAAATTTCGAGGGGGAGCGCCCTGTACGCGCACCAGTAAGCGAACCGGGGAGCGTACTTTGGTGAAGAAAAAAAAATTAGAAACAGATAAACGTTTTGAATGATCAGAGGTAGGGTAGCTCTGAAAAGAGATATTGTGTTCTGTGGCTAATTTAGGTACCTACAAGTAGGTTCCAATGCACACTATTAAATAAAGGACGAATATTCTATTCCCTTCATCGGAGAAGTGCACACCATCTCTTCTGTAGATGTGTTGAATGTTGGAACGCAAGTTATTGTTGTATATTAAACCCATTCCATAGTCTCTCATGTAAGCAGAAACAGATTTATTCACATGTTTCTGTGCTTTCTCAAATTGTGGAAAAAATTGATTGGACCACTTACATTTTTGTCTTTGACCTATATTGGAGTATACCAAGGCAGTTTGGGGAAAAAGTGTCATTTAAAAGAAGAATACATTTTACAGCATTTGATATTTGCTATTAAAAACCATTGAAATTCACTGAAAAAACCATAGGTTATAGACCATATATAGTTAGGAATTAGCATTTACAAAACCTTGAAAATTCACTGAAAAAACCATAGGTTATAGACCATATATAGTTAGGGATTAGCATTTACAAAACCTTATTTTACTCACACAAAACCATTGAAATTCGCATATATAGTTAGTTGCACTAACTATATATCGCGCACCCGCAATCCACTGCTGATGATGTCACATATTACATCATTCATTACATGGTCAGTGACATCACTGATGACATCACTGATAACATCTCAAATGACATCACTGGTGACATCACTGATGACATCTCAAATGACATCACTGATGACATTTCATTTGACATTACTGATCACATCACTGATGATATCATTTATGTGATAATACAATGAACCTCTTCAGACTCTAATATAACCTTAGATACAATCAGTGTAAACAGACACTTACAGACTGTCACTCATCCATGGAGTTACTCACACACCTAGTCATTCATGCCAAGAATCAATCACACCTCCATTTCCTCAACTATACAGTTATACACACCTTACTTATTCAAACATACACTAACACATATTTACTCTCTTATACAATCCCTGATACAAGTTCACAATGATCCATACAGTCACTCACACATTTACTGGCTCTTATGCACAGTTATTAATATATGTCAACTCTCACATGTACTGTGTTTTACATATGTACTTACTTTGACATGTAGCACTGAGATATCCATTCACTCACCAATACACTCATGCACACAGTCAACCGCCCATACAGCTGTTTCCACATGCACTTTTGAACCCATACATCTAGTGAATCAACTGCTCACACATCTATGCACAGAGTCATACACCTCCCAGCCACCCACACACACACTCAGTCTCCCATACAAATACTTGGGCAAACAATCAATAACCCATATAGTTACTCATATAGCTACTGATCAACACATGCAGCAGTTTACAGAACAACAGACATAATGATGCACAAATTAAGACAGTTTAGTCACTAACCCATGCACTCAGTGAGACACATTTAATCACTCACTCATACAGTCAGTCATGCACCTACTAAATCCTTCATCCAGACACTTATACATGCACTCATTCTTCAATATGTAAGACATATTTTAACTTTACAGAAACATACAGTCACTGGATGTTGTCATCAGTGATGTCATTTGAGATGTCATCAGTGATGTCATCAGTGATGTCACTGACCATGTCATGAATGATGTAATATGTGACATCATCAGCAGTGGATTGCGGGTGCACGATATATAGTTTGTGCAATTAACTATATATGCGAATTTCAATGGTTTTGTGTGAGTAAAATAAGGTTTTGTAAATGCTAATCCCTAACTATATATGGTCTATAACCTATGGTTTTTTCAGTGAATATATATATATATACATATATATATATTCTTCTACTCTCCAAAGAAGAAAGGATTGGCACTCACAGGTACTTTTCCAAGTGTTTTGCTTTTTATTTCAAAAGAAACTTGCACAACCAACGCGTTTCAGTGACTGCTGCCACCTTGATCACGGTCGGAGGTTATCTCTCTTGTTTCCACATATATACAAATTTAAAATTAGTGATCACATGACTTCCTGTTTCCTCACAGGTAGGATGCTGGTTATTGTAGTTCGAAAAGAATGATTGCTTTTCAGTTCGTTTTTCTTTACATTTACATACACCTCTTTCTTGAACTCATTAGATTAGCATTTGAACATACTTTAACCCATTTGTTTTTAAATTTTGAAAACCTTTTACTGAGGCAAATTAAATTATATTAAACAAAATTATCCAAAGCCAAGCACAATCTTGTTAGTAAGTCTAAACCTGTAAATAGAATTTCTAGTTGAGCCCTCCAGTAGGCGTACAAACTATTAAAATTGGAGGTGGGGGTTCAGGTAATTTAAAGTTAGGTAATACACCTTTTCAAGAGTGTCACATTATACCCAGAAGCCACTTCCTTAGCGTTTTAGGCTACTGAGTTTACCCAGGAAGTCTATCTTTGAAGAGTTATGATTCCCAAACGGAAATCAAAACAGGGGATTAGGGAGGGGACAATGTTCTATTATTTCTGCAAAGCTATTTACATATGCTGACTATAGGAGATGTACGTACATCTCCTCATCCTGGTTCAAGCCATATGGAGTAAATTATCTCAATGCCAAAATCCATTGTGACTCGCATTGTTGACACTTTCAATTCCGTAAAATTTTAAAGCCTTCCGGTCACTGTTGTGTTTCTCTTCCATGTGCTTTGCAACCGCATTGCTCCTGTCCTTGTTTGTGGTCGCTCTCACATGTTCAAGAATTCGAAGTTTTGTTTCTTTTAAAGTGCTACCCACGTATTTCAAGGGGCAGGGGCATTTGATGATATATACCACCTATGGTGTTTTGCTGTTTATTAGCTGTCGGATGTTCCATTTTCTTTGATTGCAGCCTGTGAATGTTTTGGTATTTTTTGCAATTTGACATGCCTTACAGCTTGAGCACTTTACAAAGCCAGATGCCTTAAGCCAGTGTTTCTTTTTGCTTTGATTTTTCCAATAATGGCTTTGTACTAACTTGTCCTTTAAGTTGCCTGCTCGCCTGTAGGTCACTTCGGGATGATTTCCTACAAGCTCTGCCACAGTGTGGTCCATTTGTAAGAATTTCCAGTCCTTTCTCAAGATTTTCATTATCTCCCCTGATTCTTGTGAATAAGTGGTTATAAATCTTATTTTTCTCTCTTCAGGTGGAGGTATTCTTTCTTTTAGGATTTCATCCCTTGTTTTTTCTTTGGACAAAGTTTTTTGCTGTTTTTTGGCTATGTTTCTGCCATTCATTGTCCTCCGAACAGATTCTCAGAATTCTTAAGAATTCCCCATAAGGGATACTACGAATAAGTGAGTTTTGGTGGAAGCTGTTTGCATGCAAGACCGAATTGGTTGGGGTTATTTTGCGGTGTAGTGTGGTTTGGAATTTTCCTTCATTGATATAGATTTCTGTTTCCAGAAAGGTTACACGTTCTCTGCTCATTGTGTAGGTAAATTTGAAACCAGCTTCTGTTGTATTCAAAATGGAAAAATTGTCTTTGAAACCTTGTTCTTCTCTGTCCCATATGATTAGCAGATCGTCTATGTATCGTAACCAGACAATGGTTTTGTCTGCATATGTGTCATTGTCCGCGTGCCAAGCGAGGTGTTGCTCCCACCACCCCATCGCTAGGCACGCGTAACTGGGACTTGAGGAAAAACCCACAGCAGTTCCGCTTGTCTGGTTGTATATTTCCTCGCCAAAGAGGAAAACGTTATGGGTAAGGCATAGTTCAATCATTTTTAACACCATCTCATTGTGTCTTGTGTACTTGATGTTGCGTTTTTGAAGAAAATATTCACAGGCTTTGATACCTATATTGTTTTTGATGTTTGTGTATAGTGCAACGAGATCCATCGTAATTAAATTATAGGAATGCTGCCATGGTAGGTCTGTCAAATGCTGTATATACAGTTCCACAAGTGCCCAAGAGCGGTGCTCACTCCCTGTTGGCTCACTTCAGGTAAGAGAAGGTACTAGTGCACCCAGCGCCAGCAGAGCCTGGCACGTTTTGGGCTAGCACCCTTCCTCAAAGGTTTTCTGCATATCGATGAACTGCCTTACCTGGAGTGAGCCAACAGGAAGTGAACCCCGCCCTTGGGCCCTTGTGGAACTGTATCTTAAACGGCTGACCCGACCGGGGGGAGCATCGCCACGGAATCCTGCGGCTCCTCAGCTGGTGTGATTATCAGTGCATCCCAAATATATCAGATGCTTGTAAAAAAGTGGATACAGTGACACGCACCAACTTATTATATCCTGTACGTAGGGAGGAAGAAAACAGCACCTGCGTTTCATCACCAGTTATTCAGGGCAAGCACCAGATGTGCATTAAATACTTAGAAGACACTGGCATGTACTCTTTACCTCGAGAAACATCTAAACAGCTGTCCCCAGATCACTTTTCAGAAATGCAGATCCTTGAGGGACGAACTCAGTCCCAATTCAGTGACTGAGCTTGTTAAAGCTAGCAGGGCCAGTCGAGTGGGTATTAGACGCCGTAGTAACTGCAAGGCTTGCAGCAACAGCATTGACTGTACTACACTTTCGATCTTAGGCAGCAATAGGGAGGTGGTGATAAAGAAAACACTATCATATAACACCACTTATTGTGTATACGCACTAATTCGTCCATGTAATAAAGCCTATGTAGGCAGCACAATACATCGTGCCAAGAAACGTGTGTTAGAACACATTAGAGCCTTTAGGCATAATAACAAACAATATCCTGTTGCCTGATATTTCTTTGAACACCATTTCCAAAATGAAAAACAACTGCGAATGGTGGTCAGGGATGATCTCCCCAAGAATGTAAGAATGTGAGTGGTGGGAATAGACAACTCTCACTTTGCAAGCTAGAATCCAGGTATATCATTGATTTGGAAACGATGACCCCCCAGGGATTAAATTCTAGTGAAGAACTTTCTGTACATCTGCATCAGTAGAATTGCAAGCTGTAATATGAAATTGCTTAATTTATTGGTAATGTCCGCTGTATTTTTCTATAATATGGTTTTAACATTTTATTTTATTTTCAGGTATTGGCACATGTGTGTTTTTGCGGCTCACGTTATCACTGAAAATATGCCCACTTGGGCAATACTGTGGAACGTTCGACCTCATGTAAATATTAGAATTGATTGTTTCAACATGCGCAACCAAAGGTACAGCATGTATAACTTCATCTAAGGACTTTGCCCACTGGGGCGTAATCACTGAGTTCTGACAGACTCTAGGCAATGATATCGAACTCCCTATTGTATGTTAAAGTGTGAATGTTACACACTGAATAAAGCATTGAAGTTTGAATTGGGTATGTCATCACATTAACGATGTCAACTGAAAATCAGCGGTTGACTATTATGAAATTCGTATGAATGTACCGAGGTTGAGAATTACATATGTACCGATTCTTATTTGCCGAAAGAGTGATCCCGAAAGAGTGATCCCGAAAGAGTGATCCCTGATGCTCACTCTTTCGGGTGAGATGCCAACGCATCAGGCGGGTCATCTTGATCCCATATTTTCTAACTGGAACGGAATTAGGGTGTTTCCCCCTATTAGGATACTGTGGTCTGACCATCATCTTATTCCATTTACAATAACAGGCAGACCCAGAAGGGATATACTTGAGACACCTATCCTATCGAAACGCAGGAATTGGAACAAATTTAGTCAGGAGACATTTGAATTTACGCTAATGCAGGGGAAACCTCCACTTAGTAAAACCTTTAAGGAAGCACGGAAGGAGTATAATGAATGGGTATTGAAGGCTTTAGATAAGGTGGCCCCATGGACCCTCAAAGCCCCAGTATGTAGGACTAGGTCCGCCCCTTGGTACAATGAGGAATTGCGTGCAGCTAAAGCCAGATGTAAAAAACTGGAACGCCTGTGGTGCAAAGACTACGACAATGTTGGGAAAGAGTTATATAGGAATAGTCTGAAGGAGTATCATGGGTGAATTAATAAGGCGAATAGTCTATTCATCAAAGAGAGGATTGAATCTGCTGAAAACTCCTCTAAAGAGCTCTTTTCCATCTATAAGGAGCTCACGGCACTCACTAGGAAAGAGACCAAAGATCTTGTCTCCTCAGAGATATGCAAATCGATCGCCGATCATTTTGTAAACAAAGTGGAGCAGATTTACGTGTCTTTTCAGCAGGGGACAGCTGAAGAAGTATCGGCTAGAGACACCGGCCAAGGACCTACTAGGAATGTAGGTCTTAAAGAATTCATGGTGCCTCCGAGGGAGGAACTGATAAAGATAATTATGAGCATCCAGTCAGGTTCCCCTACGGATGTTGCTCCTCCTAAAATTCTTAGGAATCAGGTTCACCTCCTATGGAACTATATAAGCAATCTAGCTTCTCTTTCCTTCCAAGAAAGACAAGTGCCTGAAGAATGGAAATTTGCACTAGTGGTCCAGATTAAAAAGAAGGCTAACCTGAGAATCTCGCAATTGGACAATCATAGGCCCATTTCTCTTTTACCGTTCTGTGCCAAAGTGGTGGAAAAATTGGTCACCAATCAGTTGGCTAAATTTGTGGAGGATAACCATCTTTTACATCCCACCCAATCTGGTTTTAGGGCGAAGTATTCGACTGAAACTGCCCTTCTTTTTTCCACAGAATTTCTTCGCCAGAAAGTGTATGAAGGACAGACAGCCACCCTGATATTTCTGGACTTCAGTGCGGCATTCGATACCGTATCGCACTCTAGACATCTTGCCCATCTGAGCGAGTTGGGAGTTGCCGGTCCGGCGTATGAATGGATGGTTTCCTTCTTGGCGGGTAGAAAGTTTAAAATTCGCTGTCCCCCCATTAGATCCACGCCTCGAACTTTAAAACAAGGAGTCCCGCAGGGTTCCATCTTCAGCCCGTGCTGTTTAACCTAGATATGGAACCCTTGGCCAGGTTGGTGGAATCTTATGGGGTGGATATCGTATCATATGCGGATGATACGCAACTGGTGGTTACTCTATCCCACAACCCAGTTGAGATGGCAGCCAATTTTTCTGCATGTCTGGTGGCACTGACAGCTTGGATGAAGTGTAACTGCCTTTGCCTGAACGGTAATAAGACCGAACTTCTGGTGATTGGCTCCTCTCCTTCAATCTGGACATCAGCCTGGTGGCCCACTGATTTGGGTCCTACACCCACGCCGTCTGATAAGGTGAAGAATTTGGGTATCCTTTTGGATTCCAAACTCACATACTCCCAACACATTGGAAAGATGGCGGGGAAATGCTATGACCTACTGAAGGTTCTTGGATCTCCTACCTATTAGAGACTGGAAAACTTTAGTACATGCACTGGTCACATCTTGATTATAGGAATGTCTTGCTCTGTGGCCTTAGTAAAAAGGGACTGAACCAGCTGCAATGTGTCCAAAATGCGGTGGCCAGGCTTGGTCTAAAGTTGCCGAGGAGGTCTTTGGGGAAATGTGCGTTACAGATCCTGCACTGGCTCCCCATGCGGGAACGCATTTGGTTCAAGACCATGTGCATTAGTCACCGTATTGCACATGGCAGGGGCCCTGCCTACCTTCACAGGATGCTAACTATTTACCGTCCTAGGCGCCTTTTGAGATCCATGGGAACTATGCAGTTGTCGATACCCCGCATTTATGAAGCACGGATGGGTGGGCGTTCTTTCAGGTTCCTGGCCAGCAAACAATGGAATGAACTTCCTGTTGAGTTGCAGATGGAACCGTCGGAAACCAGGTTCCGGCAAAAACTGAAGACCTATCTATATCCTGAAGATTAGTTTAAATTTAGGGTTTCTCTTCCCCTGTCCTTTCTCCTCTCCGTAGATTGATCTTTATTTTTAGTTGTGTTGGAATGCATCCTAGCGCAGAGGCGCACTGTCTTTAGTGTATTCAGGTGCTTAATAAATGTTTTTATTATTATTATTATTATTATTATTATTATTATTTGCGCTGTTAGAGATTTACTGCAAAGATCTGTGATTACAATATAAAATGTTTACTTGCAATACGTTTACATTGCAAATATGTTGGTTAATTTATTTTATAACCATTTGGCCCAGTGAACTTTCTGGTATTGTTGCACAGAAATATCTGTGTTAACAGTGATAATATGGCGGCTGTGTTTTACTTCACTTTGCATTTTCATCACTATGGTGTAGTTCACAGCCTTTGTTTGATGTTTAGCAGAACTGTTTATATGTGTGTGGTACACTGTTTGTTTTCATGGCATGATGAAGACGAAAGTCGAAACGCGTTGCTGTGCAGTCATTAAATATATCTACTGTAACTACCCAAGGTGTCCGTGAGGTTTCTGTATATAGAAGTCATTGGGGTATTGTTATATATATATATATATATTACCTACTGGCGGTCGCCAGTAGGTAGTTATAGTTAGGATTGTTTTTCACAGGATATCCTCAACATTCTATTTGGAATAACTTTGGCCCTGGTGGAGAAGTGTGGCTCAATGCTTAGAGCGACAGACCTTGATGCAGAACGCTGGCCAGGGACCAGGGTTCGATTCCCATCTCGGCGGGTTCGGGCTTAAATTCCTCTGACCGGATATTCTCGCCTCAGTGCCGATTCTAAGCATGGGTCCCACGCTGCCACTCTGGGCAATAGCTTGCTTAGTCTCCACAAAGGCCCCCTGATACACAAGGGATGCCTGGTTTCACCATGGGATGCCCAGGAGTGGACACCCCACAAGGAAAAGCCAGGAGGGGTTCCCTTGTGGTAGGAGTACAAGCGCCGGGATGCCTCCGGGTCACTGTTCGCGCTATACAAATACGCCACATTTACATTTACATTTACATTGAAGAATCTTAGCGAATTTCTAAAAGAAGATGGCTCGGTCCACTGCGCTCCTTCCTTGAAAGTTTGGGGGGGATTGGTCAAGTGGGGGCTGAGATATAAGGGGGGTCCCAAAACGTGTTTTCTGCATGTTATTTTCCATAGGACCTTTAGACTCGGCTACAGGTCAAACGGCTGAATGGATTTATAAGAAATTTAGCAAAACTGTAGAGTCCGGTTCGCAGATTACGCTTTTTTTGGAATGGTGTAAATCCATTCAGTAGTTGTTGAGAAAATTAAAGTTAAAGTCAATTATATATCTATAGGCGCGCACGCGTGCGCGCACTCAAGTGGCTGCGCGTGAGCGGAATTTCTTTTTGCTGCGTGACGTCTGTTAACATTCGATTCGAAGGAAATCAGGAAGTTTTGTTCGCCATTTTGTCACTGCGAGTAAATATATTGTTCATTTCAAAGCATTGAAACATGGAAAGGGGAGAAGTTAGAGATTGTTTTGCTGCGTAGCTTTTCTCGGGGTGTGCAGTAATGCCCTTAAACGCGAAAAGATATAATTTTTTCCCGAAAAAAAATAAGGGGTGCGCGCACCCGGTCGCGCGCACCTATTTACAAGAGTGTGAAAATGGAGATAAATCAGAAGTTTGAGTGCTTAGATATAAGGTGGCTCTGAAAAGAGCCCTTGTGTTAATTGAGTGTTTTCTGCATTTATAAGTAAGTACCGATGCAGAGCCTGATGTTGCAGAGGAAGATTCTGTTTCCCTCATTCGTGAAATGAACACCGTCTCTCCTATAGACGTCTTGCATGTGGTATCGCAAGTTGTTGTGGTAAATAGAACCCATGCTATAATCTCTGAGGAACGCAGAAACAGATTTATTTACATGTCTCCTTGCTTTCTCAAATTGTGCACAATGTTGATTGGACCAATTCCATTTCTGTCTTTGGCATATATTGGAATATACCAAGGCAGATCGAGGAAAAAGTGTCATCAATTGTCGAAAGGTGTCTTTTAGAAGCATTTCCAGACCTACCCCAGTGATTGTGCCTAGATCGTTCCCACCACAGTGCACAAATATAAGGTCTGGTTCTGGGAGATGCATAAAAGTTTTCACCAATGGAATCAATTGGTGACATTTCAATCCTCTTTTGGCAATCCATGTTATGTGTACATTTGGTAAGCCGAGGTTGCAAATTCGTCTGCTTACTGCATATTTTTTACTCCAGTGAATATAACTGTGTCCTATAAGCCAGACCTTCATTTTCAAGGGATTTGTAGTCGTCCTCCGATCGGTTCTGGAAGTGGAATGGTAGTTAGAAGTTGAAATTCTAAATAAAGAAAAAGGAAGAGGCTGGGTGTGGTTAAAAAAATAAAAATGATTGGTTGATTGTAATAAGTGGACATTGAACAGTACGTTGCATGTTAATGTTTATGTTAAACGAGAAGTACTATTGGGTGTGAAAAAACAAGACATGTAACAGAGCTGTGGATTGGCAGGTGTTTCTGGAGGGAGAACAGTCTTCTTAGTTTGCTGTAGAACGTTGAGACATGAACTTTTGACCTGTGCCTTCAGCAAGGTGCAGAATGAGGTGTAACCATGGAAACAGCCGGAGATGGCAGTTAGTGATGGGTTCACTCTTTGGTGCCTCTGTGTCTGACTCTGTTCTGTGGTGGCAGGCGGACAACTGTTTGTTATTGTAGAGATGAAAGGGTGATAAGGAGAGAAATACGACATAGCGTTTGGCCTGTAGTAGCGTGGGAGCAGTGATTAACTCTGAGTGAAGCGGAACTGTGGCGGTGTTTGGTAACAATAAAAAAATTTTTTTAACAGTGGTATAACTGTCTGTACGGTGCGCGTCCTACTAAGAAAAAGTTCACGGGCCGTAATTGGCTTGCAGGTTCTAGTATCAGTAAGTGAGGTCGAGAAAAGAAAACATTCAGGACTTTATTTATGAAGGCCTTGCGCCACCGGTGCGTCACTGTTTCCCATTTTAAAAAATGAGGCACCGCCGGCGGAAGGTCTTCATAAATAAGGTCCTCAGTGACTACAGTTAAGGTTATGTGGAACCCATGAATCGTTTTTCAATATGAAATCATTTCAGTTGAGATTATGGATTAAAAGAGAAACCGTGAATATTTGAAATGTTTATTTAGAAATGTACTGTTTTAAAGGCAAATCACTATGTAATATGAGTACAGAAATTGCAAAAAACACAGTAATTGGTATTGTCAGTAGTACATGGAATACAAACGCTATAGTTGAAGAAAAATGAATATAGTTGGAAAAAAACATTGTACACTCTTATAAGGAAGTTAATTATATTTTAATAAATGGAAGAAGGTCTCTGGCCTTTCAGTTTAGGAACGATATATGAAAATGTAAGTGGTTATACATCATTACTTTATCAATCAGCTGTCTACATGCGAAGCACTATCAAGTTTGTGTTATGTTACTGTGTACGGGGAAAAAAAGGCGCCAAAAGTGACAAAATGGCGAGAGGTGCATGTATGTAATCTGTTGGATGCTGCGGAAATCACTATTGAGGAGAACTACTGTATTGAGATATCTTTTGAAGGTTGCAGTATTGAATTTGAAATACAGCACAAGTAACAATGGAAATATTGTTGAAAGAACATATTTTTCTGTAAAGTATTTTAAATTAATAATTTTATAGAAAATTAAAGGAGCAGAGGCGTGTGAGGTGGAAATAAGCAGTTGAGATGCGAAATGGCGTTTACAGTTATAAAAAACTCGTTTATAATTTACACATTAATTAGGGTACATGTAGCATATATTAGCGAGTTTTGCATCGAGTACGTTTGAATGAACCTTAGATAAAATATGCAATAGAATTGTTGAGATTATACTGTAAATTAAAAAAGTTGAAAATCGAGTAGCTGAAGAAACAAATGTAGTCCACATAAAAGACCAAAATTTTAACAACACGAAATCATAATGTCCACTGTTAGTAAAGCCAATAGATCTGTTCTTCAAAAGAAAATATGGAAAAGAACGTGAAGAATATAGGGAAGCAAAAGGAAATGAGGACGTCAATGGCTTGTATAAGAGTTATTGAAGCATTGTTTAGGCAAAATAGGTAGCTTCTGCTTCTAACAGGAAATCACTTTTATCATTTGAAAGTATGTCAGCTATCCAATGGAAAAGAGTAAAGCAGTACTCATGATCTGTTAAAATCGGAGCCTCTTTTATTATCAGAGGGCAGCTCGGTGGGTTTTCGATGTAGTTCTCTGTTAGGAAAGAGTTAACCATCCATTGTGTAGGCAAAGTATGCAGCAAGTGCCTCTAACATGAAATCATTGTTATCATCTGAAAACATGTCAGCCATCCAATTGAGAAGATGAAAGGAGCATTCATGATCTGTCATTATTGGAGCGTCTTTACCATCATAGGACAGCTCGGTGGGTTTTCGATGTAGCTCTCTGTTAGGAAATCTTGCGCCGCTGCGAATATATTCCAATAACCCAGAACTCCTTGTATCGCTGCAAAGGCCATAAACCCTCCGTTGTAACAAAGCTGTTCATGATCAAGTAACGGATTCATGAGGTGATTGTAATTCGGTTCAGGAGGTACCAAATTGCAGAGACATAAATCCAGGGCCCATGTGAAATCACAGCTCAGGCAATGAAATACAGGCTGCACACAGGTGAAATACGAATATCGAAATGATAATCGATATGAAGTATTCAAAGTTGAGAGTGGTAAGGTGCCGTAGTACAGAAGCATTCTCTGTCGAAATAGTTCTAAGTAGTCCGGTTCGTTTGCGAAGGCAGGAGGGACATCCATTTTGAATTTCCCAAGATGGTACAGGAAACGGCGCAGCACTGCCGGTTGTATAGCAACTCCACAGAATTAGGTCGCCGGCTATGCAGTGGAGAGGAGCAGAATGATTTGATAAATTTTTTAGGAGTCTAGTCACTTATATATTGCTTAGTAGTTATCAAAAAGTAGCTTTTCTTGAAGTGGAGGATGCGTTAAAAAATAAGGGAGTTATTTGACCAAGTTGTAAAGCAAGGTCAATTTTTTTTTACATCAATGCTGTTTTTTGTGAATGTTAGCTAAGTGAAAGATATGTGTGTGAGCAGATGCAACGTTCAGTTTTAAATGTGACAATGGAGGTCTTGTTCATGTCTTCCGATTCAAGGTCGGTATTCGCTGCCAAATACAAAGATCAAGAAACGCATGCGTGGGGTAGATAGTCTGCATTCTTAAAGGAAAGGAAATGAAGGGTTATTTTTACCGCGTTAGCATTGTCGTTTAAAAAGTTACAGTGATTTTCATTATATGTTAAGAAAGTGTCACTGATGAAGACTGAAAATAAATCCTTATAAATAATAGGGACTGGTGTATTTTAGAAAAGGTGTGTAACATTACATGAATTGTAAAAAAAATAATAATGTAATTGAAAGTGTATGGTTTGAAAATGAAAAGTAGAGGTTTATAGTTCACGTTTTGAAAGCGGTTCTAGAGGGTCAGATGCATGATAGATTTATAAAAAATAGAACATGTTTTTCAATAGTATTATGGAAAAAATATGTGCCTTTATGTACTATTTAGATTATCTGCCTGTTGCCTATTCTTTGACTTTTAGTAATCCAGTGTCTTATAAGTTTTTCAGGGGCGGTTTGAGGTTCATGGTGGGTTTGGGCAGGGAGGGTAGGTTGGGGGTTTGTAATAGGGGGTCCGGGTGGGGTGGAGTGTGGAGTTTAGTGAAGAGTGAGGGGGGCGGGGGGTTAGGGTGTTTGGTAATGAAGCAGAGTCAGAGGACGCCAAATTTCTTTTATGGGGTGCCACGGAAATATGTATTTATTCTCAGAGGTTTATTATATTAAGGATATATATTAACATGGTGGCTCTTGTGGTTTTGTGCATGTGTATAATGCTGGCCCTGTAGTTTTTGTCTATGGACCTCATTACGACACAGGGGAGCTACGTTGCACAGTGTGAGATCAGAGACTTAGGAAATAAAACGTTATAATTGTAAGGGCTCTAATCGATACAAATCGCCCGTTCTCGGTGTAAAAAATATCACCGCTATTGGTGGTATTTTCTACGGTGTTAGTGCTCGAAGGAGAATAGTAACATATATGTGAAATAAAATTATGTAACAGGCTCAGCATTTCACATTATCACGTGAAAACAAAAGTTGTTCTCACATAGCAATAAGTCTCTTATAATTAAGGGACGGAATGTATATAGTGCTATTTACAACTCTGCTATGTGAACGATGTAGAATATTTCATAAGAGGAGTTTTAAAAGGTTTTCGATAAACTGGTTTTCCAGGGAAGTGGGTGGAGTGTTCCGTGTAAATTGCAGAATAGAAACTAGTAAGAACCAATTGGAAGTGTTGTTTTAAAGTCACATGACTGCACATGCGTGTCTCGACGCCTGTACGCGATAGGTGGGTGCGCGCACCCGGTCGCACACTAAATGTAAGCGGCGAAAAAACATCTTATAATATGCTCTTGGAGCACGTTTTGGTAGAAAGAGGTAGTTCTGAAAAGAACTTTTTTTTTTTTTTTTTGGAAACAAGTGTTATGATGCTTTTGATTTCTTAAAGTTGCTACGACATTTTTTAGTATGTCATACTATCCATATAAAGTGAAGAAATTTAACTTTTCTAGGAGCATTTATGACTCTCAATTTTGTGTTTAATTAGAGTAAAGCTTTGCTCTCCGTATACAAGAAGTTTTCCACAGTTCGTGCATTTCATGTGCACGTTCACCAGATATGGTTTCAAGTCCATTTCAGCACTCGATGGAGATACAGGTCGTCCACCGGAAGATGTGCTGATTACTTCTGATGGTAATAGCGTGGCCTCCGTTTTTCTTGTCAAAGGTGGTCGCTCATTTCCTTCAGATTCGGAAGATGAATGCGGAACGGTAGCCATTGCAGCAAAGTCTTCGGGAAGATGTTCAACGTTGTTCTCTCTTGAGAGTAGAAAAGAAAGTGATGGAAGTGGGTGTAGTGCTGCGTGTAAATTCCAGAATAGAAACTACCAAGAACCAATTAGAAGTGTTGTTTTGCAGTCACATGACTTCACATGCAAGTGTCAGGTCCTGTACGCGATAGGAGGGTGCGCGCACCCGGTCTCGCACTAAAATAAAGCGGCGAAAAAACATCTCATAATATGCTCTTGGAGCACGTTTTGGTAGAAAGAGGTAGTTCTGAAAAGAACTTTTTTTTTTTTTTTGTTTTTTTTGGAAACAAGTGTTATGATGCTTTCGATTTTTTAAAGTTGCTACTACATTTTTCAGTATGTAATACTATGAAAATGAAGTAAAGAAATTTATTTTTTCTTGGGGCATTTATGACTTTCAATTTTGAGTTGAATAAGAACGAGGCTCTGCTCTCCGTACAAAAGAATTTCTCCACACTCGTTGCATTTCATGTGCACCTTCGCAAGATATGGTCTCAAGTCCATCTCAGCATTCGATGGAGATACAGGTCGTCCACCAGAAGATGTGCTGGCCACCTCTGATGGTAATAGCGTGGCCAGGGCTCTTGTCGATGCTTTTGCATAATGCTCAGGGTGCCTTTGTTTAACATGCCGCTGCATGGTGTGTATAGAAAAGGAATATTTTTTATTTGGATTTCCCCTTGAGTGCTCCGAATTGCATATCGTGCAGGTTACTTTTGGCGCATTCACTTTCTTTTGATCTTTAGGATAAGTAAAAAATTGCCAAATGAAAGATTCCTTTTTTCTTCTTAACGGTGGTCGCTCATTTCCTTCAGATTCGGAAGATGAATGCGAAAGGGCAGCCATTTCAGCAAAGTTTTCCGGAAGATGCTCGATGTTGTTGTCTCTTGAGAGTAGAAAAGATTATGAGGAAAGTGGGTGGAGTGCTTCGTGTAAATTCCAGAACAGAAACTACTAAGAACCAATTGGAAGTCTTGTTTTCAAGTCACATGACTTTACATGCGCTTCTCAGGACGTGTAGGCGGTGACACTATCTAGTTACGAACGTGATTACATACTTAGGAACTAGCATTCAAAAAAACTATGAAATTCACTGAAAAAACCATAGGTTTTACACACGTTATAGTTAGGAGATAGCATTTGAAAAACCTATGAAATTCACTGAAAAAACCATAGGTTTGACACGAGTTATAGTTAGCTGGAAATTTTACTGTCATAAAACCAATGAAATTCCACGTTATAGTTAGTTGGACTCACTATAACTTGCACGTGTAATGCACTGCTGATGACATCACATATTACATCACTCATGACATGGTCAGTTACATCACTCATGACATCACTGATGACACCATCCAGTGAATGTGTGTCTTTCTGAAAAATAAATATGTTTTATATATGTATATGTGAAGGTCGATGGAAGAATAAATGTTTAAATAAGTGTCTAAATGGATTTTTTTTAAAAAATTGATTGGTAACTGGCTTATTAAGTGTATCTTACAGCCTGATTCATGTACATGCCGTTTTGCGTGTCCCTAATAGCGAATCATAGCGAATCGCTATTGAGGACACGCAAAACGGCATTCATGTAGGAATTGCTACTTAAATAGCGATTCCTACATGTTCTTTATTTGCGAGTAGCAATTTGCTACTCGCAAATACTCCCCAATCATTCCTATGGGCCAAGAGGCCCATTGGAATGAATGGGGATTTGCGAGTAGCAATTTGCTACTCGCAACTGAGATAGCGATTTTAAGGGTGCCAGGGGTGTCCCAAGGACACCCTGTAGCACCCCTAAAATGCACTTTTGGACAGGTGTTGCGCACACACATGTCCAAAGGACATGTGTGTGTGCTACATGCAACTTTGAATGATGCTTTTAAAAGCATTTTTCTGAGTTATTGCTATTTACCGACAGGTCTGACCTGTCGGTAAATAGCGGCCCCAAAAGTCCAAAATCGCAATTTTGTTGTGTGTCATGAATAGCATTTGAGGAATCTCTATTAGAGATTCCTTAAATGCCATTCCACGCAAATATGCGAATTCTTACATAGCGATTTTTGCATTTGGTATCATGAATACCAAATGCAAAAATCGCACTCGCTAAGGGCCAGATTCTGAGAATCTGGCCCTTTGCGAGTGCAATTTACCTACATGAATCAGGCTGTTAGTGAATACATATATTAGCGAGTAATGTTTATAAATTTAAATATATGTATCAGTGTTTCACTTTGTGTATAAGTGGCTGTATGGGTTGGTGAGTAGCTACATGTGTGTGTATATGGGTTATTATATGTTTTTTTTAGTATCAGTATGAGTGTCTGTATGGTTTGGTGGGGGTGTTACTTAGCACATAGATGTATCAAAGACTGACTCACTGTTTGTATGTTTTTTGAAAACAGCATATGTGCAGGACTGTATGAGTAGATGAGTGTGTATATGTGTGTGTTAGTGATTGAATGCCTATCTCAGTAGTGTGTTTATCAGTAACAAGATACATTTTAATCTAGTATATGTGAGTATTGATGTATATAAGTCAGTATATGTGAAAGTGAGAGATTGTAAGAGTTCCTGTTTAAATAAGTATGTGTTTCTATCAGTGATTGTTTAAAAGAGTACATATGTATGAGTTTCCTTAGAAGTAAGGTGGTAGTGTGTGTATATCTGTATATGCAAATAAATGGATGTTTATTAGTTTATTTGCATATGTGAGTATATGTGTGAGTAACTTGCTGATGACTGTTGGTGTGTAACAGGATGAATAGGTGTATCACTACATATGATGAGTGAGTATATGTATGAGTGACTATATAAAACTGTTGGTGAATGTGTGAATGTGTACATAGATGGTGAAATTACTGAATTCGTTGTTGTAACTGGTATGGGTATATCCACTTTTTTGAAAATGTTAGTTTCTATTTTTGAATATGTGTTTCAAGGGTTACTTTACAGTGAAAGGAGATCAGTCACTGTGTCACAAGGATGGTGTCATCAGTGATGTCATGAGTGATGTAACTGACCATGTCATGAGTGATGTAATATGTGATGTCATCAGCAGTGCATTACACGCGCAAGTTATAGTGAGTCCAACTAACTATAACGTGGAATTTCATTGGTTTTATGACAGTAAAATTTCCAGCTAACTATAACTGGTGTCAAACCTATGGTTTTTTCAGTGAATTTCATAGGTTTTTCAAATGCTATCTCCTTACTATAACGTGTGTAAAACCTATGGTTTTTTCAGTGAATATATATATATATTCAATGAAAAAACCATTGGTTATAGAACATATATAGTTAGGAATTTGCATTTACAAAACCTTATTTTACTCGCATAAAACCATTGAAATTCCATATATAGTTAGATGCGCTAACTATATATCGCGCACCCGCAATCCACTGCTGATGATGTCACATATTACATCATTCATGACATGGTCAGTGACATCACTGATGACATCACTGATGACATCTCAAATGACATCACTGATGACAACATCCAGTGACTGTATGTTTCTGTAAAGTTAAAATATGTCTTACATATTGAAGAATGAGTGGATGTATAAGTGTCTGGATGAAGGATTTAGTAGGTGCATGACTGACTGTATGAGTGAGTGATTTAATGTGTCTCACTGAGTGCATGGGTTAGTGACTAAACTGTCTTAATTTGTGCATCATTATGTCTGTTGTTCTGTAAACTGTTGCATGTGTTGATAAGTAGCTATATGAGTAACTATATGGGTTATTGATTGGTTGCCCAAGTATTTGTATGGGAGACTGAGTATATGTGTGAGTGGCTGGGAGGTGTGTGACTCTGTGCATAGATGTGTGAGCAGTTGATTCACTAGATGTATGGTTTCAAAAGCGCATGTGGAAACAGCTGTATGGGCGGTTGACTGTGTGCATGAGTGTATTGGTGAGTGAATGGATAACTCAGTGCTACATGTCAAAGTAAGTACATATGTAAAACACAGTACATGTGAGAGTTAACATATATAAATAACTGTGCATTAGAGCCAGTGAATGTGTGAGTGGCTGTATGGATCATTGTGAACTTTTATTAGGGATTATATAAGAGAGTAAATATGTGTTAGAATATGTTTCAATAAGTAAGGTGTGTATAACTGTATAGTTGAGGAATTGGAGGTGTGATTGATTCTTTGCATGACTGTCTAGGTGTATGAGTAACTCCATGGATGAGTGACAATCTGTGAGTGTCTGTTTTCACTGAGTGTATCTAAGGATATATCAGAGTCTGTAGAGGTTCATCGTATTAACACATGAATGATGTCATCTGTGATGTTGTCAGTGATGTCATTTGAGTTGTCATCAGTGATGTCATCAGTGATGTCATTTGAGATGTCATCAGTGATGTCATCAGTGATGTCACTGACCATGTCATGAATGATGTAATATGTGACATCATCAGCAGTGGATTGCGGGTGCGCGATATATAGTTAGCGCATCTAACTATATATAGAATTTCAATGGTTTTATGCGAGTAAAATAAGGTTTTGTAAATGCAAATTCCTAACTATATATGTTCTATAACCAATGGTTTTTTCATTGAATTTTCAAGGTTTTGTAAATGCAAATTCCTAACTATATATGGACTATAACCTATGGTTTTTTCTGTGAATTTCAATGGTTTTTTAATAGCAAATATCAAAAGCTGTCAAATGTCAAGTACGTGATAGGTAAAAACGTTTTCGTGTTTATGCACGCTGATGTGCTTTGAACGCTGCCCCCCCCCCCCCCTCCCTTCTTTTCTCTTAGTAGTACTCTCTCTTTGCAGATAGTGAACGGTAGTTAACGCAGACCTTTACCCCCGTTGTAATCCGTCGTACCTGCTTGTCTCTCCATTTGATTGATTGTTATCCAAGCATTTACTGTTTTAGAATTGGTTCTCTTTGGATCATTCTCTATTTACAAACAAGCACAAAGTCGCAATACTCTGTTTAGTCTTTGCAGATAGTGAAAAATCGTGTAAAAAAATAAAAGTAATCGAGCAAAATCAGTAGACCACTAATTCGATCTCTTTTTGACCTCGGTAAAATACAAACATTAGGAACAACCCTTCATGAGAAATACGAAAATAGTGAAATGAACTGAGCTCCACACCATGAGGGCTGCAAGACAGCTCGACTCCGCCACCCACCCCGCCCAAAATAACGACAAACCCTATGCAAATATTATAAATATAGACAACACACCAGCAAAGAAACAGGGTAAAACATTTTATTAAATAACTATTTACATAACTATTTTATACTTTTTAATGCCCGATCCGGCTAGCTCAATCGATCGAGCATGAAACTCATGCACTGATAGCAAGCATTGAGAGTTTGTAGAACGATGGCTTCAGATTTTCCACATACGGTGTAGTAGCGCGAACTGGGAGGGGGCGTTTGCATCCTGCCCCTTCCCCAAATAAGATTTTCATACGTGAATGTTCGTTCATGCTTTTTGTCCCTGAGTTGCTTCGATGTCACTGCCTTACACAAATGGCATAAGTCCTGGATGTTGAGTGCCATACTTCAGAGTTCTAAGCAGCGCTTGTAACACTGTTTAAACCTTATTTGCACCTGCTGCAGCTTCACTATTCAAAGTAAGTGGGGTCCGTTTGTGGACCTGACTGCATTGGAAAAAAAAAATGTGATACGGTGCCTCCCTAAACCGCTTGACGGAGGCCCCGAGGGGCGGTGAGATGGCGCGGACTGAGAGGGGGCGCTTGGCTCCTGCCCCCTCCCCAAGTCGTGTTGCCCTGGTGTGGCCTGAGATCGCCCCCGACATAGGCGGCCGGCTCCCGGGGTCCGGCGGAATTTTTTCCCTTTTGATGACTCTTCCATTCTGGACCTTGTCCCACAATCCGTTTGACCTGAAGACACACTGTAGTGGGGCGCCCCTTTACCGTTTTAGTTGCCATTCCGCCCGCTTTTGGTACTCTGTGCCTCTTCCACCATTCAGCTGTTTACCGCCCGCTCTTGCGACTACAGCGTCTCGCTCACCATGTAGTTGAGTTGCTCCCGCTCTTAAAATTTTACATCAAGGATGCGTCATATGACGCGCCGCGTTAGCGCACCCGGAAGTGCTCCGGTGCGCAAGGCACAGCTTCCCGGAAACGATCCAGAACGCGCCGCGCAGCGCGTAACGTAAGCATAACAGGTCATGTGACTTGTTAATAAAACTTTTCATTGGTTCATTTTACTTTTGTTTTCCTAATGATGTAAGACTAGGTCATGTGACCTAAAAATAACACTTTTCATTGGATTAAAACATTTTTTTCCCAAACGATGAAAGCCCCACCTTGTTTCTGGATGTTTCAGACTGAAGCTGGCGTCACCATGAGAGCACCACCATCTCGTAGCTCCATCGTGGCCATTCCGCAAGCAATCATGGCAGCCGCTCCCCACCGGAAGCCTGCGGGAGTCGAGGGCCCCCAAGACTTTTGTACAATCTTCAAGGCTGAGGGGACGCTTTCGAGAATGGAACCCAAGCCCTGGCAGACAAGCGTCCGAGTTCCAAGGTGTCCCAGGGCCATTTTACTGGACCAGGCCCAAATCCGAAGAGCCGGCCGCCATTTTAAGAGTCCTGTGGCAGCCGCCTATCGCTGCATCGCAAGAGTGGGAGCAACTCAACTACATGGTGAGCGAGACGCTGTAGCCGTAAAAGCGGGCGGTAAACAGCTGAATGGCGGAAAAGGCACAGTGTAGCAAAAGCGGGCGGAATGGCGACTGAAACGATAAAAGCGCGCCCCACTACAGCAGACGAGCCTCCGCCATGTGCTTCAAAACTGCATACGTATCTCGTGATATCAAGGTTGGGCAATCAGTACACAACAAGCAGTTACGAGTCCCATTTACACCGGCGCCATTTTGGACGCGGCCGGGCAGGTCCAGGATCTAGTCAAACATAACAAATGAGGCTGACGACTCTGAAGCAGTTGACGCACAGCAGGACATAGCAAATAAACATGAAGTCTCTAAAGCTGTTAACTCACTGCAGGACAAAACAAGTGAACCTGAAACCTCTGGAATAATTGTCGCTCAAAAGAACAACACACAAAACTCTATAGAGCCTGAAGAAAGAAAAACAAAAGGGCACTGTAGTTTCAGACACACTTAACACTAATGACTAAACAAAGATATCGTCTGTTTATGAAGCAGTTATCATGTTCACAGAATTGACAAAGAAGTGTGCAGACACCAATGCTATTAAGAAACACAAGGAAATCCCTAACGCATCAGCATTCTCGGAAGAGATTGACACAGATAACATCTTAAGGAACAAACAAAGACAAAATAAGGATGAGGAAGTTATCACTTTAGTTTTTTCATCAGCTAGCGACAGCAAGAAACATATTGTAATGGAGATTAGAGAAGCTACGGATGGATAAATAAATTATCAAAAGAAATAGCGACTCCCCCCTTTAGCAAATTAGCTAAATCTTTGCGTAATTTGGACATTAAAGTTATATTATTGTTGTTGTTGTTGTTATAGTTATAGTTTCCTTTTAAGTATAATTCACCAATAGTTTTGTTTGTAGATGTTTTCCCATTAACAATCCCAGTTCCATCACCCGCCCAGGATATCACCACTGTTCCCCATGTCATAAAACCTTAGGATGTTCAATAACTGAAACAGCTAATATGGGTTTACTTACAGGGGACATCTTTTGTTCTGTTTTGTAAAGTAAAACTATTGTGAAAGCAAGTATTATACATAGTAAGTGTTTAATATAGCATTTGTCAGTCATTGGTTAAGCAGCTAGGACCTGTTCACTCTTGACACCCCAGGTGCTGTGTATGTTGCACTATAGTGCTGCATCGGGAATACGGACAACCCTATTGATGTTGATTTTTCATTATTGATTATTGTAAAGAAATGGCGACTCCCCCTTTAGCAAATTAGCTAAATGTTTGCGTAATTTAGGCATAAAAGTTATATTATTGTTGTTGTTGTTGTTGTTATCGTTATAGTTCTAGTTAATTTCCATTCAGAGTGTCCTACACAGCACCACTCTAGGTAAACACTACTTTATGTAAAACCTGGGACATAGCACTCATTGAAACTATAGTTGGTCACCATGGGGTTTAAAGAAGGGATGGTTCTTCACCTGGGTGCCTTCCACAACTCAGCACGCTGTGCTGCCTTGGGACTATTCGCACAAAAGACAGCTTCTGACCATTGTTGTTTTTTTTTATCAAAAAATGTTTAAATATATTTACAGTTTTTGTTGCGTTCGTTATATTTAAAAGTTAATAAAGTTTTATAATCCAACTGTCTTGGAGTACTATATTTTTTTTAAAAATCGGGTGAATGGGGCCTTGAATCGGGTTATTGTCATGTGTGGGCTTTGCAAGTGTACTGCTACAGGATCGGACATTTCAAACTCAAATGCACGTTCTTTTTCTTACCTTTCCGAAGCATGGAGCGCAATAGCAGGCAGAGAAAGGGTGATGCACGTGTTGAACACTGCCTGGCCTGGCAAGTTGCTGGCAGTGCCCCCCCGCCCGCTCTTGAAAGAGGGCACACACACACCGCCGCCCCAAGTACTTCACAAATCTTTAAAAGACCATGCGCTTGTTCATGAGGCTTAAATGGTTTATCACCCCTTCTAGAACCCCTGCATCGACCCTCTGACGTTTCCTGGAAGAATTAGCACGTAACACAATACCAAACCCTGTCAGCTGAAACCCCCGAGG
Source organism: Lissotriton vulgaris (assembly GCF_964263255.1). Lineage (NCBI taxonomy): Eukaryota > Metazoa > Chordata > Amphibia > Caudata > Salamandridae > Lissotriton > Lissotriton vulgaris. The sequence goes on from NC_141690.1 coordinate 50,994,878, forward strand.
AATCGTGGGGCATATTATCAAGGGGGTTTATTTCCGCGTTTTTGGCTATAAAAGGGGGCCGAGATAAAAGGGGGGTCCCAAAACGCGTTTTCCCCATGTTAATTTCCATAGGGCGGTCGATTTCACTTTTAGCCCGAATGGCTGAATGGATTTCCACCAAATTTGGCAAAATTGTAGGGACTGGTAGCCCGATGTGCCTTGCTATGTCTCAAGATATGTGCTGCAGTGGATTTTGAGTAATTTAGGTTCCAAAAAATATATATATCTATAGGCGCTCTCCGGTGCGCGCACCGGAGTGCGCTCCCGGCGCGACACGCGACTTGCGCGCAGAAAGCTGATTGGCTCTCAGTTGTCTGTAAACATTCTAAACAGTCCGGAGCGGCCACCATCTTGTGTCTCGGTAGGATCGAGACACGAGAGGTGGCCAAAACAAAGGGGGAAATCACCATAAGGGGGCAGGGTAGACCCCCCCTTGACCCCCTAGGTTTGATGTGGGGGCTATAAAAGGGCCCCGCGGGGCATTTAAAATATATATATATTTTTTTCGTTTTGCGCGGGGGAAGCGCCCGGTACGCGCACCAGGTAGCGCACCGGGGAGCGTAAAATGAGGGAAAAAGATGACAGTTTATAAAAAAAAAAAGCCTTTTTTTAGAAATTGGAGGTAGTTCTAAAAAGAACTTTTTTTTTCTTCTTTTTGTTGTTTTATATTTTTTTTGTGTTTTTTGAACTTTTTGAACTTTTTTTGGCTTTTTAAAACAATTTTATAATTTTTTGGGATTTTTGTCAAGGGAAAAACAAAAAACAGGGATTCCAAAACGGCTCAACAGGAGCAAAAAAATGTGAAAATTTAGGGACTGTCAGGGCAGCGGTGTTGCTGTTTCTTTTGGGCAATGAGTTCAACACTCTGCTCCCCATAGCAGAGCAGTTCGTCACACTCCGTGCACAGAAATTTGATGCCTGCAAACTCTGGCTGTATGTTAGGGACCATTCTTCTATGGGATGGTCCCGAAGGTGTTGCTCCACCAGTGGAGGTGCTGCCGCCATCTGTGGGTAATTTCCGTGCCAGGTCTCTGACACTCTCCCTCGCAAAGTTGTTTGGGTGTCTTCTTTTGACATGCCTGATTAAATTGGCATTTCCAAAACTATATTTTTTCAGAGGATTGCCTCTGGATAAAGTACTACCACATATTTTGCAGGTTACTTTTGGAGCGTTGACTTTTTTTTCTCCTTCAGGGATGTTATAAAATTTCCAGATGAAATGGATTTTTTTCTTCTGCCTAGGAGGGTCCTCATCTACAAATGCCTCTGAATCACTGCTGGATGACTCTCTTGCAGCCATTGCTGTAGATCAGGAAAGTAGGAGATGAAGATAGTACACAGAACAGCTCTTGCTCTCTCCAAGTACAAAGCAATAGTGAAGGAAATGGGTGGGGATTTCATTCTTTGTAAAAAAAATTGTTAGCAACCAATGAAAAGTGTTATTTTAGGGTCACATGACCCGACGCGCTTACGCAGCGCGCTCCGGAGCACTTCCGGGTGCCTTTACGCGGCGCGATCGTAGGCGCTTCCGGGGCGCAAACGTGGCGCGATCTTGGGCGCTTCCGGGTGCGTTTACGCGGCGCGATCGTAGGCGCTTCCGAGGGCACTTACGTTGCGCGCCAAAGTGACGTCATCAAACTTTTACAGAAATACATAATCATTTTCCTTATAAAAAAAAACGGATTTTATTTGTATGGAACGAAATGTTTTGCATTATTATTAACTTTTCATTCATATTTTTTTTCACGAACGACAGTAGCGCTCTGGGTGCGCTTTCAGGTGAGCTCACCGGAAAGCTTACCGGAGAGCTTAGCTGAAAGCTTCCCGGAGCGCGCACCCAGAGCGCAAAAGAAAAAAAATATATTAAAAAAATGAATACTTAAAAAAAAACAGCAAATTGTAAAAAAAAAAAAAGGTTAGAAACTCGATATAGAAAGGAATTAGCATTTAAAAAACCTATGAAATTCACTGAAAAAAACCATAGGTTTCACACCAGTTATAGTTAGGAATTAGCATTTAAAAAACCTATCAAATTCACTGAAAAAACCATAGGTTTCACACCAGTTATAGTTAGCTGGAAATTTTACTGACATAAAACCATTGAAATTCCCACGTTATAGTTAGTTGGACTCACTATAACTTGCACGTGTAATGCACTGCTGATGACATCACATATTACATCACTCATGACATGGTCAGTGACATCACTCATGACATCACTGATGACAGAGAGACTGACCTACTTTCACTCGCTAATATATGTATTCACTAAGATACACTTAATAAGGCAGATATCCAATTATTTTTTTTTTAAAAAACATCCATTAAGACAATAATTTAAACAAATATTCTTCCATCGACCTTAACATACATATATAAAACATATTTATTTATCTGAAAGACACACATTCACTGGATGGTGTCATCAGTGCATTACACGTGCAAGTTATAGTGAGTCCAACTAACTATAACGTGGGAATTTCAATGGTTTTATGTCAGTAAAATTTCCAGCTAACTATAACTGGTGTGAAACCTATGGTTTTTTCAGTGAATATATATATATATATATATATATATATATATATATATATATATATAAAGGCTCCTCTGCATTTAGTTTTGGTGCGCTCACGAATGGGTGCTTTGACGCGGAAATGCAAACCGTGTTTCAAATGTACGCTCCCTCCTCCTCCCGTCAGGGTGAATGAAGCACTTACAGGGGTGTTAGATTTTCCTCAAGAATTCTTTAATTAATCTCACCAGCCATAACATGACGCGTTTTGGCTACTGCCTTAGTCTTATGTTACACTGTTTCGCGCTCAAACGCCATTTTTCAAAAGAGTCCACACAAAGTCACATGATGCACAAACGTGTAAAAACAGAAAAGGGGACTGTAACACCTTCTCATGGGCGCTAACTTGTAACATATCACATACAGTTCTATGCGCTCTTAGATCAAATGCCTAAAATTAACCGCATTTTCTCAACCTTCTTTTTCATATTGAACTTGAAGGAACAATTATCTGATGATAACAAAAAACGTCATAGAACTAACTCAGTCACATAGTTATACAGCCGTGTATCGGTTTAACCAAACATACATGTCAGAAGGCAATTCCACGTATTAAAATCATGCCGTGTATCAGCTTTTTCATTCCCCTTGACTTAAAGTGCTTAAGTGACCACAAAAATTCCCCAACCTTGCATGGCATGTCAAGAAATTCACATAACAGTAAATACATTGCTGTACTATTGTCCCTACATCTCACATTCAAATCAGTCTCCCAAGTGTATTGACTGTTCCTCTCCTATGTTCATCCCCTTGGGGGCCTTTGTCTCTAAATCAATTATGTACCTTGACTCAACTCCGCGAAGTTTACTAATCCTGTCACCATCCCTTATATTCGGTGGAACTGTATCGATCCCATAATATCTTAGAAGTTCCCTATTACTGCCATGTCGCTCAGCATAATGCCTCGCCACCGGATACGTTGGATCATTCTTAGCGATTGCCCTCATATTCTCGAGTACTCACATCTTGATGGAATTAATAGTACTCCCTACGTACTTTAGTCCACAGGGGCACTCCAGGCAGTAAACCACATAAGTGGTACTGCATAAAATGAACTTCTTTATGGTCCGTGGTTGTTTAAGTCCTGTAACTTCATAACTTAACGTTTGTTTACTTCCTGCGCAGGCCTTTCACTTACCACAAGGATAAAAACCCTTAAGCTCCCTTAGAGTGTTACTATTATGATTAGTGTTTACAGGGGCTAAATATACTATTACTGTTTGTTAATTATTGATATTTAAATTAAATGGATGTCTATTGTTTTTTGTTTAAAAAACTGTGTACATAATACAAACATTTTGTTGTGTGTTGTTTTCATCTAAATAGCTTGGTTTCCTAATTGTGCTCTATGTCACATATATATATATATATATATATATATATATATATATATATATATATATATATATATATATATATATATATATATATATATATATATATATATATATATATATATATATATATATATATATATATATATATATATTGAAATGTAAAATTGTGATATAACTTTATTTTTGAGGATACTTGTCAAGACATTACTTTATCAAAACGGGGAGCTGGAGCTTTAATATTACCACACGGTTTAAATTGAACACATGTGCAAGTATTTAAAAGTGATTATAGCATGCCCTTCAGTTGATAAAGGCTTAAGGTTCAAGCCAAAATGCGTCCTGCTGAATGCTGCTGGTTTGCCAATAAAAACAACAGAAATATCCCTGCATTGTAGACGATTCATTGTCATATATAAAATATATCCTACCATGTCTACTGTCCATGTCCTGATTGAAAAGTTAGAAGGACACTTAATTGGAAAATACATATTGAACTAGCACACACTTATACAATATTGTCACATGGAAACATTTGATAAGCAGCACTGATACATGTATATACATTGCTATTACACCACTTGATGAGAATATGGTAGTGCAAAGTGTTCACTACAAGATACTGTTTCACATTGCTCCCAACCTCACACTGTTCCAGTAATTGATGCTTGTTAATTCGCAGGAGTATGCATAATTCCTGTGCATGCAACAATACTCCACAACATTAAGACATATGTCTGTGCTTAGGTAGGCATACCTTATGTGGCCGGTGCCATCAATGGGATTCTTATAGCATCTGTTCCACCTAAAGCGCTGACTGTGTATGCCACAACCATAAGCACTTTCACTCAATTAGTGTGCAGATCGTTTGTGCTGTAGACCACTTCATTACCAGTGTCGATGCAAGATTCTATGGTTCCATCGATGACTTGATGGTTCATGGCAATAGCAATACAGGCAGAAGATTGCACACTGTGCACCACGTAGAGTATGGCTTGTTGGTAAGTCACTGGATATTAATGTATTTGTGACTGTCAAGCTTTATTAATTAAAATGTCCAGACATTTGATATTGAACTGCTTCACTTTTCAAGTGATTCTGGCAATCTCAGTATATCATGGCTTCGCATACCATGAAGGAGTCCATCAGTAAGAGCATAGACTTATTATAATCAAGCAAATGACTATACTAGGTGACCTGGCAGTGAACCTTTGCTTTGATAAAACAGATACAGCTAGATTCATGAAAGACCCGTTTTGCGAGTCTTTAATAGCGATTCATAAGGAATCGCTATTAAGGACTTGCAAAACGGGATTCATACAGGAATCGCAAAAAATATTGCGATTCCTACATCTTCCTTATTTGCGATTAGCTAATTGCTAATCGCAAATAAGGAATAACTCCCCATTCATTCCTATGGTCCTAAAGGCCCATAGGAATGAATGGGGAGTATTCCTTAGTTGCGATTAGCAATTAGCTAATCGCAAATAAGATAGCGATTTCAAGGGTGCCAGGGGTGTCCAAAGGACACCCTGTAGCACCCCTGAAAAGCAAATTTACACAGGTGTTGCGCACACACATGTCCAAAGGACATGTGTGTGTGTAACATGCAACAGAGAAAAATGCAATAAAGTGCTTTTTTCCAATTTTTCGCTATTTACCACGAAGTCAGACTTCGTGGTAAATAGCGACCAAATATTGCGAATTCGCAATATCAAATTGGTTAATGAATTGCATTTAAGGAATCTCCAATAGAGATTCCTTAAATCCAATTTCTCGCAAATATGTGATTTTGCAAATAGCGATTTTTGCATTTGGGATGATGAATCCCAAATGCAACAAAGGGCCAGATTCTCAGAATCTGGCCCTTTCCGAGCGCAATTTTGATTGATGAATCTGCCTGATTGCACCTTAATATTATCGCTGAATCGTTGTAGCACTATTCTGAAAGGTACACAAAAAAGTACGAAATAGTTGTTCTTTTTGTGCCACTTTTGTCATCACCATTAGCTTAAAACTTATGTTATAGTCTTATGTTTACTTTTACACTTAAATAAATACTTCTACATATGACTCATCTAGGAAATATTGTTTTACAGATAATTATTATAGTTGTTTGATCAGAATAAGTTTGATTCCATCAAAAGTTGAAAATGCATACTCAATTAATATATTGCAGTTCCTTTATAGACCATACCATCCTGCTATTCACTTGGCCACTAATAGGAAGTGTGGATTCCTTGAACCTTCCACACCCAAATGTCCAAATTTAATTGATAGAGCAAAATTAAAATTTCATCCTCATCATAAAAACATTATCTAGGAAAAACAACCGAATAACAATAGCTAAAGAAACTCAGCAATAGCAATTTAAAAAGTGCAACAAGATCAAGACCCACAAAAGATAATTTTGTCAAATTACGTAATAACTTTTGCCTAATTAACCAACCTGTATACAGAAATGTGTACAAAGAGACTACAACTATGGTTCAAGTGTCGGTTTTACAAATCCTAAGCATTTGCGCTCCTTTCAATCAAATTCAGTGACTGATAGAGGGATAAATTCACTTGCTACTAGCTTTGATATACAAAGGAGAAAAGAATAACAGATGTTCCTCATTTTCTTCAGGAGAATGGAAAAATAAACAGGGACGAATCCCACATATAGCTGCCTCCCAGTATGAGATAAATGTTGCAACAGGAAGGGTCCCCATTATGAACTGTAAGTACAAGAAATGTGCAAAAGCTCAACAATTATGTTGAGGATGTGGCCTTATGGACAGAGCTGCCGGCTTTGGAATTGGGGAGCCAGGTTCAAACGTCAGTATTGGTTCAGTATTCTGTGATTCTGAGTAAAATCACTTAATCTCCCTGTGTCTACCAGAAAATGAATGTGTCCTTGTGTAATGAAACTGATGCTCATGTAGAGTGCTCAAATACCTTCAGGTCAAGTTTGCAATATAAAAAAACAGCAAAAAAAATAAAATATATATTACCTACTGGCGGTCGCCAGTAGGTATATATAGTTAGGATTTTTTTGAATAGGGATTTCTGAAAATTCTATGTTGAATAACTTTGGCGTTGATGGACGGAATTGGCTGAAATTTACAGGAAAATGGCACATTTTGTTTCTGAGCGTCCCCTGATAGTTTGGGGGGGGTTTCGTCAAGCGGGGGCCGAGAAAAAAGGGGGCCTCAAAACGTGTTTTTAACATTGAGTTTTCCATAGGGCGGTTGGACTCACTTTTAGCTCGAACGGCTGAATGGATTTCTATGAAACTTGGCAAAATTGTAGAGACTGTTTGCCCAATGTGCCTTTGCTAGGTCTCAAGATATGTGCTCCAGTGGATTTTGAGAAATTAAAGTTCAAAAAAATATATATATCTGTGACAGCGTCCCGGTTAGCGCCCCGGTTCGCGTACCAGACGCATAACGGAACTTCGCGAGGAGAAGCGGATTGGCTCTCCGGTGACTGTCAACATTCTAAACAGTCCGGAGCGGCCGCCATCTTGTCTCACGGTAGGATCGAGAGACAAGAGGTGGAAATAAACGAAGGGGGAAATGAATGAAAGGGGGCAAGGTAGACCCCTCCTGACCCCCTAGGATTGATGTGGGGGCTATTAAAGAGCCCCGCGGGGCAAAAAAATAAAATAATTTTTTTTTCGATTTTTCGCCGTGGAAGTGCTACCCGGTACGCGAACCGGGTAGCTCACCGGTAGCGTAACGGGAATCCGCCATCTTGTGTTTCGGACGAATTTAGTCACAAGATGGAGGATAAACAATGTTGGGAATGGGTATAAGGGGGCACGGGAGACATATCCTGACCCCCTAGGTTTTCTGAGGGTAGCTGAGGAGGCCCATATATGTAAAAAAAAACACCTTTTTTTTTCAAATTTTCGCACGGTTAGCGCCCGGTCCGCGCACCGGGTAGCGTTCCGGAAAGAGTAACAAGGGGAAAACCAAGGGAAATAGTAAAATAATATTTTAGAGTGCTTTGAGGTAGGGTAGCTCTGAATAGAGCTGTTGTGTTGTGTGGGTGATGTAAGTACCAACATGTAGGTACCAATGAAGAGTCTAAAATTCAATGTACACCGTCTCCTCTGTAGATATTTTGTATGTTCTAATATTGGTTATTTAAATTTAAATGTGTGGAAAAGCACTTCATGCTTTAAAGCAATTGTATTTTTGAACTGATTGTTCTTTCCTCTTAGTCCTCCTCTTTGTTTTTTTTTCCCCACACTCTTCTTCAGCATGATAGTTGATAAATTCGTTCCCTCAAAAAATTTATATACATAAAAAAATTATATTAAATACATATAAAATATATTTTTCCTTTAAAAGAAGAATACATTTCACAGCTTTTGATATTTGCTACTAAAAAACCAATGAAATTCACTGAAAAAACCATAGGTTATAGACCATATATAGTTAGGAATTAGCATTTACAAAACCTTGAAAATTCACTGAAAAAACCATAGGTTATAGACCATATATAGTTAGGAATTAGCATTTTAAAAACCTTATTTTACTCACACAAAACCATTGAAATTCGCATATATAGTTAGTTGCACTAACTATATATCGCGCACACGCAATCCACTGCTGATGATGTCACATATTACATCATTCATGACATGGTCAGTGACATCACTGATGACATCACTGATGACATCTCAAATGACATCACAGATGGCATCACTGATGACAACATCCAGTGACTGTATGTTTCTGTAAAGTTAAAATATGTCTTACATATTGAAGAATGAGTGGATGTATAAGTGTCTGGATGAAGGATTTAGTAGGTGCATGACTGACTGTATGAGTGAGTGATTAAATGTGTCTCACTGAGTGCATGGGTTAGTGACTAAACTGTCTTAATTTGTGCATCATTATGTCTGTTGTTCTGTAAACTGCTGCATGTGTTGATCAGTAGCTATATGAGTAACTATATGGGTTATTGATCGGTTGCCCAAGTATTTGTATGGGAGACTGAGTGTGTGTGTGGGTGGCTGGGAGGTGTATGACTATGTGCATAGATGTGTGAGCAGTTGATTCACTAGATGTATGGGTTCAAAAGTGCATGTGGAAACAGCTGTATGGGCGGTTGACTGTGTGCATGAGTGTATTGGTGAGTGAATGGATATCTCAGTGCTACATGTCAAAGTAAGTACATATGTAAAACACAGTACATGTGAGAGTTGACATATATAAATACCTGTGCATAAGAGCCAGTGAATGTGTGAGTGGCTGTATGGATCATTGTCAACTTGTATCAGGGATTGTATAAGAGAGTAAATATGTGTTAGTATATATTTGAATAGGTAAGGTGTGTATAACTGTATAGTTGAGGAAATGGAGGTGTGATTGATTCTTTGCATGACTGACTAGGTGTGTGAGTAACTCCATGGATGAGTGACAGTCTGTGAGTGTCTGTTTACACTGAGTGTCTCTAAGGTTATATTAGAGTCTGAAGAGGTTCATCGTATAATCACATGAATGATGTCATCAGTGATGTGATCAGTAATGTCAAATGAGATGTCATCCGTGATGTCATCAGTGATGTCATTTGAGATGTCATCAGTGATGTCATCAGTGATGTCATTTGAGATGTCATCAGTGATGTCATCAGTGATGTAATTTGAGATGTCATCAGTGATATCATTTGAGATGTCATCAGTGATGTCATCAGTGATGTCACTGACCATGTCATGAATGATGTAATATGTGACATGATCAGCAGTGGATTGCGGGTGCGCGATATATAGTTAGTGCAACTAACTATATATGCGAATTTCAATGGTTTTGTGTGAGTAAAATAAGGTTTTGTAAATGCTAATTCCTAACTATATATGGTCTATAACCTAAGGTTTTTTCAGTGAATATATATATATATATATTACCTACTGGTGGTCGCCAGTAGGTATATATAGTTAGGATTTTTTTGAATAGAGATTTCTGAAAATTCTATGTTGAATAACTTTGGCGTTGATGGAAGGAATTGGCTGAAATTTTCAGGAAAATGGCACATCCTGTTTCTGAGTGTCCCCTGAAAGTTTGGGGGGGTTTCGTCAAGCGGGGGCCGAGAAAAAAGAGGGTCCCAAAACGTGATTTTAACATTGAGTTTTCCATAGGGCGGTTGGACTCACTTTTAGCTCGAACGGCTGAATGGATTTCTATGAAACTTGGCAAAATTGTAGAGACTGTTTGCCCGATGTGCCTTTGCTAGGTCTCAAGATATGTGCTCCAGTGGATTTAGAGAAATTAACTTTCAAAAAAATTATATATATCTGTGACAGCGTCCCGGTTAGCGCCCCGGTTCGCGTACCAGACGCGTAACGGAACTTCGCGAGGAGAAGCGGATTGGCTCTCCGGTGACTCTCAACATTCTAAACAGTTCAGAGCGGCCGCCATCTTGTCTCTCAGTAGGATCGAGAGACAAGAGGTGGAAATAAACGAAGGGGGAAATGAATGAAAGGGGCAAGGTAGACCCCTCCTGACCCCCTAGGATTGATGTGGGGCTATTAAAGGGCCCCGTGGGGCAAAAAAATAAAATACATATTTTTTCGATTTTTCGTGGTGGAAGCGCTACGCGGTACGCGAACCGGGTAGCTCACCGGTAGCGTAACGGGAGTCCGCCATCTTGTGTTTCAGACGAATTTAGTCACAAGATGGAGGATAAACAATGTTGGGAATGGGTATAAGGGGGCACGGGAGACGTATCCTGACCCCCTAGGTTTTCTGAGGGTGGCTGAGGAGGCCCATATATGTAAAAAAAAAAAACCTTTTTTTTTCAAATTTTCGCACGGTTAGCGCCCGGTCCACGCACCGGGTAGCGTTCCGGAAAGCGTAACAAGGGGAAAACCAAGGGAAATAGTAAAATAATATTTTAAAGTGCTTTGAGGTAGGGTAGGTCTGAATAGAGCTGTTGTGTTGTGTGGGTGATGTAAGTACCAACATGTAGGTACCAATGAAGAGTCTAAAATTCAATGTACACCGTCTCCTCTATAGATATTTTTATATGTTCTAATATGGGTTATTTAAATGTAAATGTGTGGAAAAGCACTTCATGCTTTAAAGGAATTGTATTTTTGAACGGATTGTTCTTTCCTCTTAGTCCTCCTCTTTGGTTTTTTTCCCCCACACTCTTCTTCAGCATGATAGTTGATAAATTTGTTCCCTCAAAAAATGTATATACATAAAAAAATTATATTAAATACATATAAAATATATTTTTCCTTTAAAAGAAGAATACATTTTACAGCTTTTGATATTTGCTATTAAAAAACCATTGAAATTCACTGAAAAAACCATAGGTTATAGACCATATATAGTTAGGAATTAGCATTTACAAAACCTTGAAAATTCACTGAAAAAACCATAGGTTATAGACCATATATAGTTAGGAATTAGCATTTACAAAACCTTATTTTACTCACACAAAACCATTGAAATTCGCATATATAGTTAGTTGCACTAACTATATATCGCGCACCCGCAATCCACTGCTGATCATGTCACATATTACATCATTCATGACATGGTCAGTGACATCATTGATGACATCACTGATGACATCTCAAATGACATCACTGATGGCATCACTGATGACAACATCCAGTGACTGTATGTTTCTGTAAAGTTAAAATATGTCTTACATATTGAAGAATGAGTGGATGTATAAGTGTCTGGATAAAGGATTTAGTAGGTGCATGACTGACTGTATGAGTGAGTGATTAAATGTGTCTCACTGAGTGCATGGGTTAGTGACTAAACTGTCTTAATTTGTGCATCATTATGTCTGTTGTTCTGTAAACTGCTGCATGTGTTGATCAGTAGCTATATGAGTAACTATATGGGTTATTGATCGGTTGCCCAAGTATTTGTATGGGAGACTGAGTGTGTGTGTGGGTGGCTGGGAGGTGTATGACTATGTGCATAGATGTGTGAGCAGTTGATTCACTAGATGTATGGGTTCAAAAGTGCATGTGGAAACAGCTGTTTGGGCGGTTGACTGTGTGCATGAGTGTATTGGTGAGTGCATGGATATCTCAGTGCTACATGTCAAAGTAAGTACATATGTAAAACACAGTACATGTGAGAGTTGACATATATAAATAACTGTGCATAAGAGCCAGTGAATGTGTGAGTGGCTGTATGGATCATTGTGAACTTGTATCAGGGATTGTATAAGAGAGTAAATATGTGTTAGTATATGTTTGAATAAGTAAGGTGTGTATAACTACATAGTTGAGGAAATGGAGGTGATGATTGATTCTTTGCATGACTGACTAGGTGTGTGAGTAACTCCATGGATGAGTGACAGTCTGTGAGTGTCTGTTTACACTGAGTGTATCTAAGGTTATATTAGAGTCTGAAGAGGTTCATCGTATTATCACATGCATTATGTCATCAGTGATGTGATCAGTAATGTCAAATGAGATGTCATCAGTGATGTCATCAGTGATGTCATTTGAGATGTCGTCAGTGATGTCATCAGTGATGTCATTTGAGATGTCATCAGTGATGTCATCAGTGATGTCATTTGAGATATCATCAGTGATGTCATCAGTGATGTCACTGACCATGTCATGAATGATGTAATATGGGACATGATCAGCAGTGGATTGCGGGTGCGCGATATATAGTTAGTGCAACTAACTATATATGGCTTTGTGTGAGTAAAATAAGGTTTTGTAAATGCTAATTCCTGACTATATATGGTCTATAACCTATGGTTTTTTCAGTGAATATATATATATATATATATATATATATATATACATACATATATATATATATATATATATATATATATATATATATATATATATATATATATATATATATATATATATATATTCACTGAAAAAACCATAGGTTATAGACCATATATAGTTAGGAATTCGCATTTACAAAACCTTATTTTACTCACACAAAACCATTGAAATTCCATATATAGTTAGTTGCACTAACTATATATCGCGCACCCGCAATCCACTGCTGATGATGTCACATATTACATCATTCATGACATGGTCAGTGACATCACTGATGACATCACTGATGACATCTCAAATGACATCACTGATGACATCTCATTTGACATTACTGATCACATCACTGATGATATCATTCATGTGATAATACGATGAACCTCTTCAGACTCTAATATAACCTTAAATACAATCAGTGTAAACAGACACTCACAGACTGTCACTCATCCATGGAGTTACTCACACACCTAGTCAGTCATGCAAAGAATCAATCACACCTCCATTTCCTCAACTATACAGTTATACAAACTTTACTTATTCAAACATATACTAACACATATTTACTCTCTTATACAATCCCTGATACAAGTTCACAATGATCCATACAGCCACTCACACATTCACTGGCTCTTATGCACAGTTATTTATATATGTCAACTCTCACATGTACTGTGTTTTACATATGTACTTACTTTGACATGTAGCACTGAGATATCCATTCACTCACCAATACACTCATGCACACAGTCAACCTCCCATACAGCTGTTTCCACATGCACTTTTGAAACCATACATCTAGTGAATCAACTGCTCACACATCTATGCACAGAGTCATACACCTCCCAGCCACCCACACACACACTCAGTCTCCCATACAAATACTTGGGCAACCAATCAATAACCCATATAGTTACTCATATAGCTACTTATCAACACATGCAACAGTTTACAGAACAACAGACATAATGATGCACAAATTAAGACAGTTTAGTCACTAACCCATGCACTCAGTGAGACACATTTAATCACTCACTCATACAGTCAGTCATGCACCTACTAAATCCTTCATCCAGACACTTATACATCCACTCATTCTTCAATATTTAAGACATATTTTAACTTTACAGAAACATACAGTCACTGGATGTTGTCATCAGTGATGTCATCAGTGATGTCATTTGAGATGTCATCAGTGATGTCATCAGTGATGTCACTGACCATGTCATGAATGATGTAATATGTGACATCATCAGCAGTGGATTGCGGGTGCGCGATATATAGTTAGTGCAACTAACTATATATGGAATTTCAATGGTTTTGTGTGAGTAAAATAAGGTTTTGTAAATGCGAATTCCTAACTATATATGGTCTATAACCTATGGTTTTTTCAGTGAATTTTCAAGGTTTTGTAAATGCTAATTCCTAACTATATATGGTCTATAACCTATGGTTTTTTCTGTGAATATATATATATACATACATATATAAACATATATCATCTGTATATCTATATAAATACAAACATAAATGCATGCATACATATACTTATATGCATTTTAGGGTTGTTAGGGCGTTTTCGTGTGTATTATGTTGCTTTTTTAGGGCTTTTGGGTCAATTAAGTAGGGTTCCCAGAGCCTAGGGCTGAGGGGCCGGTTCAGTTTCGTGCGTATTGGTGTTGGCAAGGTTTTGAGGGATTTTGGCGGTTTTTGGTCGAGATTTGGCCGTTTTATGGCTTTTTTTTGTGTTTGCGAGGGGCGCGTATTCGGGTTGAAATTCGTCCCCGTTCCAGTGGATGGATTGGGCTGAATTTTGGTGAGATGTTAGGAAATCGCTGGAACTAGTGTCCAGCCAAGTTTGAAGCGGATCGGAGCAGTGGAAGTGCTTTAAAGAGCAATTTTTGTGCGGAGTAGCGAATTGCCATGTTATTCAATGGGAGTTTTTGGTGCGCATGGAGAAGGTGAATTAGGGGTGTTCCAGTTGCGCTAGAGGGACGGGGCTTGGGTGAGCTGTAGGGAGTGTGGATCGGCAGGTGTGCCGAATTTTTGGGATTTGTTGGCTGAAGGGAAGGGTGTGCTTGGGCAAAGTCGATTTGGTGAAAACGGTGCGTTATTTACATGAAAGTTGAAAAAACACTAATAAAAGCAAAGCTAAAAAGCCACCTCATTACAAACAGAATGGCTTTAACTTAAACGAGGGCGAGATCTATTGCATTTTCAATGCTTGTTTACTTTGGTTCCATCAAGAAGGCATTCAGATGTGTCACACATTTGCCATAAATTCTGAATGTTAGCACTCTAGTTGCACATTAGATCACTGTAGTAAAGCTACTGCTCACCAGGGACGTCTGCTGCTGGTATTCAAAGTGCATGTTTCAGTCTGCGTGTCAGAATTTTTTTAATGAAATAGAAGAGGATTTGAGAAGTCACTCAAAATGATCCCTAATTTTTCTTTCTGAAGCACTAATCATACTTTCTATGGCAAAATTAACCCCCTCATGTTGTTCCTTTTTAAATTGAGTGTTTTCAGACTTTCCACTTCATTCCAATCAAGATGGCTTCTGGTGTGCCATACTTTTGTCATAAGTAAGACTGTTAGCGCTCTAGTTGTTCTTTAGAACACTCTGGGACATTCTGTCATTGGGCTATACTTGGGGTACATCTGGGTGATATTTGGGCTACATTTAGGCTCTTTTGTCTCTGGTGGCCATCTTGGGAGACTATGTCAGAATTTTTTAATGAAATTGAAGAGGGTTTGAGAAGTCACTCAAAATGTGCCCTAATTTTTCTTTCTGCAGCACTAATCATAATTCATATGGCAAAATATACCCCCTCATTTTGTTCCTTTTTAAATTAAATGTTTTAAGAGTTACCACTTTATTCCAATCAAGATGGCTTCAGGTGTGCCATACCTTTGTAATAAGTAGGACTGTTAGCGCTCTAGTTGTTCTTTAGAACACTCTGGGACATTCTGTCATTGGGCTATACTTGGGCTACATCTGGGTGATATTTGGGCTACATTTGGGCTCTTTTGTCTCTGGTGGCCATTTTGGGAGACTGCATGTCAGAATTTTTTAATGAAATAGAAGAGGATTTGAAAAGTCACTCAAAATGTGCCCTAATTTTTCTTTCTGCAGCACTAATAATACATTCTATTGCATAATATACCCCCTCATTTTGTTCCTTTTTAAATTAAATGTCTTAAGAGTTACCACTTTATTCCCATCACGATGGCTCCAGGTGTGCTATACCTTTGTAATAAGTAGGACTGTTAGCGCTCTAGTTGTTCTTTAGAACACTCTGGGACATTCTGTCATTGGGCTATACTTGGGCTACATCTGGGTGATATTTGGGCTACATTTGGGCTCTTTTGTCTCTGGTGGCCATTTTGGGAGACTGCATGTCAGAATGTTTTAATGAAATAGAAAAGGATTTGAGAAGTCACTCAAAATGTGCCCTAATTTTTCATTCTGCAGCACTAATCATACTTTCTATGGCAAAATATACCCCCTCATGTTGTTTCTTTTTAAATTAAATGTTTTAAGAGTTACCACTTTATTCCAATCAAGATGGCTTCAGGTGTGCCATACCTTTGTAATAAGTAGGACTGTTAGCGCTCTAGTTGTTCTTTAGAACACTCTGGGACATTCTGTCATTGGGCTATACTTGGGCTACATCTGGGTGATATTTGGGCTACATTTGGGCTCTTTTGTCTCTGGTGGCCATTTTGGGAGACTGCATGTCAGAATGTTTTAATGAAATAGAAAAGGATTTGAGAAGTCACGCAAAATGTGCCCTAATTTTTCATTCTGCAGCACTAATCATACTTTCTATGGCAAAATATACCCCCTCATGTTGTTTCTTTTTAAATTAAATGTTTTAAGAGTTACCACTTTATTCCAATCAAGATGGCTTCAGGTGTGCCATACCTTTGTAATAAGTAGGACTGTTAGCACTCTAGTTGTTCTTTAGAACACTCTAGGAGGCTGCAGTAGAACACAAAGGAATCAACTGACAGTCTCTGTCCTTGTTGGATGTACATGTTTTACTGAGAATGTCAGACTTCATTTTCACATGACTGAGAAAGATAATGTGAATTTACAGAAAATATGCTTTCAGTTTAGCTTATAGATCCCCTTCCAAACCACTGTGGGAAAATCATGAGATATTAGTTTTCTTTCAAACAATATTCATGATATCACAGCAGAAGGTTTTTTCACATGGTAAAATCACCTTAGAACCCACCACAATTCCTAAAACGAGTATGGTACCATCAACAAATGATTTATAATGTAACTAAAGTCCTAAAACCCTCTATTAACTACAATGCTTTTTAATGAGGTGCTATCATGTATATTGGTCCCAAGATGGCTGCCAACACTTCTTGGATGAAGTGCTGACAGCCAATCAGATCAGATGTGTGGTTAGGCTCCGCCCAGATATATATCTTTCTTTGAACCTAAATTACTCAAAATCCACTGGAGCACATATATTGAGACCTAGCAAAGGCACATCGGGCTAACAGTCCCTACAATTTTGCCAAGTTTCGTGCAAATCCATTCAGCCGTTCGAGCTAAAAGTGAGGCCAACCGCCCTATGGAAATTAACATGGGAAAAATGCGTTTTGGGACCCCCCTTTTTTCTCGGCCCCCCCTTGATGAAACCCCCCCAAATTGTCAGGGGCTGCTCAGAAACAAAATGTTCCATTTTCCTGAAAATTTCAGCCAATTCCGTCCACAAACGCCAAAGTTATTAGACATAGAATTTTCAAAAATCCCATAGAGAAAAAATCCTAACTATATATACCTACTGGCGACCGCCAGTAGGTAATATATATATATATATATATATATATATATATATATATATATATATATATATATATATATTACCTACTGGCGGTCGCCAGTAGGTATATATAGTTAGGATTTTTTCCCTATGGGATTTCTGAAAATTCTATGCCTAATAAGTTTGGCGTTTGTGGACGGAATCGGCTGAAATTTTCAGGAAAATGGAACATTTTGTTTCTGAGCAGCTCCTGGAAATTTGGGGGGGGGTCGTCAAGGGGGGGCAGAGAAAAAAGGGGGGTCCCAAAACGCGTTTTTCCCATGTTAATTTCCATAGGGCGGTTGGACTCACTTTTAGCCCGAATGGCTGAATGGATTTTCACGAAACTTGGCAAAATTGTAGGGACTGGTAGCCCGATGTGCCTTTGCTAGGTCTCAATATATGTGCTTCAGTGGATTTTGAGAAATTAACGTTTAAATCAAGATATATATCTGTAACAGCGCTCCGGGCAGCGATCCGGTTAGCGAACTTTTCGCGTATCGGAACTTTGCGATGCGAAGCTGATTGGCCCTCCGGTGTCTGTCAACATTCTAAACAGTCCGGAGCGGCCGCCATCTTGTCTCTCAGTAGGATCGAGAGACAAGAGGAGGCTAAAACAAAGGGGGAAATTACCATAAGGGGGCATAGTAGATCCTCGTTGACCCCCTAGGTTTTATGTGGAGGTTTTAAAAGGGCCTAGGAGGGTCCAAAAAAAAAAAATATTTTTTTTTTTTTGCGTGGTAAGCGCCAAGTTCGCGAACCGGAAAGCGTTCTGGGCAGCGTACTTTAAGGATAAAAGAATGATAGACTTTTCTAATACTGTATGTTAATTATTTGTTGTTTTTGTTCGTTTTTTTTTTATTTATTTATTTATTTTGATTTAAAAAAAATGTATTTATTATTTTCATAGTTCATTAAAACTTCCAGCATTATATCATCTGGTATCTCGTCAAACATGGATGTTTCTGTCTCTTGTAAGCTTTCAATAAATTGTTCATCAAAAGATTCATCCATAAAATCTTCATCCACATTTTCTTCAGTTAAAATGTCTTCTGATGTAATGTCGAAGGAAACATTAGTTTTTTCGTGCTCCCCTTCCATTTTTTTGCTGTAAATTGCATAAAAAAATAATTATATTAGAAGAGTTAGGGCACTGTTGGGTTTAAGTTCAGACATGTAGTTCTGTTTTTTTAACAGTGAAGTTAAAGTAAGTAAATTCATAATTATAGCAGAGAAGTGTAAGTCAATCAATAAATGTAACAGAGGAGCTTATCTGTATCTATAACTATAGCAGGGGGACAGTAAATAATTATCAATAAACGTTTTTACAAATTAATTTAAAGTGCCACTTACAAATTATCAATTTACTTTACAGGGAGGTGAAAAGGCTTTTGAGATGTAGTTCAGGAAGTAGCAGTGAAAATGGCTGTGTTTCCTTCTCTTCCTTTATATATATTCAGGTATATAACCAATCAAATGTCAGGTAATAAAAATTGTAAATGAAAGTAAAGTTTTCATTGGTTGTCAATTCCAATATTTTAGATGTGTTTTGTGAAGTAATTTACCTCAGGGTATTTAGATAGGTCTACAGGCTAAATGGCTAAATGAAATTTCAATCAAATTTGTGAGAATGAAAGGGATTGTTATGTAGTATGAGCTAATCTATATTTGGTGAGAGTGTCTCTAGTCGTTTTTCTGTTAATTACTTTCCCACCTTTTTTTAGGACCGCTTTCTGGAAAGCGGCCCGGTTAGCGAACCTTAAGCGTCACGGGAGTCCACCATTTTGTGTTTCGGTTGCATTAAGATACAAGATGGAGGGCAAATAATGTTCAGAATGGGTAGAAGGGGGCACGGTAGACTTATCTTGACCCCCTAGGTTTTTCGAGGGTGGCTGAGGAGGCTTATATGTGCGAAAAAAAACATTTTTTAAAAAAATTCCGCGAGGTTAGCTTTCGGTTAGCGAACCGGGGAGCGTATTTTGTGGAAAATTAGTGAAAAAAGTTAGAGAAAAATAATAATTGTGAGTGATCAGATGAAGGGTAGCTCTGAGAAGAGCTTTTGGGTTTATGGTACATTTAGGTATTTATAAGTAGGTACCAATGCACATTCTTAAATTCAGAATGAAAATTCTGTTGCCCTCATCTGAGAAGTGAACTCCATCTCCTCTGTAGATATCTTGCATGTAGTAACGCAAGTTATTGTTGTACAGGGAGCCCATTCCATGGTCTCTCATGAAAGCTGAAACAGATTTGTTTACATGCTTCCTCGACTTCTCAATTTGTGGACAAAATTGGTTGGACCACCTCCACTTCTGTCTTTGGCATATATTGGAATATACCAAGGCAGTTTGAGGAAAAAGTGCCGTTAATTGCTCAAAGGTGTCCTTTAAAAGCATTTCCAGACCTACCCCTGTCAAAGTGCCCAAATCATTACCTCCACAGTGCACTATTAACAGGTCAGGTTTTGGCAATTGCATAAAGGTTTTCACCAATGGTATCAATTGGTGACATTTTAATCCTCTTTGGCCCAACCACTTAATTTCCACATCTTGTAAATTGAGGTTGGGTAAATTTCTGCTCTCAGCATACCTTTGAGCCCAGTGGATGTAACTATGTCCAACAATCCAGACGTTAAACATGGTGGGAGAAGGTTGTGCTGCAGTCAGATGAAGTGTGGTAATGAAAGGGCAGTTGAAACAGTAGGAGTTTGTAAAGAAAAAACACTGTGGATTTCCAATGCTAATGATTCATTAGCAGTGATTGGTGTATTTCCATTTCTGAAAACAGAAAGTTAGGGTGCATGGATGTGTTCTTTGAAAGATGTAATTTGAATGGTCAAGGAAGAAACTTTTAATGAAAGATTGCACTGGATACGCAGGTGCACTGAGAGTTCAGAGTTCAATTGAAACATTGTTGTGTGAATTTGCAAACATGAGAGGTCTTCCAGGAGATCGTTGCTATGGAAAAAAGGCAGAGAGGGCAGAGGGGGGAAGGGTTTTGATTTGAAAAAAGTGAGGGAAGAGTTATGATTGGCTAATATGAGAGATATGTGAAATGAATATCTGTATTTCTGTGCTTTCAATAGCTGCAGACTCTGGAGTGCATCCTTTTTCTTCTGCTGAAGACAATTTGGTGTATTTCTGAGACTGTTTTCAAAACTCAAAAAGTATTTGCTAAGGTGAGAAAAGATTTATTTATTTTAGATAGAGAATAGTATGAATTAAGGAGAAAATGATGAAGAAAGCTGTGTTTTTAAACTGTGGCTTTGTCTGTAGTGATATAGAAATAGATTTTGTTACTTTGAGAAATTGTAATTGCATATTCGGTGTAGCATTCTGGAATGCAGTTATACAAGTTATTGTTGTATATGAAGCCCATTCCATGGTCTCTTATGTAAGCTGAAACAGATATGTTGTTTATAAAAATAATTTTTGAAATCAATTACATTTCTGCATATGTACTGCTAGAGCTTCATAGGTTGTTTTGGGTCATATTTATAAGGCATTTGAGTGTAATTGATGTTATTTTTTTCTTTTTAAATGGAAAGCATGCCTCATGGGGCAAGTGTCTTGTAAATACGTTCCCACCTGCGCTTGGCAAATTTAGATTTTTATTATGGGAGTTACATAGCCATGTTAATAATGTCCAAAAAATGGTGCTAGGGCATTCCAGAAAACGCTTTCATGTGTCTCAAGGATATTTTCAGTCATTTCCTCTTGAATGCAGGTATACAATTGTTTTATATGTTGTGTTTAAAAACGATTCTTTTCTATAATGTTATTTTTTCCTTTTTAAATGGAAAGCGTTCCTCATGGGGCCATGAGCAGTTCTTAGCCATGTTATCCAATGGGAGGTGGATAACATGGCTAAAAGCATATGCTGGATAATGCATGAATATCGCTGACTTTTCAGCAATATTGATGCATTGCGGCCGCTTCTTATCGCATTTGCGAGCAGTTCTTAGCCATGTTATCCAATGAGAGGTGGATAACATGGCTAAGAGCATTTGCTGGATAATGCATGAATATTGCTGACTTTTCAGCGATATTCATGCATTGCGGCCGTTTTTTATCGCATTTGCGATAAACCTTGCTAATAGCAAGGTTTATCTGCGATAAAAATCGCCGATCTGCGGCGATAATTTTTGTCTCTAAACAAGTTATCACTAGTGGTTGGAAATATGCCCCCGCGTTTTTGTTTGCAGGAATCGGGAGGCGGGAGAGTAGCACTGAAATCAGTAGTCTGACGCCTGAATTGGGAGGGATCACGCACCGCCGCTGGAACACATGTATCAACATATATGAGCCTTCTCACCACCCTCAGAAAATATAAGGGATTAGGATACGTCTCCCGCACCCCTTTATACTAAGTAATTTAATTAAAACGAAGCACAAAATGGTCTCCCGCACCCCCTTATACCTATTCCCGTTTCGCCAGCAGTTTGCGGCCCAGTTCGGTGTTCGGAAAGCGCTTCTACCGTGAAAAATATATTTTTTTTATTTTCGCCACGGGACCCTTTAAAAACCCCAACAACATTCTTAGGGGGTCAAGAGGGGTATACCTTGCCCCCTTTCATTAAATTCCCCCTTCGTTTTTCACCTCTTCTTCTCTCTCGATCCTACCGAGAGATAAGATGGCGGCCGCTCCGGTCTGTTTAGAATGTTGACAGATACCGGGGAGGCAATCAGCTTCGCATCGTAAAGTTCCGTTTCGCAGGTGGGAGCGTATTTATAAGAAACTTGCACCATGAAGAACGCTTTCCATTTAAAAAGGAAAAATAACATTATAGACACTCATATGCCTTATAAATATAACCCAAAGCAACCTATAAAGCTCTAGCAGTACATATCCAGAAATGTAATTGATTTCAAAAAATCGTTTTTAAACACAGCACATAAATCAATTGTATACCTGCATTCAAGAGGAAATGACTGAAAATGTCCTTGTGATGCAGTGCTGGTGCAAAAGATTTTCTATGTTAAATAATAAGTAGGGCGTTAAGTTTTTGATGACTGTTATTCATTTACTGTTTGGTAATAGTGGTTAATAACATTTTTTATTATATTTTTCCACAGATTCAACTGCAGATCTTTTTTAAATTTGAAAAATGCCTACGAAAAATAGAATTAGAAAGGCTAGAAAACGTCAAAGACAGCAGGATGATGTTTTATTGCAGCAGTCCTCTTCCCCAAATACTTATCAAAACACCAAGAAAGCTCCGGGTAAGAGCACAAAATCATTCTTAAAAAATATTTTTAGTAAAAAAAGTATTTTTCGCCAAAATGTTTCAGTTCAGAAAAAGAAGAGTAATTTAAATGGAAAGGAAAGACCCATCAAAAATGTTACTGGTAGAGGAAGAGATAACTCTGTGCATGATAGTAGAAGGAAACAACAGTTTAGGGACATTCGAAAACGAATGTTCCGTAACAGGATAATAGTTAATTTATTAAGAAATATTAAAAAAGGCCAACAGAAAGTGGCATTTTATAAGAAGAAGAAAAATGTAGAGAAAATTATTGATCATGCTTTTGAAATTAAGCGAAAGTTGTTTATTTTGGTAATCAATAGAATTAGGAAACTAAGCAAGGTAATTTCTGATTTCAAAACAAACAGTAGATGGAAGAGAGTAGTAAATCGTAGTAACTTTTGTGAAGTTTTTTCTGGAGAATGGATGCATAGTTCAAGTTCTGAGGCATTTTTTAATGAGGAGAGTTATTTTCAGGATAATGATTTGATGTTTGCAGTTGACACCAGTGGTCGAGCTTATGAAGTGAAGGATGGTTGTCCAGTTGAAAAAGAAAAACTTGTGACAACAGAGACAGAAGAGGTGCTAAGTGATGAGGTTTTAGGAAGACGTCCTAAGGGTCCTGTGTACATTTGGAAGTGTAGTTCTATTTGCAGTGTGCGACAGGTTTCCATCAATTTGCTTTGTGATTTTATACGGACATTTAATAAGAAAAGTTTGAAGCAGAAAATGAAGTTGTTGCAAGATTTAGATCCTTGCAGAGTGAGACAAATTACAGGTTTGAGTGGTCATTCACTGGCTTGTCTTTCCAGGAGAGTATGCCAGAGTGTTTTTCATCATTTCAGGATGCTAGCAGTGCATCATAATAAAGTGAGAAAATTAGTGAGAATGTTGTATTATGCTAAGAGTCCAGCAATTATGCTTAAACAATTATGTGCTGCTCTTTTGCATGGTTCTGAAATAGATGTGAAGAATATTTGTGAAGAAATTGAGTTTTGTTACTTTAGTAGTAAAGATGAGAATGTTCAAATTGGCCCTGAAGTAGAGGGTAATGTTGAAGATAATGTACAGGTTTCCAGTACAGATAATTTTCAGAAGGAAATTGCCACTTTTCAGATGAAATCAAGTGAGAGGCCTAATTTCACTTGTGTATGTTGTTGACGCACTTATTATAAGAATCAGACTAAGGTAGTGGATTTATATGCAAAAAGTGAAAGGGAAAATAATAGTGAATGGAAGGATTTTGCCACATACTTGATGGTAGAAAATTATTTTGATTTAGGATCGGATCAACGTGTGTGTACTTATTGTTGTAATAAATTAAACCAAAACCAGATGCCTGCTAGGGCAGTTCATAATAATCTGGAATTGGTTGAGATTCCTTCTGAATTGAAGGATTTAAATACTTATGAATGTATTTTGATTCAAAGTATCCATCCCTTTCAGGCTATTGTAAGAATGGAGCCAAAGACAGGGAAGTTGCCTCCAGCAGATTTACAGAGAGGATTAAAGGGAAGAGTTGTTTATTTGCCTCTAGATTTGAACAAAAACATTAACACAATTGGAATAGAAAAAGTGGAAGAGGAACCTCTGGTTATCTTGGTTAATGGGGTTCCGACAAAGAATAAGAAAATATGGCAAGATTTAGTGGATGTTAGGAAAGTCAAAAAGGCAACAGTGTATTTGAAGACAAATAATAAGTACTATAAGAATGTATATGTTGCAGAAGAGGAAGTAAGTGATGAAGAGGATAGCGATTTGTGTGCTGGCCAAATTGAGAAAGTAGAGGCCTCTAAAAGTGAAGAAATATATGAACATTATAGTGTTCATCCTTTGCATTCCAAGGAAGTCATGGGGAATGCTATTGAGTTGTTTCAAATGAAACAAGCTAAAGGGAGTCCCATTAGTGTTTGGGAGGAAAGTTTGGAAGCTCGGTGTTTCCCACAGCTATTTCCCACAGGTCGAGGAGGAAGATATGATGAGCGACCTCATCAAATTCCTGCGTCTGAATACCGGACTTTACGATTGTATGCAGAAGATCCTAGGTTTCGTCAATGCATTCCCTATTTGTTTCATCTCCTGTTTGAAAGCGATCTGTCTGGACTGTCATATGCAGTGAACCACATCTTAAAAAGTGGTATACAGATGCGAAATATCTCGGCAAGGGACTTTATGCATAAAGTCAATGTCCAAGACAGTATTTTGGATTCTCACTTAATTAATCTCATGGCGTGTCAGCGTGGTACTAATGAGTACTGGTACCGTCGTCATGGTGATTTAAAATGTATGCTGAGGAACTTAGGAACTCCGACATGGTTCCTCACTCTCAGCTGTGCCGAGTATGGCTGGGAAGACTTACTTGAATTTCTACGAGAGGCAAATGGAAATATTGAAAACATTGAATTCAAGACACCTGGAGAACTGTGTTCTTTGGATCCTGTGAATGTATGCAGGTACTTCAATCATAGATTTGAAGCTATGATGTCTTTCATCACAAATAAGAAGAATCCACCTCTTGGAGAGGTGTTGGATTTCTTCTGGAGAAAGGAGTACCAAGCAAGAGGTGCTCCTCATATACATATGTTGTTGTGGATCAAGGATGCACCTAAATTTGGAACAGATCCGGATGACTTAGTGATGAATTTCATAGAACAGTATTCTACGTGTGCTGTTCCAAATGCAACGGAGAAGAAAAGCCTAAGAGAACAAGTTCTACGTTTCCAAAGCCATCGTTGTGGAAAGTATTGTCGTCGTAAATTCAGAAACAAGGACAAGTTCTACACCAAATGTCGTTTCAACTTTCCACGACCGGTGATTTCTAAAGGAAAAGTGAACAGTTTGATGTCTTCACTGCGACATAATGTGACGAGGAAATCACCCAAAAATACATACAATTTGAAAAGGAATGAAGAGTCCAAGTACATCAACGACTACAACCCAGTGATTTTGTCCATGTGGAATGCTAACATGGATATACAGTTTGTGGGTGACAACTGTATGGCTGTGGCTCGGTATGTGACATCTTACATCACCAAAAAAGAAAAGACAGAACTGAAGGATATGTGGGAGGACATTTCCCATGAAAAGAGCCTCAGCAAGAAGTTGTACAGTTTCAGTCTGAAGATGTTGTCGCATCGAGAAATCGGAGCTTACGAATGTTGAGATCGATTGTCTTCAGCAAGTCTCTATGCCAAATCCAGGAGTATTGTTTGAGCGAGTCTTGGTCTTGCTGCAACGCGAAATCGGGTTCTAAAACCTGCCCGGGAAATTGAATATTTGGCAGAAAAGGAACCAAACAGTACCGACATTTTGAAGACCAACATGTTGGATACATATTATCCAAATCGAAGCAGTCACCTTGAGAATGTTTGTCTATATGAGGTTCTACAAAATTATATATTCAAGAGGAACATCAAAGAAGATATTGAGAAAGGAGTGTATGCTGTAATTGGAAGTGAGGGATGCCTGGTCAAGCAAAGAAAATGCCAATTAGTAAACCATCGAAAATTGAGTGGCGAATCTTCAGAAAAAAAGGAGTTTTTCTATTTAGCACTTTTGCAACTTTTCAAGCCTTGGCGTGCAGAAGAGGAACTGCTTGGAGATTTCCTCTGTTATGAAGACTCTTTCACTGCTGCTAAGGATAGCATAGAATGTCCTGCTTTTCCCAAATATCAAGAAATGCTAACTTTGGAAATTGAGCAGGAAGCAACGATTGCAGCCGAGATTGCCAGAGACAGTTCTCAGGACAGTCAGAGTTCTGTTTCATTGAGTCAAGATCCACTTGGAGGACCTATTATCGAAAATGAAGCTGCCACTGCTATGAATGAAGTGGAAAGAGCCATGGCACATACTCAGGAGGATTCAGTTAACTTAGAAGACTTGGAAAAACAACTCAACGTTGAGCAGAGGAAAATATATGATGAAGTTACCAAGCAAATTGAGCATGGATTAAGTCATGAGAAGAAAGAGTGCTCATGTACATCGTTGAAGCCTGTCCTACTGTATGTGAGTGGAGAAGCGGGAACTGGAAAAAGTTTCCTCATTAAAGCAATTTCATGCTATCTGCAGGAAAGGACTGAGTCATCGCTGTCTTGTGTTGTCACCGCTCCTACTGGACTTGCAGCACATAACATTAAAGGTATTACTTTGCATCGTCTACTGATGCTGCTGGTGGAGCATGACAACAAATTACAATATCACAAGTTATCTGGGGATGCTTGCTGTGAAGTTTCAAGAGTCTTGAGGAAAATGAAACTACTTATCATTGACGAAGTAAGCATGGTTTCCAATGTCATGCTTGCCTTTGTGCATTTGAGAATGCAAGAAGTACTTAAAACTGAATATGATGTGTTATTTGGTGGCAAACACATCATTGTTTTCGGAGATCTTCTGCAGCTGACACCAGTAAAAGGAGAACCTGTGTTCAAAATACTCACGCATGAAGATACCAGGAAGTGCCTAGGGAGCATTGGCAATGTCAATATATGGTTAAACTTCAATTATGCTGAACTGCATGAAAATATGCGTCAGGCAAAAGATGAAGATTACAAGAATATTCTACAAGATATTAGAATTGGAAAAGTGACCGAGCATGGAAAAGAAGCTTTAAATGCACGATTACTTTCAAATTTATATCCCGAACAAGAGATTGTGGCTGAGTATATTTTTCAGAAAATTACTGAGAAGAAATCCGGAATATGTTTGATGCCAACTCTTGCAGAATGTGCCATCTTCAACAACAAAATGTTGAATTTAGAAAAGCAAGAGATTGTGAAACTTGAAGCTATTGACAAAATAGAGCACATGGGATCAACAATTATTTTGTCAGAAAATTTGAAATCAAAATTGGATTCATTAGAGAAGACTATATCTAAAACAGCGGGTTTTGAAAAGACTTTGAATGTGTGTTTAAATTGCCGAATCATTTTGAGAAGAAATTTACATGTTGAAAGAGGTCTGGTAAATGGATCCATGGGTAATGTTGTTGATTTTGAGAAGTACAGAAATAGAGATGGAAGAGAATTTTTAAAAATTAAATTTGATGGCATTGAGGAAGTACAGCTAATTGGTCGTTGTTCTGCTAGGTTTTTGCTTGTTAAAGACTTATATGTTCGCCGTAAACAGTTTCCTGTTTGCTTGGCATATGCGGTAACAATTCATAAATCGCAAGGTTTAAGTGTAGACAGTGCATTGGTGAATATTGGAAGTTCTGTGTTCAAGGAGGGTATGGCATATGTGGCATTGTCACGAGTTAGAACTTTATCAGGATTGTACTTGATTGACTGTGATGTCACAAACATTTGTGCGGATCTAGATTGTGTTAAGGAATACAATAGGTTAAGAAGAGAGTATGCGCCACATTTGCCTCAATATCCTTTGTTTGAGAAACGTGTGGTAGGCCGCAAACGTAGAAATATCAGTAATAGTAGGGAGGTTGTTGCAAAAAGACTAAAAGTCAATGAACCGAAAATTGTTAGCAGAAAGAAAGTGGATTCTGTTGAAGATGTTGTCGGTTTTCAATTTGAAAACAGTTCTGGTGTCAACTGCTATGCAAATGTAGTGGTTAATGTTCTCTTTTCACTAGAGAGTTTAAAAGAACAGATTCTGTTGAATTCAGAACAAATTTTATGCTGTTTGTTGAATTCTGTTTTCGAGAAATGTAGCACTGATCGAACAAAAGTAGAAAGTGTGTCTGAAGTTCGTTATCTGTTAGATGAATGTTCAGGGCAAACAGACTTCTCTGAAAATAATCAGCAAGATTGTCAGGAGTTTTTAATGTATATGCTTGATGTATTGCAAGATGAGGGTGTAGATGTAGATCACCTGTTTGGGCTTTCTTATCAATGGCAGCATGACTGTGAGAATTGTAGGGTATCAAGTACTACTAGTGTAGACTCAGAAAGATTTATATATTTAACTTTGCCAGACAGTAAATCAGTCTCCTTTAATAAGCTAGTAAATGCAGCGGATCACAACATGGAGTGTAGCCAATGTAAATCTGAAATGATGTCAACATTATTTTTACGTAGATATGGACAGTATGTCATTTTAATGATTCAACGATGTAGGCCTGATGGATCAAAATTGTCAACTTTAATAAAACATTTTGTGGCTTCTCAGCTTTCAATATCAGGAAGGCCTTTTGTAACTGTAGCAATTATCTATCACGATGGTCCTTCAACAACATCAGGACATTATACAGCTTATTTAAAGTCTCGAAACGGCTGGTCATTCTGCAATGATTCCGTTGTAACTTTAAAAAAAAAAATGCCGTTTGACCTTAAAAATTCTTACCTGGTGTTTTTAAAACCAAAATTTTAATGAAAGAATCTCGGGATTTCCTGTGAAGAATTGCAAAAGGTTCATGAAGTAGAGGGAATGTAAGTCTGCAATGCTGTCTAGATTATTGGTCCAAAACTTTTAATTATAATGTCAATTTAAAAATCCAACTATATAAACCTGATGCAAGTAAGTCTGCTTCATAGTAAGCAGTATCAGTGTCATAGGAAAAGGAGAACATGAGTGACAAAGAAGGGTAAGATATTAGTAGTCCAGGATTGTGAAAATAATCTTAAATGTATTCTTTTTGAAAGTTGCGAAAATAGAAAATGTCGGGATTTGATTGGAAGAATTACAAGAGTTGCGAATCGCGGCAACATGATTTGGCCTAGTGGAAACATGTGATAGAATGAGAGAAGTCTTTTCTTCTATGTAACATATTTTTCGTATCGATGGAGGTTTTCTTTCAGAAAGTGGTGGGCTGAAAATATTTATAGCAGTGGATTGCGGGTGCGCGATATATAGTTAGCGCATCTAACTATATATGGAATTTCAATGGTTTTATGCGAGTAAAATAAGGTTTTGTAAATGCAAATTCCTAACTATATATGTTCTATAACCAATGGTTTTTTCATTGAATTTTCAAGGTTTTGTAAATGCAAATTCCTAACTATATATGGACTATAACCTATGGTTTTTTCTGTGAATATATATATATATATATATATATATATATATATATATATATATATATATATATATATATATATATATATATATATATATATATATATATATATATATATATATATATATATATATATATATACATATTACCTACTGGCGGTAGGTAGTTATAGTTAGGATTTTTTTCAATGTTAAATCTCAAAATTCTATTTGGAATAACTTTGGCACCGGTTCACGAATCTGCTTGAAAATTTCCTCAAAATGGCCTCTTCGAGCTCCGGTCCTTCCCTGGAAGTTTGGGGGGGATTCGTCAAGCAGGGGCCGAGATAAAAGGGGGGTCCCAAAACGCGTTTTCCCCATGTTAATTTCCATAGGGCGTCGATTTCACTTTTAGCCCAAACGGCTGAATGGATTTCCACCTAACTTGGCAAAATTGTAGGGACTGGTAGCCCGATGTGCCTTTGCTATGTCTCAAGATATGTGCTCCAGTGGATTTTGAGTAATTTAGGTTAAAAAAAATATATATATCTAGAGCCGCGCTCCGGTGCGCACACCAGGGAGCGCACCAGGCGCGACACGCGACTTGCGCACGGAAAGCTGATTGGCTCTTGGTTGTCTGTAAACATTCGAAACAGTCCGGAGCGGCCGCCATCTTGTGTCTCTGTAAAATCGAGACACAAGAGGTGGCTAAAACAAAGGGGGGAATTGACCATAAGGGGGCAGAGTAGACCCCCCCTGACCCCCTAGGTTTGGTATGGGGGCCATTAAAGGGCCCCGTGGGGTCTTAAAAAAAAATCGATTTTCGCGGGGGAAGCGCCCGGTACGCGCACCAGGGAGCGCTCCTGAGAGCGTACTATGGGGAAAAAAGAATCACTTTTAAAAATTGTATGTTTATTAATTGTTCTTTTTGTTGTTTTTTTTTTATTTAAGTACCAACATGTAGGTATCAATGCAGAGTCTATAATTTAATATACATAGTTTCCTTTGTAGATATCTTGCATTTTGTTACAGAAGTTATTGTGGTATATGGAATTCATAACATAGTCTGTCAGGAAAGCAGAAACAACATGGAGGCAGGAGATGATAAAGAGATGTTAAATACACATTGGAAATAATATAGTGGGAGAAAGGAAGTAACTATGAGCAAACTTTCTATGTAACACAATAAAGTTGCACAGTATATTATAAGTCTCACTTTATATTTTAAACATTTTTGATCTACTTGATGAATTACATATAAAAAGGAATAATGGCTCGAACAATTTTTGATTATTAAATATAAATGTATTCTCCTGATTCTTTTTCATAATTTAATAAAACTTCTAATAAAAGGTTGTCTGGAATCTCTTCATTTACATTCTGTGTTTCCATTGATTCCACACACTCAAGTAATTCAAGGTCCAGAGATTCATCCATAAAGTCAATGTTATCAATTTCAGCATTTTTTCCATCCTGGTTGTTGTTCAAAACAATTTCAAAAGAAATATTCTTTTCTCCTTCCATTTTGTTGCTGTAAATTGCATAAAAAATAATTATATCAGTAGAGATAGGGCACTGTTGGGTTTAAGTTCAGACATGTAGTTTGGATTTTTTAACAGTGAAGTTATCTTTGGGCAGTGTATAGTATCAGGCTGGAATTTGAAATATAACAAAGAGTATGTGATGAAGCCTAAGTAAATTTATAATAATACAAGGGAAGCCTAACTCAATCCATAACTATAACAGAGAAGCCTATTTCAATCTATAACTATTACAGAGGGATAGTATATAACTAACAGAATATTTTTTCTCAAATTAACTTAAAGTGCACAACATACTTCACTTTCCAAAATAACAACTTACCTTTGAGAAAGCAGTTGAAGTTGTCAGTGTTATTTCTTTTCAAATGTACTTCAGGAAGCAGTAGTCAAAATGGCTGTGTTTCCTTCTCTTTTTTTTATTTATTCATGTACATAACCAATCAAATGTCAGGAAATAATTGTGGAAAATGAAAGAAACGTTTTAATTGGTTGTAAATTCTCACACTTCATATGTGTTTTGGTCATGTAATTTACCTCAGGATATTTAGTCAGGCCTGTAGCCTAAATGTCTCAATCGAATTCCACCAAATTTGGGCAAATGGTTGGGACTGCTATGTAGTAGGGCCTATTCTATATTTGATGAAAGTGTCTCCAGTGGTTTTTCTGTAAATTACTTTCCCACCTTTTTTTATGGAGCGCTTACCGGTGCGCGCTCCGGTACGCGCACCAGCAGCGTTACGGGAGTCCTCCATTTTGTGTTTCAGTACAATCGAGACACAATATGGAGGACAAACAATGCTCGGAATGGGTAGAAGGGGGCATGGTAGACACTTCCTGACCCTCTAGGTTTTCTGAGGGGGGCTTAGGAGGCGGGGGAAGCACCCGGTGCGCGTACCGGGAAGCGTACTTTGGTGAAAAATAGTGAAAAAAGTTAGAAAAAGATAAACGTTTTGAATGATCAGAGGTAGGGTAGCTCTGAAAAGAGCTTTTGGGTTCTGTGATTGATTTAGGTACCTACAAGTAGGTTCCAATGCACAGTCTTAAATTCAGGAGGAAAATTCTATTTCCCTCATCTGAGAAGTGCACACCATCTCCTCTGCAGATGTCTTGCATGTTGTAACGCAAGTTATTATTGTATATTGAACCCATTCCACAGTCTCTCATGTAAGCAGAAACAGATTTATTCACATGTGTCCGTGCTTTTTCAAATTGTGGACAAAATTGGTTGGACCAGTTCCATTTCTGTCTTTGGCATATATTGGAATATACCAAGGCAGTTTGTGGAAAAAGTGTCATCAATTGATCAAAGGTGTCCTTTAAAAGCATTTCCAGACCTACCCCAGTCATAGTGCCCAAATTATTTCCACCACAGTGCACTATTAAGAGGTCAGGGTTTGGCAGATGCAAAAGAGAGATTGTGAAACTGGAAGCAATGGATAAAATAGAGCATATGGGTGCAACAATTGTTTTGTCCGAAAATTTGAAAACTAAATTGGATTCATTAGAGAAAAGTATTTCTAAAACAGCTGGGTTTGAAAAGACTCTGAATGTGTGTTTAAATTGTCGTATCATTTTGAGAAGGAATTTAAATGTTGAAAGAGGTCTGGTAAATGGAGCAATGGGTTATGTTGTTGATTTTGTGAACTATAGAAATAGAGATGGAATTGAATTTTTAAAAATAAAATTTGATGGCATTGAGCAAGTACAACAAATCAGTCGTTGTTCTGCTAGATTTTTACTTGTAAAAGACTTATATGTTCGCCGAAAACAGTTTCCTGTTTGTTTGGCATATGCAGTAACAATTCATAAATCTCAAGGTTTAAGTGTAGATAATGCTTTAGTAAACAATGCTTTAGTAAACATTGGAAGATCTGTGTTTAAAGAGGGTATGGCATATGTGGCATTATCCCGAGTCAGAACTTTATAAGGATTGTACTTGATTGAGTGTGATGAGACAAAAATGTGTGCAGATCTAAATTGTGTTAAAAAATACAATAGGTTAAGAAGAGAGTATGCTCCACATTTGCCTCAATATCCTCTGTTTGAAAAACGTGTGGTAGGCCGAAAAAGAAGAAATGAGGATAATTGCAGTGAGGAAGTAGCAAAAAGACAAAAAGTAGACAAAACTGTAATTGAAAACAGGAAGAAAAAGATTTGTGAAGAAAATGTTGTTGGATTTCAGTTTGAAAATAGTTCTGGTGTCAACTGCTATGATAATGTAGTGGTTAATGTTGTTTTTTTTCTTAAAATTTTACAAGAACAGATTGTTGAA
The DNA here is from genome assembly GCF_964263255.1 of Lissotriton vulgaris. Classification (NCBI taxonomy): domain Eukaryota; kingdom Metazoa; phylum Chordata; class Amphibia; order Caudata; family Salamandridae; genus Lissotriton; species Lissotriton vulgaris. Next base: position 51,028,423 of record NC_141690.1, read on the forward strand.
AATCAGGATCAAAGATTGCGTGGTTTATTGAATTCTGTGTTTCAGAAATGTAGCAGTGATAGAGCAAAAATAGAAAGTGTAACAGAAATTCGAAATATTTTAGATATGTGTTCTGGTCAAGATAAATTTTCACAGAACATTCAGCAGGATTGTCAGGAATTTTTAATGTATATGTTTGGTGTTTTGGAAGATGAAGATGTAGATATAAATAATCTTTTCAGCCTTTCTTATCAATGGCAGCATGACTGCCACAATTTTAGTTCATCAAGTACTACTAGAATAGACACTGAAAGATTTATATATTTGACTTTACCTGACTGTAAATCAGTGTCATTTAAAAATCTAGTTAAAGCAGCAGATCATAATATGGTGTGTACCCAATGTAACTATCCAATGCTATCCACATTATTTATACAAAGTTATGGGCAGTATATCATTTTAGTTTTCCAACAATGTAGACCTGATGGAACTAAATTGACAACTTCTATCAAAAAGTTTGTGGCTTCTCAGTTATCAATTTCAGGAAGAACCTTTACAACTGAAGCTATTATTTGTCATGACGGTTCTTCGACAACCTCAGGACATTATACATGCTACTTAAAATGTGAAAAAGGATGGAGTTACTGCAATGATTCTCATGTAACTTATAAACAATGTTTGCCTTATGACTCTACAAATTCTTATCTAGTGTTTTTAACACCAAAGTTTTAGTAAAGGGAATTGGCCTTTGAAGACGGGAATAGATAATAAAAGTTAGTTAGTTAGTTAATCTAATGTTTTAAATTATTTATCTCATATAGATACTTTAAGTGGATCTCACAGTAAAAAATACTGATATATCTGACACAAATTGGCCGTGAGGAAAGTGTAAGGTATGATGTTCTTAGATCTTTTTTCATAGGAAGTCTATGAAATGGAAGTTATAGAGCACAGCAGACTTTTTTTCCACCAAAAGGACCTTCACTGTCTTCTATTTGGCCTCACAGAAAAGTAAGTGAATCAAAGATTAGTGTACATATATTAGATGTATGTTTGAATGTTTTTTTTTTAAACACAATCTTTTAGATTGTGTTTTTTTTCCCGCTGTTATATGATGAAGACTTTGAACTCACTAATTTAAGTGAAATTCAATATATTCTGAGAACAGCAAAAATAAATAATGTAACATATTGTAGAAGTTACTATATAGTTTGCATTGTGTAATTTATATTGTATTCACATTGTCTCACACTCATTTTCCTTTTTCACCCTTATTTACCTCTCTTTACTCATTTACACTGCTTTTTTAACTTTGTTTCATCGCTGTTCCTTTACTGCACTTCATTCACAACTTCTCAATCCAATTTGACCTGTCTGCATTTCCTCTCTTCCTTCCACCACTTTTTATTTTTTTCACATTCTCTCAGTACCACTGCTTTAGTTTTCTTCCCCTCTCTTTCTTTCTTTTTCTCCATTTTTTTTCTTTCGCACTCATTGTACTGTAGTTCACTTAGTCCTTCCCTTTGTTTTTCTGTGTACTTACTCTCTCACTCCTGTTTCATCCATCGTTCTATATTAACCTCATTCCCTTCATCCTTTCACTCTGTGACTCCCCTTCAGTCACTCTCAGTCATCTTCTCTTCCTCTTTTTTATTAATAGTTCCTCATTCAGACTCCTCTCCTTTTCACTCATTTTCCTTTTACTTTCTTATCTTTCCTGATTTCGTTTTGGTATCTCACATTCTTTTAGTATCTTACTTACCTTCAGTAATTTGTTCTCTTTCTATTTCTTATTCCTTCTTTTTTCTCTTTCTACATTACTTTATTTCTGTTTTTGTATCCTTCACTATTGCTTTATTTCTAAGTAAACTTTTTTAGATTTTTTAACCTCTTGAACTGTTTCTTCTATTTTAATATATATTTTTAACTAATTATAACAGGTTTTTTCTTTTGTCTTTCACAGATACAAGTTTTCAATAATTATATGGTAAGTGTGTTTACAAAATGTACTTTCTTATCACCCTTTGCTTTAACCTCACTACTTTTCTCTCACTCTACCTCACCCCTGTTTCCTTACTTTGCTTCCCTCACTTATTCTTATCCTCCATGTTTACTTCCTACCACATTCAACTTCTTTCATTACCTCTGCTTATCCACACTCCTTCACTTACCTTTTTTACTGGTTCACTTAGTCCCTTTGTGACACTCCTTCCTTTACTCTCTCTCTTCTTTCTCTCTGTCACTTCCCATGTATTACCCTTATTCACTTATATCCACCCTCTTTCACTCCTCTTAACTTACACTCACTGCTATTTTCTTTCCCTCCGTCACTACTGTTTTTTTTCTCTGGTTCCGTCACTATCTGTCATTCCCCATACTTAAGTCTCTTTCCTTTTACTTTCATCATCCATTCACATTCTCCCAGAACCTCTGCTTTAGTCTTCTTCCTCTTTCTTCTCTTCTTTTGCTCCCTTATTCATTTTCTTTTTCTCAGTTACTTCCTCTTACACCTTTTCTCTGTCTGACTATCTATTACACAATCCCTCTGTGTTCCTCCCTCTAGCTCTCTTTCTCTTAACACCACTCTCTTAGTCCCCATTCTTCATGCCCACTCGTTCATTAATTTTTTAAATTTTTTTTTTGTTGGTGCGCTGACGGGACGCGCACCGGTATGCGCACCGGGGCGTTCACCGGTACGCGCACCGGGAGCGCTCCAAAGTCAAATATAAAAAAAAGTAAAATACTATTTTAAAACAAAAATATTATCTTAATATACAATATAGGGTTCATTTATAGAATAACATACCTTTCTCAGCTATAGACATTTGCAAAAAAATAAGCTTAGAAATTCACTACAAAGTACATAAGTATAAAGCCCTATAAAAAGGTAAAAATTAGCAGTTAAAAAACCTATGAAATTTACAGAAAAAAACAAAGGTTTCACACCAGTTATAGTTAGAAATTAGCATTTAAAAAACCTTTGAAATTCACTGAAAAAACCATAGGTTTCACACCAGTTATAGTTAGGAATTAGCATTTAAAAAACCTATTAAATTCATAGAAAAAAAACAGAGGTTTCACACCAGTTATAGTTAGCTGGGCATTTTACTGACATAAAACCATTGAAATTCCCACTATAACTTGCGCGTGCAATGCACTGCTGATGACATCACATATTACATCACTCATGACATGGTCAGTGACATCACCCAACATCCTTGGGGAAAAGACGGCCACAAGATAAATGTGGTAAGAGTGATATAAGGGTGTATGACAGCCCTAAAAGAGGGCAGCAGCATGAATGAGTATGAGGGTACTTGTATGCCCCTTGCAGCCCCTTTCAACTTCCACACTAAAAAGAAACGGAGGGCATAACTGAAAATTACAAGGGTCATCGTGAATTATAAAGGGCCAACAAAATGGTTATACTATGAACCCTATACAGAATGAGAATGCAACTATCTGATGAGCGAGGTACCTGAGGAAAAATACCTAGAACCATAAATTGATCTAATAACTGGTACAGCCTGTACAAATACACCACCTATCACTAAAGTTAACACTACTGGTGTTTGCTGAAATGGGGGACAATAATCAAGAGGTTGTAGAATAGGTAGTATGCAACACACCCCCAGAAGATTGATATTGTTTCTTTCTCCGTATATCCCTACAGAGATTTTTAAATATACGTCTACAAGCCGGTGACCCCAAAGAAATGGCAGGTTCTGAAGAAGGTGTTACAACATCGAGTAGTATAACACCGAAACGCGTCGAAGCACTTGTTTTTAAATCCAAACAAGGCCAAGGGAGTAACAGATGTTAATGCACTTTTAATACTGTCTACTATCCCACCAATATCTAAGAAAGGGCCAGTGGATTCAGAAAAGTGGCAGCAGTATCTTAAGGCCACAATGTTAGGGGGTTTATGAATAGGATTTATTTGCTTGTGTATTATATCTGTGATGATAAAAAAATTTTTCCTGTGTTGCATAATTTTTATTAATTGTGATATTATTTTTCTTGTGCAATTTGTGATGATTATTCTTCTCCCGTGTTGCGTAATTTTTATTAACTGTGATATTGTTTTCCTTGTGAAATGAACTGTTATTTAATTGTCTAAAAAAAAATTTACTGTACCTGTTCAAAGATTTGGCTTTGGATTTTTAATCGATTTCTTTGTAATTTTGTGTAACCAGAGGTTTTTTACTTTACAATAAATTAAACAGACTGTGAACGTTCACTTTCTAGTGTGGAACTCTTTAACTATAGTTCCCCACTGTTGGGAGATCTTTTGCCCGTGCTTGAATGGTTGTATGAATGGTTAGAATCTATACAGCAATACAGCAAATAACTGCTATAGTGCTATAGTACATTCCCAGGGATTTCCCTTTGACCTAATTGTCATTGTACTCTGTTCCCTGGTGACAGTGGGGTACTCTCTCTCTTATTCAATTGTGTAAAAGGGGGCAAGGGAGACATATCCTGACCCCCTAGGTTTTGTGAGGGTGGATGAGGAGGCCCATATATGCCCAAAAAAGAAAAAAAAATCAAATTTTCGTGCGGTTAGCGCCCGGTGCGCGAACCGGGTAGCGCTCCGGAAAGCGTAAATCGTGAAAATTTGTGAAAAACAGTTACATTTTAAATTTATTTAGAGTGATCATAGTTAGGGTAGCTCTGAAAAGAGCTTTTGGGTCTGTGGAAGATGTAGGTACTTATAAGTATGTACCAATACACAGTCTTAAATTCTGGATGAAAACTCTGTTCCCCTCATCTGAGAAGTGCACACCATCTCCTCTGTAGATATCTTGCATGTAGTAACGCAAGTTATTGTTGTAGATGGAGCCCATTCCATGGTCTCTCATGTAAGCTGAAACAGACTTATTTACATGCTTCCTCGCTTTCTCAATTTGTGGACAAAATTGATTGGACCACCTCCATTTCTGTCTTTGGCATATATTGGAATATACCAAGGCAGTTTGAGGAAAAAGTGCCATCAATTGCTCAAAGGTGTCCTTTAAAAGCATTTCCAGACCTACTCCAGTCAAAGTGCCCAAATCATTTCCTCCACAGTGCACTATTATGAGGTCAGGGTTTGGCAAATGCAAAAAGGTTTTCACCAATGGTATCAATTGGTGACATTTCAATCCTCTCTGGCCAATCCATTTGATTTCCACATTTTGTAAATTGAGGTTGTGTAAATTTCTGTTATCAGCATACCTGTGAGCCCAGTGGATGTAGCTATGTCCAAGAATCCAGACAGAAAACATGGTGAGAGGAGGTTCTGCTGCAGTCAGATGAAGTGTGGGAATGAAATGGCAGTTGAAACAGTAGGAGTTTGTAATGAAAAAAACTATGGAGTTTCAGTGCTAATGATGCACTAGCAGTGATTGGTGGATTTTGATTGCTGAAAACAGAAAGTTAGGGTGCATGGATGTATTCTTTGAAAGATGTAATTTGAATGGTTAAGAAAAAATCATTTTAAGAAACATTGCACTGGATAAGCAGGTGTACAGAGAGTTCAGAGTTCATTTGAAACATTGTTGTGTGAACTTGTAAACATGAGAGGTCTTTCAGGAGGTAGTTGCTATGGAAAAAAGGCAGAAAGGGCAGAGGGGGGAAGGGTGTTGATTTGAAAAAAGTGAGGGAAGAGTTTTGATTGGGTGATATAAGAGATATGTGTGATGAATTACAGCACTTCTGTGCCATTGTTGGTTGCAGCCTCTGGAGTGCATACCCTTTGCTCTGCTAAAGAAAAATTGGTGTGTGTCTGTCAGGAAAGCAGAAACAATATGGAGGCAGGAGATGATAAAGAGATGTTAAATACACATTGGAGATAATATAGTGGGAGAAAGGAAGTAACTATGAGCAAACTTACTATGTAACACAAAAAAGTTGCACAGTATATTTTAAGTCTCACTTTTTATTATATCTTTTTGGGTACTATTTCATAATTTTCAAATAAAAAAGAATAATGTCTCAAACAATTTTAACTTTTAAAATTTAAATTTATTGTTCAGATTTTTCAAAATCTAAAAGAATTTGTAACATCAATTCATCAGGTATATCCTCCTTTTCATTCCATGATTCATATTCTTCTACACATTCAATTAATTCTTCGTCTAATGTGTCATCCAAAAAGTCAATTTCATCATTTTCTTCATTTGGATTGTTTTCAATCTTAATTTGAAAGGAAATATTATTTTCTTTCTGTTGTGCTTCCATTTTCTTGCTGTAAATTGCATAAAAAATAAATATATCAGTAGAGATAGGTTACTGTTGGGTTAAAGTTCAGACAGGTACTTGTGAGTTTTTAACAGTGAAGTTATCTTTGGGCACTGTATGGATTCAGGCAGGAAGTAGAACTATTAAAAAGTGCCTGTGATGAAGACTAAGTAAATTCATAATTATACCATACAAGCCTAACTCAATCCATAATTATAACAGAGAAGCCTTTCTCAATCTCTAACTCTTACAGAGGGACAGTATATAACTATCTGAAAACGTTTTCACAAATTACCATAACATAGTTCTCATTCCAAATTTTTAAAATAACTTCTTACCTTTCAAAAAGAAGTTTAAGTTGTCAGTGAAAATGCTCTTGAAATGTACTTCAGGAAGTAGTAGTCAAAATGGCTGTGTTTCTCTCTCTTTCTTTATATATATTCAGGTACATAACCAATCAAATGTCATGATCTAATAGTAGAAAATGAAAGTAACATTTTAATTGGTTGTCAATTCTAACACTTCATATGTGTTTTTGTCATGTAATTTACCTCAGGATATTTAGTCAGGCCTACAGCATAAATGTCTCAATGGAATTCCATCAAATTTGGGTAAATGGTAGGGACTGCTATGTAGTAGGGCCTATTCTATATATATATATAAGTGTCTCAAGAGGTTTTTCTGTAAATTACTTTCCCACCTTTTTTTATCGAGCGCTTACCGGTTCGCGCACCGGTACGCGTACTGGCAGCGTTACGGGAGTCCTCCATTTTGTGTTTCGGTAGAATTGAGACACAAGATGGAGGGCAAACAATGTTCAGAATGGGTAGAAGGGGGAACGGTAGACACTTCCTGACCCTTTAGGTTTTCTGAGGGGGGCTTAGGACGCTCAAATAGGCAAAAATAAATAAATAAATAAATAATAATCGCGTGGTGAGCGCCCGGTACGCGCACCGGTAAGCGTACCGGGGAGTGTAATTTGGTGAAAAATAGTGAAAAAACTTAGAAAAAGATAAATGTTTAGAATGATCAAAGGTAGGGTAGCTCTGAAAAGAGCTATTGGGTTCTGTGGCTGGTTTAGGTACCTTCAAGTAGGTTACAATGCACAGTCTTAAATTCAGGAGGAATATTCTATTCCCCTCATCTGACAAGTGCACACCATCTCATCTGTAGATGTCTTGCATGTTGAAACGCAAGTTATTGTTGATTATTGAACCCATTCCATAGTCTCTCATGTAAGCAGAAACAGATTTATTTGCATGTTTCCGTGATTACTCAAATTGTGGACAAAATTGGTTGGACCAGTTTCATTTCTGTCTTTGGCATATATTGCAATATACCAAGGAAGTTTGGGGAAAAAGTGTCATCAATTGATGAAAGGTGTCCTTTAAAAGCATTTCCAGACCAACCCCAGTCATAGTGCCCAAATCATTTCCACCACAGTGCACTATTAAGAGGTCAGGGTTTGGCATATGCATAAAAAATTATATTAAAAACATATAAAATATATTTTTCAATTAAAAGAATAATACATTTTACAGCTTTTGATATTTGCTATTAAAAAACCATTGAAATTCACTGAAAAAATCATAGGTTATAGATCATATATAGTTAGGAATTAGCATTTACAAAACCTTGAAAATTCACAGAAAAAACCATATGTTATAGACCATATATAGTTAGGGATTAGCATTTAAAAAACCTTAATTTATTCACACAAAACCATTGAAATTCGCATATATAGTTAGTTGCACTAACTATATATCGCGCACCCGCAATCCACTGCTGATCATGTCACATATTACATCATTCATGACATGGTCAGTGACATCACTGATGACATCACTGATGACATCCCAAATGACATCACTGATGACATCACTGATGACAACATCCAGTGACTGTATGTTTCTGTAAAGTTAAAATATGTCTTACATATTGAAGAATGAGTGGATGTATAAATGTCTGGATGAAGGATTTAGTAGGTGCATGACTGATTGTATGAGAGAGTGATTAAATGTGTCTCACTGAGTGCATGGGATAGTGATTAAACTGTCTTAATTTATGCATCATTATGTCTGTTGTTCTGTAAACTGCTGCATGTGTTGATCAGTAGCTATATGAGTAACTATATGGGTAATTGATTGGTTGCCCAAGTATTTGTATGGGTGAGTGAGTGTGTGTGTGGGGGTGGCTGGGAGGTGTGTGACTCTTTGCATAGATGTGTGAACAGTTGATTCACTGGATGTATGGGTTCAAAACTGCATGTAGAAACAGCTGTATGGGTGGTTGACTGTGTGCATGAGTGTATTGGTGAGTGAATGGATATCTCAGTGCTACATGTCAAAATAAGTACATATGTAAAACACAGTACATGTGAAAGTTGACATATATAAATAACAGTGGATAAGAGCCAGTGAATGTGTGAGTGACTGTATGGATCATTGTGAACTTGTATCAGGAATTGTATAAGAGAGTAAATATGTGTTAGAATATGTTTCAATAAGTAAGGTGTGTATAACTGTATAGTTGAGGAAATGGAGGTGTGATTGATTCTTTGCATGACTGACTAGGTGTATGAGTAACTCCATGGATGAATGACAATCTGTGAGTGTCTGTTTACACTGAGTGTATCTAAGGTTATATCAGAGTCTGTAGAGGTTCATCGTATTAACACATGAATGATGTCATCAGTGATATTGTCAGTGATGTCATTTGAGATGTCATCAGTGATGTCATCAGTGATGTCACTGACCATGTCATGAATGATGTAATATGTGACATCATCAGCAGTGGATTGCGGGTGCGCGATATATAGTTAGTGCAACTAACTATATATGCGAATTTCAATCGTTTTGTGTGAGTAAAATAAGGTTTTTAAAATGCTAATCCCTAACTATATATGGTCTATAACCTATGGTTTTTTCAGTGAATTTTCAAGGTTTTGTAAATGCTGATTCCTAACTATATATGATCTATAACCTATGTTTTTTTCAGTGAATATATATATATATATATATATATATTCACAGAAAAAAACAGAGGTTTCACACCAGTTATAGTTAGCTGGAAATTTTACTGACATAAAACCATTGAAATTCCCACGTTATAGTGAGTTGGACTCACTATAACTTGCGCGTGTAATGCACTGCTGATGACATCACATATTACATCACTCATGACATGGTCAGTGACATCACTCATGACATCACTGATGACACCGTCCTTGTGACAGAGAGACTGACCTCCTTTCACTGTAAAGTAACCCTTGAAACACATATTCAAAAATAGAAACTAACATTTACAAAAAAGTGGAGCTACCTATGCCAGTTACAACAACCAATTCAGTAATTCCACCATTTCTATACACATTCACCAACAGTTCTATATAGTCACTCATACATATACTCACTCATCATATGTAGTGATACACCTATATATCCTGTTACACATTGACAGTCTTCGAAAAGTTGCTCACACACATACTCACACATGCAACTAAACTATTGAACATCCATTTTTTTGTATATACAGCTATACACACACTACCACCTTACTTCTAAGGAAACTTACACATACTTACTCTCTTAAACAATCACTTACAGAAACACATACTTATTTAAACAGGAACTCTTACAATCTCACATATACTCACTTATAAACATCAATACTCACATATACTAGATTAAAACATATGTCGTTACTGATAAAGACACTAGTGAGACAGTCATTCACTCACTAACACACACATATACACACTCATCCACCCATACAGTCCGGCACATATGCTGTCTTCAAAACACATACAAACAGTGAGTCAGTCATTGATGCATCTATGTGCTAAGTAACACCCCCACCAAATCATACAGACACTTATACTGATACAAAAAAAACATCTAATAACCCATATACACACACATGTAGCTACTCACCAACCCATGCAGCCACTTATACACAAAGTGAAACACTGATACAAACATTTAAATATTTAAACAATACTCGCTAATATATGTATTCACTATGATACACTTAATAAGCCAGTTAACCAATCAATTTTTTTTTTTTTAAAACATCCATTAAGACACTTATTGAAACATTTATTCTTCCATCGACCTTTACATGTACATATATAAAACATGTTTATTTTTCAGAAAGACACACATTCACTGGATGGTGTCATCAGTGATGTCATGAGTGATGTCACTGACCATGTCATGAGTGATGTAATATGTGATGTCATCAGCAGTGCATTACACGCGCAAGTTATAGCGAGTCCAACTAACTATAACGTGGGAATTTCAATGGTTTTATGTCAGTAAAATTTCCAGCTAACTATAACTGGTGTGAAACCTCTGGTTTTTTCTGTGAATTTAATAGGTTTTTACATGCTTATTCCTAACTATAACTGGTGTGAAACCTATGGTTTTTTCAGTGAATTTCAAAGGTTTTTTAAATGCTAATTTTTAACTATGAGTCTCAGTTTATATGTAAGACTGTTAGCGCTCTAGTTGTTCTTTAGAACACTCTGGGACATTCTGTCATTGGGCTATATTGCCGGGATGCCCGTCACCTCCTCCCAACACAATCCCCAAGGATGGGAAGTCGGACGCAGTTCTGAACTTTTGGAAGGCGGGAGGGAGTTACCCTCCCGGCCGTATTTATTAAAATATGAAACAAAATTAAAACATAAAATAACAGTTTCATATCATGTACAATTTTCATTTATTACATTTCGATGAAGAAATGTTCATTGGCTAACCTTAACAAATCTCTAATACAAAGGTTTAATAGCCGAGTCTAACATCCTGCAAATGCATACATTCTAAATTAAAATTGTACATCCTATCATTAAGGGCCAACGTCAAGGTCACAACCGGTGTCAGATCCCTACTACCAAAACTCTCGCCCTCACGGTGTGAGTGGCGGCCGCTCGGAGGACTGTACCCTCTGTGCCAACTCCAATTTCCCTTGTCTTGTTGGGGGCCCCTATTTCAGCTCGACGCCATCTTAAAGGCCATCCGAGCACCCGTGTGAGGTATCTGTAGGAAGGACAGCGTGGACTCCCCCCCACCGCACACTCTCTTTCACATCCGCCGTCGCGGATATCCGGGCCCCGGGAAATTCGTAGGAGGGGCATCTAGCCGCCTCCTCCCCTGGAAGGGGCCTATGGCCGTCTCCCCCTAGGCGACCCATCCTTAGTGGGTGCCACCTCCCAGTGGGAGGGGCCAATGGCCGCCTCCCCCGGGCGCTCCCATCCATAGTGGGTGGCGCCCCCCTCTAGGGACCTTGAAATTACTGCTCACCGATCATGACCTTACCGCCCGACCAAAAAATAAATACGACATTTGTTTACCTACTAAGGGAGAAAATACCATCCTGTCTACTTGTATCAATTGTTTATACCTCAGGAAAACGGTACCTACAAACAGAAATTACATTCTCAAAACGACATTCCTGTTCTTCTATACGGAAGGAAAGAAGATGTTATCAGAGCAAAAACTTTATTGCAAAACTAACATTGCCATAAGGGGCTGGTGGGTGGGTCAAAATTGCTCCTTGTTCTGTCGAGGGCTCACGTGCAACGAGTGGGTGCAGCTTCCAAGCATAGGAACAAGAGGATGCTTCTTCGGATTCCCGCTCTCTTTATCCTTCTTCGGGAGGGCGTGTACCCTCCGCCGGTACGCCTACTGGGCGTGGCCATCGGTGTAGGTGTCTGGGACAACCCCTCTAGGGCGGGAAAAGGCGGGCCCCGGCTACGCCGCTTCAGGCATACCAGCCGAGACACGCCCCCCGCCCAAAATGGTTTCCCGGGAGGAGCGGGGCACCCAACCATACGCTCGGGGGGACCGAGTGGTCGCCCCTTTCCATATTTTGGCTACATCTGGCTAATATTTGGGCTACATTTGTTTTTTTTGTCTCTGGAGGCCATCTTTGGGCTACATTGGGCTACATTGAGCTACATTGGGCTACATTGGGCTACATTTGGGCTCTACCATATATATAGCCCAATGTAGGCCAATATATATTTATTTCAAAGTCAATTTTCGTAAAAACCACTTGTACATATATCTTGAGACATAGCAAAGGCAGATCAAGCTACCAGTCCCTACAATTTTGCCCAAATTTTTTTTTGTATATTTTTTTTACATTTTTTTTTTGCCTTGGAGCGCTCCCGGTGCGCGCCCCGGTGAGCGCCCCGGAAAGCGCCCCGGAAAGCGTAGTTCTATGAAGCGCCCCGGGACGCGCACCGGTGAGCGTCCCGTAAGCGCCAATCTCATGATCGTGACGTATCGCGTAGCCGCGTCCGCGTGATACGCACGGCGTAAGCGCACCCGGAAGCACTCGAGCGAATACGATCGTGCAACGCGCTTATGCGACGCGCCCCGGGGCGCGCCCCGGGGCGCGTAGCGTAAGCACGTCGGGTCATGTGACCTGAAAATAACACTTTTCATTGGTTAATAACTGTTTTTTTTCACAAGTAGGGAAACACCCCACCCATTTCCCTCACAACCTGTTTGCTTTTGCTGAGACAACACCTCCTGTCTGTTCCTGCGAAAAAAACAAATTTAACCATGTCCGGGTTCCCAGAACCCTTACCAGGACCAGTCCTCAGACTCTTCAGATGAATTCCTGCCTGAGGTCCCCCCACAGAGAAAAGTGAAGGACCACTTCATTTGGAAGTTTTTCTCTTTTCCCGAGAGGGAGAAAAAATGCAATGCAGCAAAAGTCACGTGTAAAATTTGTGACACTGTTCTCTCACGTGGAATTCCCACCCGGAAATATAGTTTTGGGAATGCAACATTACTCAGGCATGTTGAGAGGAAGCACCCGATTAATTTTGCACGGGAGAGCACCAGGGCCCTGGCTCGCAATCCACCACCCGATTGCCCCTCCACTTCAACCGGAGCTTCATCATCATCGGTGAGAGGAAGACCAGCAGTGATGACCCAAAATATTCAGCCTGTTTTTGCTGATATTACATTTCGTTGTAAGCAGTGGGACCAACTACTATGTTATGGGGAGCAGAGCGTTGACCTGATTGTTCGAAAGAGGGAGGAACACCGCTGCGCCCCCCAGCCCTAATTTTTTCCTTTTTTTTTTGCTTCTGTTGAGCAGTTTTGCATTCCCTAGTTCTGTTTTTGTTCTGAAAAAAATACCAACAAATTTTTAAAACGTTCGGAAAAAGTAAAAAAAAAAAAAAAAAAAAAGAAGCAAAAAACTGTATTTTTTAGAACTACCTCCAATTTATAAAAAAATGCTAAATTTTTTGAAAACTCTCTCATTCTTTTTTTCCCATGTTACGCTCCCCGGTCCGCTCCCCGGTGCGCGTACCGGGCGCTCCCCCGCGCAAATCGAAAAAAAAAATAATAATTATTGGCCCGGGGGCCCTTTTATGGCCCCCACATCAAACCTAGGGAGTCAGGGGGGTCTACCCTGCCCCCTTATGGTCAATTCCCCCCTTTATTTTTGCCACCTCTCGTGTCTCGATTTTACCGAGAGACAAGACGGTGGCCGCTCCGGACTGTTTAGAATGTTCACAGACACCCGAGAGCCAATCAGCTTTCCGCACGCAAGTCGCGTGTCACGGCCGGTGCGCGCACCGGGGCGCGCCTATAGATATATATATTTTTTTAACCTAAATTATTCAAAATCCACTGAAGCACATATCTTGAGACATAGCAAAGGCACATCGGGCTACCAGTCCCTACAATTTTGCCAAGTTTGGTGGAAAACCATTCAGCCGTTTGGGCTAAAAGTGAGGTTGACCGCCCTATGGAAATTAACATGGAGAAAACATGTTTTGGGACCCCCCTTTTATATCGGCCCCCGCTTGACGAATCCCCCCCAAACTTTTAGGGCAGGACCGGGGCGCCGCAAGGCCATTTTGAGGAAATTTTCAGGCAGATTCGTGAACCAGCGCCAAAGTTATTCCAAATAGAATTTTGAGATTCAACATTGAAAAAAATCCTAACTATAACTACCTACTGGCGACCGCCAGTAGGTAATATATATATACATATATATATATATATATAATCTAGACATTTTTCGGGTTTTCTAGTAGATTTATGTAATAAGAAATATGTAGTAAGACTACCCATAGGCGTTTGTGGCTCCTTACTAAGGGTGGGCGTAGTTCGCGAAGTAGCGCTACGCGAAGTACACTTCGCACTACGCAACCTTCACGTAGCACTACGCGAGCTGCGTAGTAGTATGTTCGCACTGTGCAAGATGCATTTTCAATGATTGCACAGTGGGAACAAGCATCCAGCACTGTGCAATCATTGAAAACGGCATCTTGCACAGTGCGAGCTGTAGTTTTCTTCTTCTCGAGTAGATTTTTACTCGAGCGGCAGCTTTCTCAATGCGAACTGGTAGTTTCTCATTGCGAGTGGTTGTGAGCATGCGCAACCACTCACAATGAGAAACCTGACCTCCCCGCGTTGAGAATCTCGCCGGGATGTCATTTTGCTTGCTCGCGGTCACGAACATGATGTTGAGGACCTCGAACAAGCAAAAAATGACCGCTGGACTACTCTACGCTGCACTATGTGTGTTCGCACTGTGCTACGTGCAGCTCGCATAGTGCGAAGTTGCACAAACTTTGCAAACTACGCGAGCGTAGCGTAGTGCTTCGCCCAGGGTTACTCCTTACATGCAGCAACATTCTTGTGGAATCGCTTTTTTTACGATTTGTTCAGAATCAACTTGAATAGAGCAGGGTTTTTCCCAAAAATGTATCAAGGTCAAGTCAATCTAACTTATTTTTACTAAACCCAACAATTGCATTCTTAAAATCTCGGCAAGCTCTGCTGTCAGGATGCAGTACACTAAATACTAAGGGGCAGATTTACAATTACTGGCGCATCCCTGCATATCATATGTATGTTCTATATATATAATGGGTCCGCTAAGAGTTTCTGTTCAAATGACCATGATATCAGATCTAATGTCGAACCTGAGTCTGTTTTAATCTCTATCAGAATTGGATTGTGGTCTGAGATTATTCGAGGGATGTTCTGTAAAAGTGGTGCATTGCTGGAGTTGCGTCGCAAGCCCGACGAAGCTCCAGTAAGGCTTGGGGGGCTCTATCTCCACAATGCTGCGTCAATCCTTACGCCTGCTTCAAGCAGGCGCAGGGTTTTGACGCAGCATGGGCCCAAAAGTGACTGAGTGAAATCTTGTAGATTTCACTCAGCCACTTTTGGGAGGCGTTCCTGAGCCGGAACGCCCCCTCCTGCGATAGAACGCCTCCTTCTGGTGCAGAGCTTTGCAATGTAACCCATCTGGGAGATGTGTCATGTTGTAAATACCCCGCACCGTGGCGCATCTTTTGCGCCACTGCTGCATCACAAAAGTGATGCAACGGTGGCATAAAAGAGGCGCAAGGGGCTTGTAAATCTGCCACAACTTACTTATTCAGTATAATAATGGCCTTAATGCAGCCAATTCTTTTATTTTATTAGTTCTTTGATCCATTGCGTGCCCCTCCCATAAATTTGTGAGGACTTAAAGTTATTTGTAGTGGCACTCAACATGCCCATATTACAATGACCCCAGAGCTCAGCTCCAAATAAAGCCGCCCTCCTTGCTCGAGACTTGTAAATTCACAAAGCAGGAAGAATTAGAATCTATGTGGCCTTTTTAGCAAATCTACATATAGTCCTCTGCTCTATGTATAATCATGGCAGAGCTTTTTAGTATCTGTGATTCCCCGGATTCCTAGATATTCAAACTCCCTGACCATTTCCAATACCGCCTTTCTTATACTAATAAAACCCCTCAACCATCTTCTCCTTGAGTAGGCCATTAGCTTGATTGTAGAGATGTTAATTTCAAGACCATACTCCAAGCAGAATGGACTAAAACTGTCACGTTTTGGAGATCCTTCATGGCTTTGGCCAAAATAAGGGTGCTATCATCAAAGAAAAGTGTGGGATTTTATGTCCTGGAATCCAAATTAAATGTAGCACAAAGGTCAATAAATGCCACAAAATTATGTCCCCCTCCTATGTCCTAAGTTTGCTGTTTAATCATATGAAACCTGAAAACCTGGTCATCAGCACTAGTTTTGGATCTGAAACATGCTTGCAAGTTTGAAAGAGTTTGATTTTCGTTGCACCAGTCCAAAAGTTGCTCCAGCACCTGTTAGCAAATAATCTTTTGAAGGTTATCTATAAGGCTGCTTGGGCGATAATTTGAGGGGATGCTGGAATTCTGGGGCATATTATCAAGAAAGCACAATACATTATCGCCGCCTAACATGGGCTTCGATTGGAATTCCATAGAGCATATTATCAAGCTCATTATCGCCGCTTTATCGGCAGTTTCCTGCCGATAAAAGTAGCACTAATGTATCGAGCTTTCTTGATAATATGCCCCTCCGTTCCCTGAAAACTGGCACAATCTTGGCACCCTTCTATGATGCAGGAATAGCCCTATCTGCCATAATTGCATTGGAAAGAACATTAATTAGGGAGTCCATACAGAAATATCTGATTTAAAAAGAACGTCAGGAATCTTACCAAACCCTTGTGCCTTCCCTTGTTTTAAAGAAGCTACTGAATGAGCAGTCTCTTCCATAGTAATAACTAGCGGTCAAATGTAGGTTGAACATTCAGCTGACTTCCAAGGAAGAATCAGACCTATTTGGTTCATGAATAAAAGAATGCAAACATTTCCAAAATGGGCAACCCCTTCACAGGGGGGCACAATTGAGGATTCTGCTGGTATCACCAACTTTACCACCGCCTAAACTGACTAAATGGCAGTATTTCTTCTCATTATTGTTGGCTGAGGCTTCCAGGAGATCAGTCGAGATTTTAATTTCTCATACTACATTAGCCGTTTTAAAGTGACCCAATATAAAATTCTACTTTCCCTAATATCCTGACCCGCACCCTTTTTGAATGTTTCTAACTTGTCGTCCTTTACCTCAGACTCCGGGAGGAAAACAAGGGGTGTCCACTGCTTCATTTTTTTATTTATTTTTTAATATTTTTTTTAATTTTTCCCCATTTTACATCAAGCAGGACAGATTACACAAATGGCTAAAACATTCCAAGAGCAAAAATATAGTAAGAGAGACGGATCATAACAGGTCAAGACATGTGGTCTGGTTCTGAAACATTTTCTAACAATAAGACCGCAAAAAAAAGAAAAAAAAAAGGAGTTCAAATATTTTTACATTGAGTTGGAATTCATCCTCAGTAACAACAAACAAGTAAGAACACAAGCCAGAGGGGAGAAGAATATATCTTAAGTAATCAGACGTCGGCACAGTAGCCAGGAACAGGATCAGTTCAGTTCCCCCTGGATCCAGTGCTGGACCCGTGCCCAGGGCTTCCTGCCTAGGGCTCTTTTCCTCTGACCCTTTGTTCTATAAATAGCCATTTCCATATGATACATGGCTAACATACGAGCCCTCCAAGTAAAGAAGGACTGATCCATTCCTGTGTAATGCAAGCACGCATAATTGCCATGGATATAAAAAGTACATTTCTTTTCCCCTCTGATAGCGGTCCTGAGGATAGTCCAATTAGGGCTAATTCATCTGTCAGAATGACTGGAGAACCAAACAGAAGTGATATAAAAGATTGGAATGCAGAGACAAATAAAGTTAATTGAGGACAAGAAAAAAAGATATGTACTGCATCAGCAGCAAACAAATCACACCTATTACATGAAGTACCCCTTGTCTAATCCCATTTAGCAATTTTCGATGGCGTATAATATAAATCAAATAAAGCCATGTAATGTTGTGAGCGTGATCTGCCGGTTATCAAAATTGTGTTAGCCAATGCAATGGATTCCTCCACCAGAATGTTATCAATACCAAACTTGGCCGCCCATCTCCCTTGATGAACCGCTATATCATCTGGACATGATGAGATTAGTAGGTTATAAAAGAACCCTATTCTCTTTTTGCTATATATTTTATCAATAAGAGGGATCCTCTGCATCCCAGACTTTTCCTGAGACCGTAGAGCATTAAAAAAGCTATGTATTTGCAGATTCTTGTAATAATGAGTACTTGTAAGAGTATATTTAACTAACTGCTCTGGGATGATTGTTTTGCCATAAATCGCCCACACAATAAATACCATTGTTCTGCCATCTAATCATTATATGATCTCTAAAGATTGAGGGGAAAATAGTGGATGATGTAAGAGGTGTATATAATGAAATTTTTTGAATCCCTAAGTATCGCCTAATCTGGTTCCAAACCATAAATGCTGCTTTCAGAATCTTAAACTTAGTTTTTTTTAAAGTAACTAGGCCCAACATATTTTAAAAGGCAGCCACGGGACTCCAGTCCCAATGCGAATTCGTATATTGATGGTGAATGGTTCACTGGAATTCGGGCCTTTACACCTATTATCAAAGGGGTAATACATTTTAAAACTGAAGCAAAGTAATAAAACAGAAAGTATGGAATACCCCACCGGCCTCTTTCCTTTGGAAGAATCATCTTCTTATGTGCTCTACATTGGCGCTTATACCCCCAGATGAACCTGGCTGACATCCTTTCTAATTGCTTGAAATAGCTAAAAGGAAATTCGAGAGGGATTTTTCTGAACATATATAGAAATTTCGGGAGTATAAGCATTTTTAAGACGTTATTTCGACCGTATAAAGATAGGTTAAGGTGGTCAATACGTTCCAATGAAGAATTAGCTTTTTTAAAAACTGTATTAAAATTAAGTTCTGGAATTGCAGACACTGGAGTTGTAATTATAATCCCCAAGTATGTCGCTACTGACACAGTATTCAGGTGTATGAGGGGGTGTTGACCAGTATATAGAACTTTAGTTTTAGCCAAATTTAATTTATAGCCCAAAAAGGCACTGAATTGAGTCGCAAGCTGTTCTATCTTTGGTAGTGCCTTTGCAATATCAGTAGTAGTCACCACAATGTCATCTGCATAAGCGAGAGCTCCATAGTTTGTATTTGCAACATGCACAGGGACTATTTCTTCCGCTTGGTTCAGTTTATTTAATAAAATGTCGATAAACAAAAGTGGTGATGATGGACAGCCCTGGCGTGTACCGCGATAGATAGAAAACGGAGCAGATTTATTTGCTCCAATTTTAATACAGGAAGTTGGTGAATCATACAATGCTTTTAATGCAGTGATCATCCGAGGACCAAAACCTTTCAATGAAAGGAGATCCCAGAGGTACGGCCAAGCCACCCTGTCGAATGCCTTCTCGGCATTCAACAGGGTGATCCCAAGTGCCTTATTAGTCCCCTGGGCCCAGTACATTAGAGCGATCACCCGCCGAACATGGTCCGCGGTATCGCGATTAGGGATGAAACCGTGTTGCCAGTGTGAGACCACGGTAGATATTATACCGGAAAGATGAGAAGCTAAAATTTTAGAAAAGATCTTGCTGTCAGCATTAATTAGAGAAATCGGCCTGTAAGAGGCAGGATTGAGAGTGGGTTTATCATTCTTAAGAAAGGCCATTATTATCGATTGTCTCCACAAAGTTGGAGCCGTCCCTTTCTGAGCTTCCAAAAACGTAGGTAGCAGATCTTGTTTTAGAGCCTGACGAAAAACTCTGTAAAACTCCAACGGTTTGCCGTATGGACCCATAGCTTTGCCAACATCAAGAGAAAGTATGGACAAACTCTATTCCCTCCCATGTGATATCAGCCTCCAATAATGCCGTTTGAGCGGAAGTTAATCTACTAATAATATCAGGAGAAATGAAATCTAAAATGGATTAATCAGAATACAACAATATATCCTCATCATAAAGTTTAGTATTAAAGTGACGAAAAACCTCCAGGATTTCGTCAGGCTGATGATAAATTTGACCCATCTCATCCCGGATACTATTGATAGAATTAAGTACCTCTTTTTGCCTGATTGTTTTGGACAAGATCCGGCCAGAATTTTCCCCCACTTCGTATATTTGTGAGCGCAAAATTGCCACCTGTTCTGCAAGCTTAGCCGCAAACATCTCGTACAACTTAGATTTATGTATATCAAGGGTAGCTTTAATATGTTCAGTATCTTGAGAGGAGTTAATGGCAGCAACTAATTTAGCTTCCCAGTCCACCACTGCCTTATAATAGATGGATAATGCATTTTGGGCCTTTCTTTGCTTATTTATAGAGAGAGACAACGTCTTTCCACGCACCCTAGCTATAAAAGAGTCCCAAACTTTTTGAATAGAGGCAGACCCTCGATTAAAATAAAAAAAATTCCCTAATCCATGTATTCATATGTTCTATATATAATGGGTCGGCTAAGAGTTTCTGTTCAAATGACCATGATATCGGATCTAATGATGAACCTGAGTTTGTTTTAATCTCTATCAGAATTGGATTGTAGTCTAAGATTATTCGAGGGAATATCTCATAGCCAATATTACTTAAAAGACCAGAGGTTACAAAAAAATTGTCCAGACGGACGAATTTTTGAAAAAATGTAAAGCCGGGCATAGAAGAGTTCTTAGCAAATCAAACATCGCATATACCAAATTCTTCTACTATACCTCTTAATGCTTTATAAGTCTTTTTTATTAAGCCCTTGATAAGTCAGGTCAGAGCGGATTTGAAAAGCTCCTTCAAGATGAATGTTAAAATCTCCACACATTATTAAGGGGGAAGGCCAACCAGCTAATTCTAAGCTTAGAAAGTTTAAAATGTCAGGGTCGTCCATATTTGAAGCATAGATCGCTCAGATAGTCCAAAGTTTACCTCTATACTAATTACTAATATGATCCATCTACCATAGGAGTCTACTTTATTACGTTTGAGACATCCAAGGCCACTTTTCATTCGAATGGCCACCTCTTTTGTAGTAGTAACTTGACGCGTGCAGCTCAATACTTGCATACCCAAATCGTTTAGCCATCGCCTATCATTCCACGACAGATGCGTTTCTTGAAGGCAAAGGAGATCTAGCCTCATAGTCTGTATTATTTGTGCACAAATCCCTCTTTTTCCGGTTATTCAAGCCACAGATGTTCCTGGAGCAAATCCTCAATTTACCCATAAAGAAATTTTAATAAAGAAACCAAATAGTCGGTAAGAACAACACATTTAGCTATGTAATCCTCTGCAAATCCTGTCCCAAGAAATTTACTACAATACCATTTGGCGCCAATGTCTCTCTTAAACAAAATAATTCTGTCCTTGCTTGCCCCACCCTTTTGCCACCCCATCCAACCTCTGGTGCCCACCCTCCTCCCCAGCACCCCCACCCAGAACCCCACCCAAATGAGGCAAAGGGTCTGGATAGTCCCTAGAATTGATGGTCTGAGAAGCATAGTGCACCTCGCAATTCGCTTTCCATTGAATTAACTACCTATCCCGCATAAAAAGTAACATCTGTATTTACTTTAGATGACCCACAAAAGAAAAATAAAGCTAGCTCAGAGTACAGAGAAACCCTTTAAGAAAAAAAGTGAGATACATAAGTATCGACCATACATCAATAAACGTTGCATGGACCAAAAAATATGATTAGAAGGATGCTAATAAGTCCTTTGCTGCAATCTCGGACGTTAGAAAATATGTCCTTTCTTTAAAAATGACTTTCAACTTTGAAGGATTAAGGAGGAAAGCTTGGTCCCCTTTCGCTTGGAAGGCAGGGATAAGTTGATGAAATTGACAACGCCGTTGGACTGTAGCATGGCAGTAGTCCGGACGGACAAAGAATTCCAAACCTTTCCCCTTGCGCTTTTGATCCGGCCTAGCCAAGTCATAAAGAGCCTCACGAGCCAGGAAATGATTTAAGCAAATCAATATGGCTCTGGGTTTTGTAATAGAGGCCGTTCTGCTATTCTTTTGCTGAAAGGGGAATCTATGAGCTCGTTGGAGCTCCAAGTCCCACTACCACTGGGATAATTCCGGAAAGGCCTCCTTGAAGAGCTCAGCAACAAATTGCCTGACATTTCCCCCCTCACTCCCCTCAGGAATACCCAAAATTCGTAGGTTGTTCCGCCTTGATCTGTTCTCCAAATCAACCAGTTTCCAGTTGACATCTTCCCTTAGTGTTTCCAGAGAGGAGATTTGAGACTTCTGTTGAGTCATAACATCTTCGATCGCTGATATCCTTCCTTCTGCCTCCACGACTCTGGCTGACATCTCATTGCAAGTCTTAACCACTCGCCTCAGGTTATTTTGAAGCCTACGTACTGCTCCTTGCGTACGTAAGTTCTCAGACTTTGTTTCTTCCCGATGCTGAAGCATAATCTGATAGCGTGTACTTAGTGTAATCTCAGGAGTCTGAGACATGTCTCCTATGGAAGTCTCAGAACTAGTGGCTAGTACAGGCGAAGCTTGAGAGCCAACGGGGCCTGATATGATATCACCGGGTCTACCCGAATCCAGCGGGACCTTGCGTACAGTACTTTCTTCACCCCTCATTCCAATCCAGAAGTGGGGGATATTCCAGTGTCGCCATCCTCTCCAACGACTGAATTCTGAGCATCCAGTGCGTCCTGTATCGAACTGGTTAAACTAGTGACACTGAGATCATCTTTCCAGTTCCCCAGCTAACCTCTCTGATTCCAACGCGTTGGATAAGTCCGACATAGAATAGAAATTACCAGCCGAGTCATTAGACTCTGTGTCCCCGGAGAGTTTAGGTATTAGCAAAGTGTTGGTAGCCACAAGAAGCTCTGCTGGATTTTCAAGCGTATTTACCAACCCCCCAACTGAGGAGATGGAGTGATGAACTAGTTCTATCAAAACAGACCCGGAAAGCGTCGTATCCTTGGACGTTATGGCATTTTCATTATCCCCCAAATCAACATTGGAACCTACATTCTGCGGGAGATTTAAATTAAGAGCAGTAATTTGTCCATCATTCACTGTGGTTAACTTCTTATTCTTGTTAAACATACCAGGAATTTTAGGGATTGCTCCGCTCCTACAACTCCCAGAATCCACTGTGGTTGGTTGTCTGCTAGAGGAGGACTGGTTGTCTGGATTCACTACCATTCGGTTATCCCCTGTTCATGCATTTCTGGGAGTGGTATTTACACCAGCGTCTTGAATTTCAACTGTAGCGCAATTGCCATCCCAGACTGCCGTTGCCGCAGTAGTGGCTCTGGTTTTTGGTTTTGTCCCCTTGGAAACCGTGCCAGTACCAGGATTAGGATTCTTGGGGGCCATCTCGCCCTTATCGTCGTTGCTGCGTCTCAAACTCCCCTCCAGGCTAAACCAGCAGCGACTAACAGCCGGCAACCGTGGTTTCAAAGCAAAAGCATTTGAGCCGCTAGTGCAGCCCAGCAACACACCCTGACCCGCGGCAACGGCCAGGAGATGCCAAGCCGCATGAAGAGACCACTGGAAGCTGTAGTAAAGATCCTGACGCATCTTCCGGGTAAGTTGCCGATCAAGAACAGCAATCCACAAATCGAGGAGCAAGTTTCGCACTGATGGGCAAATCTTGATAAAACATACGATGGGAAGCAAAAAAGCTCCGAGTGCTGCTTAGGCACTCACCCGGACGGTACACTGCTTCATTTTGAGTGCCAAAGGGTTATGGTCACTCTACTCACGCTGCAACACCATGAGATCACATATTTGGCTCAATAGTCTCACATCCAAGAGGATGTAGTCAATAAAATTACAATATGCCACACTTCTTAAAGTGGAAACACGAGTTTTATCAGCAAATGATTGGCCACTGCAGGCTCGATGGCTATGTGTTAGAGTTAGTTCCACAACTTGTAAGGCAGGCATTTGAGGATGTTTCCTCAGAAGCGCAATAGGTTCAGGAATGCCCCATCTTAAATCTTCAGCATTGAATAGGTCTTAGATATTACCACTAGGTTCAAAGGTAAGATTAAAATATTCAGCCACAAGAATTTGGGGGACTCTGAATTGTCTACCAATATATTTAATATAAAAGTAGTTGGAGATTCTTAGTTTTGCCCACAACTCCGGTTATAGATGTTAATCAACAGGAGAGGCTTGATCTTCGGAACGACAAAAAATTAGCCGTTAGAAGTCTGGGGAACCCAACTGGAGTTCATAACAGGGCAGGATAGAGAGGTGCAAATGCATATGAGCATTCCACCTGAAGGGTGCCAGGCAGAAGATTTAATAGCAGGAACACTATAGCTTTTGATTTCACTCCAATACAGCCACTCGACCGATTAAGTTTTCTGAAATAAACAAGTTCCATAGCTTTCAATGAACTGGGCCCAGTCAGGAACACTAACCTTGCCCCTAATGCCCGCATATTTCAATTCAGTATGGCTAGCTTGAGAGATAAGGGATTAGGTGGTAAACCATTGGCATTTACTGCATCTAGCAGTCGCATGTTCAATTCATTTAATTAAAGGTGATTCTCCCCTTAACATTTGAGCATCAGGTGTACATCCATTGTCAGATAATAGTCTAATTTCACAATCATGGGCTGGCAGGGTTATTTTGTTTTGGAGTTTACTTTTGGGTGAACGATCTAAAGAAGCTAGCTCAGTTCTACAGGGTACAATGTTTGGAGAGACTATAGGATTTACATTAGGTTTATTGTAAGTCCACCTGGTTGAGGAGAGAGAGAAAACCCACCATAGCGGGGGGATTTAGACAAGAACCAGTTCTACCACTAGGTCCCAGTGGTCGCAATTTAAATAGTAAATGCAGTGGTGCAAGCCCATGCCACAAATTATGATAAAAGAAGCACAGTGGTAGGAGAAAGATGCTAGGCCCCAGCCCAGCTGCTTAGTGACAATTAGCCAATAGGTGTTGCACACTGTTAGGAAACCTAATGCTGATGATAGCTCAGTCACCTTAAAATGTTTTTACTAAGGGACCGATCCAACCGGCCCTTCTGGTTATCAAAATATTGGGCACATCTGAGTAAGACAGACCAGAAAAAGTGTGCAACCAGTGTAAAACCTTGTTCTACAGTTAGGTAAACAACTCATCTGAACCAACTGCTAAACAAGGCACATTAGACAGCACAATGACAGGCTTCAGGGGGGAAATGTATTGCTATTGATTTTAACTCATGGGCTCGGACAGCTTCACAGACTTAGGCACCCCACGGATCCACCTATTTCGCTTTCTCTTCCCCTTATCTCATCCAATGATGTTGTATCCATGCTCACCAGCTCAAATGGGGCCACACTAGATAGATTTACAAACATGCTATTTAAAGACTTACCTCCTTCTGGTTCAATGGCAATGGACTCTGGTAAAGTGGGTATGGAGCTAGAAATAGCGTCTGCAGAATGGGAAACAAGAGATGGCTTTGACACCGACTGTTGGGCAACAGGAAGTGAGTTCATCTTCCATAGCTCTGTTCAGTTTGCCACAAGCTTTCATTGATTGATTCAAGTTTACCCACCAGAGTCTCTAAGAGTTTAATGCATTTGTTCTTCATTTTTTTCGACCATCTGATTAATATTTTAGGCATGCACACTGCAGTGGGTTTCCTAGCACGTGCTGGCTGGTTAATACTGCCACACAAAATATCTGCCTTCATATTAAGCTATTTCTACGCACTCAGCAGTTTCATGTCTCCAAGATAAAAAAAAAACAAGGAACAATGCAAACAGAAAGCCAAACATGCAGTTGTGTTCCATACATCTCCAGATGGTGGGAGAGTCTCCCATGATTCATAAGCCCCATGCATGCACCTCTAAAGTACAATAGTATCCGTTACTTCTTGGATTCAAGCTTGCATCCTGCATTCCTGTTATGTTCCCTCAATCTTTCTATGTATGAGGCAGTCCATTATGGGGAAGGGTATACCCAGTAGCTTGGTCAGTACTCGCATTCTCATATATCTTGGTCCACTGTGGTTGGCTGCAGTTCATCGAATAGCCCTTGCCAATCCATTGGTATAGGTCTCTTGGGCAGTCCATTTGCCTCTTCCTGTATCATTTTCACCACCTCTGCTCTTTCCTACTTGAGCATCTCCACGGTCCAACGTACCCACCCCAGGTGGCCCCATCCTTCCAATATATGGCAATAAATCTGTGAACTATCATCATTTAAAAGTCTATAAAGTGCGCACTGGAACCCCCAGCTCGCCTACGTCTATGTAGTCCGAGTGTACAACTGGCCAAAGTGTGGAGATCGGTGAGACTTGTGAGGTCGGCAAGTGTGTCTGTGACCGCTAGCTATAGGACACTAGCCACTGGGCAGCTCCAGAACATGTGTGCTATGTCTGATCTTGGCCCTGTGCATTGTGGACAATTCAGCAAGGATCCAAGAAAGATTCTGGGGGCCTTTCAGGTGTGAGATAACCCCAATGAAAATATTGTGTTGAATATACTGGAATCTGGATTCACGGGAGACCTCCTACGGGTAGGAAACAGGTATAATTCAGTCTTTCGGCATTAGCTCTTGCCTATATCATCCTGCCTGGCTCCTTAAAGTGTTAGAAGGGGGTCTTGCAAAAGATGTGGGAAGATTTGTGTCAGCACATTGTCAATCAGCGCCCACAGTGTGTATGAGCGGGTATTGGTCAGGTTCTGTCAGTCCAAAAGCCCACATAGGCCCGGATGTGCCCTGGGGGGAGATCCCTGTTGTTTTATAACTGTTCGTGAAACAGGTCTCCCAATGTGTTCACTCCGGCCTTCTCTACCCACGTTATTCCATCATCTTAATCAGTTTCCTAAATGGCAGTATTAGATCTGGGTGTCTCTAGTTGGCAGAGGTAGGTACCAATGTCGAAATAGGGACCCTTGCTTCCAGTCAGAGTAGGGGGGATACACTCTTCAGATAACCCCTGCTCAACCCATTGGTAGTTTGGCACGAGCAGATAGGTTTATCAAAGGCAATGTGTAAAGTATTTGTGCCAACACTCACAGTAAAACAGTAAAAACACCACAAATGGACTCCGCAACAGTTTAGAAAATTAAAGTATCTTCATCTAAACTACACTAGACCAAAATAACAAAAATCCAACATACATTCAAGGATATGATTTCAAAAGAGTGCTAGGGTTTGGGTTAAAATAATCCATAGTTGCATCACGTTTAGCCCAAAAGTACCTTTAGATGCAACAAAAGTTCCAAATAGAAGCTGCAGTGTTGAAAAACAAGCGTTGCGTCACTCCTGAGAACCCGGGGAGACAATGTGACAGCCCCGCTGGATGCAGTGGGCGTGTTGCGATGAATCCGGTCTGTATGGGGAGGGAGGTGATACCTTGTATGGATTCCGGCGTGCAGGTTGGGTTGGAAGCGTCTCGCAAAGGCACGGTGCAATGATCTTCGGGACGGCGACGATCTCAGGTGCGGCTCTGATGCGCAGTGTCGATCTTCTCCTCTTGCGGGCCCTCGATGTGATGGCTCTGTGACGATGTTCGCATCGACGTGATGCGGTCCGCAAACAAGCGGTGCGGCGATCTCACCCAGTGATGACAGGTGCTGCGACGATCTCGATCCTCGTGGCAGCCGGAATTTCCTTGCCCTGTCGGGGATGCGCTCTGCAAGCGAGCGATGCGTGAAAATTGCAGATTGTCTTAGTTTCTCCTTGTCCAGCATCCCAAACAGCAGGCACAACTTCCAGAGGCCCCACAATTGGACCAAGATCTCTTGGAAGGGCAGAACTCATACAGCAGAGTTCAGGGGGAAGCTGGAGGTGAAGTCCTTTTGTTCCTGGGACTTCTTAACAGGAGGACAGCTCTCCTCAGGCCCTTGGAGATCTCTTTAAGAAAGGGGACACGGCAGACATCAAAGTCCTTCCCCTCTCCTTGGCAGCAAAGCAACTGCAGGTCAGTCCACAAGCACCCAGCAGGACAGTCCTTCCTCTTCATTCTTCAAGCTTTCTCCTTTGCAGAGGTTCCTTCTTGATTGCAGGATGATCTACTTTTCTGTAGTCTGGGTAGCCCTTTTTATACCAGTCTTTCCTTTGTTCTCCAGAGGCAGAGAGGCCTTGGCTTGGTCAGAACCAGTTCAGGTGAGTTCCTTAGCACTTTGTTTTTCTGTCTTTTTCTTTCCTTTCAGAGAGAGGGGCAGGGTTGTCAGCCGCCCAGCAGGAGGTGGAACCAGCATTTTGGAAGGAAGGCACAGCCCTATTCAGGCTTAGGTGCTATCCCCTCCCACCACTCAAGATGCAGATGCAGTCATTCAACCTAGGAATGACTTCTCAAACCTCCTGGGGCACCCTAGCCCCTGTCACTCACAAACCAGACCGTCAATTCACAAACAGGTCAAGGCACACAGAAAAGTCAGACAAGAGAACAACCACTTTCTAAAAGTACTGTTCTCAAACACAGGATTTAAAAACCATCTGTCCTAAAAATGTGTTATTAAATTCTGAGTTCAGGGATACCAGACTTTAATTTTCTATCTTGCTCCTATGGGAAGATATGCAGGTAAACATTATACACAACATTCCCCATTATAGCTCTACCTTTCATATACACTGCACCTGCCTAGGGGGGTACCTAGGGCCTTCTATAGGGGTGTCCAATGTATACAAAAAGGGAAGGGTTAGGCCTGACCAGTTAGCAAATGCACCCAGGCACCTCAGTGGCAGGCCTGTGACACCATTTTAGGGCTACTCATGTGGGTGGCACAATCAGTGCTGCAGGCCCACTAGTAGCATTTGAATCATCAGCCTTGGCACACTCCGTGCACTTTACTACAGACTTCTTGGTAATACAAATATGCCAATCATGGATAACCAATTACAACAACAATTTACACAGAGAGCAGGGGCACTTTAGCACTGATCAACAGTAGTAAAGTGCTCAGAGTCCTATTGCCAACAACCACAGGCCAGGAAAAACAAGGGAGGAAGAAGCAAAAAGTTTGTGGATAGCCCTGCAAAAAGGGCCATTTCCAACAGGCAGAATATATCCTAAGCATATCTTGGGTGCATAACTGGGCAGGTCTGTCTTGAGGTGAAAGCTCCTCCAACAGCTATTATAGGCCACATGCAGTATGCATGCAGTATGCTATTAGACTGCAGGAAAGGAATGCTGTGCCCACAAGCCGCCATGCTTGGGACCACAAGATCCAGTTCCACCTCTTCCAGGTATCTGCCCATCATTGAGCGGGCATGCCATTGTAGTTGTGCTGCCAGGTAATAATGCTCAAAGATTGAAGCACCCAATCCTCCTCTTCGCATTTTGGATAGTGCTATTCACTGCATACCTTGTTTCCATAGGAAACCTCCCATAATTGTATGCAAGGTGCAAACGGTCCTACAGGGGTGCACAACAGTTAGTTTCTGGAAATAGTATAACAGTCGAGGCAGTGCCACCATTTGTGACAGTGCTACCTTTCCCTGCACCAATAATGTGAGCATACAGCAGGGCGTGATCTGCGGGTGGAGGGTGACACTGGCCTTGGTAAGGTTACCATCCAGGAGGCCACGAGTGGCATGATAGATGTTAATGCCCAGATATCAAAATGTGTGCAATTCACAATGGAGGGGGCACTCAGCGACCACAAAGTGCTGTTGCAGACAGTCTGGACAGATCGGAAAGAAGCAGGCCTTAGACCAAATTACCTAAGTCGGTGTGAAACTTTGAAAATATGGTTGTGATAGCGTCAATTCCTTCCTGTATGTGAAGCACGTAGATTAACTCGTCATCTGCATATATTGAGACCGCATTCATGTTCCCTTCTAATGACAATTGCCAGGCCTGCCCCTCCTGTCAAAGCAACTGTACTAGTGGCTCTATAGCTAAGATGAACAATAATAGAGATAAGGGGCATCCTTGGTGTGTGTCTCTCCTAACACGAAAGGAGGCCAAGAGGCATCTCCCTAACTTCACTCTTGCTGTGGGTTCCAAATAAAGAAGTCCGATAAGCCTCCAAAGTCTCCCCTTTATGCCATGGTGGTCAGGGTTGCAAACATGTAATCCCAGTGAACAGTATTGAATGCTTTCTCCAGGTCCAGCACCACACATGTTGCATAAGTTAACCGAGCAGGTGCATGCTTGAGCACTCGATAATATGGACATTGAGGGTAGTGGAAAAACACGTGTAATCTGTACCCAACATTGAAAGGGATCGGTAAGATATCACCTCTGAGGGATCTCTCCCTGACTTGGGAAGTGAGATCGGTAGTGCCTCCCTTAGTGTCAGAGGCAGCTGCCCTGCTGCGAGAGCAGTATTATACAACCCTGGGGTCTTACATGTTGGGGATTACTATATAGTGCCCTGGATCTCTTGTTCTGTCATAAGCACACTGAGTTCCTCTCTACCTATCTGCTCAATGACAGGCAGGGTGACTGCTGTAAGAAATTAGTGGATCAGAGCTTGACAATCAACAGGAGGGGTATCGTAGAGAGATTGGTAATGGGCAGTGAATGCTGTATGTATGTCAACTTGGTTAGTGACCAGTTGTGTCAGGAACACTCACATGGCGGTAATAAGAGTGGCTGCCATATCGCTTCTAAATAAACATACCAAAAGGCAGCCTAGTTATTACCCTGTCGATGAATTCTGGCTTGGCACGTCTTATAGTTAAGGCATTGCAACCAATTGATAAGGGTGGCATGTTGCTTCTCACTTCAGCTAGGGCAGGCTTCTAGGCAGGATTTTCTCACTCAGTGTTCTCGAGGGCTCCTAGTGAGGCCTCCAACGTAAGCAGGTGGCGAGGTAGGTAGGCACATGCACCTATCCCCATGTGAATACAGTAGCCATGCATAACCACCTTCATGGCCTCCCATTCAGTCAATCCGGTGATAACAGTACCCCATTTGTCCATAAAATAATTCAATAGTGCTGTGTTAGTTGGACAATACAGTTGGTCGCGTGTGGAGGTCATGTGGTGAAGAGTAATAAGATTTTTTCTTGGTGTGTGGGTACATTGTGTGCTAACTATCTACTAAGGATCAGAGTTAGCCATTGGGTCAAGTGGGTCGCTACTGTTTCTGCAGGGGAGGTAAGCAGGGGAGCGTGTGAGCGGTCCAACTGTGGATTCATTACACATATAAAGCATCCTCCTATTATGCATGGTTGGAGCACCCATCTGGTCAGTATAGTAGAGACGCATTCGCAGAACGATTGCTGCACTCATTTGGAGCATAAATGCACCCCAGCATCAGGGGGCTACTGGGGTATCTCCCATCTGCTCGCCCCCCGGCGCCTCCGCATGTAATGGTGCTGCTCGCGGTGACATCACTTTGAATGTCACCGCGACCAGCGTTCCAAGGTGAGTGCCCGGAGGTCAGAGCAGTACTGCTTGAGTTGAAGTTGTTGTGGCTGAGGTCGTAAGGCGTATATTTAATAAACTCCCTATGTGTATTACTATTCATCGTCCTGGTATGTTTGGCCGCTTTCACACTGGCGACGAGGGTCACGTGAGATCTACGACCTCAACACGCAAAGTAGAACGGATGGAGCAGCTGGTATTGTGAAGCAGTTTGACGCGCTCTTGACTGACTGAAGTATGAAGGGCGGCTGCAAGTAAACAATCCCGTGCTGACTGAAGCGCAGAGTTGGTGATCGTGAATAGAACAGCTACGTTCCTGACTGTTGAAAGGTACCAGTCTCTGCTTTAAGGGAATCAGGTAACGCCTGCTACGTTCCTGACTGTTGAAAGGCACCAGTCTCCGCTTCAAGGGAATAAGGTAACGCTCGCCACCTGCCCTCAGGCGTGTTGTAATTGCCCCTCAACGTTATCCTGAGATTGATGAGCGGTCACTGGGGGAAAAGAGGAACGTGTGCGGCGGACATGCTAGCTAGTAGCTTATTAACGTATCTAGGAAGCGCGAGCAAGGAGCGTGAGGAGGAGCGGCAGCGGCTTAGAGAGGGTTAATTTATCCGTCCCATAAGGAGAAGGAAAGGGACGCCTGCCGGCTGTCTGCATCTCGCTGTGGTGAACACGCAATCACGAACTGCCTGTAGTTAACCTGTGACGGGGAATTCTGTGAGCGAGCGAGCGGCTGCTACAGTGGGTGTCTGAGTCGTTTCTTCAACCAGCTGGTGACTGTCATTAGGCAGGTAGAGCCGGGTGCGTTTTGTCAACACCCTCGAGGGAGGACTGGTGTGAGCTTGTGACAGTCAGTCACGGAAGCATTCTGGGTGCACCCACGCTCAACTTACATGCAGTGCAGCGCCAACGTCTGAGGGAAAGAAATAGTGATGCACAGGATGGTTTGAAGTTTCCACATTGTGGGAAGATTACCTGAAAGAGTGACTGTAGCAGCGCGATGATTGCCTAACTACCCTCCACTCTCCTTCAGTGGTGGTTGCCCTCACCTGCAAGCTGACAGAGTTCCTGAATGATTTTCTTTTAGCCATCACCTCACCCTGTGATATGCATTGATGAGACTGGCAGTGTAGCAACGCTTCTCTCCCTGCTGTTTTACTCCTACTAGAAGGACTTCGTGAATTGCGTTTTGTGTTTTGGCTTCCTGAATCTTTAGCCTTTCTACAATTTTGAAACTAGCCTCTGGCATTCTGCCCTGAGGGGGTGCTGGCTGCGTGTGACACTGTAAGGGGACTAAGAAGTTTAAAACTTGGGCCTTCCACTGCGGGTTGAGAGTGTATTGTGAAATCACACAAGATTAATGCTGACATTTTTTGGTGCAAATCTGATATCCACTTTTACTGGCATACTCATGCTGTTCCTATCAATTGATTTTTATGCTCACCGAATGCAAAAGTAGTATTGAGGGCAAATGTATAAAATGCATTTTTGGTAAATTTAGTGTCTGAAATCAACATTCTGCCATACGTGTACACTATATACCCACACTTGCTCTCTTGGTTTTTGTTTTGCCTTTTTGCTCAGTGACAATATACCATGCAGAGTGTGACCCCTCCGCCTTTTTTCCTGACTAACCCAGGTGATCCCACTATTAAATGGAAAAAATGGAAAAAAGTGTTTTTGAATTATGCTACTGTGTGTGGGCCAAACCTTGGCCTGGAAAGGTAGGTAGCATTATTAGCATATTACCTAGGTGCAGAAGGAGAAGAGCTTTTAGATCACCTCCCAGATTTAGGGACGCAGGAAGCGAGGGGTCTTAATGAGCTAGAAGTAAGTCTGAAGAAATTGGATTTACACTACCTCCCTAAGACGAGCACCATTATGGAGAGGTACCACTTTGGGAAAAGAGCACAGAAGGAGGGGGAATCAATTGAAGATTTTGTCTCTGAATTGAGGAAACTAGCAGCGACATGCAAGTTCGGAGGGGCAAGTGAGGGAAGGATCAGGGATCAGTTTGTATTGGCTTGCAGGATGGAGCGTTTGCGTGAAGAGTTATGGCTTAAGGATGACCCACCATTGAGGGAGGTTCTGATTATTGCGAAACAGGTTGAGCACATGTAACAGTGCGTCAAGGAAATAAAGTAAGACACTGGGGAGAAAAGAAGCGAAGACAAACCCAATGTCAGTGAAGTGGTGACCGAATGTGAAGCTGTGTCGGTGATCAAAGGCCAGAAGGTAGCGGGTAGAGAGCAGAAGGAGAGCAAATTGGGAGGATCATTTAAGGGCACCTGCTATAGATGTGGCAAGCAGGGGCATCTAGCTAATGACAAAGAGTGCCCCGTCCTCAGGTTTACATGCAACAAGTGCGGCAAGAAAGGTCACTTCAAGCAGTATTGCAAGAGTGGGCAAGGGTTCAGTAGACAGAGTAGAGACAGGACGAATGTAGTTTGTGACGAAATTGTAATGCAGGTTAAAGAGATGCAGGTCCAAGGTCTTAATGACACCACCTGCGAAGAAATTGTGGTGCAGGTTGATGAGGGTCAGGTCAGCAGCCCAAAAGACACCATAAAAGTGGGGAGCACTGTGTTAGAAGCATTGTTTGATTCCTGTTCTAGGATAACAATTATTAATGCAAAAGAGTTCTCTCGTGTGTCCAAAGGGAAGATAATTTTGAGAAAAATGGACTTGATGCCTGGAGGATATGCTGGTCGCCCTATCTCTATGAAAGGTAATTTTTAGAAAAAATTGAATACAGGAACAGGACAACAGTGTCCAAAGTGTATGTGTCTACAGTTGGGGATAACATCTTGGGGTGGCAAGCACAGAAGGAGTTGGGGGTCTATCTCAATCCCAATATTAATCCCCAGATCCTGATACAGGAGATACAGAAACACAAGACAGATGTAGTGACCAAGTTCAAAGAAGTGTTCAGAGAGGAGCTAGGATGCTTAAAAAACTAATGTCACAAGATAAAATTGAAAGAGAACCCAAAGCCGGTCGTGGCCAAGGTCAGGAAACTTCCCATCGCCATCCAAGAAGAGGTGAAGGCTGAACTAGAGAAATTGTGCAAGGCTGGAGTCATCGAACCAGTGGAAGCGACGGAATGGTTAGCACCCATTGTGGCCGCAAAGAAGAAGGATGGGTCGGTTCGGCTCTGCATCGATCTGAGGGCGTTGAACAAGGAGGTCGTGGTCGACCGATACCCTCTACCAAACATCACCCAAATGATGAGCATGCTTGAGGGAGCAAAGGTGTTTTCCACACTCGATCTCACCTCGGCCTACTTTCAGATAAAACTACACGAAGAGTCACAAGAACTCACAGCATTTGTGACACCTATGGGCGCGTACAAGTTCAAAAGAATGCCCTTCGGGTTAGTCTCGGCGGCCGCCATATTTCAGAGACTCATAGGGAACATCTTGAAAGACATCCCAGGTGTCATGTGTTACCAGGATGACGTGCTTATATTTGCAAAAAACCATGAAGAGCACGATGAGAGGCTGAGACGCGTGCTGGGAAGATTCAGGTCACAAGGACTAACGGTAAAAAGAGATAAGTGTGTGTTTAGCTGCGCAGAACTGGATTTCTTGGGACACAAGGTGACTGCTGAAGGAATATGTCCCAAAGCTGAGCTACAAAACACCATTGTAAATTTGGCGCCCCCCAAAAGCAAGGACGAAATCAAGTTATTTATGGGGATGTTGGAGTTCTACGGAAAATTCATAAGGAACCTGGCAGGAAGGACTTATGCCATCAGGCTGCTGGGGCTGGGAGCAGTCCTCACTCAAGTAGGCACAGACGGAGAAGAAACTATTGCTTTCGCCTCAAGGTCTCTCCAGAATTCCGAAAACAACTACTCGGTGATCGAAAAAGAGGCCCTGGCAGTATCCTGGGCATTGGGAAAATTCAGAGACTTCCTGTGGGGCACTCAGTTCACTCTTCGTACTGACCACAAGCCGTTGGTGGCAGTCTTCAGCAAAAAAGGCATGGATGCCATCTCCAGTAGGATCAGGCGCTGGGTGGTTGGTCTCCAAGAATACACCTTCAGTGTCGAGTACGTCCCGGGAACGCGTAATTTTGCAGCAGACTGTCTGTTGAGACTTTTCAGGGAAAATGAGGCGAAGGAGAAGCAAGGAAAGGTGGAAGATGAAGCGGATGAACATCAGATGGAAAGTGTCTGCGCCATCTAGAGAGCATTAGGAGAGGAAACATGGTAAACCGCATTGAAGGAAGATGAGATCTTGGAGGAGGTGTGCAAAAGAGTAAAAGACAGGTGGAAACACGAAGATAAACGGGAGGAAAATCTGCGGCCATACTGGGTTGTCAAAGATGAGCTGTCCATAGTAGATGAATGCCTGTTCCGGGCGACGAGACTAGTGCCACCCGCGTCAGTGAGAGACAACCTTGTGGAGATGGCCCACGAAGGACACATGGGTATCACCAAGACAAAACAAAGACTCAGAGAGAACTATTGGTGGCCAAGCATGGACCTTGCCATTGAAAGGAAAATCAGAGATTGCATTCCGTGCAGCAACAGCGACAAAGTCTTGAAGCAACTGACGTCCCCTATGGTATGCAGGCCGCCACCGTCAGGACCCTGGGAGGAGTTGGCACTGTCTGGGGAGCTGCGCACGCCGTATATCCTGGTGCTCATGGATTTGTATTCTAGGTGGCCCGAAATGAAGTTAGTAGGTGAAGTCACTACGAAAACAGTTGTTGGGTTCCTGGAAGAGGTGTTCATCAGGGAAGGGTTACCCAGCAGCATACTCACGGATAATGGGGTGCAATTATGTTCAAAGGAAATGGAAGATTTCCTTGGAGAGAGAGGCATTAAACACAAGCGTTGCGCTTTGTATCACCCAGAAACTAATGGCATGGTCGAGCGATTTAACAAAACCCTCAAGGAGAGTATCCAGTTAGCCAAGGCCAGTGGCATAAGCTGGAAAGAAGAAGCATGGAGGCGGATAGAAGCGTACAGATTCACACCGCACCAAACGACGGGAGTCACCCCGTTCGAGTTACTCTGTGCAAGGACACCTAACACCAAGCTATCCCCAGGGTGGATTGGGTGGCACAAGGGATGGTCAGACCGCTCAAAAGAAGCTAAGAGTTTGGTGAAACAAGAGGGGGCCATGGTGGAGAGAAAAGAAAGATACAACAGACTCAACTCTACACAGGAGGCCGGGTTCAAGGTAGGGGATGACATTAAGATCAGGACTCCCACCGGTAGAGCAAGTTGGTCAGGATATATTAGCCCCACCAAGATCACTAAATTGTTCAGGAATGCTGTGAAGACCTAGGAGGGGAAGATCTGGAACCTAGGTAGAGTAGTGAGATTTCACCCACCTGGGCAGGAACCCTGTAGGGGAAAGGTGGGCGAAGACAACACAGTGGAGAGCAAAGATTAAGACGACAAGAAGCCGTTGCCGGCTCCCCACCCGGGTGGTAGGTCTAACCGGAGAGTGACCAGACCCCCCAGACATTTTGATCAATATGTAATGATGTGATTCTTTGCAATACTGTGTTCCTCGTTTGCATTCATATGTTTTATTCCGCAGGGGAGGGGGATGTGTGGTATCTCCCATCTGCTCGCCCCCCGGCGCCTCCGCATGTAATGGTGCTGCTCGCGGTGACATCACTTCGAATGTCACTGCAACCAGCGTTCCAAGGCGAGCGCCCAGAGGTCAGAGCAGTACTGCTTGAGTTGAAGTTGTTGTGGCTGAGGTCGTAAGGCGTATACTTAATAAACTCCCTATGTTTATTACTATTCATCGTCCTGGTATGTTTGGCCGCTTTCACAGCTACCTATCCAAATGTCCCTCCACAAAGACATATTTCCCTTCCGGATCTATCTCTGTCGCTCTGTCCTGAAAGGACATCGTTGATCTCACCCATATGAGGACCCCATAAGCAGACCTCGAATACATGGTACTGTAAGATTGACGTTGCCACCGCTTCTGTAAGCGCACATCTTTTCCTTTGTACATGTCTGTTTCTTGAATAAATGCAGTCTGGGAATACCTTCTTTTGACTTATTGTTGTATTGCATGCTGCTTACATGAAGTGTCCATACATTCAAGGTGACAAAGAGCAGTCTGATCATCTTACCTGTGCTCTACAGTTGGGTATAAGAGGCTGAGGAGCCATGGGTGCACACACAGGGCATGGTAGAACATGGGGGAGGTTACATCTCTGATGGTAAACATACTGCAAAGCTTGATTAAAGCCAAAAAAAGGAATACCCAAATCCCATTCTCAGGGTGGCATAGCAACACCTGGCCACCCAAACAAAAAAAAGCAGTCCAATTTGGAGGGCCCTCCCGTCTGTGTGCCATGGCACAGAACAACTCACCTGGAGAGTGAAGGGGTAGTCAGCCCTCTGCAGCTAGCTCGCATACAGCCAGTGGGCATCAGTCCCCTAATTGTAGGTAGGAAAGAAAGAGAAGAAGGGGTGAAACATGACCGTTTTAAATGCTATTCTTACAAGGATGTTGGAAGCCAAAGCCATTAAGGCCAGAACACACCTCTTTAGCCCCCCAATCGCTGCAAGCTCTTCGTTGTCTCTGGAGAGGGGAAGTACAAGGAGGGGGGAGAGGAAGAAGAGGGGAAGCAGTCACACCGGTATTACATAAGCCCACAGGTGATGGAGAGAGAGTCCATCTGCAGTGTCCATAAAATAAGACGAAAAAAACTGTCTTTCTTGAATGCCATTGATTTTTCCATGTGAATATGTTCAAATAATTATATCCGCTGTCTGCAGTGTGATATTTGGAAAGTTGTGAGAGATATCACTTCGGTCAGACACGTTGGAGCTTGCCTCAGACTGCTGCTCCTTGTGGACTTGCTCTGAAATGGATCATCTCTCCATCCATAGGTTGGTGGCTATAGATAGCACCCGCATCTGCTCATCCTGTGTCTGTGCTGGAGTAGAGTCTCTGGTGATCGCCACAGTCCCATCCTCTTGCCCACATTGTCATCAGCGACGGGGTGCACCCAGTGGTCGTGTCCTTGTTGTTAGTAAGGTAGCTGCCAAGGATTCGTAACAACGCTGTTTCCCACAGTCCCAGGCATCTGCAGGTTCTGTGAAGAAATAGCTGGAGTAATTTTCTATTATCTTCATCTTAGCCAGAAGTAATAAAGAGCAAGTTAGGCGACCTACGGCAGTTTTTTATCACGCCTAGGAAGGAGGCTCTGCGGTATTGGACAGCCAATGTCTAATTTGCAAAAATAAATATTAGGGCATTATCATGAATAATTCAGGTTCTTGGCATATGCTACTTGCAGTATGTCCTCCTTATCTCTGTTTTTTCTTTTAAGCAGGCTACAACAGGCGTGTGTGGTGCCCCCAGAGGTCATTGCCTTGTCATTGCTCAATGTGCTCGTTTGACCAGGTAGTGTGTAAAGAATCCGGTGAGCAGTGGTTAATTTGTAAAAAGAATAAGTGCTGGGTCTCTCGTCGGGAGGCAGCTTGACCCAGCCAATTTCTCTTATTAGCGCCACCTAAAACATAACCAACTACTAACCATGAAAGTTGTGAGAGGATGTGGTGTAATGGCGAGAGCTGCCTACTGATTCTGGGCAAATCACATAATTTCCCCGTAAATGTATGTGTCCTTAACTTGTGCTCATGAAAAGCGCCGGTGTTGATGATTAAGTGCCGGTGCTGAGCACCAGAAACCACTGGCTCAAATTAAGCACTGCTTGTGAGTGACACTTGTCATGCCAACCATGTTTGAAAGAATGCCACTGTGTCTGAATCATCTGCGTCCTCCGGGAGCCTAAAATGCAGATGTTATTGCAGCCTGGCCTCCCCTCTGAGGGTTCCGCTATGCATTCTAACTTTTGAACCTTAGCCTCAAGGTTCTTAATCTTGCCCTCTGGGTCTTTCACCATTGGTTGGAGTACACCAAGTGCACCCTTGGTCTGCGTGACCCATGGGCCAAGATTCCTCTGGTCCTCATGATGCAGGCTAAGTTCCACTGTGACAGAATCCACCCTGCCTCTCAGGTCCGGTCTGGTATCCAAGATTGCTGCCAGGATTTAGTTCAGTTTAGCATCTGCAGGAGCCATAATGGTGTCAGTCTGCAAATGAACTGTGCTGTCTAGATCTTGGCTTCCAGTGACCGGACATTTTACTGGAAAAGTTTTCCTCATTGCCCCAAATTGAGCATAGATGCTGCTCCCGCAAGCTCCTAGGTATGTTTTAAGCATCAGGGAGGAGAATCCCTCTCACACTGACGTTTCTCACCACAGCACATCTGTGTGTATGAATCCCACTTGTCTCTGGGCTTATTACTGTGACCCTTCAGCAGGGCAGCAGAAGCAGTCCAAGCAGCAGAGATGCAGTGGGAGGGCACAGCATCTCAAGGTATTTGTCAGTTCTCATTCGGCCTGAGACAAATGCCAGTCCCGGATCTCTTAATGGGTCATTAAGGTGTCATCCATTTGCCCTGGGGTGGTACTGACAGTGAGGCAGCACTCTGATCTACGATCTCATCCCACATTGGGCCACAGGAGCTAGTAGGCAATTGCTTGTATTTTCCAATGAACCCACTGGCAAAAACCTTTCCATATCACTGTGTGCCCAACATCATGTCTGCCCCTAGTGGACTCACCTCGCCCCTCACTCCACTGAGTATTCAGCGCTAGTGTGCGAGGAGGCCACAAGCAGTCTCTTAGGTATGTAGGGTTAGGATCCTCTCCCAGGTCTCAGTGGTCAACATTTCACATGAGAAGGCCCATTATTGCCACTATGCAGTTCTAATTGGGTGCCCTGTAGGGTCAGTGACTGAATGACCATAGCCAGGGCACACCTGCTGCACTCCCCAGGCAGTATCTGCTCCTTCCTCTTGCTCCTGCACTCCCATGTCTCCCGGCAAGGTGAGTCCCAGGTTAAAGACTACCTTTGGCCCGGCTCAGCATCATAAATGCTCTTCTAGGGTGGGCTCACTTTGCCTCACTCCCAATGGCAGTGATTGTGGTATTAACATTGAGCCACATGACTTCACTGGCAAACCCTGCTTTCTGCTGCCAGACCAAAATCTTGCTGCTCGTAGGCCCAGCCTCCCCCATCATCACGGCCTGCCACTGGAGGTCTGGCACACTAACTCTTTGACTGCCCAATCAGGCCGACTGGGAGGATTTCATATCTCCTCCTCACCAGCCAGAGAAGTTGGGGCCTTTTCAAAACTCATGCAGGTGCCAGTACCGTCTGGAACCCACACTTTTTGCTGCAGTGGCTCATTCAACAACACGGGCCAGGCATCTCTCAGCCGCTCCCGCCAGCCCCAGGCAAGGACTGGAGCTATTGCACATATCGGGCTCCCTCCTCACAGCACAGAAACATCATTAGGATTCAGCAGTATGAAATTGAAGGCATTATACCATAGATTCTATGGACCATGTTTAATACATATTTTGACACGGATCTCAAGAACTAGCTTTTGGGTTTTAATTCAAAATATGTCTAGAGATAGGTGAGTGCACTAAGATGTTTTTAGTGTAAAACAATTCCCTTCAGGAAAACAATATGCGTCTGGAGGCGAGTGAATCTCATTGACTGGTATCTTGACCCTTAATATTTTCCCTCCCTCCTTTTTCCTTTTTTCTTTAGGGGTTCCTGAATGAACAAAGGGACAGGTAGGGTTCTATTGTTTACCCGCTTGCTTGGTCTGAATGTACACTATTGCCTTATAGTTTATTACCCTGAAGAAGACCCTAGACCTTTTTAGACTTATACAGTGGCTGAAATATGTTGGGGATGATTATGATGACAGTGAACCCGACACTGACAGGCTGTCTGTGGTGGGCTCACTGCTATCGTGAGGCCATTTCCCACCCACAATACTATAATTGTGAGCGGGCTTGTGGTGGTTGGAAACTCCAACCGCCATGCCTCTGATGGGCTCCTTGCGCCACCCGGTTCTGAGGGGTCCGACCAGGCACTGCCATTTGGATTATGATGGTCCATCTCCGCCAGCCTTTCCATGGCGGTTCATCCACCATTGAAAGGCTGGCGTAAATGGTCTTTGGGGGCCCGTGGCAGGCAACCCATTATCACGGGCACTTTTGATTGGGGTTTGGGGGACATCTATAGTGCCCCCTACATTTCTCTGCACCAAGTGGCAGGTACCGCAAAGCGCCTACCACGTAATGCAGAGAAATGTAAACAGTGCCTTTTTGCATTTTAGCAGCACCCACCGCAATGCAAAGTATGGCGAGTGTGACTGCCAAGGTTGCAGTTGTATCCTAATACCACCTGGGAGACCGCCGCCTTGTAGAAGGGTGGACCCACTCCCCGAGACGATTGAGGATTGACTGAAGTCCGTCCGCCATCATAATGAGCCCCTTTGTAACAAAAATATCTCAGGTCAGGTGATTCATTGCATTCCCTATATGACCACCTTTTTTGTGTTTTTAAACATTTCAGTGGTACTCGCCAAATAAAGAGTACTTTGAGTATACCTCTAGGTATATTTTATATTCTCTATTGCCCACAAAAAACAGAAACCAGATTTTTGGCCTGAGCATAGATTTGTAATAACTACCAGTGTTAGATTAGCTTCCCTTGGTCGGGTCGCGGGGTGGCATTGTTCCTACCCTGGTGTCAAATGATGAAGCATGCCTCAATAATTTTACGGTGAGACGACCTCTCAAAAATCTTTTGATGACCCACAGCTTGGAGAAGCCACAATAACCTATTTGGAATTTTTTTTGCTTCAATACCCTCAAGTGCTCCTTTTTTGTGTTGTGTAGAAAACAAAAGATCTCACAAGACACCTACTTAAGGCGAGTCCCACTGTAGCCTCGCCCTGACAAGGTAGCGTACTGCTGCTGTAGCGCTTCGCGCGCTTATGCTGATATCTCTATTTTAAAAGCCTTCTTAACTATTTGCTTTCTTTTTAGTTTGTTATCCTCTGGTTTTAAATCCCCCTCACCTGCATATTAATCGGTATTTCACCGCCGCTTGAGCGGGTCCGGTTCTTGGGGTGGGTTTCCTTTTTTAGTCGCCATCTTGGAGTGGGGTGAGTGTTGGTGTAGGCGCCACTATCTGCCTGCGCTTTAGTGCGCAGGAGCCAGCGAGGGAACACCTACTTAAGGCAAGTCCCACTGTAGCCTCGCCCTGACAAGGTAGCATACTGCTGCTGTAGCGCTTCGCGCGCTTTTGCTGATATCTCTATTTTAAAAGCCTTCTTAACTATTTGCTTTCTTTTTAGTTTGTTATCCCCTGGTTTTAAATCCCCCTCACCTGCATATTAATCGGTATTTCATCGCCGCTTGAGCGGGTCCGGTTCTTGGGGTGGGTTTCCTTTTTTGGTCACCATCTTGGAGTGGGGTGAGTGTTGGTGTAGGCGCCACTATCTGCCTGCGCTTTAGTGCGCAGGAGCCAGCGAGGGAACACCTACTTAAAGCTCCTCCC
Organism: Lissotriton vulgaris; assembly: GCF_964263255.1. Classification (NCBI taxonomy): domain Eukaryota; kingdom Metazoa; phylum Chordata; class Amphibia; order Caudata; family Salamandridae; genus Lissotriton; species Lissotriton vulgaris. Next base: position 51,071,138 of record NC_141690.1, read on the forward strand.
CTAGCGCAGCGGGATCCCGCAGCGGGCGTGCCTTCGCGTGGCCGGAGTCGTGCCAGAGTCCTGCCCGTCTGCGCCCGTCCGCGCCAGGACGCGTAGGACAGGGCAGGACCCTGGCCCTTACCGCTGGATGCTGCGGAGTACATAATGCTGTGCTACTCCAGGGACACGCTGCTGGCCATTGGCCAACGCTACAGGACCTGTGACGCTCCGCGGGTCGGACCGCTGTGTTGCCCTCACTCATGTGTCTGCGGGACGTTGGACCTCCCCGCTCCTTCAACATGTGTGAGCAATGATTCTGCCGCTGCGGTAGACAGCGCTAGTCCATCTTTCAGCATTTGGAACTTGAATGTCAGGTCGATGGTCAAACATCATCAAGACATCTCCGACCTGATAGGTAAGGTGTCGCTGGATGCTTTCTGCCTGACGGAGACCTGGCTACAAGACGCTGACGCGGCCGTTATCAACTTGGCCTTCCCGCCCGAGTACTCGGTGTACACTCTTAACCGAGCCTCCAGAGGTGGGGGAATAGCGCTTGCAGTTAAGTTGTGCTACCCGTGCGTCTGGCAAGGGCAAAAAATCACTGGCTGCAAAAGCTCGCTGTTTAAGATCGCCATTACGCCCAACTTTGCTCTCTCGGGCCTTTTGATTTATCGCCCCCCTGGTAGTGATGTGGCCTTCAGGAAGGTCCTCCCAGATGTTATCCGCACCTTGGCAGCAGGTTGCTCCAATTTTTCCATCCTCGGCGATTTAAACCTCCATTATGACAATATGTCTATGCCAGCGGTATACAGCTCTGTCGCTGATCTTGAGGCTCTTCAGCTTGTTCAGTTGGTGTCGCAGCCTACTCATGTAGGGGGTCACACCCTAGATCCTTTTTTCACCAATCTAGCGGAAGTCAGCATCTCCACTCCATCTCCGCTGGCCTGGACCGATCACTACCTGGTGTGCATCCAGTGCCCCCTGTATGAGCCGCAACTTAAACCCATGGTGCGCTCCATTCTTAGACGGCGTTGGAATAAATTGAACTTGATGACTTTTTCCATCTTTTGTCTACTGACCCGCTAGGTCCAATTGAAACTGTGGATGTGGGCTACAATCGCTTCTGTGAGTGGGTTACTCGGGCCCTTGACTCCCTTATCCCGATAGTCTCGTGTAAATGAGGGTCAAGGGATCCGAGCCCGTGGTACAATGATTCGCTGCGGGCGCTTAAAAGCACCTGTAGGCGCGCTGAACGGGAATGGCACAAAACTTATAACAGCAACAAAAAAGTTTTGTACTTGGCCACTGTAAAACTTTACCACCGCGCAGTTTGCAGAACCCGCGTGGCTTTTTACGCCCTGCAATTTCGCACCAGCACTAACCCCTCCAAAACTATTTTTAAGGCCCTGAAAGACCTTATTGCTAAAAAGGTGACTGCGACTCATCAGAGCTCTATCACACACTGTGAAACCTTGGCGGCTTTCTTTTTGGAAAAGGTTCATGCCATCTAAAGAGCCTTTCCCTCAGTTGTACCCCCTGTCGGTAGACCTCTCAAGCCCCTAACTCTGGATGTTTTACATTCCTTCCCGAGCTTAACATCGGAAAGTTTCAGTAAATTGGCCCAGCAGGTTAAGTCAGGGTCACCGGCTGATCCTCTACTGCCAGCTCTGTTCAAAGATCTAGCATCCCACGGTCTCTCGCCGGTTTGCTCTTTGATTAACACCTCATTAGCATCCGGCGTGGTCCCATTGAAGTGGAAACAGGAAGTGGTCATGCCTATTCTCAAGAAACCATCTCTGGACGTCGGTAAGCCCGATAACTACCGTCCAATTTCACTTCTCCCATGGCCTGCCAAAGTGGTGGAGATGCATGTTAACTCTGTCCTCTCGGACCATCTTCTCCAGGCAAACATCTTGGACAGCACGCAGAATGGATTCCGGGCTGGGCACAGCACGGAGACTGCTCTACTGTATATGGTGGAGCATTTACGCTCCGTGCTTGATGCGGGGCAAACGGCGGCGCTGGTGCTATTAGACCTGAGCGCCGCCTTTGACACCGTGTCCCACCCTATCCTTCTGCTTCGTCTGGAGGAAGCTGGTGTCACTGGGCTTGCTCTCCAGTGGTTCCGTTCCTTTCTTGCCAACCGCTCCTTTTGCGTGGCCGTCCCGCCCTATCAGTCCAAACTCCATCCTCTGGATCTGGGGGTCCCCCAGGGCTCCTCGCTGAGTCCCACGTTATTCAATCTGTACGTGAGACCGTTGGCTGAGGTGGTCAGGCACTGGGGTATGACCATGGTGTCATATGCCGATGACACCCAGTTAGTGGTCACGATCAGCGGGGATGCGGATGTGGATGCCCCCAGATTCCAGAAAGGACTTCGGGCGGTCGCCAGCTGGATGACTTCCAACTGTCTCCAGCTGAACGCCAGCAAGACGGAGGTCATGATCTTCGGCAAACAAACGGAACTATGGGGAGACAGGTGGTGGCTGTCGGATCTGGGTCCTACGCCAACCCCGGTCGCTGAGTTAAAAAACCTTGGGGTTTGGCTCGATCCAACTCTCACCTTTGTCTGCCATACCAAACGCACGGCGGCCTGCTGCTTTGGCATTTTACGCGGACTACGGCCTGTACTCCACTTTTTTGATGCCACCACCAGGCAACTTGTGATTCAAGCAACTGTGATCTCTCGGCTTGATTACGCCAGCTCCCTTCTAGCAGGATTAAATCAATCGGAAATCACCCGCCTGCAGCATGTCCAGAATGCCGCAGCGAGAGCTGTTGTGGGACTTCCTAGAGTTTGTCCAACTGCTAACACCTTGCGTACGCTGCACTGGCTACCGATTGCGCAAAGGATCCAGTTCAAGGTCCTTTGCGTAGCTTGCAAAATTCTTAAGGGATCCCCTGCTACGATCCTTTCCAATCTTCTGTCCCGCTATGTTCCGGTCCGGGCTTTAAGATCTTCAGACCTAGAACTTGCGGTTGTTCCCCGCTTTAAGCGTTGCAGGGCAGGCGGCCGTTCTTTTCAAGTTCGCGCCGCAGTGTTGTGGAACTCTCTTCCCCCTGCGATTCACGCCCTTAGGGATCTGCTCTCTTTCCGTCGAGCCGTAAAAACTTTCTTGTTTCCTTAAATTTTCCCTGGTCTGTTCTGTCCAGTTGTGTTGTGTTGCTACCTTGTCGGGCGCCAGGACGCTCCTTCGCTGGAGCATCTGTGCGCCTAATAAATGAGCCTAACATAACATAACATAACATAACATAACATAACATAACATAACATAACAAGAGACAGTACATGAGACTTAAAATGAGTGGTAACTATGTTACAGAGAGTAAAAACAAAAATACTAGAGCCATCCAATCCATTACAAATAGGTGCTACAAGAAGGCACCCTCTGTGCCATCCGGAGACTGGTGTAAACATACCCCTTCATTATCAACACTGGGCTATCAAAACCTAATACTTGCACCACTGCAAAAAAGCCACACAATTTCAATGTTTAAGGTTGCAAAATGTGCTAGTCCATTCTGCAAAATACTGGGAGTTCCTCATTTTTAAATGCAATGTCCCCTGCTCTGTGGGCCTTTAGGGCCTACCATGCGGGTGAGCTATATGAATTATAAAGTAAGGTTTAAGCTTGGCAAAGAGTTTATTGTATGAAGACAACAGAACGTATGAGAAATTGGATTATTGGTTGACTGGTGTGTGAGCACTGGCCAAGCAACAACGACAATGCCTTGCAGGGTGAGCCAGAAAAAGTCACCAAATCAGTCTGTACTTAATCTTGAGTCGCTTGGCACAAAAAACAGAAAGGGTTAACTTGAACACAATGTTTAAAATATTTATGCAGCACACAGACAACAATAAAAGAAAAAACACATGAAAATAATTCAAAACCAATTTATACAAATTGAGTAAATTTTAATAAATTATTTGACGCCAAAGCGACAAAAATCTAATCAGGAGAGCCTTAGTTATGAATTGGTAAAGTTGTAAGCGAAATCTAGTGCCTAAATGATCAAAACACCAACTGCCAACATATAGTTGCACAAGACTGGGTCAAAGTCGAAAGTTAGGGACAACCATGGTAAAACACAGTTTGTATGTAAGAAGTGGATTACCTTCGGACTTAGAAAAGTTATTGAAGAAAAATGTCTGAGAAAGTAATATTCAGCAGAGCAGGACTGCAGGAGGTGTCCGAGGAAGGAGCGTCATCATCTGATGGCATTGGGTCAAAGCCATGGTTAGGATTTTCACATCTGAACTTTGTCGTTGAAATGGAAGTTGAAATTCTCAAGGGGTATGAAGCAGAGGGCTGTAGCTGAAGACAGTATTTCGAGGTTGGATATTTTGGCGAAGGACCGATGAAATAGATTTGCTGCTGTGGAGAACATAGAGAGTGAAACCACAAAGTCAAACCAACTGGTGATACACCTCAGTCATATATACAAGCAGGTTGTTCCTGGTCTCCTCCAGGTTCTCAGAGAAGTTTATGGTCAAAGCCCTCAATTTGGAAATTGGCCATCCGGGCACCTTTAACACCCTAACCAAGGGTCAAGGACTGGATGAACACCTGGGAATTCAAGAACTACTCAGGCTGGGTCCAGGTGTGGTTTTAAGATGGGAGTCTTTTATGTCCCTGTTTCTTTGAACAGGAGGAAAACAAACTAGCCCTTGGAGCCACGTCTGGTAGCACTCAGTGCATATGAAGATGCAGGGCTCAACAATAGGGCTGGCCTCTGAAGGTTCAAGGCTGGCTCCGGGCAGCAAAGAAGTACTTCCAGGTACAGCAGCAGTCCTAGTGCCTTCATCTGGAGGGTGAGAGAAGCTTCTAGAAAGGTTCTTTAAAGCGCATGGAATTTCCCTACTCCATTCCCCAGGCTAGAAGATGGCTGCATTAACAATGGTTGAGCCCTTTGTCTGAAGGCTATTCAGGTGCAAGGGTGGCTTGGCAGTGCTCAGCTCCGCCGCTCATCTTGCCAGTAGATGACCCATTCAGGCATACCTAATCCCTCTCTTGTGTATCTGTCTGGGGGAAATTGACAAAGTCTAACTATAAATTTCACCCAGTCATGTGACCCAGGCCAGGCTACAGGCACAAAATGGCTAAGAGCAGGAACAAGATTACTTTTTAAAAGTGGCATTTTCAAAATTGTAATGAAAAATCTGACTTTACCTGTAAAGAGGGTTTATCAATGAAATGTCATAGGCACCAAACATGACATATCTACCTGCATTCAAAAAAGAATCACAGCTTAATAAATGTAAGAAAGAATCCACAATACTATCCTATTGGCGAGGTAGACTTTAAAGTAGTGCAAGACGAATTTGGGAGTTTTTCACTACCAGGACATGTCCAACTTGAAAGTACATGTCTGAAATTTTTATTACACAGCTCCCTGCCCCATAGACTACCATGATGGGCCTAAGTTAGTGGTGGGGTACATGCAACAAGAGGGAGTTAAAGGCTTAGGAAATGTGGTTTAAATGCCAAGTCAACATGGCAGTGTGACCCTGCCATCAGGCTGCAATCGTAGGACTGGAACATGTTTTGGAGGGCTATGTAAGTTGGTGGCGCAATAAGTACTGCAAGTCCACTGCAAGCATTTATTTTAAAGGTCCTGGGTGAATAGTATACTACTCTACAAGGGACTTATACATATATTAAATATGCTAATTACATATATGTCAATCTAACAATGTTTAGGAGATTGAGCAGAGCAGTTTAGCACGGGATAGCATTGGTAAAAAGCAGAGTTCTAAGGCCCCAAAAAATTCATCCACTAAGCATTGGAGGTAAGGAGGCAAAAGGTTTGGGGGACGAACACTCTAAGGATGACAGGTCTAACAGAGAGTTAGAGGTATTACCCTGGTATGACCTGCGTTTCGAAGCATTCATATTACCACTAGTGTTAGGGGTTAGAAGGAGAGTCTCCTGTTAGACACCTTCCAATTATCTACGGTATCCAAAGATATTGGGATAGGCTACCTCACACACTTATGTTGTGGGATACTTCACCATTGGTGACAGATCCACACCATAGTAAGTAAAATACCACTGAGAGGACTCAACTGTATTTGGATTGCTCATAATGTGGTACTGGATAAAGACAAAGGTCCTGATCTAGGACTATTATTTTAATTCCATCAGAAATAATTCCTTTATTGGTTGGGCAACCTAGGTATGACTAAAATACAAATCAACTGTGGATATCAAGATGATAGACAATGTGTGATGTGCCAACTTCTATATCATGCTTTTCGTTGTTTATATATAGGTAACATGCTTTGGACTTATCCTTGCCCATAAGGCACGGATAAGGCCCGTAGAGGCCAAATGAAGTTCATCAGTGCTTTTATGTTTGCTCCCTGTCTAACACACTCAGTCCATGCTAATGGATCAGTCAAAGGCTCTCATACCAATATTGGGTTTGAAGCGTAGGCACTTGTAAAAAATAGTCAATGTACTCAATGCAATGTATATTTATTGAAGGATCACACCCCACAAACTTGTGTACACAGCAAAGCCAAACTGTAAATTGTGCCATGTGTAATTCTTATGTGAGCATAAACCACTGTAAATATTTGCCAATCCATAGAAGTTGCTCATGTATGTATGCAACTCATTCATGCATTTTTATATCACTTGCCAACAGTTTGGATTAACAAAGCATCTTGGCCATGGCAAGTGGGCATTTGTGCTCATTCCAGTAACATCCATTCACAAGGCTATCCTCCTGGAATCCTAGAACTCTTGATTTTCTTTTGAGTAGTTGATACATCACTGACTGCAACTCCACTGGCAATAATACGAACGTAAATAGCATTCTTCTTAAGTAGAAATATCATCCAAGGTAACAAAAGAGATCAACTGATATGCCTCTTATGCTAATAGTATCTGGTATATGGTATGATGTACTATATTCATCACATAGTACATCTGAGGAAGGTGATGTCCGTCTACACAAAAGCCATGATTGAGACTTTGTAAACGTATGGAAGCACAATTACAATAGGTGATGACCCATGCTTGCTCTCTGTTTGTTCAATTGTGGCACTGTCACCAGGTTTGTGCAGTACATCAGCCAAGTTCTTTCTTATGCTCAACGGCACCCTTCTAATTTTGTGCTTTGCTGATTGATTATCCTCCCCAATTTTGATAGTCTTTTCAAAGCCTTTTACTTCCCTCATTTCATCTTTCGAAATCTCTGTACAGCTTGGAAAAATATCTTCCACATCACCTCCTCTCTCGTGTTCTGATATCGCCTCACTCATGTTCATTCTATAACAAAAGCACATCATGACAATTGCACACCTCGTGTTTATTTCCAGATGTGAGCGCATCATGTCTTGCTCATGCCCATCTGACATGGCGGCCTGTTTGAACACAGCAACAGTACGTGCACGCTCAGTCTTTTATGATGAAAGCACAAGACCTTGGTTGCTGTGACTTCACCAGGCTACAATCTTTTCCTTCCTTTTATGAGCACAAGGATCAGACAGAGGTGCCTGTCTTCACTTCAGTCAGACTGGCTATCGATGTTATGCTTCACATGCAACACTATTATGTTAGTTATTTTTCTTCCCAGAGCACTTTTCACCATAGTGAGTTCTGAGCTGCTGCGCTCTGGTTTCTATGCTAATGTTTTGCCCTCCCCGCATTTATTTCTGATTAATTCTGGATGAAAACAGATCATTCTTTTAGCCATGCTAATATTTTGGGCTTTTTAAACACAAAGACAGCACAGCCTGTCTAAACCCATCTTAACCGGGATGACATCAGGCACCAGGATCCCTGGCTCCATACCTCCTCCTTCAAAGACTTGTGTTATGCCCACAGAATACTACAGGGAAAAGGCCCGAAATATCTCTGCCCTATGATACATTCGTATCACCCCATGCGCAGCCTGAGATCGGCTGGAACTGGACTGGTTAGCATTCCTAAATACAACAGAAAATGCCTCTGTGGCATCTCCTTCAGGCACCTGGCTGCCAAGCAGTGGCAATCACTGCCTCTGCACCTCAGACTGGAGTCATAAGTATCAGCTTTTTGGAAACATCCTAACCCTTGCGTGCGCATGACGGACCCACGCCGTCATGAGCCACAGGTGGCGTGTGCTCAAGATGGCGTGGTTCCCTCATGCGGCTGCTGCTCCACCCAGCCAGCATTAATTCCCCGCATGTGCGGGTGAAATAATGAGCAGGCAGAGCAGTGACGGAACCATGCCGTCATGAGCACAGGCCGCTCGTGACTCATGACGGCGTGGTTCTGTCACGAGCAAAGCAGCGCCGCGCTCACCCCCACCCCCCTGCGCTGCAGCGAAGGGATTAAAAATTGACTGTTTAAGAAAAATCTCACCCCTTAGTAATTCTTCAACCAGTCGTCTCTTAATGAGCTCCGCCTTGATGGAATCCAGCGCGGGGTCACTCCGTAATGGAGTAACCAAATGATGTACAAGCTGCAAATAATAATAATAGTATTTCCTAACGATCTGTGAGTGTACTCATCTTATGAGCTTCAGTCATTGTGACCAGCTCGTTCATTCGCCTGCTGCCATACTCTAGCCTTCTTGAAGAATCTACTAACTGCGGGGATCTATAGCTGCTGCCACAGTGAAGACACTATCCTACCTTCACCCACCCAAGGTCATTTTCTTTCTGTACCAATAATATAAAATCTTTAATTAAACATCACATTGAGATGCTAAATTGTATTAGCTGCCATCCACTTATTGCCCTCTTCCTAATGGAAACCAGGTTAAATGAGTCGTCAGTGCCAGTCATCACAATTGCAATCATGGGAGACTAATTTATTCTTAGACTGGAACATCTCAACCAGAAACACTGCAAAGTGGGCATTATTTGTATACCATTGATTACTTGTGCTATCTTTGACTAGCATAGTCAGTCTACTGAAAGTTATTTTTCCCTTAAATTACTCTCTACCTTGTCATTCTCATGGGATCCTAACCATTGTACCCTCCCCCCAACATGATCACAATATCACCACTAACCTTATGGCGGCTATTGCTCCCCCAAGTTCTAAAAACACCCGGCTACATTTTGGGTCTTGTATTTACCAGTCTTTATGGTCTTCTTGTAGCCTACTCTCCCCCCCTTATCTGGTCAGATTATTATTTAATACTGGTGCCTTTTACTTTCGACATCGACTCCATATCCTTAAATGCCTTTGTCCCTTCTTTCTGCTGTTAGGTGAAACTCACATCAACCGCATTCTTTTTCTCCCTCTTTGGCTCTGCCCCTGCTCTGCCAACTTGTGTTCAGGTAAACAATAGTGTCATGTATTGGATATTCACTGATATTAATTCTGCTATCCATCTATTTCTGCTAATCACAAATCTAGACCCTCTTCACCTTTAATAAACACCTACGTTTTCTTAAAATGGAATTCAAAGCAGTCGAACACGCTTAGAGAAAGTATTTTAATCTTACAAGTAAGCAGAGGTATATTTCATAAACCTATCAGGACATCTCCCACCAATTTCTGTGTGGGTAAAACTAAGGCAACTACTATTGTATCCTAACAAAAATCTCTATAGTCAAATCTTTACTAGATCCGGTGTACAGATATCCTCCCATTACAAATGTTGTTTTCTTTGTGTAACATGTTTAGACATATTTAGACATTTTAGACATTGTGAACTATTTGTAAACCTTTCCAAAATCTGAGTCCCCCTCAATTCCTTCAACTTTGATGAACCAACTTAGGGGCATATTATCAAGAACAGCGTTAAAAATGATTCGCCGGTTTAGCGGCAGAAAACTGCCGCTAAAACGGCGACAATGGGCTTGATAATATGCCCTTGAGAATTCTAATAGAAGTCCATGGCAAGGTGTGAACATGGACTTCTATTTGAATACTCCGGGGCATATTATCAAGCCCATTATCACAGCTTTAGTGGTAGTTTTCTGCAGCTAAACCGGCGATAATTTTAACACTGTTCTTGATAATATGCCCCGTGGTTCTATTTTCATTCTCCATATCTAATATCTGGTTGAGTCAGAATCCTTGCATGCCACATACGTTTTTATTAAATAGATCTACACTGCTATTTTCAAGTAACAATACAGGCTTGCATCATTCCTTGGCATGTCTGGTACTCTTGCAACGCATAAACAGTTTTCCCATGAGTATTAACATGTCACGTGCATTGAACAGTTAAACCCAACCCTAACAACAAACTTTATACATTTCAGATGCCTAAAGTACAGCATTTTTGAAGTTGAGGATTATCCATTAGTTGTAGTGGCAGAATGTTACTTAACATGTGGTATGTATGTTTGTTTAGGAGAGAGGGGTTACCAAATGTGTTATTTTGCCAATGCACTGTGGCTCCCCTTTTCAGCTCCCAGTTGCCCTATGTCCAGCACCGTGTAGAAGTGAATTCCCCTCAACCTTTGATTTCTACATGATCTTGCCTATTCAGTGTTGTGGTTCTGGTTGGTTGTTTCCTTTCTCAAATCTCATTCCATAACATTGTCGTCGGGTGGCTCCGTATACCCCTTTTCTCCTTGTGGATAATGCAATAGTTTCACTAATATGAAATTTTGTAACTTCACTTTTTCATCTATTGTCGGGGGAACCTTCTGGGATTTTGATTGCACTGCCTTTTCTCTCTTCGCCAATAGCAGGGCTAAGATCAGTCATAGTCTGTTTTCCACCGTCTTCAGTTTCGGACCATGAGAAAAGGGCCAACATGGACCCAGCAGATGCACATATAGGAGTTCTCATGAAGATCTCTACTAAGAGGTCAGTAGCCTCCTTTCCAAAATGATGGAGCCCAGGGTATTCCAGCTTCCTCTTTAGCACACCGCAGACAGCCAGGGGAGTTCAATACGTGGATGTTGTTGATCCTCTTTGGAGTCAAGTACGATTTATGAAATTAGCTAAATTGTATGTCCTTAAAGTGAGCATTTCAGCATGCAAGGCCTGTTTGCATATTTTACCATGCATGACGATGGTTGTTTCAGATCCAGAATGGATCAATATCTTCAAATAATGCCTCTCGTATTATTCAATTACTGGGATCTTTGAACTCCCCTCCCACATTTGCATTCATGCATTCAGTATATAGCAGTCAGTGTCGTTTTCCTCCTGGTTTTTTGTCATTTGCCCCCACCTTTTACTACATTCATCCTTCGTTGAAATGCCTCCTCATACTGAAGTGAATGCAAACTCCCTGAAGGGGAGGACGATATTTAAATGGTGTTGTGTCTCACTAAACCACACCCTTAAGCAAACATTGCTCAGAACCATATATACAACATTTTTCACAAAAACGATGTATTATTTCTCTACTGCTCATGATATGAATAGAATGGATTGTGCCATTTTTTATGTCAGACTAACAGTAACAAACTTATGGTTTGACAGAAATATCATAACCTATACATCATTTACAAAAATATGACTCCTTTGGAAGTAGATTTTCTAATATTAATTGCAATCGGGCGACATGACATAAAGAATATTTAGGGCAAGATATTTATGTGAGGCAGTATTTAGGCCAAGAAATTATGGTAGCATCTGTTTTACCACCAGAAACTGTTAAATTATGTGACTTTCAGAGCTTTGCTTTTTCCACACCTCCTTTCACTGTATGGCTCTAGTAGTTAAGCAGTATTTCTTGTATCTTTTTCTTTTGATCCCTGCCATAAATAGTTTAGAATACGTTTTTTCTGTAAAAACACCAAATTCAAACAAAGAAGCTAAGTACAACCACATGAATCTACTGTCACTCTCTAGAAAAATACCATTTCACTACATACATTTTGCTCATTTAATTTCTTTACTGACTTTATACCTGCCTCTTTGTGTTCATCTTTTTATTCGTCTCTTGGTGGCATCCACACTGAAAGATGCTCAAAGATCCTGTGACCTCTCTTTCTGAGGCAAAGTTTAAATATGCATCTTTTGTCCTGGTCAAAATCAAAACACGACGATCACACAAAATTCGCTTTAAAGGCTGTAGTGTAAAACATTCATGTCGGCACACTGGTAGTTAAAGTATAAAAACAAATGACAGCCTGCTGAGATTCCACAGCAAGAGTAATCACAGGAGAAAATTACCCTTTTTTGTGGAATTGACTTGACCTCCCTGTCAACAACAGTGCAACCGATTGGGCACTGTTGACGGGGGATGTCACATCAACTACTTAAGGCTGGAAATATCTAAACCCAGGCACAGAAACGGACTCTGCTCACATAGTTTGCAGAATTCAGGAACACCCCACTCCGCTTGGAACACAGAGCTCCTGATAAAATGCTACATTCCCCACGGAGCAGAGTTTTTCTACCCGCATTCAGTAAGTCGGTCCGACCCTTGCGTTAACGGTTCACTGTGCTGGCTAACCCCCTTCTGACGCATAAGGGTGACAAACACTGTCCCACCGAGCTGACTGAGATTCAACCCTGAGGCATGTCAGGTACTCAGGTTATGGAGGCAGCTATGTCAGAGTCGAGTTTGATGACGTGCCTGCACTCTTGATTTGGATGGAGATAGTTCGGCTTCTGCCTTCGGGTCCCCTTCCGATCCCGGTGCATTGGTTGGCCTGCTGTGAAGTTTGCAAAGCATCAAGCTAGTGCTACCGGTGCCTGGCTTGGCTTGCTTTAGGCGGCCGGTGCAGTACTGAGCCCCCCACGGAACAAGAGAGAGAAGAAAAGTATAATGTCCACTAAGGTATGTTGCTCTTCATCTCCCTCCTCACACTGGCTCACTTGTGGCTGCCTGGAGCCAACACAGACATCCTTGCTCCATGCTGCGAGGTTGCCTGCATTGAGGGGTAATTTCCTGCACATAAACAATCTTGTGAGGCAATTCCTCTTTTTATGAGTGACGAAGAATGCATCACGCACAGAAAGAAGAAGTGACAATGAAAAATAAGAATATTTCTACTTGGTACGCCCTACTGGAGAAGGTGTAGCATTAGTAAATCTAGGAATATGACAAAATCCATGAGTGGATACTTGGGAACACTCAAGGATCCCCTCCCGGATGCAGTGTAACACAACATCTCAAGTGGCTGCATTGTGTAACGTTTTAGTGTTTCACGGGTCCTGGGGGAGACCCGAAAACTCACACACACATTGTTGCACCTTCTGGCCAGGCGTGGCCAGAAGGCTATAAATAAAAAGACGGAGGTCGCTCGGGGCTTCCGGTCCAAGTCACTAACCAAAGAGTGTGTTTGTATTATTGTGTCCCCGGTGTGCCCGTGCATGCTGTAATCTCTCACTCCCCTACACTGGCGACGAGGGTGGGATTCATTTGTCGTACGAACTCGAAGAGTGAGAGGAAAGGAGCCCTACCGGTGCCGCTGTGAAGCGTGGCCGCCGGTCTGTACGTGGGCCAGGAACGGGTGGAGATCGTCACCCGAAGACGTCGCAAGGCCAGCCATCCCTGTAAGCAGCATGTGAAGAGCTGCGTGATTGACCGGTGAGTGGAGCCAAGGACGGAAGGAGACGCGGCGAGGAGCGGGCCGAGTAGCAGAGGCCCAGCCGGAAAGCCACGTGGTACGCGCATGCGCAGTGAGCGCGAGGCCAGCCCCAGCATTGGAGACGCGTGTGGAGGCCTCCGTGTGCATCAACAGCACCCGCGAAGGAGTAAGAAGGAGCCCACCAGACAGAGAACAGAGAGCAAGCCGTGAGAGACAAAGAGGCACAGTAATAAACAAGCATTGGCACCAGCAAACTGAAAATCTGTAATTAACTCTACCATAAGCAGAGGAATGGAAGAAAATAATAAACAGTGACACATGTAATCAATAATAAGCGCAAGCATAGAGACACAGTGAGAAAGACGTCGAGGGTAGAAGCAACATACCTGAACGGAGAGCGCAGAGATCAGCCAGAAGTAGCGATGACAAGTGAGGTGTGGAAGAAAGGCATATCAAAGCGGCAGTAACAATGGTGGACAATGCAGCACTAGGAGGGGCACAGCAGGTAGTAGCCCCGGCAGCAGTGGCCCCAGCACAGGTGGCAGGGCCGGCAGGACAGCAGGCAGCGGGACCAGTAGTCCAGCAGTCACCACACTCACAAATTCACCCTATACCGCCATTTAGTGCGTTGATTGACCCTGGAACAGCAGCACCAAGATGGACGGTGTGGCTGAGTCGATTGAACAACTATTTCACGGCAACGAGGGAGAAGGACAATGAGGTGAAAAGATCTCTGCTTCTACATTTTGGAGGGGATGAGTTGTACAAATTGTTCACACATCTGCCAAACACTGGAGTAGCGACAGATTACGATGCCGCTGTACAAGCCCTAAACGCTCACTTCGACCCACAATTGAATCCCCATTAAAAGCGCTTCAAGTTCAGACAGTCAAGGCAGCGCGAAGGAAAAACAATGGACGCTTTCCATGCGTGATTGAGAGAACTAATAAGCACATGTCCAGATGATGACCAAACGAAGGAGGTGACAGCACAGTTAATTCAAGGGTGCAAGAAAAGCATCTCAGGACACTGATACTGAGTCAACCCCGATTAACACTGGACGAAATATTGATGTTGGCCAGGTTGCACAAACTTTCCGATGCACGAGCCACAGCGATGGAGGCAGCGATAAACCCCACAGCGAGCACAGAGGTAACTGTGAAAACAGAGAGGATAGATGCCGTGAGGAACAGCGGCCGAGGAGGACGAGGAAGATGGCCGCCCAGAACGCAGCGTCGCACGCCATGTGGTTCCTGTGGGTATGAGGAACACAACCAAGATGGCTGCCCATCTCGCGGCAAGGGGTGCGCCAAGTGCGGAGGACTAAACCATTTTGCCAGTGTCTGCAGGGGTGGTGCGAGAGGGAGTTTCCGAGGACACGGAAACACAGGAAAGAAGACACCAACCAAAGCTATCAGACAACTTGCCCTGGAGGAGGTACAACACTCGAAAGGAACCAGAACTCAACCCCGATACCCGCAGCGGCTGGATGACTCATCTACAGAGGACGAAGAGGAGTGCTACTACATCTCATTTGTGAATGAGCTCAAGAGAAGGAGAAGGCCACAGCCGAAGTGCCAGATTCAAATCAACGGATCGACAGTCACTGGAGTCATAGACACGGGAGCCACGATCAATGTGATGGGTATCCAGCACTATAAGGTGCTGAAACCGAGACCACAGCTGGTACCATCAAAGGCTAGGATCCTAACATATGGCAGTAAGACACCGCTACTGGTGCGAGGAAAAATGACTGTGCGAGTAAGAGCAGAGGAACAAGAGCTCACAACCATGTTTCACGTGATTGACAAGGAGGCGAACTTGTTAGTAGGAAGTCACACAGCGGAAGATCTCAAGCTAATTGCATTTGCGAATGCAGTCAAAGCACTACACACAGAATAAATCCTTCAGATGTTTCTATGGTTGTTTCAAGGGCTAGGAACTATCAAGAGGCCACCAGTCAAATTGCACATTGACAAGGCGATACAACCCATAGCCTTGAGGCATCAGAGAATCCCGTTCCATCTTCGCTCGGCAGTTGAGCAGGAGCTGAGGAAGTTGGAGGAGCGAGGCGTAATAGAGAAGTTAACAGGGCCAACGCCATGGATGTCACCTATGGTGATTGCAGAGAAACCCCGACAGCCAGGCCAAATACGGATATGTATTGATATGAGGATGCCCAACAAGGCAATAAAAAGGGAGAGACACCTCACACCAACAGTGGATGATATTTTAACAGACCTGAATGGAGCCCAGTGGTTCTCCAAGCTCGATCTAAATGCGGGCAACCATCAGTTGAGGTTGGCGTAGGAAAGTCGATACATCACGACATTCTCAACGCACCTGGGTTTGAGAAGGTACAAGAGACTTAATTTTGGTATAACGTCTGCCACTGAAATTTTTCAAAATGCAATCAAGGAGATCCTGTTGGGGCTACCGGGAGTTTTAAACGTCAGTGATGACATACTCATACATGCCAAGACTAGCGAGGAACACCATCGGAGGTTGAAGGCCACGCTGCGGAGATTGGCAGAGTTTGGAGTCACGCTACATAAAGAGAAATGTCAATTCTTTAAACAGTCAATAGAATTCTTTGGATACGTCTTTGACTCGGAGGGAGTCAGGGTAGATCCACGAAAGTTGTCGGCTATCAAGTGTGCTCCAGCCCCAACGACAGCGTCAGAGGTGAGAAGCTTCATGGGCATGGCGCAATATTGCGCCCGTTTCATCCCTCAGTTAGCCACCATAGTGGAGCCACTGAGGAATCTGACAAAGAAGGAGAATCCGTGGCGATGGTCGAAGATGGAGTCAGACGCATTTGACAAGGTAAAAGCAGTGGTACTGGATAGTACAACGATGGCGTATTTTGATACAGCTAGACAGACAGAAGTACTAGTGGATGCCAGCCCGGTGCGTTTGGGCGCGCTCCTGACACAGGAAGCAGAACCAGGAGTGTGGGTTCCGCTAGCATAGGCAAGCAAGGCTCTAACAGCAACGGAGGCCAGATATTCACAAATTGAGAGAGAGGCACTGGCAGTGAAATGGGCCTGCAATCATTTCCACTTGTACATAACAGGACATCCATTTCGGATGATCACCGATCATCAACCGCTGGTGCCGTTGTTCAAAGGGACAGCCCCACATCCACTGCCTCGGATTGAGAGATGGGCCATCCAGGTCCAACACTATCAAATGGACTTAGTCTATAGACCGGGGGCAAAGAACCCTGCAGATTTCCTGTCGAGACACCCCTCCGTGGATACCAATGTGGCAATAGACCAGGAAATGCTGACTGAAGAATTTGTGGACATGGTGTCTCAACTATCGCGCCCTCAGGCGCTAGGGGCCGAGGTAATCGTGGCCCAGTATGACAGCGACGCAGTACTAACAAGAGTCAAGAAAGCCATAGAAGTGAGCTCATGGGAGAACTTTTTGCGCAATGTTAGTGGTGGGAATGAGACAGATCGCACACGTCTATCACAGTTTTAGAAAGTGCGCAACGAACTCAGTAGAGCAAGTAATGGCCTCATACTTCGAGGATCGCGAGTAGTGATCCCCACCACCCTACAAGACCAGGCGACTGTGTTAGCCCATGAAGGTCATCAAGTGACACGAAGGATGAAGTCCCGAATGAGGGAGAAAGTGTGGTTTCCCAACATGGAGGAAGAGGATGAAAGGGTCGTACGCAATTGCCGGGCATGCCAGCTCAGTAGCTCCCCGGATGCGCCGGCACCCGTTGTCACGGAAGAACCAGCTCCGGCACCATGGGCCTGGCTTAGTATTGACTTCGGCAGTTTTCCAGATGGCAGAGTGACAGTAGTAGTGATAGACAGTTACACGAAGTACCCAGTGGTCTAGGTGGCACAGTCTACCAGTTTTGCCAACGCACAGCCGATACTCTGCAAGATATTTGCACTGTTTGGAATTCCCCAAGTGGTCAAAACAGATAATGGACCGCCTTTTCAAGGTAGTGAATTTAAGGACTTTCTGCAGAACCTTGCGGTAAAACACCATTGAGTTACGCTGCAATGGCCTCAGGCTAATGGCGAAGCCGAAAGATTTATGAGAACTGTTAACAAGACATTGAGAATAGCCGTTGTCGAAGGGACAGACCCGGAGACAGCACTCCAGCACTTCCTGAGGGAATACCGGAGCACCCCACATAGCACCACGCAAAGGTCCCCGTGGTCACTGATGTTCGCAGGACCTAGGCAAAACTTATTGCCTATGGCTGACGACTGGGTGCCTGAACCGTATGTGCCGGCGGCCACTCAAGAGCGACTGAGGAAGACCAATGAACGAGCCAGCCGAAGAAGGCGGGCAAGAGAAAGAGAACTATTCCCGGGAGACGCTGTGTTAATACGAACGCGGAGGCCTGGTGGGAAATTCCGTACCCCGTATGAAGCAGAACCGTGGACCATCAAAACAACGAAAGGCACTGCAGTGATGGCACAAAGAGGCGGGGAAGAGGAAACCAGAAATGTGTCATGGTTCAAACGCATACCATCTATGCCTGAAACCGTGGTGTCTGAGGACAGTTTAAGCCCTGAAGTAGTTAGCCAGCCGGAGGATGCCGGTATTCACAATACACCTGGAGGCGCTGTCACCATCCCACAATCTCCAGGGATGGGACCGCAGACCCCCTCAACAACCCAGGGTCAAGGTTATCACAACCTCCGGCCGAATCCCAAGCCAAGCCAAAGACTGGCCGATTTTGAGTGTTGACTGTATCAAAGGTTCAGGACAAAATACCAAGTTGGGAAGGGATGTAACGTTCTAGTGTTTCACGGGTCCTGGGGGAGACCCGGAAACACACACACACATTGTTGCACCTTCTGGCCAGGCGTGGCCAGAAGGCTATAAATAAATGGACGGAGGTCGCTCAGGGCTTCCGGTCCAAGTCACTAACCAAAGAGTGTGTTTGTATTATTGTGTCCCCGGTGTGCCTGTGCGTGCTGTAATCTCTCACTCCCCTACACATTGCATTGCAATTTCTTTACCAAGTCACGCAAGGGGACGCAATACAACTCTTACATGGCTTAGTAAATACTAACTAACGTTTTGCATCATGGCTCCCATGGCTCACCAAAAAAGTAGTGCAACCACAGCTCAAATGGTTAGTATACATGGGTCCAAGCCTGTAACATTTGCTGCTTTCTGCTGCATTCATCTTCCTGAAAGTCAATTCATGAGTTAAGGAATTTTGCAAATTAGGTTTTAGAAAGTGTAAGTACAAAAAACTGGGTTAAACTGTATGTCTTGACACTGAGGCAAGTCAATTTACCACCAACACTTACATAAATGGTTTTGTGCCAAACAAAGTTCGCATTGGTCAATGATTAATGGTGCTGAAATATATTACATACAATTTATTTTTCTCCAATGTTTCCTTTTCACAAGATGGCCCGTGAAAATGTACACTATACTTTTTTACGTTTTTGGTAATAACTACTATTTCTTACATCCTTTATTCAACTCAACTTGTAACCTATTCGCAAAGCTGTTTCCCCAAGTGTGACTTAAAGACAGAAATAACCCTTGTGCAATTGGAAAACTAATATTTGGATTCACATAAGTGTGTTCTGGGCTAGTAAAATTATTTACTTGTATGAAGATATTCATGTGAATTTATTCTACTCTCAGGTGGGGAGGTGGCTGGTGTGGACATTCCAACCCGGACGTTTTGCACAACCACAAATGTACAACTTGTGTTTATACATATCCTCATCGCTGACCCTCTCCCATCCTGAAAAAGGTTGCAAATGAACTCCTGACAAGGGGCCACATAAGGTACAGAAGAAGAGGTATCTCATTGGAGGGGGGGGGGGGGTTATTTCTCATTTGGGAAAAAAAGAAAAAAGTTAGCAATTACGGTTTCATTCTCTCGGCAAATTCTTTGCATGCACAGACATACACATTTAATTTGTTAAGTGAAAATAGAACTCCCAAAAGCTTTCAAGGAGCTTGTCTAGAAACCTCCAGCAGTTCCAGGCTAATAGGCGTACTTCTGGGAACTTGCGGGTGCAGATGTATGGCTTTTTTTTAAGAAACAGGTTTTTTCCCCTGCAACATCTGCAAGAAATGCACGAGGTCCAAGGAAAGAACACTTATAAAAAGAGTGCACTATCCATAATACATAACATTACATATTATGACCAATAGAGACATGTTTGATAGGAAATCAAGCACACTGCCATTTCCTCTCCTATTGTTTGTTTAAACGATATTAAATAGATTTTATTTCAAGCTACGGACTCTAGTTAATACTTTGGTGGAGTGTAACCCAATATACCGTTGTCTAACTCCATACACAGGGTACCACCATGAGTTAATGCAAAATCAGTTTAAAATGTGTTCTCTACCTTTAGTTGTTTCCATGTTAAATAATGTATATGAAACATGCAGTAACTCCCAGTAGCATTGAAGGCCCTGGAGAATGGCGAATGGTAACTGGAGCAGTTATTATTTGTTATTTTTGTCCCGAATGCTGCATTTCTTGCTGGTCTGCTGTATTGGGGTCATGAATTATAATGCCGTCTTTTATCATAAAATAAAGCGCTAATTCATCTAAACCAATGAAACTATTAAAGTTAAACCTAATGTATCCTGAAAATTAATATGTTGTACTCGTTAGTGAGCCCAATTATCATTTAGTTTGAGTACTGACCATGTAGCAATGCATTTTTATAGAATTCAAAGTTACTGCTGTGTGAAATTTCTCGGTTCGCCTTTGCAGTTTCACTTAATACATTCATTCATCATGTAATAATAATGACTATATAGTCATTTATAATTCAAATCACATCGTTGCATTTGTGCCTTTGGTAATTATTAACAGTTAATTAATCATTAACAGCTTGTTTCCAATATACTTAAAAAGGTGCATGGAAATGTTTGCAATTGTATGCGCAAGAGAGAGCGTGCAGTGCTTTTTTAACTTTATTAGGAAATTCACATCGTTTTATGTAAAGATAACTTATAGGCACACACAGAAAGTAGACAACATCCATTCGACCTGACATGAACAGTGATTTCTTCCAACAAAGTACTAATACCTACGTGATATTCTCTCAGTACATTTGACACACTTTCAACTTCAAAATTTCACATCTCATGCTAAGGTTTCCTTTTTACTTTTCTGCAACACAGCACCCCAATGGGATAGCCACGCTTTTGTCTAAGGCATGACATTTTTGACTGACACAAGAAGCCGACGACTCTATCCAACGACTCTGGCAGTAAATCGTGCACTATGAGTTGCTGCAAGCTATAATATTAAAAGTTTCAGTGCTGACCTACTGTACAAAATACTAGGGGTGGGTGGAATGTTTCATTCGCCTGCAGAATTGGCACCATTGTGGGTACCCCATGTTACTCTTTAACGCAGAGTTCTGGCCAATTGTTGCCAATCCCCATGCAGAAGAATTTGTCTCCCATGAGGCTCCAGAAAAGGCGAGATGGCAAGCAGGATTTGGCATCCGTAGCATGAGTTTCCAACGATTTGCTTTAAACATAAAGGGCCTCATTTATGGAAAGGGGCGACCACTCGGTCCCCCCGAACGTATGGCAGAGTGCCTCGATCCCCCCGGGAAGCCATTTTGGGCGGGAGGCGCGTCTCGGCTGGTATGCCCGAAGCGGCGTAGCCGGGGCGCGCTTTTTCCCGCCCTTGAGTGGGCTGGCCTAGACACTGACGCCGCCGGCCACGCCCTCGGGGCAGGCAGGGGCGGGTTTACGCCCGCCCTGAAGATGGATAAAAGGAGACGCAAGACCAGAAGACATCCTCTTGTTCCTGTGCTCTGAAGCTGCACCTCCTCGCTGCACGTGAGCTCGAGACGGAACGAAGAGCCAATTTTGAGCGTTTTAATCGTTCTTGTTTGTTTTTCAGTTACTTTGTTGGAGAATGCCGAAGAAGGTTGGAAAGCGCATGAATACCGACCAGATGCTGCGTGTTCTCATGAAGGAGATGTCCGAGCTAAAGAAGCGGGTGGACAAGAATGAGGAAAGGGGTCCAAAACGTCCTTTGGCGGGAGCAGCCCCGGGAGGGAAAAACAAGAGGCCCAGGGGGGGGGCAGCGGGTGATGAGATCCCCGGTCCCAGTGTCCCGCTCGAGGCCCCAATTCCCGTGCCAGAGGAGGGGAATCTGATCACCCCCGTGTCCGAGGATGATATGCCGCCCGAGTTGGCAGCACAATTGGCAGCGTGGTTGGGTAAAGGTAACGAGGGCGCCACGGCTGTCGAAGCGCAGGCGCTGATAAAGCAATTGCGTGAGAAACGGGAAGCAGCCAAGGTGCCCGTGCCAGCTGCAGCAGGGGACAAGACACCAGGGACGATTGCGACCACAGAGGCAGCGTCAGGTGCAGGTAAGCGGCCATTGCCGATCGCGAGGGATGAGTCAACACCCTCTCGGAGAGAAAAGTTGGGGCAACATGTTCCTTTGGCAATTAAGGAAAAGATTTGGGCGGGGGAGTATGTGAACATTTTTTCATTGCTTGTTGATCATTATGAGGTGGAGCATGTAAAGAGTCAGAAGGATCTCATGCATCCGAGTGTTTGGCGCGCAAAAATGGCCGCCTTTAAAGTGAATGAGAATATCGGCAATTGGGGCAATGCCTGGGGAATCTTTACATCAATCTTGGGGGAACGTAGACCTGAGTTGCTTTCCGAGTTCCCAATCTACCAATCACGAATCATGGGGTACTCGACATCGCACCAGGGTAATCATTGGTTTTGTTACGATAATATGTTCAGAAAAGAAAAGGAGCATAATAAAAGTTTAACCTGGGATTGTTATGATGCCTTGACTTGGGATAAAATGAAAGAGTCAGGAATGTTGAAAATGCCGTTGGTAGGAAGTAATGTGGGCGAATCCTCCCGACAATATGCGGGGACGCCTTTTCGATCAGGTTCGGGTGCCGACGATCACTCGAAACCTACCGGCAATACAGGAAGAAAGGGTTTCTGTTTTAATTACAACAGAGGTAAATGTACGAGACCGCAGGGATCGTGTAAATTCAAACATGAATGTAGTGGTTGTGGGTCGTCCCATCCTGAGGCCTCGTGCAGAGCCAGAACGGGTGATAACGGGGGGAGAGGAGGTGCCAAACAGGTCTAATATAGTCCGAGGGGCGCCTTTACCCACTCCCATTGATACCCTGGCAATGATTCCTTGGCTCAGTGACTACCCGGATCGTACTTCTGCTGGGGTGCTGCGAAACGGTTTTTCGTATGGTTTCCGCATCCCGGTAGGGGACTTTCAGGGTGTGGATAAGTGTAAAAATCTAATTTCCGTCTTGCAGCATACAACCGTAGTACAGGAAAAGATCCGGAAAGAGGTGACTCGAGGTCGGGTCGCTGGCCCGTTTAGTGTACCCCCGGTCCAGAATTTTGTTTGTTCCCCCTTAGGGGTAGTCCCCAAGAAAGACCCTGGAGAGTTCCGACTAATTCATAATTTATCGGCTCCACGAGGTTTTTCCGTAAATGAGGCAATCGACCCAGAAGTGTGTTCGGTGCGGTACGCATCCTTTGATGAGGCCGTAGCCATTTTGAATCGCCTGGGGCCCGGGGCGCTGATGGCGAAGTCAGATATCGAGTCAGCGTTCCGATTGCTCCCGGTACACCCAGACGACCAGCGTCTCTTAGGTTTCATGTTTCAGGGTTGTTATTACATGGATAGGTGTATGCCAATGGGGTGTTCTATATCCTGTGCTTATTTCGAGAAATTCAGTAGTTTTCTACAATGGGTCTTCACAAAGAAAACGGGTTTCCAAGATGTAATGCACTACCTTGATGATTTCCTGTTTCTTGGGGCTGACGGGGGTTTTGAATGTGGCCGGGCCTTGGCCGAATTTTGTGTGTTGATGAACCAGTTTGGTGTGCCATTGGCGCCGGGTAAAACAGTGGGTCCTACGACTTGCCTCGAGTTTCTGGGGATCGAGTTGGACTCCATTGAGGGGTGTTTCCGTTTGCCAGCCGAGAAAGTGTTGAAGTTCAGGGCTGCGCTGCAACTGTGTATAAATGCATCAAAAGTTACGCTGCAACAATTACAGCAGGTGGTGGGACAGTTGAATTTTGCCCTGAGGGTAATACCAATGGCCCGCCCGTTTTCCCGTTCAATTGCCCAAGCGATGGTTGGCCTTAAAGAAGGCCATCATCGCACGAGACTATCAGCCGAGATCCGCCAGGACATGCGTATTTGGTTAGCATTTTTGGCGGATTTCAATGGTAGAATCGTCTGGAATAAACCAGCCGTGTCTTCTGAAGAGCTGGGGCTGTGGACAGATTCGGCGGGAAGCGTAGGTTTTGGCGCCATTTTCAGCACAAAATGGTCGGCACAAAGATGGCCGACATGGTGGCATGAGAATGGTCTGACGAGTAATATTGCTTTCCTCGAACTGTTTCCCATCTTGGTGGCCTTGAGAACATGGCCTGATGGGTTCAAGGATCACTCTGTCATATTTTGGTCTGACAATATGACCGTGGTCGAGTGCATCAATAGTCAGGCAGCACGTTGTAAACTGATCTTAAGACTGCTTAAAGAAATTGTTTTACTGTGTATGCAATTGAACGTGCTATTCAGAGCAAAACACGTTCCAGGGGTGTTGAATCAGGCGGCTGACGCACTGTCTCGTTTTCAAATGCAGGCGTTTTCGGGTTTCCTTCCCTCAGCGGACCCGGAGCCGGCACCATTTCCCGAAGCTCTCTGGTCTCTAGGTGCCCCGAACTTCGTCACCTCGTGGGAGAGAGTCTAGCACCAAGGACGAGGAAGGCATACGAAGGGGCGTTTAGGGCCTATTTAGCCTTTTTGGGGACTGTTAGAGAGCGACTTTGGGGTCACGAGGAATGGGTAGTGAATTTCCTGTTGTCCTTACGTAGGGCTGGGAAATCGGTGGCTACGGCCCAGAGGCATCGTGCTGCCATTTCCTTTGTTGCCAGAGCACACGCCATCCGAGACCCTACAGCGTCTTTCGTTGTGCAGAAAGCGCTGCGTGGGTGGCAACGCCTGGAGGGTCGCAGAGTGGATTTAAGGCGCCCGATAGGTTTGGATAGATTGTCCCAGTTGTTGGCTACATTCCCTGCCACATGTTCATCTCAGTTTGAGGCGGTGCTGTTCCGAGCCGCTTTTACGCTAGCATTTCACGGGGCAATGCGGGTAAGCGAACTAGTTGCGAGGAACAAACTGGATGTGGCGGGGGGTTTGTGCCAGGAACACGTTCAGATCAGGGGAGAAACAATGACTGTCTCCTTTGTAAGGTCCAAGACGGACCAAGATGGGTTGGGTGACTGCGTCATCATACGCAGGATTCCTGGGTCCTCCATATGTCCGGTAAAGTGTTTAGAGGATTACCTAGCACGAAGGGTGGCATCATGGGGGGGGACTTTGTTAAGACACGCGGACGCCACCCCACTGACGAAATTTCAGTTTCAGCGGGTGCTTGCGATGTCAATTGCCGCTGCGGGCTTGAACCCGGGCGATTTTGGGACCCATTCCTTTCGGATAGGGGCTGCTACGGAAGCTACAGCCAGGGGTCTTAATGTTGAACAAGTGAAACGAGTGGGGCGTTGGTCCTCCAATTGTTATAAAAGATACGTGCGGTTGCACATGTTGTGAAGCTGTAATTATGTACTCTGTACTCACGCTTCTTGTTTTTGTTTGGTTTCAGTTACGCAAGCCTACGAGGCGGGGCGGACTACGCAGTCGACCCTACACCGGGCCAGCGGTCAGACATCACCGGCTGTGAAAAAGGAGGTGTGGGTCGTGGGCCACTCATACGTGAGGCGTGCCGCAGACGTATTCAAAGCAGGTGACTTGGTTCACGTAGCTGGGGAATACGGGTACAGGATGTCCTTCCACGGAAGGGGCGGTCTCTGTATTGACCAGTTTCAAACATTCTTTGAGGATTTGTTAGGGCGGACAAGGTCACCGCCGTCTATAGTTATAGTACATGTTGGGGGCAATGATTTGGTCACCATCGGTAGACGACTACTCCTGGAGGCAATGCTTTCCACTGTAAGTTGGTTGGCGAGGAGAGTTCCGGGGTGTACGATTGCATGGTCCCATTTGATTCCACGAAAGGTGTGGCGGGGGGCTATCTCTATACCTGCTTTGAATCATTCCGTTAGAAAGCTTAACAATAAAGTGAGTAGGTTGTTCCGTTCCAGGACATTGCATTCTATTTCCCATGGCTGTATTAATGATGACAGGATGTATTCGGGGGATGGTGTGCATTTGTCTTGGGTGGGGAATGAGTTATTCTTAGGAGACTTCTTAGCATGGTTAAAATCTTTGAAACATGACCTTTAGGTAGGAGTTTTTGTGGGGAGTCCGGATAGCCGGTCAACTATCCGGCCTTGTGGCGGTAAGGTCATGATCGGTGAGCACTAATTGGAAGATCCCTATGAGTGGGCGTCACCCAACACGGATGGGAGCGCTCGGGGGAGGTGGCCTTTGGCCCCTCAACGGGGAGGCGGTCCCTTCTAAGGATGGGTCGCCGAAAGAAGAGGAAAGGCGGTCAAGGCCCCTTCCTGTGTAGGAGGGGGTACAGCCCCCTCCTGGGGAATTTCCCGGGGCCAGTGACATCTGCGACGGCAGATGCGGTAAGTTGTGTGGGGTTGGGGGGAGGTCTACGATACCTTCTAGATACCTCACACGAGTTCGAACGACCTTTAAATGGCGTCGAGTTGATAAGTGCCCCCGTCAAGACAAGGGAAATTGTAGTAGTTGCACGTGAGTACGCCTCAGTGCGGTCGCCCCTCCCAAGTGGGGGGGGGTATGTCTGGTTAGGGATCTTGACACCGGTTACGACCTTGCCGTTGGCCCTTAAACGTTAGGATGTACAATTTCAATATTTCAAGTAAATGTTTTGTAGGATGTTAGATCGGCTAGGAGAACCTCTGTATTAGAGAATCTGTTAAAGTTAGCCAAACATCGCAATGTGGTATGAAATTGTACATTAATGTTTAACCGTTTTAATTTTTTGTTTTAATAAATACGGCCGGGAGGGTCACTCCCTCCCACTTCCAAAAACTTCAAGAACTGTTTCCGGTTTCCCTCATTTAGGGATTGTGTTGAGAGGGGGTGGCGGGTATCTCAGCCATATGGAAAGGGGCGACCACTCGGTCCCCCCGAACGTATGGCAGAGTGCCTCGATCCCCCCGGGAAGCCATTTTGGGCGGGAGGCGCGTCTCGGCTGGTATGCCCGAAGCGGCGTAGCCGGGGCGCGCTTTTTCCCGCCCTTGAGTGGGCTGGCCTAGACACTGACGCCGCCGGCCACGCCCTCGGGGCAGGCAGGGGCGGGTTTACGCCCGCCCTGAAGATGGATAAAAGGAGACGCAAGACCAGAAGACATCCTCTTGTTCCTGTGCTCTGAAGCTGCACCTCCTCGCTGCACGTGAGCTCGAGACGGAACGAAGAGCCAATTTTGACCCACCCACCAGCCCCTGAGGACAGCTAGTTTGTTTTAATAAAGTTGATCAGTTATTCTATTTCGTTTTCAGGTTGTTTTGGTGTTATGTTGATATTTAGTGTGTAATAAAGATTGGTGTAATTTTCAGGTTGTGTGATTAAAGAATTTCGGATTTAAGGTCCATTTAGTACAGGTTTTTTCGGTCATAGTGGCCAATGTAGTTTCATTTAAGTAGCATTTGTCGTATTTATTTCGGTCAGATGGTAGGCGGTAAGGTCATGATCGGTGAGCACTAATTGGAAGATCCCTATGAGTGGGCGTCACCCAACACGGATGGGAGCGCTCGGGGGAGGTGGCCTTTGGCCCCTCAACGGGGAGGCGGTCCCTTCTAAGGATGGGTCGCCGAAAGAAGAGGAAAGGCGGTCAAGGCCCCTTCCTGTGTAGGAGGGGGTACAGCCCCCTCCTGGGGAATTTCCCGGGGCCAGTGACATCTGCGACGGCAGATGCGGTAAGTTGTGTGGGGTTGGGGGGAGGTCTACGATACCTTCTAGATACCTCACACGAGTTCGAACGACCTTTAAATGGCGTCGAGTTGATAAGTGCCCCCGTCAAGACAAGGGAAATTGTAGTAGTTGCACGTGAGTACGCCTCAGTGCGGTCGCCCCTCCCAAGTGGGGGGGGTATGTCTGGTTAGGGATCTTGACACCGGTTACGACCTTGCCGTTGGCCCTTAAACGTTAGGATGTACAATTTCAATATTTCAAGTAAATGTTTTGTAGGATGTTAGATCGGCTAGGAGAACCTCTGTATTAGAGAATCTGTTAAAGTTAGCCAAACATCGCAATGTGGTATGAAATTGTACATTAATGTTTAACCGTTTTAATTTTTTGTTTTAATAAATACGGCCGGGAGGGTCACTCCCTCCCACTTCCAAAAACTTCAAGAACTGTTTCCGGTTTCCCTCATTTGGGGATTGTGTTGAGAGGGGGTGGCGGGTATCTCAGCCATATGACTTTTTGCCGTAGGGAAGCGCAGCAGGCCTTCCTGCTGCGCTTCCCTACGGCAAAAGAAAAGGGCAGAAATGCGTCGTATCTATAAGATACGGCGCATTCCTGTCCTTTTCCCCTCCGCCGGCCCACAATGGGCTGCCTGCGCCAGCGCAGGCACCCTTGCACAATGGTGCAAGGGTGCCTGCGTTGCAGGGAAGATTATTTTTGTACAGGAAGGGAAACCTTTCTGTACAAAAATAATCAAAAGAGGCTTTCCCTCTTTCTATGTGTGCTGCAGAATGCAGCACACATAGAAAAAGGAAATACGAGGAGAAATAAAGACATTTCTCCCTGTTGCGCCTCCCTTACGCCTCCCCTGGGGAGGCGTAAGCTTTTGGCACTGCTTCAGAGTTACGATTTTTCGTAAATCTGGGGCAGTGTCAAAAGGCCATGGATGTTGCTGGGAACGCCCCCAGCAACACCCATTGCACGCCCCTTTAACGCAGTACACTGCGTTAAAGGGACTGATATTTATCAGGCAGCAGTACGCCAAAAAAACTGGCGTACTGCTACCTGATAAATACCACGCAGGCTTCTGCGCCACGGAACTTCATGAAAAGTGAAGTTCCGATGGCGCAAGGGGCCTCATAAATGAGGCCCACACAATTTATCTCTGCAGCCAGCTGAGCCAGGAATGTTACCTGCGAGCACACATTGAATACATTTCATTCAGATTGTAATAGTTGAGATTAAATTGTACACACCCGGGCTAGGCTCTTTTTGGATTGAATGCATTGCTTTGTTTTAGACCATATTTCTTGACAACTCTGAAGTGCTAGTTTTTGTACTCACTTATGTATATTCGCTGACATTTGGATTTTCAACATATATGACATACTTACCTTTATACCAAAGAATAAATATGAAATGCAAATGAAAATATATGTTAAATAGATTTGAGTGAGTTGTCAAAAGAAGCAACATTAGTTCCATCATATGTACCTTTAGCAAATACACAATTACCTCATTAATTATATTTTTTCTGTAAGTGAGGGTTTGTTTATTCCCAACCTATCTCTGACTTGCAATTGAATTGTCAAGGGTACCTAGTATCTGCTCATGGAGGAGATATTTGCCGCTAGGGTATTTTTTTCAAATACGCTTGCGACATCAATCGATCTTTCAATCAATATATTTCTATCAAGAAGAAAACCAAAACATGGCGGCTGACCCCTATGCATTCCAAACTATGCAAACTAATAATTGTCCATTGTCGTTTAGGTGCAGTATATCCTGCAGAGTTTTAGATTTACTGATAACTATGATTTCAGACTTCCTACCGGGCAATGATTCATATTTTTCCTTTAGGCAATTGTATTTGTCAGGAAACATATATTCTGTCTTATCTGCATTGAAATTGAAATGTGTTCTCAGTCATCCACTTATGTCTTTTAGCAAACACATCTGCCACTTGACCATAATCTTCTTCCAGGACATGTGGAAGAGAAAACGAATCTTGACGTTTACCTGCAAAGTCTGTTAGGAATGGTTGAAGAGGTTGGTAGTAGAGGCTGAAGAAAACAGGAGACATCCAGGGACCCTGGTGTACCAGGTACTCTAATATCGGAGACCTGACTCTA
Organism: Lissotriton vulgaris; assembly: GCF_964263255.1. NCBI lineage: Eukaryota > Metazoa > Chordata > Amphibia > Caudata > Salamandridae > Lissotriton > Lissotriton vulgaris. Next base: position 51,100,599 of record NC_141690.1, read on the forward strand.
TGGCCCTTTTATTTAGAAGAGAATATTGCAGGCAGTAGCAGGCTGAGGCCAACACCCCAGCACATCAATTGAAATATTCAAGCGTCAAGTGACCAAGGAAGATTAAACACTGATGACAGATCCTGCAGCATTAGTAATATTAAAAGCATTCGTCTGCACTAAACTTTGGAAAAAGGTTTAGGGAGCTATTTAAGGTTCAGAAGAGATCTATCAGAAGTTACTGTGTCGTGGGTTTTTCGAGCTAAGGCAATCCTTTCTGTAAAAAAATTATATGCAATATAATTTCATACAATCATATATCTTTATTTTTGCAAAGGTATTTTTACCAGGATCTCTGAGCCTTCATAACCTTAGTCCTTCTGCTTTTTAAGTTGGGTGTTTGGACTTAGTTTCCCTTTCACAATGTTTGATTCCAATGACTGTACTCTCAATAAAGTCTTCTGCATGGATTTATACCATCCCACTATGTAATTAATGTCCTGGTCTCTGGGTCATTTATGCTGCTAATTCATCCGTAGTCAACGCTTTGAAATGCTTATATTTTCCCTTGTGGGTGTGAGTATTAGTACTGCTGTTATGATATGGGATTGGATTAAAAAGGAACAAATCTTGATCTGTTTAATAGGCCTATCTCACCAGAAAATCTTCTATGTCTATTCTGAGAATCGAACACAAGAGACGCCCTTCTATATGGGTCGGGTTTAATTAAATATTTAAGCTAGAAAAATGCCCTTAATGTTCTGCCAGATATCGTTGCTTAATTTGTTCTGAGAATCCTGAAAGTCGGAATAGAAATTCTCAATATTTAGTTAGTTACATGTCCAGTAATTTATTCTAGAATTCTACAGAACTGTTAGGCGGGCCTTCTCAGAACCAAAATGACATTTTCAATAGACTGAACTTCAGTTTTGATTTGTGAGATTCTGGTATTGATAGCAGTGTTAACAAGCCCATTAGGACAGGGTTTTGCTACTATTGTTTGGGATTTCCCACACACTTCTGTACGTGGACTTGCATGGATTAACTCTCCTGCTCTTATTGGCAACAGCAAAAAGCACTAAAGTTAACAAAGAAGTGATCTCAACCACTGGTAATTACTCGGGGTTTCCTAGTCCATCAGATATTTTGAATACCAATCCACCTCAGTTTGGACCCTGTAATATGCAAATCAGTCTTGTCCTTGCTCCAATGGGAACAGTCCAGCCCAAATTGCCAGGCCAGGTCCTCCCGTACCCAGAACACAAGCAAACCAGGAATTGGTTTTGCCTAGTTAGGGATTATCATTCAGGTACAGTTTGATTTCAGTGACACAGCATGCATTGGACCACTCCTGTGCATTCTGATCCCACTTAGGGTGACAGATTAAGGTATAAAAAACAACTCACTGAAAACAGATTCATAGTATAGCTATGAATAGTGTCTTACATCAGGGCAAGTGGCACTTCCATAATGTCATCCTAACTTATTGAGAGTATTACAGAGTTTTGCTTTCTGAGGGGTCATTATTCAGGATCATGACAACAAAGATCACTGCACATATGGATGCCTTTAGAATGAATGTCCTCTCATGAAACATTTCGCCAAATACTGCTGTTAGGTTTCCATCATGATGGTCTGAAAAGCATGCCTATAGGAGTCATATTTCCTCAATCAGGGTTTTTTTTTTATAATTTAGACTTTTGCCGAAGATCACCATAAAAATAGTTAAAAAAATGCTCTGAATGACAAAAACAAATCCTTTGTCCAGTGAGTATCAGAATTCATCACACGTTACAGAGCAGCTTTTAATGTTTAAAAAAGCTTCATACAAATTAATTAAAAATGGCAAAGTCCCAGACACAGTCACACAACTAGAATACAATATTAAAGAATTTTAAATGCAGATTCTGAAATATAACCAAATGATAGTTAAGTGACAGCTGCTATTAAATTGAGCTAAATATTGAAGCCTCCTTAATTCAAGATTAAAATACAATTTATTTATAGCTACATTTTTTCTAAGAATTAAAAAAGGGTAAAGAGGGCAGAGAAATAAGAGAAGAAAGGAAAATACAAAGAGCTGAGAATATGAATCTAATAATTGCATATGGGTACAGCAATAAAAGTGTAATATACGGTAATTCAAAATTAAGCTGCTATATATATATATATATATATATATATATATATATATACATATATATATATATATATATATTACCTACTGGCGGTCGCCAGTAGGTAGTTATAGTTAGGATTTTTTTCAATGTTAAATCTCAAAATTCTATTTGGAATAACTTTGGCACCGGTTGACGAATCTGCCTGAAAATTTCCTGAAAATGGCCTCGTCGATCTCCGGTTCTTCCTTGAAAGTTTGGGGGGGATACGTCAAGCGGGGGCCGAGATAAAAGGGGGGTCCCAAAACGCGTTTTCCCCATGTTAATTTCTATAGGGCGGTCGATTTCACTTTTAGCCCGAACGGCTGAATGGATTTCCACCAAACTTGGCAAAATTGTAGGGACTGGTAGCCCGATGTGCCTTTGCTATGTCTCAAGATATGTGCTGCAGTGGATTTTGAGTAATTTAGGTTCCAAAAAATATATATATCTATAGGCACCGGAGTGCGCTCCCGGCGCGACACGCGACTTGCGCGCAGAAAGCTGATTGGCTCTCAGTTGTCTGTAAACATTCTAAACAGTCCGGAGCGGCCGCCATCTTGTGTCTCGGTAGGATCGAGACACGAGAGGTGGCCAAAACAAAGGGGGAAATGACCATAAGGGGGCAGGGTAGACCCCCCCTTGACCCCCTAGGTTTGATGTGGGGGCTATAAAAGGGCCCCGTGGGGCATTTAAAATATTTTTTTTTTTTTTCGTTTTGCGCGGGGGAAGCGCCCGGTACGCGCACCAGGTAGCGCACCGGGGAGCGTAAAATGAGGGAACAAGATGACAGTTTATAAAAAAAAGCCTTTATTTAGAAATTGGAGGTAGTTCTAAAAAGAACTTTTTTTTTTCTTCTTTTTGTTGTTTTATATTTTTTTTGTGTTTTTTGAACTTTTTGAACTTTTTTTGGCTTTTTAAAACAATTTTATAATTTTTTTGGATTTTTGTCAAGGGAAAAACAAAAAACAGGGATTCCAAAACGGCTCAACAGGAGCAAAAAAATGTGAAAATTTAGGGACTGTCAGGGCAGCGGTGTTGCTGTTTCTTTTGGGCAATGAGTTCAACACTCTGCTCCCCATAGCAGAGCAGTTCGTCACACTCCGTGCACAGAAATTTGATGCCTGCAAACTCTGGCTGTATGTTAGGGACCATTCTTCTACCGGATGGTCCCGATGGGGTTGCTCCACCAGTGGAGGTGCTGCCGCCATCTGTGGGTAATTTCCGTGCCAGGTCTCTGACACTCTCCCTCGCAAAGTTGTTTGGGTGTCTTCTTTTGGCATGCCTGATTAAATTGGCATTTCCAAAACTATATTTTTTCAGAGGATTGCCTCTGGATAAAGTACTACCACATATTTTGCAGGTTACTTTTGGAGCGTTGACTTTTTTTTCTCCTTCAGGGATGTTATAAAATTTCCAGATGAAATGGATTTTTTTCTTCTGCCTAGGAGGGTCCTCATCTACAAATGCCTCTGAATCACTGCTGGATGACTCTCTTGCAGCCATTGCTGTAGATCAGGAAAGTAGGAGATGAAGATAGTACACAGAACAGCTCTTGCTCTCTCCAAGTACAAAGCAATAGTGAAGGAAATGGGTGGGGATTTCATTCTTTGTAAAAAAAATTGTTAGCAACCAATGAAAAGTGTTATTTTAGGGTCACATGACCCGACGCGCTTACGCAGCGCGCTCCGGAGCACTTCCGGGTGCGTTTACGCGGCGCGATCGTAGGCGCTTCCGGGGCGCAAACGTGGCGCGATCTTGGGCGCTCCCGGGTGCGTTTACGCGGCGCGATCGTAGGCGCTTCCGAGGGCACTTACGTTGCGCGCCAAAGTGACGTCATCAAACTTTTACAGAAATACATAATCATTTTCCTTATAAAAAAAAACGGATTTTATTTGTATGGAACGAAATGTTTTGCATTATTATTAACTTTTCATTCATATTTTTTTTCACGAACGACAGTAGCGCTCTGGGTGCGCTTTCAGGTGAGCTCACCAGAAAGCTTACCGGAGAGCTTAGCTGAAAGCTTCCCGGAGCGCGCACCCAGAGCGCAAAAGAAAAAGAAATATATAAAAAAACGAATACTTAAAAATAAACAGCAAATTGTAAAAAAAAAAAAAAGGTTAGAAACTCGATATAGAAAGGAATTAGCATTTAAAAAACCTATGAAATTCACTGAAAAAACCATAGGTTTCACACCAGTTATAGTTAGGAATTAGCATTTAAAAAACCTATCAAATTCACTGAAAAAAACATAGGTTTAACACCAGTTATAGTTAGCTGGAAATTTTACTGACATAAAACCATTGAAATTCCCACGTTATAGTTAGTTGGACTCACTATAACTTGCATGTGTAATGCACTGCTGATGACATCACATATTACATCACTCATGACATGGTCAGTGACATCACTCATGACATCACTGATGACAGAGAGACTGACCTACTTTCACTCGCTAATATATGTATTCACTAAGATACACTTAATAAGGCAGATATCCAATTATTTTTTTTAAAAAAAACATCCATTAAGACAATAATTTAAACAAATATTCTTCCATCGACCTTAACATACATATATAAAACATATTTATTTATCTGAAAGACACACATTCACTGGATGGTGTCATCAGTGCATTACACGTGCAAGTTATAGTGAGTCCAACTAACTATAACGTGGGAATTTCAATGGTTTTATGTCAGTAAAATTTCCAGCTAACTATAACTGGTGTTAAACCTATGGTTTTTTCAGTGAATTTGATAGGTTTTTGAAATGCTAATTCCTAACTATAACTGGTGTGAAACCTATGTTTTTTTTCAGTGAATATATATATATATATATATATATATATATATATATATATATATATATATGTGTGTATATATATATATATATATATATTCACTGAAAAAACCATAGGTTTCACACCAGGTATACTTAGCTGGACATTTTTTACTCATACAAAAGCAATGAAATTCCCCTGTTATAGTTAGCTGTACTCACTATAACTCGCGTGCCCGCAATCCACTGCTGATGATGTCACATATTACATCATTCATAACATGGTCAGTGACATCACTGATGACATCACTGATTACATCATCCAGTAAATGTGGTTTGCTTTTATATTTAAATATGTATTATAAATACACTACTTTGCATTGACGAATGAGTGGATATATAAATATAAATGTGTGAATGGTGGATTTAGTAACGGTGTCATTGATTGTTCCCTTGACTAATTTATAGAGTCCCGCTATATATAATGTGCAGTTACTAAACTGTGTGAAAGTATTTATTTCTTTGTCTTAATTGCTATGTAAAGACTATATTTGTTATTGGTGTCTTAACTGAGTATTTGTATGGGTAAATGAATGTCTGTGTGGTTTGGTGGGGGGTATGTGATTGCCCAAAAATGTGTGAATAGTTCATTCAGTAGGTATATGAGGTTAAGACTACATGCCATAACATTTTTTTCAGTGAGTTTATATGTTTATGGGTGTGGTGGTGATGAAATATTTCTCTCAATTGTACATCTCCATTAAACTTGAAAAAAAGGCAGTGTATGTGACAGTTATATCTAATTAAGTGTGCTTAAGACTTAGTGATTGTATGAGTCACTATATAGATAACTGTATACTTGTAATAGTGATTTTATAACACACTAAGTGTGACTTACTATCTATATAAATAGATGAAGTGGTGTTTGTATAAGTGTGTAGATGAGTACATGTAAATATAATCAATTGTTTGCATAAGTCATAAGGATGTCTTTATAAGTGAATACAATGTGTGCTGGTGTGTAATGTTGAAATAGGCGTATAAGTATATTTGATAGAGTTCTGTTGTTTATTCACCGCATATAACACTGAATCTATAGGTAAGTGATTAGATATGTGTATAGTTATATGGATAAATGAGTGGGTGTTTCGAAATTTCTATTGGCGTGTCAATGGTTTCAAATATGGCACTTTCTATTTTACAGTGAGTGATGAAAGATTATACTAGTGTGTGATGAGGTGTATTTGATTGTCACATGGAGGATGTCATCAGTGATCTCATCAGTGATGTCATTTGAGATGTCATCAGTGATGTGTGATGAGGTGTATTTGATTGTCCCATGGATGATGTCATCAGTGATGTCATTTGAGATGTCATCAGTCATGTCACTGACCATGTCATGAATGATGTAATATGTGACATCATCAGCAGTGGATTGCAGGCGCGTGAGTTATAGTGAGTACAACTAACTATAACGGGGGAATTTCAATTGTTCTGTATGAGTAAAATGTCCAGCTAACTATAACTGGTGTTAAACCTATGTTTTTTCAGTGAATTTCCAAGGTTTTTTAAATGCTAATTCCTAACTATAACGAGTGTGAAACCTATGGGACCTTATTTATGAGCCCCTTGCGCCTCCGGTACGTCACTTTTTGTGATGATCCGGTGGCGCAGAAGACTGAGTGATATTTATCAAGCAGGACTAAGCCACTTTTTGTGGCGTAATCCTGCCTGATAAATATCAGTTCCTTTAACGCAGTGTCCTGCATTAAAGGGGCGATCAATGGGTGTTGCTGGGGAGGTTCCCAGCAGCATCCATGGACTTGAGTAATTTATAGCATCCTCAAAGTCAGTCTTTCAAAAATTCCAAAGTATAGGACATGATAATCCAAATCCAAATGTTTCTCAAGAAAAGTTATAAACCGTGTCCGTGGGTCATATCTGCTCAAACACCGATATTCCGAGCGATTGAAAATGACCAGAGTCCATAGTTAATTGTGGGACTTGGAGTCCAATTGCGAGTTAAGTAAAATGACTTTTAGTAAGTTCCAGGCTGTTGTTTCATATAGGGCATTTTTAAAATCCTTTAGTAGGTTAGGGTTTGTTTAGATGAGCAATTTTCGCATTTCGGACACAGTGCTTTCACGGAGTTGAATCGTTCAGCTCCACAGCCTCTGTCAGTTTTCCAGATGGTGCTCTTCTCCTCGGCAGGAGGATATCCCTGAAACGCTTCTGGCATTTTAGCTAATTGTGGAGCAGAAAGGCACGTTACTGTGGCAGCCCGGAGGGCGGAGAACTGTTGTGTGCCTCCCAGATGCTCAGGGCAAATTGGTGAACTATATGCTACACGGCGGCTCGGCCGTGGGGAGAGCACCATCAGCGGTTGACATCATAAAGGTTGTGTTAGCTGTTTGAGGCTAGGAGCACCGAACTGGTCGGGACTCATGGAGCACAGGACTCCTTTTGAAAATAAAACGTTCTGATCTGCAACACAGCCTACTGAAGGTAAATGAAGACAGAGCATGAATTATGGCAGGAGACTCGACCTTACTAAAAGGAAATTAAATAATCAACACATCGTTTTGACACTACAATTCCCATCAATCCTTGCAGGACTATGCATTTAGCACACGCCTACGTGGGGGCTTGATTGAATAAATATGTCGAAAGTAAAAACGGTGCACTTCGAGCTTCTGCCAGAAGCCCATGAGGAAGGGGAGGATATCCCTGAAACGCGTCGGGCATTTTAGCTAATTGTGGAGCAGAAAGGCACGTTACTGTGGCAGCCTGGAGGGCAGAGAACTGTTGTGTGCCTCCCAGATGCTCAGGGCAAATTGGTGAACTATATGCTACACGGCGGCTCGGCCGTGGGGAGAGCACCATCAGTGGTTGATATCATCAAGGTTGTGTTAGCTGTTTGAGGCTCCGAGCACCGAACTGGTCGGGACTCATGGAGCACAGGACTCCTTTTGAAAATAAAACGTGCTGATCTGCAACACAGCCTACTGAAGGTAAAGGAAGACAGAGCATAAATGATGGCAGGAGACTCGACCTTACTAAAAGGAAATTAAATAATCAACGCATCGTTTTGACACTACAAGTCCCATCAATCCTTGCAGGACTATGCACTTAGCACACGCTTACATGCGGGCTTGATTGAATAAATATGTGGAAAGTAAAAATGGTGCACTTCGAGTTTCTGCCAGCAGCCCATGAGGAAGGGGAGGATATCCCTGAAACGCGTCGGGCATTTTAGCTGATTATGGAGCAGAAAGGCACGTTGCTGTGGCAGCCCGGAGGGCGGAGAACTGTTGTGTTCCTCCCAGATGCTCAGGACAAATTGGTGAACTATATGCTACACGGCGGCTCGGCCGGGGGGAGAGCACCATCAGTGGTTGACATCATCAAGATTGTGTTAGCTGTTTGAGGCTCCGAGCACCGAACTGGTCGGGACTCATGGAGCACAGGACTCCTTTTGAAAATAAAACGTGCTGATCTGCAACACAGCCTACTGAAGGTAAAGGAAGACAGAGCATGAATTATGGCAGGAGACTCGACCTTACTGAAAGGAAATTAAATAATCAATGCATCGTTTTGACACTACAAGCCCCATCAATCCTTGCAGGACTATGCACTTAGCACACGCCTACATGGGGGCTTGATTGAATAAATATGTCAAAGGAAAAAACGGTGCACTTCGAGTTTCTGCCAGCAGCCCTTGAGGAAGGGGAGGATATCCCTGAAATGCGTCGGGCATTTTAGCTAATTGTGGAGCAGAAAGGCACGTTACTGTGGCAGCCCGGAGGGCTGAGAACTGTTGTGTGCCTCCCAGATGCTCCGGGCAAATTGGTGAACTATATATATATATATATATATATACATATACATGTTAATGCGCGAGTGGCCAGTATCGCGCTGGAGACCCCCACACCACAAGCAGATCCGGTTTACATTGGTCACCGCCTTGAGTGGATTTCTCGCTTTCCAGGTTACTGGGATTACTGTGGTCCACCACCAAATGTCGAGAGTGACAGAGGTGATACAGCGGATTTATCTGCGAGATGGGTTAAGCAATTCCTTGCTGGGCCCCCGCGGACATATCTCCTGGCAATGTTGGAGGCAGGTGTGAAGTTGGGGATGAGGGAGACGTGGCCGCTGGCCGGAGGAAGAACTCGGAGCATTCAATTTTGACCCCATTACCGGATGACGACAAGAACAGTGCATTCTGGGACTTGGAGGCGCCATTGGTGCAAGGCGCGCCAGAACTAAGACAGGTGTTGGAACATACTCACCTGGGGGGCAGCAGCTCATTAGTTAAGAGAGAGGGCGGGATATTTAAATCGAGCTGTGACGCCCTGCTCTCACACAGACACGCAAGCGGCGCTGACGAGGCGGGATGCCGAAATGCATACGCCGCAAGAACGTTGTGCCTGTTCACCTCTGCAAGAGCGGCTAAATAAAGTCTCCATATCTAATCCTCAAGTGGGTCTCGCTTCTTTCGTTTGGAAAAGGTGTTGGACATGTTAATTTTCGAGTGGCCAGTATCGCGCTGGAGACCCCCACACCACAAGCAGATCCGGTTTACATTGGTCACCGCCTTGAGTGGATTTCTCGCTTTCCAGGTTACTGGGATTACTGTGGTCCACCTCCAAATGTCGGGAGTGACAGAGGCGATACACCGGATTTATCTGCTAGATGGTTTAAGCAATTCCTTGCTGGGCCCCCGCGGACATATCTCCTGGCAATGTTGGAGGCAGGTGTGAAGTTGGGGATGTGGGAGACGTGGCCGCTGGCCGGAGGAAGAACTCGGAGCATGCAATTTTGACCCCATTACCGGATGACGAAAAGAACAGTGCATTCTGGAACTTGGAGGCGCCATTGGTGCAAGGCGCGCCAGAACTAAGACAGGTGTTGGAACATACTCACCTGGGGGCAGCAGCTCATTAGTTAAGAGAGAGGGCGGGATATTTAAATCGAGCTGTGACGCCCTCCTCTCTCACAGACACGCAAGCGGCGCTGACGAGGCGGGATGCCGAAATGCATACGCCGCAAGAACGTTGTGCCTGTTCACCTCTGCAAGAGCGGCTAAATAAAGTCTCCATATCTAAACCTCAAGTGGGTCTTGCTTCTTTAGTTTGGAGAAGGTGTTGGACATGTTAATGCGCAAGTGGCCAGTATCGTGCTGGAGACCCCCACACCACAAGCAGATCCGGTTTCCATTGGTCACCGCCTTGAGTGGATTTCTCGCTTTCCAGGTTACTGGGATTACTGTGGTCCACCTCCAAATGTCGGGAGTGACAGAGGCGATACAGCGGATTTATCTGCTAGATGGGTTAAATGTATGTAAATGTATAGGCATTTATATAGCGCACTACTTACCCGTAGGGTCCCAAGGCGCTTCGACCGCTGCGAAACCCTTCCTGGCTTCCCTGAGAGATGGTCCCTTAATGGGTATCTCCAGGGTGAGACCAGGCATCCCCGGCGGTCTGGTGGGGCTGTTAGTGAAGATGAGGCAAGCTAATGCCCAGAGTTGCCGAGTGTGATCGCTGATCAGAGTGGGCACCGAGGCGAGAGAATTATCGAGTCCGCTGACCCTGGTCCAGAAACCTGCCGCGCCAGGAATCGAACCCTGGTCCCGGGCCGTCCTTTGCTTCTCGGGTCTGCCGCCTCTAACCAGTGAGCCACACTACTCATTACTACTAATTACTAAGCAATTCCTTGCTGGGCCCCCGCGGACATATCTCCTGGCAATGTTGGAGGCAGGTGTGAAGTTGGGGATGTGGGAGACGTGGACGCTGGCCGGAGGAAGAACTCAGAGCATGCAATTTTGACCCCATTACCGGATGACGACAAGAACAGTGCATTCTGGAACTTGGAAGCGCCATTGGTGCAAGGCGCGCCAGAACTAAGACAGGTGTTGGAACATACGCACCTGGGGGGCAGCAGCTCATTAGTTAAGAGAGAGGGCGGGATATTTAAATCGAGCTGTGACGCCCTGCTCTCACACAGACACGCAAGCGGTGCTGATGAGGCGGGATGCCGAAATGCATACGCCGCAAGAACGTTGTGCCTGTTCACCTCTGCAAGAGCGGCTAAATAAAGTCTCCATATCTAATGCTCAAGTGGGTCTCGCTTCTTTCATTTGGAGAAGGTGTTGGACATATATATATATATATATGATGTGGGATATCAAATTAAATAAAACATACACATTTCATGTTGAATCATAAGAAAAAAAAATTAAGGCAGGTTCTAATACACCAAAGTCATATATTTCCAGCTAGATTAAATCTGCTGGAATGCTATAATCATAAGTGCAACCACACGTTTATCTTTTCCTGATAACTAATTGCATGACAAAATAAGAGTTTCCAGAAAATATTGTGAAATGATAAAGGAATGTCAGTTTCCATGATATAATAATGCAACTCCGACCCGAGCCCAGAACTGTTTAAGAAAATTAGTCCTAAATTACATTTGATTAGTCAAAAAAATTCTGCTATACATATAGAAAATCATTTGTGTTGTATTTGCAGCTCTAAATATGCAGTGGTTGTTTTCTCCTCATTTGAACTGACTAAGTAATACTGGCATTTTGTTTCTTTTTCTGTTCCTTATTAAAAGTGTCATGTGTAATTACTCTATTAACCCCTTCGAAGCTAATGACGAGCTGGGCTCGTCATGGCGCTTACCTGCCGTGCGCGGATGACAAGGCCAGCTCGTCATGATGTATGGTGTTTTACTTTTTTCAGCGCAGGACGGGAAAACGCCTAGCAGCCATGTGGTTAAGACTTTAGAAATCAACCAGGCCTTTGGGGCAATTTTGATGGTCTACAAAAGATATTTGATACCTAAAAACGTTGATACCTAAAAACTCAAACCTGAATCCAGAATTGTTTAAGCTAATTATAGTTATAAATCATATTATGAAATGAGCATGACCAGCGTTTATCTTCAGTCAATCGATTAGTCAAAAACATTGTGATATAAATATAGACCTTCATTTGTGTTGTATTTGCAGCTCTAATTGTGGAATGAATCTTTTTTTCCACATCTGACCTGATCAGGTAATATTAAAATGTTGCTCCCCTCGCTGTTCTGTATTAGATTTGTCATGGACCCCTTCTCGCTATTCCACTGGAACCAAGCTACACCTGACTGAAGTCAGTCCGAAACCAGTCTTGGGTTGTTTTTGATCCAGTTCAGGAAAATCTTGGCTTGGCAGTTTGGGCTAAACTGTTCCTATTAGCGAGGACCAAGACTGATTTGCATATGACTAGGGCTAGGATGACATGGCGGGCAAAAGAATAATGGGTTGGAATGCTACTCTGCGCTATTGCCAGTGGTTAGAACATTTGCAAGCAAAACATTGGTTGTGGTTTCCAGATATGTTCTCTGTCTGGTATCCTCATGCTTTCTCCTGCTTTGGGGTGACTTCCACAGCACCTCTGCTGCCAGAAAGCAGAACACCCTCCCTGACACACTCTCTTGGCCTACTTGCAGAGCACCTATGTGTAAGCAGGTAGCACTACTTCCCAAAATAAAAAGTGAGACTGTGGCTTCCAGCATGGAAAAAGATGTGCCAGAGACTAAAAAGAAGCAATGAGTAAGACAAAAACAAGGACTGTATCTCTGTCAACTCAGGAGTCTGGCTTGGAGGCTATACCTTGAAGGACAGTGATAAAAAGGATCGGTATGAGTATTGTAAAAGTCAGTCTTCCCTTTCTTTTGAGGACTCTGACAGTAAAAAGGCAGAAAAAATGGACACACTGATTACAGCAGAAAGGATGTGTTTGTTACGCAGAAAAGTGACTCAGGATGAAAAGTTGAAGTTAGTGTAGAGAAAGAAAAGAAAGGTCTTGATTCCATCACTAAGTTTAAAAAGAGAAAATTGCACAGAGTGAGGACAAAACATTCCCTGCAAACCGCGCATACTTCTGTGGAACAGGAATTCGGCATAACACTTCAAGACAGGACAGTAGGAGTGACAATAGTTCACCAGACTAGCTAGGAATTTCTGGTAGTGAATCTCATTGAGACATCAGATGGACATGTAAACAAGTCATATATGGTTTATAATGTAGAAATAGAAATTGAGGAGGATATATCATGTACAACCAAAGCAATATTCAGGCTACATTTACCTGATGGTTATATTTTTATAGAGGACGATTGACCTTCACTCTTTTTAAAAGATGCACATCATCATGAGGAGGCAATAATGCCAACATTTTCCTCATTAAGACCTCAGGAAAACATTTCAAATTGAATGGGCTTTAAAACAAGCTCCTGCCTTTTATAGAAACCAATCAGGGGTCGAATAAAAATGTCATTCCTCCTATCATTTCCTTAAGGAGCAAGCCCCAGGTACAGGTTCATTGGACTTTGAAGCCAGAAGCCAAGATGCCAATCAAGATATAAAAGCTATCTTAGATCAGCTTTATTAACAAGCTATCATTTCACATTTTAGTTCCACAATGAACACCCCTCTTTTTCCAATTCTAAAATCTGACAGATCATGTAAAAAAGTTTTAAACTATAGAAATATATACTGTAGAATTCACACACTCAGACTTATGCTGCACAAAATAGTCATAGCATATGACTCATGACAAATATAGAATGGAAGAAAATGTCTTCCATTGTCCAATGTCTAAATAATGCTAGGCATTTCCAATGGGTTTAAGTCAAAATATTGAGGTAATATAAATTCTATGGTCATGTTGTGTTCCCTAGCGAGTACCCCACCGACTCCATGTACGAGTTAAAAGTGCATGTAACTTCCCTCCTGTACCAGCTATGAAGACGCAAATACATTTGCGTCCAACGTTAACTTGTCCTCTTTCAGACCCACCATGAATGGGTTTGATGGTCCGTTCCTAAGTATGCTATGCCAACGTCTTTTTGAAGTGTACTCCTACGTTTTTCAGCCTGGCTGAAAGTAGGCCCTGAATCTCTGCCACCGAGCCTCTTTTCTGGCTTCTGACTGCGAGGGCCTCTGCCCAAGCAGCCCCCGTACCCGTGAACTCTGACTTACTTCTAGCGCGGCCCTCCGTGCTCAGCTCAGCCTGCTGCCTGCCAAGATTGACTATAACCTTCGAGTTATCTGTTTTCCTCCCCGAAGATACATTCCGGCCTGCTAGCTTCAGTAAACATCCTTCCTCAGCTACAGGGCTAAAGGGCCGACCTGTCTTTATGCAAGTAATTCATAGCCTCTGTTGCCATGCTTCCATGGAAGGCCCCATGCCCCCACGTATCTCATACAGACACTCAGGCGCTTATACACGCACTCACAGCAAGTATAGAATAGCTTCTGCTCTAGAGACCTTTCTGCCCAGATAGCTTAGTTCCTAAACATCAGATATCGGATATGATAGAAGCACAAGTTGATCTGACATGCCAGACTTCTGTCTCTTTCCGCCAGTGTAAATGTCAAGTCCCCTGCACCCCGTCTATCACACGTCATGCAGCTGCGCGCGCATCCAAGCTTCCGATTTCTGCTGACATTGCAACATTCTGTTAGCACCACCCCTTGGTGCCACCCACTTGCGTCACCTATCAGTGACGTTTTCTAGCACACACCCTAGTTCACGCCTAGTTTACGCCTCTTGATGATGTACTAGCACCACGTGTATACTGTTATCTTGTCTTCTCTCAGCTGTTACGCCTCTTACATTGAACATTAAGATGTAAATCAAGTATATAAGCTATGTATTGTCAATAAACGACGGCGCGCTCATCTATCCCTTCTGACACCCTGTGTGGTGGTCAGAACATGATATCCTGATTCCTTTATGAGGAATAAAAACCCTTAGAAACTCTTACACCACGGACTCTGTTTTCCTTCTTTCCGATTGAGTTATTATTGATTAAGTACTTACCTGCATAGAAATTAAGAGAGTAAATTAATTATTTACATCATTTTGGCGCCCGAACAGGGACCCCTCCCCCACCTCACGCGCCGGAAGGTGCGTTGCAATCCGTGTCCCCTGCCATCAGTTAGACGGACAACACGTGTACTGGCAGGATTTCCTGCATCCCCCTCTGACACACGGAGGTGACGAAGACTGCGATCAGTGCCCAGACGAGGCGGTGAGGAGTGCGGAGGATCCCGACCAGAGCCCAGCCGAAGGAAGCAAGGTCCGAGGTGTGAAGAGGCCCACCAGTTTTCCGAAGTTTTCCGAAGTTTTCCGAAGTTTTCCGAAGTTTTCCGAAGTTCCGAGTCGAGTCCAGTCGAGTTTTCCGAGGCCTTCTGTTTTCCGTGCTTCCCGGTGAGTACCATTGCTGGGTCGTATCTAGACGGGTTTGGGTACGCAAGTCCGGTCTGCACTGTTTTTAGGCAGTGTATCTGTACTGTTTAGCAGTATATAAAGTATTCCGAATTTCTGCACTGTTACAGCAGTGTATCTGTATCGTTGAGCGGTACATTCAGAGTAGGGGGAAGTTAGCTATGTCTTTAAATGTTTCATGTGATTAATGTCGTGGTATGAATGTGATTGTTCTTGTGTATTATTGTGTTTTTTTGTTTAAATAGTTACAGGCGAAATTAAGTATTAAGGATCAAGCATTTCAGTATCAAGTAGGCACAATGCCGTTTTTTAACAAATTAAAGCAGATAGGAACTAGGAAAGGGATGTTAGAGGAAGAAATTCCAATCCCCCCTAGGGACACTCCAGGTAATTTCATGTATAATAAGCATGGCATAGACGCCATCTTGTATCTAGAGTTATGGACAGATTATACCAAGCACCTAGAGGAAAGATACCGATGGCCAGTTAACGGAACATGGGATGCCGAGTGCATCATAAAGGTAGAAGAAATATTACGGAAAAAGAAAGCTAGACAATCTCAGAAAGACGCCATAGAATTTTGGCGTAAGGAATCACGTAAGCGTGCTGATAGAGCACTCCGTAGAGAAGACAGGCTTAAAGAATCAGAAAAGGCCCAAGAAAACGAATTAGTTACTGAGGGAATTCGAGTAAAAGTAGAACAAATAGATCGTATCCTAAATGGCAAAGTGAACAACATGTATCTTTTGGCCGATGGTACCCCTGACGCCATTTCAGAAATACCGAAAAATTTGCCGTCACCATTAGTTCCAACTAAAGTAATGCATAAGACTACTAAAGACATATTCCTAAATTCATATCTCGAAGATGTAGCGCCAGCTTACACCAATCTGCCTGTTCGTGCCCTGCCTACTGACAGGGCCGGGGGTGGTACTGCCCCCCAAGATCACTCTCAGCCGACACCGAAAAAGACTAGTCCCGTTCCGCCAGCTCCGCCACTTCCCTCACCTAAAACTGATCTGCCGAAACCACTTCAATCAGATCCTACTAAAAGACAAATTCAGATACTGACTACACACAGAGATAATGCCCAAGTTTCCGCTTCAGGAGGTGCGACCGCGGGTCTCCAGACCCCGCCACCGACTCACAGATTAAATCTCAGAGGTATGCAGAGTCCTTTTACGCACAGATCCCCCCGTTCTTCTAATTCATCCCGTCTTGATGCACTAAAAGAAAATATGTCAGTTTGTAGATATGATCCAGAACCTGGACAGGACGACTTAATGATATTAGCGTCTTTACGGTTAAGATCTGCTACTGATAGTTTGTTATGTTATGCAGGAATGAAGGAGCACCTAGATAGAATATATGAGTTCGTTCAAACGGGAAAGGACCCCGACAGTATTAAGGATGCCCTGGAGAAACAGAAAGTTACCATGCAAGCACTGATACTACGATTTTTCATAAATTGTCTAATAAGAGAACGAGACAGGCCCGGAACAGAGCAGAGTGAATTAGATGCATTGAACAAGTGGGGTCAAAATATAGCCGATGGAAAACATGACAGACAAAATTGCATAGAGGCCATGTATAAAAAGATTAAGAAAGCAGTGATAGCGGTACACGAGAAAGAGAAAGAAAAGACTCCCTCCGAGGAGGAAGAAGAATCTGAAGAACTAGAACCGACTACAAGCACTATAGCATATGTAGGTAAGGGAACTTATCTTAGGAAGGGTATCCGTCCAGAAAGCAAGAGAGTTTTCTTCTCTGCCTTAACGAATCCGAATTCTGCTGAACATCAGTTCCAGGAAACTGATAAACGGCTTCGAGATCGAGTTGGGTACCATGTACTCAATTCTATGGATGAACAAGAATTAGCCCGATCAGCGGTATCATGGGCCGAAAATGCAGACATATATAATGATGACACCGTAGCACAGACATTTCTGAACCTCTCCCCCGACGAACAGAAATTAGCAGGGGTATATATGATTCAGCACCTTCTCATCAAATACAGAAAACATTATTCCGATCCAGGTCCCTTACATGAGACACTAGAAGCACTACTGATGGATAGATGGAGAGGCCTAAGCACTAAATTAGTTCAAATAATTCTAGAACAACGACGCAGATATGACACCTTTGTAAGTCCTGAATATGTTCCCGCCCCACCTCCAGAAAGGAAAATGTACCATATGCAGTGCGGGGGTGGTATTGAAAGTCAGAACCCCTTGCGAGAAGTGCACCCTGTTATGGGTGAGGATAAAATTTTGAAACGCGTGTATGTACACACGCCTCTAACTAAATTAGAACTGTTAGAAATGAAGAAATTAGTACCGTGCCATGATAAAGACCCTGCAGGTTTTCATAGAGAGCTCAAAGACATGTTACTGATGGGGGACTACACATATGATGATATCATGAAAATGTTGAAAGTATTATTGCCTACGGGTATATTCGAGAAATTAAAGGAAAAGGACTGGGAGGTGGGAGACGCAAAGATTGCCTGGGCAGAAATAGAGGATGAAGAAAAGAAACGGGTTCCAGGGTTAGGCCTTGGGGACAAAACTAAAGCATTACCAGGTTTAATAGTACAGGTCCTGCCCAGATTATTGACAACTAGAAAGGAGGATTGGGATGCAATCTCGTCCTGTAAACAGAAACATGATGAAGATACTAGCGACTTTTATTCAAGATTCGAGAAATGTTTTATTATCAATAGTGGCCTCCAGCCAAGTAGCGAGTCGTACCCACATCTTTTCGTATCAAAGTTAGTAGAGAATTCCCTACCGTTAGTTAAAAATAGAGTGTATAAAGTCGAGAGTACATGGCAAGCAAATACGCCATCCCAGATGTTACAAATGTTACAATATCACCAGAATAGAATTAGGGAAGAACAAGATCAGGAACAGAAACGTATGAAAGACACGAAAATGAAAATGTTAGTAGCCCAGACGGTTCCATCCGACAGTCACAGAAAAGGTACGACCCAGACAAGTCACACTGCAGCTCCTGTTAAAGGGACATGCAATTATTGCAAGCAGCCAGGTCACTACGTACACGAATGTACAGTTCTGAAACATAACATAGCGACAGGTAAAACTAAAGAGAGACCGCATCCGCCTAGACAAGACCATAACCAGCATCAGTCTACACAGAATACACAGCCCATGCATGCATCTGCACAGACAGCACAGACCGTAGCAGTACCACAGCCACAGCCCATTGCTGCAACCCAGCAAGTCTCACAACAGATGTACCAGTATGCCCAGTCTGCTTACCCCGAATATTCCCGATATACATGAAACAGCCTAGAGAGGGAAGGTGGCTTGCCTCTTATCGAGATTCCTGTAGATCAAGAAGGTCCTTATGTACACAGTCAAGTATTGGGGAAAGATAGAAAGTTTTTAATTGACACAGGGGCAAGTCGCACTACAATAAGTCATGACGAAGTTCCAGGGGCACCCCTCTCAGGCTCACAAAATGTTTCCCTTGGTTTTTCAGGACAACCTATTGTAAATGAAGTCTCAGAACCAGTTCCCCTGGCTGTGGGTCCATTATCACGCGTTACAGACCTGTTACTAACAAAATCATGTCCGGAAAATCTGTTAGGAATTAAAACACTGAAGGCTCTAGGGGCTATAATATGCTGCTCCCCGGAGGGAGTTAGACTCTTTCTGCGGGATTTCAAGGGTCATTACGTCCTTCGTGAGTTTGACGTCAGATTGAAAAATGTACCTGATTACTTGTGGGCAAAAGGCCCAACTGATGTAGGATGTATGCACATTACACCATACCGCGTTACCCTCAAGGCAGGTGTTGTATTACCCAGAATCAGACAATACAAGTTACCACCCGATGCTGTAGCGGCTTTACTGAAAATCATTGAAGAGCTCATTGCCCAAGGAGTGGTCGTCGAGACCGACTCCAATATCTGTAATTCACCCATCATTCCGATTCTTAAACGTACTGATCCCAATGCACCGCCAGTATATCGGCTGGTGATTGATCTTCGAGAATTGAATAAATGCATTATCCCACAGTATCCTGTGGTCCCCGATATATCATCTCTCTTGACTGCTATTGATTCAGAAGCAACGTTCTTTACTGTAATTGATCTCAAGAACGCCTTCTTCAGCGTGCCTATTGATCCAGAGAGCCAATATCTCTTCGGATTCTGTTTAAATGGACGCAGTTTCAAATTTTCGCGCGCACCTCAAGGATTCACAGAAAGCCCCAGCATCTATAGTCAAGCACTGAAAAGACAACTAGATTGTATTCAAATGCCAGTTAACACCGCTTTACTACAATACGTCGATGATCTGCTGATCACCGCACGAAGTGAGCCCGAATGTGAAAAAGCATCACTGACAGTTTTACATTTCCTGGCTGACAAGGGACACAAGGTGTCTCCTTCGAAGCTACAATTCTGCGCTCAGCAAGTTGTGTACTTGGGTCACTTACTGTCCAAAGTGGGGAGACAGCTCACTCCCGATCGCATTCAGTTAATTGTGAACATGCCGCAACCCAAGACACAAAAGGAAGTGCGGGCCTTCATAGGCCTCACCTCGTACTGCAGACAATGGATTCCCCAGTATGCATTCTTAGCTAAACCACTCATCCAGTTAACGACACAGGAGGCAGCGACTTCGACTGTCCTCCCTTGGACTCAGGAACACACACAAGCTTTTGAAGAATTAAAGAAAGTTTTATGCCAAGCACCAGTTTTAGCGACACCATGTTACAGCAAACCGTTTACACTTTTTGTTACAGAACGTGATGGCACAGCGTTGTCTGTCCTCACTCAAGACCAAGCAGGTTCACATAAGCCTTGTGCTTATTTTTCTAGTACATTGGATTCAGTAGCTCAAGCACTCCCTGCGTGCTTAAAGTCAGTAGCAGCAACAGCGTTAGCAATAAGACAAAGTGATTCAATTGTTTTAGGTCATCAGTTAACAGTTCAAGTACCACATTCTGTAGAGGTTTTGTTAAACAGAACCCAGACTCAACACTTAACTATAGCACGACTGACAGGTTATGAATTAACACTATTCCAGCCACACATAGAAATCAGACGTTGCAGCATCCTGAACCCCGCAACACTGTTACCTACAGTTATGACAGATCCAGCTCCGCATGATTGTATAGAAATAATTAATGCAGTAACTAAGCCTAGACGAGACTTAACAGATGTCCCATTGACAAATCCAGACCTGACACTTTATGTGGACGGTTCATGCATGAGAACAAGTACAGGAGAATTAGTGGCCGCGTACGCCGTGACCACTGAAACTGAAATTAAAGAAACACATCGTATTGACACCCTGTCTGCTCAAGCAGCAGAGCTCATCGCTCTGACTCGAGCCTGTATTCTAGCCAAGAACAGAAATGTTAACATATACACAGATTCCCGCTATGCCTTCGGAGTTGTACACGACTTCGGAGTCCTCTGGCAAGAACGAGGTTTTCTGACTTCCCATGGGGCCAAGATACAACATGGCCCCCTTATTCAAGCACTGTTAGAAGCAATACATTTGCCCTCGGGCATATCAGTCATGAAATGTAAGGCACATACCAAAGTCACAGATTCCGTTGCCCAGGGTAACGACCTGGCAGACCAGACAGCAAAACATACAGCACTGACTCACACCCAGACTACTGATGTGACAAAGACAATAGTCCAGACCCAGTGTATGGCAGTTAGAGATCCCACCCTAGATGTAATTGATATCCAGACACATGCTACTCCAGAGGAGATAAAGAAATGGACTGAACTAGGAGGGATTCAGACAGATCAAGGTTGGGTGACGAAGGGAAAATCTATATGGTTTCTCCCCGACTCAATGGTTCAAGTCATAATAAATACAGCACATAGTCCTGCCCATCTTGGAGAGAAAGCCATGTTAGACAGTTTACAGAATCTCTGGTACAACAAACACTTACGAGCAGCAGCAAAACAGAAAGTGCGTACTTGCATGATCTGTTGTCAGTTCAATCCAGGTAAAAGTGTCCCTGTTGAGCAAGGTGGATTCCATCCTCCCGATCACCCTTTTGAAGTCCTCCAGATGGATTATATCCAGATGAATAGCTGTAGAGGATTTAAGTATGTCCTTGTAATTGTTTGTGCTCTGTCCCGCTGGACCGAAGCATACCCAGTCCCAGACTACACGGCTCCGACCACTGCCAGACAGTTGGTTCGTGAATTCTTCCCACGGTACGGTTTGCCCCGTGTCGTGTACTCAGATAACGGACAGCCGTTCTCGTCCGAGTTGATGAAACAAGTTTCCCTCTTGCTAGGATATCAGTGGAGGTTCCACTGTGTCCGACATCCCGAAGCAGCTGGCCTTGTAGAAAGGCATAATCAGACACTAAAAATCCGTCTTGCCAAGATCTGTCAGGAAAAAGGGGTCGACTGGATAGTCGCCCTGCCCGTGGCACTATTCTACATGAGAATGGTTGCCCACTCGAGATCAGGGCTATCTCCGTACGAAGTGGTCTTTGGCAGACCGCCGAATATGTGGGGGACGCCCGTTCCGAAAAAGATCACTGATATTGATTGTAACATGTTGACAGATTACCTTGCCTCCTTGATGTCTGCACTCCAATCATGTCGTTCACAGGTTGCCGCAGCCTTCCCTGACAACACCGATGTAAAGGCGCATGAGGTCCGTCCAGGGGACCTGGTAGTCGTCCGGAATTTCGACCGGAAAAGTCCGCTGGAGCCCCGCTGGAAGTCTCCAAAGACCGTTCTGCTTACCACTAGGACCGCCGTGAAAATCGAGGGGAGAAAGGGGTGGGTCCACACGAGTCACATCAAACTATGCAATGAACTAAAAAACGGACTGAAACAGGACTCTGACTCGTCCACCCCCACCAAAGACTGTGTTGAAGCACAAGACGTTACTGTGCCTAAAAGAGAAAAGACTCCTCAAGAACTTTACCGAATGAAGCTTCGATCTAGCAAGTCAGACAGTTTAATTGTTTAAGTCCTCCCTTAGGTGAATCGGTTAAATAGTTTCTGACATGTATCCCCTAGATCGAGTTAGAGAGAGAGAGGAAAAGAGAAGAACATATTGCAAATCACTTCGTAGTCACTGCATAGTGACACTAATAATCATGTTTATTCTGAGTATTCTAATTATTATTGCCAGCATTCTGCTTCCTATGTACTGGCCTATTTTCAGGCGTGAACAATCTGCTTACAATGTCTCTGCTGAACACACTTTTAGTGAACTTCCTGCACATGAACTCTCTTACAGACTTGCGCTGCGCAACAATACATTCATTAGTATGTTACACCATTCCCATCAGACAAATAATGCTACAGACTGTTGGATATGTGGCCGACTCCCTCCCTACCAGAATTACAAGGGAGCTCTGCCTCTCTTTCCGTACCCATTCACTCACAATGGCTCCTGTGGAGCATGGTTTAAAATAATTAATTCTTTAGATCCTGATATTGCTGTTTTCGATGGGGGCTGGGTTTGGGGAAACTTGAACTTAGTCCTGCTCAACGTCTGTTATCCTGATCAAGAAGGACTTCCCACTCGAATAGGAACTGATCTAGAAAATGAAGTATATGGATTAGGTAATTACACAATTAGCCTTATGATCCTCACTGTTGAATCTGAAACTGCTCCAGTTTTGCCCCATATGTTAGTGTTACCAGTCACAGGTGAATTATGTGTTAGCAAGAAAGGTTCAGTACACGTAGGTCATAGTAAATGCACTACTGTGGTCGAGTTCAGTGACCATGGTAAATCGTCCTTTAAAGCTATCAGTCATTCCTACTTTGTTTGTGGTCATACCGCATACATACGTTTGCCTCCAGACTGGGATGGTACCTGTTACATTGCATTCCTTCTGCCACCTGTTTTCCTAGCTCCTCCTGATTACCATAGAAATACGAATCTAGCACCGAATAGACCCAAAAGAGATATTCCCCTTGTCGACTACACAGAAACGGCATGGGAACAGTACACTGATTTCAATAAAGGATTCTTTTTCTTCCTAGGACCTGTCCAAAACAGTAAATTAATACGCAGATTAACGAGAACACTCGAAGCAGTAGTGAACGAAACTGCCTCCGCTCTAGGTAACTTAACAGAGGAGCAGTCTGCTATACGGACTGTTGTCCTTCAAAATCGTCTTGTGATTGACGTCATCTTGGCAGATAGAGGTGGAGCTTGTAAGGTCATCGGGTCAAGTTGCTGTGTTTTCATTCCACAAAATGCACCATCTGTCTATCAAGCTATCACCCGTTTACATAAAATTGCAAATCAGATACATCAGAATCCAGGCACCTGGACTTGGTCCGGTTGGTTCTGGACTACGTTGACAGCTTGGGGATGGAAGATCTTATCGTTCCTAGGCATTGGCCTTGTTATAGTATTCAGTTGTTGCCTGTGCCTGCAGTGTGGGCCAGCGATATGTGGACTGTGTGCCACATCCTGCATTGAGCATTCCAGTTGCCTTTCAAACAGTCAAAGAAAGAAAGACGAACATATAATGTTACAAGAACAAACTGATCGATTTATGAGGATCGATATATCATGAAGGGTCCGTAGGGAACAAGGAGGGAATGAGGTAATATAAATTCTATGGTCATGTTGTGTTCCCTAGCGAGTACCCCACCGACTCCATGTACGAGTTAAAAGTGCATGTAACTTCCCTCCTGTACCAGCTATGAAGACGCAAATACATTTGCGTCCAACGTTAACTTGTCCTCTTTCAGACCCACCATGAATGGGTTTGATGGTCCGTTCCTAAGTATGCTATGCCAACGTCTTTTTGAAGTGTACTCCTACGTTTTTCAGCCTGGCTGAAAGTAGGCCCTGAATCTCTGCCACCGAGCCTCTTTTCTGGCTTCTGACTGCGAGGGCCTCTGCCCAAGCAGCCCCCGTACCCGTGAACTCTGACTTACTTCTAGCGCGGCCCTCCGTGCTCAGCTCAGCCTGCTGCCTGCCAAGATTGACTATAACCTTCGAGTTATCTGTTTTCCTCCCCGAAGATACATTCCGGCCTGCTAGCTTCAGTAAACATCCTTCCTCAGCTACAGGGCTAAAGGGCCGACCTGTCTTTATGCAAGTAATTCATAGCCTCTGTTGCCATGCTTCCATGGAAGGCCCCATGCCCCCACGTATCTCATACAGACACTCAGGCGCTTATACACGCACTCACAGCAAGTATAGAATAGCTTCTGCTCTAGAGACCTTTCTGCCCAGATAGCTTAGTTCCTAAACATCAGATATCGGATATGATAGAAGCACAAGTTGATCTGACATGCCAGACTTCTGTCTCTTTCCGCCAGTGTAAATGTCAAGTCCCCTGCACCCCGTCTATCACACGTCATGCAGCTGCGCGCGCATCCAAGCTTCCGATTTCTGCTGACATTGCAACATTCTGTTAGCACCACCCCTTGGTGCCACCCACTTGCGTCACCTATCAGTGACGTTTTCTAGCACACACCCTAGTTCACGCCTAGTTTACGCCTCTTGATGATGTACTAGCACCACGTGTATACTGTTATCTTGTCTTCTCTCAGCTGTTACGCCTCTTACATTGAACATTAAGATGTAAATCAAGTATATAAGCTATGTATTGTCAATAAACGACGGCGCGCTCATCTATCCCTTCTGACACCCTGTGTGGTGGTCAGAACATGATATCCTGATTCCTTTATGAGGAATAAAAACCCTTAGAAACTCTTACACCACGGACTCTGTTTTCCTTCTTTCCGATTGAGTTATTATTGATTAAGTACTTACCTGCATAGAAATTAAGAGAGTAAATTAATTATTTACATCAATATCATAATATAGCACCTTGAAGCAAATATCCAACCACTTTCTCATTCAATGAAAACAGTATTGCTATAAAATATTTCCCATAGTTTAAAGAATAGTCCTGATCTATACGCAGCAAGTAATATGGACATCTTCCACTAATATTGAGAAACAGAGGACCTAAATTCCAATGATGGCATACACATTACAGATGATTGCTTGACTGAACCGATGACTAGGGCACACAGGATAGTGACATTACTAACCAGACATGGTTACAAAATGTACTTTAGAAAATCCAGAATTACTTACCTAAATGTGATTTTCTGGATATTAATTATTTAGTGAGGGTAAAGGTTTGGCACAATACTTCCTGCAGATGTTGGCTAGCTTACAGTCTATAAATATGTTTAAGAAATGTCAAACCCTAATGGGATTTCTTTCACTTTGGGAGAGATTACTTGCCACATTATGCTAAGAAAGTGAAGAATATGTATGATTTGATGTCTCCTACATTTTTATGGGATCCTACACAAAGAGGGCTTTTTAATAATCCCAGGTGGAGTGGAGACAGGTAAGTACAAGCACAGTATATTACACAAGAAATACTATATTTTTCTTTGCAGTATTCTAGTTTTAATTGTCTTGTAATTCCAGAAAATGTGCCCTTAAGCTATATACATGCCATAAATGTATTGCAAATCCTTTGATAACTGCTTGGTGAGCCCACCTTTATATTCGTATTGAACTATAATGTATCAACATCAAAGCAGCTATATCTATCTATATAAATAAAAATGTAAATGTTCCTTTGTTCAAAATCGCAAATCTCCGAAAGTTCTTCACCGATTGCTTTGAAATTTTGACACAACATTGGATTTGAATACTGTGTATTTTTAGATACACAATGTTGGATTCAAATACGCGCGTGTTGAATACGCACGTGTTTTTAATCGAAAGCCCGAACAGACACATAAAAATGTCAATGTTCGTTTGTTCAAAATCTTAAATCTCCGAAAGTTCTTCACCGATTGATTTGAAATTTTGAAACACTTTTGGATTCGATTAAGCGGGTGTTAATATATACACAATGTTGGATTCGAATACGCTTGTGTCCAATACGTGCGTGTTTTTAATCAAAAGGCAAACAGACCCTATCGACTTGGTTGCTACAAGGGAAGCATAGAAACAATAGCCTACATATATTAGGATTAACTGTGGGATAAAATTCTGTTCCGCTCGCGGAATTTGTGGAATTTCGCGATCCTCGAATCTCGCGAAATTGCCGAAAAATCTGCAAATCCGCTCGCGGGTGGATTTTTTTTTTGGCCCTCAGGAAGCACTTACAGTTAAGGCAGGTGTTCGAGGTAAAACTAACATTGTAACCATTTTAGAATGGCGCCGGCAAGCTGCCAGAGTTGAAGTTGCTTACTTGCAAGTTGCAACTTCAACTCTGGCAGCTTGCCGGCGCCATTCTAAAATGGAAACAAAGTTAGCTTCAACTCGGGCACCTGCCATAACTCTGTAAGTGCTTCCTGTGGGCCAAAAATTAAACCTCAACAGGAAGCACTTACAGATATGAATGAAGCAGGTGCCCAAGTTGAAGCTCAAATTCAGTAATGTTTGAATCAGACCAAAGCATTAGTTAGCACAGTCGCGGCTGGGCAAGTGTGCTTTAACCCCATATCTGCTGTCGAAAAGTAGCTGTAAATACTCGAGGGAAGTCTTTGAATCCCTGAGTTTCTCAAGCGCAACCCCTGTGTAGTTCCTGTGACCAGGAGGCTGCTTTCTCCTCACCTGCTGCCCTGCTCGCTCTCTGACCCTTTATACACAAGAGGCATATTGACACGCATAGAAGCCCCGCTCGTTTGGCCCCGCACCACACACTAGCGGTATCAAACGTCTTCCCGCCCTTTCCTAACTGTGATGAACAGCTCACTAAAGGGACCTCGGTGCCTTTTGGCGCGGTGGCAAAGTTACAGGCACACATGGTCAGTGGAGACAAATCTTCTGGCCCTTTACGCAGCTGCACTGTAGGAAAAGCACTTTACATTTACCCAACAAGGTAGCACTTACTGGATTAGCCAGTAGAATGTACTCCAGTTGAGTAGAGGTATTGCACAAAACAGTGGCATCTTCGTGGATAACTATGCAGGGCAGGATTCATTCTGGCACGAGGTTCCTGTCACAAAAATTAAACCTCAACAGGAAGCACTTACAGATATAGCAAGTGCCCGAGTTGAAGCTCAAATTCAGTAACGTTTTAATCAGCCCAAAACATTAGTGAGCACGGTCGAGGCTGGGCTAGTGTGCTTTAACCCCGTATCTGCCTTGCTGTAATACTCGAGGGAGGTCTTTGAATCCCTGAGTTTCTCGAGCGCAACCCCCATGTAGTTCCTGTGACCAGGAGCCTGCTTTCTCCTCATCTGCTGCCCTGCTCGCTCTCACTAGCGTTATCAAACGTCTTCCCTACCTTTCCCAACTATGATGGACAGCTCACTCAAGGGACCTCGGCGCCTTTTGGCGCGGTGGCAAAGTCACAGGCACACATGGTCAGTGGAGACAAATCTTCTGGCCCTTTACGCAGCAGCAGTGTAGGAAAAGCACTATACATTTACCCAACGAGGTAGCGCTTACTGATTAGCCAGTAGAAAGTACTGCAGTTGAGTATAGTGCAAATCGCTTAAAAATGGTGAATTTTTTTGTGATTTCGCGCTAATTCGCCGACCGCAGATCAGCAACATTTCCCCATATTTAATTAGGATGGACTGTTTGTGTCAGGATGGCAGACCGGGAAGTGGGTGGTGGAAGGGGGGAGGAGTTGGTTCACTTTGCAACATTAGCGCATGTTTATATATACACAAAGTTGGATTTGAATACACGCGTGTCCAATACGTGAGGGTTTTTAATAGAAAGGCCGAAGAGACCCCTATGGATTTGGCTGCTGCGCAACAACTACAAGGGACACAGAGAGACAATAGTCTACATATATTAGGATGGACAGTTGGTGTCAGGATGGCAGACCAGGAAGTGGGTGGAGGAAGGGGGGATGAGTTGGATCATTTTGTAACATTAAGAAAGGATGCATAGAGACAATACTCTACATATATTAGGATGGACAGTTGGTGACAGGATGGTAGACCAGGAAGTGGGTGGAGGGAGGGACGAGGAGTTGGTCCACTTTGCAACATTAACGCATGTTTATATGTACACAACATTGGATTCAAATACGTGCGTGTACAATACGCGCGTGTTATTAATTGAAAGGCCAAACAGACCCTATCGATTTGCTTGCTGCACAACAACTACAAGGGACACAGAGAGACAATAGTCACAAAAACATATTGTATACCCACAAGCATTGTGAAATTAAACATATTAGAAACGTGCGCTTACTCTTTTCTTTCTCTTCCATTTAACAAGACTGAGCCACAGCAACGCGTGTCCGGGTACAGCAGGTATATAATATATATGTATTACCTACTTGCAGTCACCAATAGTTAGTTATTGTTAGGACCTCATTTGTACAGGAAAAGTGCTTTTTCTTTTGCAAATACCTTGGCGTTGTGTGACGAATATTAGCGACATTTTAAAAAACTAATATGCCACTCACTTCAGCTGCTGTGTTGAAAGTTTTAGGGTGATCCGTCAAGAGGGGGACAAGAAAAAGGGGGTCCCAAAGTGCTTTTTTAATGTTAATTTCCATAGGAAACTTTAGACATGGTTACAGTCCAAACTGCTGAATGGGTTGACACCAAATTTGGCTCTTGACTCAGAAAGCACTCTTATTGTTAAATGGTGTAAATCCGTTCTGTAGTTTTTTAGAAAATTAAAGATTACTCAGATATACAACTGTGGCTGCAGTGGATCCGTGAACCCTCCCAATCTTGTGGCTGAGATCTGATTGGCTGCCAACACTTCAAACCAAAGTGTTGGCATCCATCTTGTGACTCAGTTGAACTGAGTCACAAGACAAAATCTTGAAAAGCAAGAAAAGGGGGCATGGTAGAAACAACCTGACTCCCTAGGCCTTTTTAGGGCCTAGGGTAAAAAAAGCATGAAAAATAAGAATTCAGCTGGATTCACAGTGGACCCATGAATCTGTGCAAATCAGGCCCGGACTGGCCGTTGCGGGCACCGGGCAATCCCCCTGTGGGCCGCATGGTTGGGGGCTGGTTTTGGCGCCCTGGGGGCCGTTTTTGGTACAGGGCCGTTATGCTGCAAAAACGGCCCTGTAACAAAAACGTCCGAAAACCGGCCCTGGCACCGAGCGCGGTCACATCTCCCCCTCCTCCCGGAGGGGGGGGGGAGGGGGCCCGCCGAGCACTTTGCCAGGGCCGGTTCTGGTTCCCAGTCCGGCCCTGGTGCAAATTGAAAAAAAATGAATTCTGGACTCCTGCCACTGGGACCCCTACCTTCCCGGGACCCCCCATGCAGATTTCCACCTCCCTGGGGCTATATTTAAAAATATTGTATGGGGGCTCCAGCCCTCCCACACAGTCTCAAGTACCACCATTTCCCCGGGGCAATTTTCAAGATAGAAGGGGGTCGAGCTGTAAATGGCCCTGGGGACTGCCTTCCCCCAGGGCAGCTCCAGAAATGTCCCAGAAATGCCCACCCTTGGGACATTGCAGTTTGCAAACCAGTGTGCTTCTTTGAACTAGCAAGAACTCTTTGCTCTTGCTTCATCAAAGCAAGAACACTTTGCTTTTTACCCCTAAGGAGCTGCATCTTAGCAGCTCCCTAGGGGGAGTCCCAGAGACCCCAGGGGCCGAAAATGACCCCTGGATGGGGATGGGGTCCCAGGGGCCAAAAATGGCCGAGTTAGGTGGCTGCTTGGCCCTCCTCCCTTTTTTTATTTTAAATAAATTGGCTGGGCCTGGGGGATTGGGTCCCTAGGACCAAAAATGGCAGGGGGGCAACTTGGCCCATCTTAAAAAAAAAAAAATTGGCTGGTCCTCAGGGGATGGCGCCCCCCCCCCCTTTTTATTTCAATAAAAAAAGAAAAAAAATGGGTCAGGCCCTGGGGGGTGGGGTCCACGGGCTCACAAGGTTGAACAAGATGGGGGCCACACAGCCCCGCTTCCTAAAATACAAAATACAATTAAGCCAGAAACTTGCCGGAGCCCTGCCCTCTTTCGCCACTAATCTGCAAATGCTCCTCCTGGCGCACTCTTGGTTGGGGGATGAAACCCACTTCACTGCTGATGGTCCTTAGGGGCCAACTACCCCACCTGTTACCACCGGTATGCCTCACATAGTAGGATTGCTGAGAGGTGGTCGGAGGCCACTCCCCGTTGTCACCACTCTGAAAATGCACCTCTTGGTGCATTGCTGGTGGGATTATGAGGTCCCCTTGTGACCTGAGGACCTCAGGAATAAAGTGGACTTCATCCCAAAAGCAGCAGTGCACCAGGAGGCACATTTGGAGAGTGGCAGAGAAAGGGGGCCTGGCCTCTGACCCATCACTCATGCATACATTTTGGGGAATGCAGCATGTGTGGAATTTTTTGGATCCACATAGATTCCAGACCTTTTCACCACAGCAATATGAGGAAAAAAATGTTCTTTACAAAGTTTGGGGTTTTCATGGGATTCTGGGTCACAGAACCTGGTGAGAACCAGACAAGTCACCCCATCCTGGATTTCCCTGGGTGTATACTTTCAAAAAATGTATAAGTTTACTAGGTTTTTCCAGGTGCCAGCAGAGCTAGGGTTCAAAATCTACAGGTAGGCACTTTGCAATAAAAAGGTCAATTTTCAATGTGAAAATGTGGTGTGTCCACGTTCCATTTTGGGCCGTTTCCTGTTGAGGCCAATAGGCCTACCCACAAAAGTAAGGAATTTTGTGGATCCATGCAGATTCCAGAACTTTCCACCACACTAATGTGAGGAAAATGTGTTTTTTTTACAAAGTTTGAGGTTTGCAAGGCATTCTGGGTAACAGAACCTGGTGAGAGCCAGATAAGTCACACCATCCTTGATTCCCCTGGGTGTCTAGTTTTAAAAAATGCATATGTTTGCTAGTTTACCTTGGTGCCGTCAGCGCTAGGTTCAAAATCTACAGCTAGGCACTTTGCAAAAAAAGGATCAGTTTTCACTGTAAAAATACAGTGTATCCACATTTCATTTGGGGCTGTTTCCTGTTGTGGGTACTAGGCTCACTGGTTAGAGGCGGCAGACCCGAGAGCAGAGGACGGCCCGGGACCAGGGTTCGATTCCCGGCGCGGCAGGTTTCTGGACCAGGGTCAGCGGACTCGATAATTCTCTCGCCTCGGTGCCCACTCTGATCAGTGATCACACTCGGCAACTCTGGGCATTAGCTTGCCTCATCTTCACTAACGGCCCCACCAGACCGCCGGGGATGCCTGGTCTCACCCTGGAGATACCCATTAAGGGACCATCTCTCAGGGAAGCCAGGAAG
Organism: Lissotriton vulgaris; assembly: GCF_964263255.1. NCBI lineage: Eukaryota > Metazoa > Chordata > Amphibia > Caudata > Salamandridae > Lissotriton > Lissotriton vulgaris. The sequence goes on from NC_141690.1 coordinate 51,132,016, forward strand.
GGTTTCGCAGCGGTCGAAGCGCCTTGGGACCCTCCGGGTAAGTAGTGCGCTATATAAATGCCTATACATTACATACATTACATTACATTACATTACAAGTGAGGTACCATTTTCATCAGGAGACTTAGGGTAACACAGAATTGTAGAGCAACTGTAATTACCTATTGACTTTTGTTGCATTTCTCCTTCCAAATGAAAGACAAAGTGCAAAAAAGAAGTCACTTTGAAAAATGTCCTATAATTCTCATGCTAGTATGGGTACTCACAATTTTGTAAATGTGCAATTCGCTACTCTTTCGAAACTCTATATTTTGTTCCAATTCCAGAAATACATAGGTGTCTTTCATCCCAATTTCTCACTGTATATATTTTCCCAAATTAATTGCTATTTACAAAGAATATAATAAAAAAACATTGCATGACTCTGCTCAGTTATTGGCTCTGGGTTCGTCGGGTTGTTGGTGAACCTACAAGTCATATATATCCCCACAAACATAAATGGCCACCAGATGTTACAGTGTATTGCTTTCAAACATCTGTCATAATCAGAAGAGGTTAGAGGTGAAACCTTGAAGAATCTACACAAATGACCCCTTGCTAACTTCAGAATTCTGTCTACTTTTTCAAAATGTACAGCTTTCCATGATCCAGTATTGCTTTCATAACCATTTCTACCATTAACTGGAAGAAGGTTGAAAGCACACGAAATAGCAAAAATAGGCTACGTCCAGGTAACAGGCTAATCTGTGTAAGAAAAGTTGGTTTTCTGACAAAAGTCTGTCAGTCCCTGAAATCTAGGAAAATGGTGATTTCAGCCCCACAAACCCTTTGTTGATACCATTTGCAGGGAAAAGAACTGACACTTTCATTTGAAGCACCTTTTTTCCCACCCCCCCCCCAAAAAAAAATGCTGCTGTATTTTGGCCAATTTCTGGGTCCCCTCCAGGGGAATCAGCAAACCCTGGGTACCTTTAGATTCCCCGTGATGTTGGAAGAAAAGGGCTTATATTTGGCATGGATACCTTATGTGGTCAAAAATGTACAGGGGCCTAAGCGCAAACTACCCCAAATAACTTAAATAAAAGCCTTAGCACAGGGGAAGAAAGGCCTAGCAGCAAAGGGGTTAAATGACTAATACTTCAGTAGCTACTACAACTAATCTAGTAAAGTCACAAGTGACATTAGAACACAGGCCCTGCCTACTTTGATTTTTTTTCTTGGACATCACAGAACCCTGTTTATGTCCTCTATACCGCGTTCAGATTTCACCCTGCCGCCACAGCAGAAATCTTCCCGGACATGTAAGTATCAATGTGATGTTGCAAAAAAGTAAGTGTAAGGCAAATGAGTGTTGCAAATGAGTTCATAATTCTATTGCATGGGTAAAGGAACTATGTTCCTAAAATAAGACAGGCATGTTGAAAGAACAGGGAGAGGTGAGGGGTTAAATATTTTTGGGCTCCCCTTCAGAGAGGGGAATGGAAACAATAATTAGTGCAATCTAAAAAATACTGCGGGAACCCATGGCATACATGTGTATATTAGCTATTGTTTTTTTAAGGCTCGATAGTTGATTATGAACTTTAAAATTAGGTGTACATGACAAACGCTCAAAAGGGTGCAGAGCAGGAATTCGACGTATAAATATCAAGGGACATGAATATCCCCGCAAAAATATTGTGGGAAAGAAATATCGACATCAAAAGTATCATGGACAAGAATATCAACTGACAGGTAAGTAATATCGATTTCAAAAACATTGACATCTTAAAGTTTTTTTACAAAAATATAGTTGACAAAAATATTGAATTAATATTAATTTTATGTATTTTAGTGTTGTTAACACCTTGGCTGCTGTGACTTTTCCCCTCCTGTGCTAAAATTCCTTGAATCCTATTATTCATGACGAGCTCAGCTCGTCATCAGCACAGCTCAACTGTGCCTCATGACGAGCTGAGCTCCTCATGAGCATGGAAGGGGTTAATGAGAATTGTTGTTTTTTTATTATGTTTTAAAATTTTACTAGTTATTAATTTATTTTAAGTTTAGTTTTGTATTTTTAGTTCCTTAGCGGGTTGTGGCTTTATAGTGGAATACGGTGGGAAGTAATTTAATTATATTGATTTAAATAATAATTGATAGTAGTTCATTTTTTTGTTGAATTTTGCGTTTTTAGTCTCGTAGCGGGTTGTGGGTTTATAGGGGAATATGGTGGGAAGTTATTTAATTATATAACATTTATTGAATAGTGAATGTGTTAAATGATTAATTAATAATAGTTTAATAATTAGTTGATAATAGAAATTTGCCTAGCCTACGAGAAGGTAAATTTCAATTCTATTAAGGACACCGAGGCGAGGATTATGCGTTATTCTCTCTTCGCTTTAATCACATTTTATCCAAAGCAGCTTTTTATAAAACCAACAACAACTACACTTCCCATAACACTCGGGAAAAAGAAAACAGTCTCTATCAAGTCCTTCTTCAATCTCCATGAACGGTCTTCCCATAAATCATCCTGCAACTTCCTGCACTTCCACTTTCTTCGCTGGAGGAACTCTGCCATAGTTAGGCATTCTGTTTAGTCTGGTCATTCCCTGAAAGAAATTACATCAATCAGTCTTAACGTCCAGAACCAAATTGAATAATCAAAGCCAGCAAAACAATGAACATTGTGTATAATACTCCAATGAACAAAGCAGAAAATACGTCACATTTCAAATCAAATTGGAAACATTTACTTACGACCATTACAGTGAGGGATAGCAACCAACGCGCTTGCTGGGTGGGATAATCTTCGCCTCTGCGTCCTTCATAGAATTAATAGAGTTGAAACTTACCTTCTTGTAGGCTAGGCAAATTTCTATTCTATGTCAGGACCGGAGGCGAGGATTATGCTCCTTCAAAGCTCACTGACCACCACCTGGGCCACATTCAACAGCGGCTTAAAATAAAATCTCTTGAAGGTCGAATCCGACGACCAATCCGCTGCCCTCATAAGGTCTTCCAAACGTACACTGAGGTTAAATGTCCTGGTATTAATACCAACTTCCTGCATGACCCACCGCACCCAACGACTATAGTGGGAGAAGACACCGCCTTGAAAGGCTTCTTGAGGGCTATAGGGAGTTGTCGTTCGCCTGGGGGACAAATTTCCTCCGTAGCTTCCTCATAGGCTTTTAAGCACTGTACCACACAAAGTTTAGGAGATTCACCGAAAGCAGGATAAGAAATTGTGCGTGTGTTCGATTTCGTGCGTCTACTCACCGTAAAAGTGACCCCATTCGGGGAAAAAACCCTGGCTGTGATATCTAGAGCAAGAACATCAGATACTCTCCGACTATAGACCAAACACAATAACATGGCTAACTTAGCTGACAATTCTTTCCGGGAGAGAAAACGGTAAGGTTGCCAAGACAACAATAATTTCAAAACCAGGTTCACATCCCAAAGAACCGAATAACGGGGTTCTGGTGGTAGCGACAACCTGATGCCCCACAAGAGTTTGTACATGAAAGGGGGCTCCCCCAAGGGAGCCCCGTCCACTGGAGCGTGGCCCGCTGAAATTGCAGAACGAACCGCGTTCACGGACCTATACGCCCTTCTGAGCTAATTCCGCCAAATAATTCAGAACATAGGTTAAATCTGAGACCACGGGATACACTTCCCATCGCAAACACCAGCATTCCCATCACGTCCATGCCGACTTATATCGTTTAGATGTGCTATCTGCCCAGGCCCGGGACAGCAAGAGTTCAGCGTGTCCCGAAAGGCCTGGCAGTCGGCATCCTTGCCTGTAATCCGCCATGTTATGAGCTGGAAGGAGCCTTCTTCCACCAGACGGTGGGTAGTCCCTTCCGGACTCAACAGGAGATGGGGAGTTGGGAGGAGTCAGGTTGTAAAATCCCAAGAAAGTCCCAGAAGAACCGGAAACCAAACTTGAGATCTCCAACACGGGGTTATCAGTACCACAGACACCTACTGTCAGCGAACCTGGGCTGTCACCCTGGTAATCATGGAAAACGGGGGAAAAGCGTACCCACTCACCTCGCTCCAATCCTGACTGAAAGCGTCACACTCTGCCGCCAGGGGATCTGGCCTCCAATTGAAGAACCGGGGAATCTGCTGATCGAGGCGGCACGCAAAGAGATCGACTGAGAAGGGACCCCATCTCTCTTGCAGGTGACGAGAAATCTCCGGATTCAGCTTCCAAATGCTGGAATCTCGAAGGTAACAGGAGTGCCAATCCGCCACAAAATTCTCCTTTCCTGGGAGATATTCCGCTGTCACCGATATCTGATGCGCTAGGCAGAATTCCCAAAACTGTTTTGCCATGATCGCCAATGCTTTGGATCGTGTGTCTCCGAGATGGTTTATGTATCTTATGGCCGACACATTGTCCATCTTCAAGAGGACTGAGGCTTGAACCCGGTCCTTGGTCTAGCACTGAACAGCAAAGGAGCCGGCCAGAAGTTCCAGACAGTTGATGTGAAGCAGCTGTTCCTGCGGAGACCAACTGCTGCCGGTGGAAAACTCTCCACTCCGCGCACCCCAGCCTGCCCGGCTGGCATCCGACTCTATCACCAAGTTTGGTGCTGAGCTGAAAATTGCTCTCCTGTTCCACGCCTCCATGTGGGAAAGCCATCATTCTAGCTCCTCGAGTACCTCTTTTGTCAGAGGGACCACCTGTGAATAAGTGAGACCCTTCCGCAGGTGGTGCACCTTCAGGCGCTGCAGGGCACGGTAGTGTAGCAGCCCGGGAAGTTCGCCTGGATCGATGCCGAAAAGAGGCCTTCCAACCGAGCGATCTGACGGAGGGAGGTTCCCTGTTTGGCCAAGGTCTGCCGGATCCCGTGCCTGATTTTGGCTACCTTCCTGGAAGGTAAACTGAGTGTGGCTGAGGTGGAGTCTATCATGAACCCCAGGAAGGTTGCCTTCTCAGTGGGAACCAAGAGGGACTTCTTCTTGTTGAAAATGAACCCCAGCGACTGGAGGAGCGAAACCGCTAGCTCCAGAAGGTCCCGTAACTGCGACGGACTCTGACTCAAGAGAAGCATATCGTCCAAGTAGACAATCAAGCGGACCCCACGAGTCCGCAAGTACTCCACCACGGGCCTGGGAACTTTTATGAAACACCATGGGGCCGAGGAAAGACCGAAGGGGAGACAATGGAATTCATAAGCCTGTCCTCGCCAGAGGAACTGAAGGAAACGCCTGTGAGGGGGAAAAAATCAGAACCACCAGGTACGCGTCCTTCAGATCCAAATGTACCATCCAATCGAGTGGCTGGAGGACATCCCTGAGCAAATGAATGCCCTCCATCTTGAAATGCCTGTACACCAGCCACTCGTTGAATTCCCGAAGGTTGATCACTGGCCTCCGACCCCCGTCTGTCTTGTCCACCAGAAAAATATTGCTGACGACCCCGGAAGGATGAATTTCTGTGTGACACAGCGCTCCCTTGCGGACCAACTCTTGCACCTCCTCGTCGATCAAACCTGCGTCTGACACGCAGAAAACTATCGGGGGGGGAGACCGTAAAACTCTATCTGGAAGCCCCTGACCATATGAAGCACCCAAGCATTGCCCGTGAGCGCTTCCCAAGCGGGGAAGAATCGCGCCAGCCTGCACCCAACCTGCAGTCGCACAGCTGGTAGCACACTCACAGTTGGCATTGCCTCTGTAGCCGCGGCCCAGGAACCGTTGACCCCTGGTGGGGTAGAAGTTGGTGAAGCGCTGGTCAGATTGGTATTGTCGGCACCCGGAGCCTTGCCCCCTACCCTGGGGCTGCTGGTTTTGGCCACGGCCGGGTGAAACGGAGTAAAGACTCGTTTAATGTTCGCCTGTGCCTTATCAAGGAACGTGAACGTAGCCACGAACTTTCCCAGTTCTTTTATAAATGGTTCGCCAAACAGCCCGCCTTGCGCTGAGGCACCTGCCTCGGAACCTTCCAAGTCCCCAAGCTTGGGGTCGACTTTAATCAATAAGGACCTGCGACTCTCCGTTGAAAGGGCGCAGTTGGCATTACCGACTAAACATATTGTGCCCGGAGCCCAGGCGGACGACACTTCGGGGTCGATCAGAGAACCAGAGACGCGGGCCTCCTCTGTCATGTCCAGGATCTTGGCGAGGGTACCGATGATGTCAAGCAACTTGTCCTGACACGCGCGCCAGGAGCAATCTATCTCCTTCTTGGGATCCCTAATGAACTTGGTGAGGAAAGTCGCCATCTTGCTCTCTATGTCCAGGGTAGTCGACAATTTTCCCTCTAAAGTTGGCCGTGGGCACTCAGCCCTGAGTCTGCTCCGTCCCTCGTTCTCCAACGGTTTCCTGAGGCTGGAGGCCAAATACAAGGCCGCTTTCTCGGCTGGGACCCACTCCGCAGAGCGGGGATGAACGATGTCATCAGGGTCCAACATGTCTGCAATTGTCGAATTGGGAGGATCCGCGGTGCCCGAAGGCCTCCACGAACGTGATGAACCAGGGAAGCCCCTTGTTGCGTCTCGGGAGATACCGGCGGGGGATCCTCCACTCCGGGAGCAGGAGTCTGGGGAAGAACAATGGGGGCAGAGTGCTCCAGAAACACCTGTTTGAGGCGTTCGAAAGCATCCGGGTCCACCTCACGGACGCACTTTTTCTCAGGTGGCGGGGGACTGTGGTCGTCTGAGGCCTGACCAGAACCACCTGACGTTCCAGGAGCTGCAGGGGGGTGAGCCCATCTTCGCATAGAGTTGCTTGATTTTGTAGGCTAAACGTTGCTCCATCGGAGTCATGAGATCGGGCAACACCTTGTGGATGGATTCATCCACCTTGGCATAAAAGTCATTGTCCCATTGTAAATAGGCTAGGGAGTCTTCTTCCTCATAATACCCTTGCTCCATAATTAACACTGCGCCAAGAACCTGTCCTCACAGCCCTGGGCACATGTACCTACTTCACTCCGGCTGTCACACACCAAAAGAAGCTCAACTTCCGCTACACGCGGTGAAACTGTATGGGGCTGAGGGTCTCTTAGTAAAATGAGGCGGCCTGAGGCTCGAATTTGCGGGCTTCTCAGCCCAGGGACAACCACTCCCTCTCAATCAACTGGGAATCCCCGCCTGACAGGGTGTCTGAGGGGCCTCTGCAAGGTATCCCCTCCTCAGGTAAGTACCAGACCTCGTGAGCACCGGGCGTGACAGGGATCGGGTTCCCTGGTGCACCGCATTCATCGGGCGTTCAAAACAAGGGGCAAACAGTAATACAGACCCAGATGAACTGGGCGATTTCAGGCAGGCCGGACGTGGACTTAGAAGGGTGACCTGAGCGCGTCTGCTTCTTTGCCAAGTCTGTCACCGCGCTCCGGGACCCCAGTCGCGACGCCACCACAGCGGCCTCTAGCGGTCGGAGGACCGAACAGCACACATGAAAAAACGGGAGCCGTGTAAGGAGTGCACTAGCGTTCCCGGTGCGAGTAGGGAATCTGTCAGGGAGAAAAAAAAAACGCAATCAACAGCGTATACAGCAAAAGAACATTCCCCACAACTATCGATCATAAGAGAAAACCAAATGCACGTACCTCTAGCTGCTGAGCAGCGAAGAAAGAGGAAGTGCAGTAAGTTGCAGAATGATTTATGAGAAGACCTTTCATGGAGATTGAAGAAGGACTTGATAGAGACTGTTTACTTTTTCCCGAGTGTTATGGGAAGTGTAGTTGTTGTTGGTTTTATAAAAAGCTGCTGTGGATAAAATTTGAATAAAGCAAAGAGAGAATAAAGCATAATCCTCGCCTCCGGTCCTGAAATAGAATTTTAATTACTCAATTGATAAATAATTAGGTTAATTGTTTAATAAATTTTAGGTGTGTGTTGTGGTGTTTATATGTGCAAATAGTGTGAAGGGTGGTAAGTAATTTATTTTTTAATTATTAACTATTAAATATTACTAAATTAATTTCCATTAATTAATTAGTAATTATTCATTATAATTGTGTTATTATTTGTAGGTGTGTGTTGTGGTGTTTAAATGTGTAAATGGTGTGAAAGGTGGTAAGTAATTATTTTTTATTGATTAAATAATAAATATTTATAAATTAATTTCCATTAATTAATTATTAATTATTAATTTTAAGTGCGCAATTAATTCTAGGTGTGTGTTGTGGATATTATACTATTAATGATTAATGATTTGTTAATAATAATACATTTAAATTTATATATTAATTATGTTAATATTGGAAATTAAATTTAATAAAAATGTTGATGGTTTTGCTTTTATTGTTGTGGGATCCAGCGCTTTCCATACTGTTGCCCTCACTGGAGTGGGAATAGTAATTTTTACCCCTCCGCTATCCAGCTCTTTCCCTACTGTTGCACTCACTGGAGTGGGAAAAGTAATGTATACACCTCCGCTATCCAACGCTTTCCCTAGTGTTGCACTAACTGGAATGGGAATAGTAATTTGTACCCCTAGACTATCCAACGTTTTCCTTACAGTTGCACTAACTGGAGTGGGAATAGAAATGTTTACCACTACACTATCCAATGCTTTCCCTACTGTTGCACTCACTGGAGTGGGAATAGTAATTTTTACCCCTACACTATCCAACGCTTTCCCTACTGTTGCACTCGCTGGAGTGGGAATAGTAATTTTAACCCTTAAGCGTTCCAGCACTTTCCTTACTGTTGCACTAACTGGAGTGGGAATAGTAATTTTTACCCCTACACTATCCAACGCTTTCCATACTGTTGCACTCACTGGAGTGGGAATAGTAATTTTACCCCTATGCTATCCAATGGTTTACCTACTGTTGCACTCACTGGAGTGGGAATAGTAATTTTAACCCCTACGCTATCCAGTACTTTCCCTACTCTTGCACTCACTGGAGTGGGAATAGTAATTTTTACTCCCTCGCTATCCAACGTTTTCACTACTGTTGTGTTTATTTTGTTATTAAATGCATGGTCTATTCTTTTTATAATATGTTAATGTGTTAAATAAATATAGAATATTTTATTTAATTTTAAATTATTTATATATGTGTATATTTTAATTTAATATAATTTTAAAAGTTCATAAATTAAAAAAAGATAATAGTGAATACAATGCATTTAAGTAAATATATGGATATGTACACATTTTGTGTTTATATGTATTAAATTAGGTCCATTAGTAATATTTATTTAAAATATATATTAAATGTAATACATTTTGTTAATAATATTAATACAATTTACTTTATTTTATTTAAGTTATTTAAATTTTTTAAGTCGATATTTCTTACTTCTATATTTTTTACATTGATATTTTTCTGTCGATACTATTGTACGTACCTGTGTATGTAGAGATAGGTGATATTTTTAGTATAGATATTTTCACATCAATATTTTTCTCATCAATATTTTTACTATCAATAATTGAACATGGATCTGCTCAAAAGTGGACCCAGGTGCTGGAGCTACTTTGCTTAAAATTATTTTTTTGATAATAATGAAACATGGATACCTAGATGAGCTATTTTGTATGTGCTTCTGTTATGATGATGGATGATTACACTACAAACTCAATTTGACTAACATTTTATATTTTAAAAATGTGTCTGACCATATGTACACTTTATTTAGGTCACATTAATGGTCAACGTGACACATCTATTTGCTGTGTAGTCTTCACAACATAAACCTACATGTGAAAGTATGGTCACATACATTTAAGTGCCCATACCTACTATCACGGTGTCAATGGTATGGCTCATCGTTCATATTAAAAAGCAGGTATGCATCATGTTGCAACATTAGGTTATGTGATTGGTCAAGTGCTAGAGGTTGTTGAAGATAGCTCAACCCCTTCGCTATGGATGAAACTGCCAGCTCAGGTGTCGATGTTTAGCTGCCGTAGTAATACCGACATACAGGGCCGGCTCTAGGGCGGTGCGACTGGTGCCACCGCACCGGGTGCTGGCTTCATGGGGGTGCTAGGTTTTCAAATTTATTATGTTTTTGAAGTACCTGCTGCAGCGTTCCTTTCCTCCGGCAATTACCAGGCCTCACAAAAATGTCAAGATAACTTGTGTGATTAATTATCATCCCGGAGAGAGATCAGGGTTTTGAATAGTTGAGGTTTTGACTTATGTGTAGTTAGTGCAGACGGTTAATATGCCTGCAGCAAAGAACATGTACCAAGTAGATTACAGAGTGAATATAATGTAAACAGATCAACAGGTTACTGCTTTTATAAGAGACATCCTTGTGTTACTTGTAATTTATAACTTAAAGTCCTAATATTCAACAGTGAGCTATTAACTTTCATCATAGAACTGCATACACACTGTAAAGTGGACATTAGAACATTGATTAATGTTGCATAAAGGGTTCATTTGGCTAGAAATCGATTCTTATTATTAAAGAAAACTCCCAACTATGCTGTTTCTTTTTCTACTCTGAGTTTGTGCTTCTCCACACCAAGCATCTTAAACTATACTGCCTGCCAGTATGAATGACATGTGACTCCTACACTTTTAGTCATTTGGCTTATGTAACATTTCCTATACGCTGATTTACAGACTTATGATTGGTTGTCTCTATGTAATGTGTGTCTGATGCAAAGTGCTCGGACACCCTACACAGGTATGAGTGGCGCTATATAACTAATTGAATGCATTCAGAGAGAGTGTCATAATGGAGACTTGGTCACTGTTAAAGGGTGCTAGTGAGAGAATCCATGGTGGAGGTGGACAAATGGGGGGGAGGGAGCCAACAAACATTGTCGCACAGGGCGCCACCAGCCCTAAAGCTGGATCTGCCCACATAAAGCAGCATCATGATTAGGATGGCGGAGTTGTGGCTGTAATCCCAATGTTAACATCTTTTCTGATCTTACTCTGTCGACAGAGGAGTCTGCATGCTACAGTGACGGTGGGGCTATGATGAACTTTCATCGACCAAACCACCAATATATAAATCACTCAGGAAACCCGTTCTATCAGCAGATTGATGGCCTATCAAATTTTGATGCTCTAGACACATTTGCAAAGATATAAATCAGGTCCCAAATATTTAAGGACTAGGAAAAACAAAATGAATCTATTTATTAGAATTTTTCTACTCATACCAGATTGAAAATGAGGGGCAGACCACTTCTGTTGCTTACAAATTGCATTTTTATTCCCAAGTTGAAATACGTTTCACTCCCATAGAATTCTTTTTTCACTGATGTGCAGGCGGCCATATTGAAAGAATGCCCTTTGGCAAGGGAAAAATAGTTGATCTAGTCTCTCCTATTCCTACACTAGATGCGGCACCAAAAGCAAAAATACCTGGGGCCTCATTTATGAGGCTGTCCGTCACTTTTACGCGCCGGTGCGTCACTTTTTGTGACGCACCAGTGGCGTAAAAAATGCGCCTTGTGGCGCCATATTTACAAAGTGACGCATCTAGGTAGATGCGTCACTTTGTAAACCCCTGCGCCACATTATACCTGCGCCAGGTATAATGTATGCAAGGGGGGCGTTTTGATGCAAGGAGTGTCGTAAAAGTGACGCTGTGAAATCTATGAGATTTCACTGTGTCACTTTTAGGACACCGTTGCGTCAAAATCTTGCGCCTGCCTCCCAGCAGGCGTAAGACTGACGCAGGCCATGTGAAAGGACGCATTGCTGGAGTTGCGTCACTTTTGTGACACACTCCAGCAATGCGTCACTTTTGCGCTTACAAATACGTCAGAAATACTGACGTATCTGTAACTCCTTGCGACATGATGCGTCATACATTAAATATGACGCATCAGGAATGTCGCAAGGAGTGCGCACTGAGAAGTGACGCATCGCTGCTTTCACGCAGCGATGCGTCATTTCTCATTAATGAGGCCCCTGATGCTTGTACTGGGTACAGCGGGTGCTCTGTTATGGGCAGTTGATGTATAATTTGAATATGACCCCACACTGGCAAGATGCAAGGATTCTTACATTATGCAAAGAATGTTTCACACACTCTTAAATGTTTTACCAATACATAATTACCACTGCTTTCTATAGACTGCGGTTGCAACAGAACAAACATGCTCTGTGTCAAAAGCTGCAGTGCGGGAAATGTTTTATGATGGTGATTTCCAGCCATTGCATAAAAACACTAAACCTTTCGTGATTCTGCAGCACAGTTACTTGAGCTACAGATACCTGACCTGTCATCTCCAACACTAACAGTGTTGATTCTTTCTTTTGTGTAAAAAGTTATAATGATAATTTGGCCCATTGCTGAATGAATTTTGAAACTCTAAAGGGAAATCAATACAAAAAAGCGCCCTGGCAAATGGTTCCTGCCCATACAAGTGAAGGAATTCACACTGACAGTCCTACCTTTAAGGCAGCTGTGGTATCTCAATCTCAATCTTAGATCAACTCAGATATCATGGCAGCGTTTCAAACACCATTAAAAGAACAGAAGCTTTCTCTTCATGATGGCTTTCCTTCTAAATACTCGTACACCCGCGCTCAATATAACACAAGGATGGTGTCCTTACCAGGACTGGTGAATAGCAATATTCCTCATGAACAAGATTGATTAGACCTAATTAAGACCATTCACATCTACCTAAACAAACTAAAACTCATATATGGCGATGTCACTTCTACCAGCAAATAAAGTGCTTTACACTTACCATCTCCCCTCCCCATTTGGAATCCTTTTATTTGGACATTATGGGCTAATCACAGAATCAATTCTCTGTAAATGTATATTGATTACTGTTGACTTATGCTCTAGATCCTTGTGGGTTTGGCCACAAAGAATTGCTGATTCTTGAGCGGTCATAAAAGACGTGCAATGCCTCGAAGCAATGAGAGCAGTTAATACATTTTATTTAGAACATGGTCTTGTATTTACTGATAATGCGCTGCTCTAGATTTGATATGACTGCTCAAGGGGTACAACTGCTATACTCACACCCATTTGGCCCGGAAAATCAACAAGATTGTAGAGGACATCAAAGGGATGATTAACCAGCCTTGACCACTAGGGTATTAAGTACATGATTGAGGTGGCTACATAATCTGCATGGCGTTTTGAGAATGTTACATTATTTGCTTAGAGGAGTACAAGTTGGTCTTACTCCATACAAGATGCTCTTCATAAAATCAACTTATGTGCATGATTTTTATCTTCCTTGAATGGTGATGGGAGAGAGAATGTTTGACATTAACACTTTATTTAATGTTTTGCAGAACACCTAGAAGGTCAGAACCAAGTTACCTACTATGAGGCATTCCAAATTAGCTTCAGAATAAGATAAGCTTTTTTTGAGCTGGTGACAGGTGGCTTCCCAACGTTGGAGAGCTTGTTCAAGAAAAGGTTCCTGACACACAAATTTCCATTCTATATTACAGACCACCCATTCCAGTCTTTGAGGTAGAAAGCATAAGAATAGCCACTAAGCCTGGTCCAAAGAACTCAGGAACATACATTGGAATATGTTGGAAATGACCACCTGTTTTGTGGTGCACCCAAGAGTTATGTGGTAAAGTGTTATTTTGACTGTAAAATTCTGAACTTTTTCACTTCTAACTTGCGGTAAAGTACAAATGACCATCTTTTCAACAGGATGATATTGGCCTACCCCTAAATAGCATATTTAACTTACCTATAACTCCTGTGTGAAATTGGGTTATTGCTTGGGAGGGGGTGAATCCCTGTTAGGGTGAACCCTAACAGTCACAGAATTAATTAGTGCTTAACCCTCTTGTAACGTGGCACATAGCAGTCCGGCTAACTTAGAGAGAATGTGGAAAATAGTTATGCAGTACAACAGAAATAAGATGAAAAGATACAAGAAGAAAAAAAACACACCAATTTCGATAAATAGAGTCAATTTGAATATATTATTTGACATTAAAACATCAAAAGTTCAATCAATAGAACCGGAGTATGAATTGAAAACTAGAGCGTAAAAGATCAAAGCGCCAACCATAAACATCTAGTCGGGTGAGACCCGGGCAAAGTCAAAGGTTATGGTTGACCGCGATGGAGCACCTGTTGGAAGCACGAGGTGGATTGGTCCCAGTCTGATCAGCATGGCAAGGCAGAGGGGAGTGTCCAAGGAGGAGAGGAGCTGCTGGGTGAACAGACTTAGTCTCTTTTATGGAAGTTGATAATCTCTAGCTGGATGTGTCATATGTCCCGTGCAGGCCTGTTGTCGTTTTCCCTATGTTAGCATCAGCATGTTGCAGACTGTCCTCTTCTTTGCACACATTACTCACAGACATATTTTGCTTTGAGACACACTGTACTGTCAGAGAGAACACACTCTTGTTCTTTCCTGGGATTTAGTCTGAACATGTAGAGAAGGTCAAACAACAATGCCCCTTGTTATTCTGTTCTGGTCAGGCCCTAGCACCTATACAAAACACGCAAATGCAGCTGTTGTTTGGGATCATGTACTTTTGTCATATAGGTACTCACAGATAGGTAACACACACTTGGAGAGGGACCTTTCCAGGGAAAATATTGTGACACCATCTGAGACATAGAACTTTCATCTGTGTATACTAAGGTACGGGGTCTCCTACTAACACCTAGAAATTTTCTCATATATAATTGCTTTGTTTCTGTAGTAGGGAAGGGAGGTTAGGCTACACTATTGTATATAATAACCACTCCATTTATGATTTACGGGCTACTTGCCATGCTAACCATATTTCTGTTAGGCATTTCCCTACATGTTGTGGCGCGTATACTGCAAACGAGATCACAGTAGTTAAAATATACATTTAAAACTTTTCTCGTGTCTCTATCAAAACTTATTGTGGACTGGTACGAGTGTTAGAGCAAAAGGGTTTGGTCTGAAACCACGAATCCTTAGACGGTCAGAAGTGTTGTGTTCTGGGGTGTCTAATCACTTATTCCTCTGTGAGTGAATAGGAGAGCAAGTGAGACACGATAGCTAGTCGGGCCATGGCTCATGGGTAATCAGGTGTTAGTATGACTCAGTCTCTGCCTACTATGTTCCTATGATCCCAAGCATAGTTCTGTGACTCCGCAGAAACCCTGCAACATGGCGCTTGAACTTTTCGTTCTGGTACTTCAACACAGGACCCCTGAGCAGAACTTGCTGGGAAGGCTTGTTCGTCAACATGTTTTGGTGGTGCCTGACATTGGTCAATTACGTAAGTTTCTGTTTATTGCTGCTGATATTTATACATCCTTAGGATGCAATCATTCGGGGTTTGACCTTCTACTCAGTCTCAAGGTAAGCCCCCTCATGTAAAATAGGGATGTCCAGTATTTCCTTAGAAGACATTAGACACAGAAGCCTAGGTCTTGTGGTGGTTCACCAGAACCAGAGGCTTCTGAATATAGATATGATTTATGTGATCGCTCTGAGACTAAAACTCCAGAGAGGTTTCAGGTTTGTGATCCTCATTCTCTTCGTTCCTTTCAGGAATCATCTGATCATCAGTAAGACTGAGGTGGAAGGCAAGATCGCAGACAAGGCGAGTCCACGCATCCCAAGCGGGACCCGCAGCATTCTTTTGGCGTGAAAGTCAAGAGAGCGGAACCACCTCCGCATATTGCCCTTTCCCAGAAGAAAAAAGTTGTGGCATTGACAGCAAAATATGCCCCAGATGGCGAGAACCTCCCTCCTGGACAGGATTTGGGCAGGGTTTCTCCTCAACAGTGCGTCAGAAGTTACCATAGAATGCCAGACACTCTACCCGTTTCTGGAGGCAAAAGCAACTGATACCTTTGTATTTGTTGAAACTGCGAACACCCGCATAGCTCCTCTGATTGACTTTATTATGTAGACATTTAGATTGAAGGTGACATTAAGCGCACTAATAATTCAATTTTTTGGGTTACAATGACATCTTCATATGACAATACATCCCTGATGTGACTAAAAATACCTAAGCTTTGGAGTGGGCTCATGCCTTAGCTCCTCCCTTATACCGCAATCAATTCGCTGTACTCCTCAGCCACAGCCTCAATATTCAATTAAGTGTGACGCAAAGGCGTCCACTAAAGGGATTCTGACTCAATTGGGGTATCAATGGTTAAGTGAACTCTGTGTCTCTGGGATAGTTAACACTCTCTTTCCAGTTTAGAAACCTGATAGTTCAAAACACATAGTTTTGGATTATAGAAATTTAAATAGTCATACCCGTACTTATGCAGTGCAAAACATGCATAGTACAGAGTTGATCAATACCATTGTGCGTAAAAACTACTTTGGATATTTCAAATAGCTTTTCTAGTCATAACCTGTCTCCTGAGAGCCAGGACGTATCCACATTCAGTGCCCTCGGCTCCCAGAGGCGCTATGTAAAATTGCCTATGGGGTATCAGAATAGCCCCCGGGTTTTGCAGCACTTAATGTGTCCCTTTTGTATGAAATTGTTCCTGATGCCTTTTTCAATGTCTAAGACATATACCTGATGGACAATGAATTGAATCCCCATCTTGCATGAGTGGATCGCATTATTACAAGAATTGCAGCTCTCGGATACAAATTCATTTTTGCAAAATCCCATATTGCGTTTCTGGCTGCTCTCTTTCTTGGGTATGAGCTGACAAATGAGGGTAGGGGTTTAGCCCCCATTTTTTGGAAAAGTGTTCTCAATTTCAACCACCACCTACCCTCCAAAAATTGCAGTGGCTGTCAGGAATGTAATTCTCAGCGAGAATTACATTCCTGACTATGCTCAGCATATCAAACCTCTTTATGCTTTGATACACTCATCATGTTGTGCTTCCTCTTGGCTTCTGGAACACACAGGAGTGCTGCACACTTTGCAGTCTGTCTTACTAGCAATGCAGTATTTACAAATTAGATTGAATACTACAAACTTGTACAGATGGCTGTTCTACAAGAATGCCCTCTGGCACAAGGTAAACACCTTGGGGCCGATTCACAGAACTAATCTGAGATAAAATCCTAAACGTACTACTTTTAGTATTCACAGAAGGCATTTAGTAGCAGTAAAGTTAGGACTCCTAACTTTACTGCTACTAAACTGAGTCAAAAGTAGTAAGTCTAGGATTTTATCTCAGTTTAGTAGTAAAAAAGTCAGGAGTCCTAGTTTTTCTTCTACTAAATGCCTTCTGTGAATACCCAAAGTGGTAAGTTTAGGATTTTATCTCAGATTAGTTCTGTGGTTCAGCCCCCTTATTGTCATTTCTCCCAAGCCCACCCTAGAGGCGGTCAAGAAAACCAGTGTCACTAATTCTAAACCTATTCATCATTGTTGGATTTTATGGGTTATATCATTGACATTGGCTGATGTCAGTTTTGTTTTTGACTGTTCTTTGCAAACACAAGAATTTCTATAGTATAAACATGTTCACCCTCTCCCTTATTCCGTTCTTCTTCTGGATGAGTACAAATGTCTTATTTACACTGATGGTCCAGCTCAACCACCCATTGGCTCTAAGCAGGCTTATTCGCGGGCTTGCACTATTGTCGTGGGTAAAATGAAAGATGGAGTTTTTACATCTACCTTAGTACATATGCAGTCTCGTGGGGTCTGCACAGCCCAGTTTCCTGAGTTACATGCACTTCTCTTGGCTCTTGAATATGCTAATCCTGAATTACCCACCCTTGTTGTGTGTGATACTTGTTACTGTGTACAATCTTTCAATGACAATTTGCTTTTTTGGAAACAAATGATTTTTGGGACTGTAAAGGTAGCAAAATAAAGCATAAAATGCTTTGGGTTGCGGTGGCGGCTCTTCAGGAATGCTTACCCCTTACACATGTTGTCCATACATTGGGAAATCAACCTGCGGGAGCGCACACGGTTGGTAAATCTTTGGCTGATGAAGCAGCCAAATCTTCAGTAACCACAGTTAGAGTAGCCTCTGTTACTCGTTCTATGACTACAATTGGTGATTACATTTTGGCGGCTATTGCTGCGACTAGGAAGGGTAGTATTTCCCACAAGGTTTCCCTTCTCATTGTTCTTATCAGTTGACTACAGACAACATTTATTTTGTTACTATTCCTACAGTTGGCAATCGCTTGAATCTCAACGTAGAACATAGACAGGCTCTTATAGTGGCCGCCCATGAAGGCACAGCTTCTACTCACGCAGGGGAAGCAGCACTGTTTCTGTTTGACAACAATACTATTTGTGACAATGGCTATATCAACAAGCTTGCAACTATATCCTTTGTTGTGATGTTTGTCAACAAATTGAGAGTTCCACTGTATCATGTAAAGTGAAGACTTATCTTTTTATTTCTAATTATACTTTTGGTTGCATGTACCTTGATCATTGTGGTCCGGTAACGTCTGACACTGCTTTAAAATATATTTTGGCTGCAGTGTATTCTTGCACTAGGTTCCTCTGGGTTTGGCCGCAGTGTTCTGCTGACGCTTGCTCTGTTGTAAAGGATTTGCATGTCTTTGTCAGGACTTACGACTGTGGCACTTTCCATTCCAACCAAAGGCCAGCTTTTGCCTGTAAGGCTTACTATGATTTGATGAAGTCCATGGGAGTGCAGGAGCATTTCTCGTCTCCATATAGGCCCAAGGGCAATTCTGTTGTGGAGCAGATGAGCGATGACTTAAAGCAATCTATAACAACAAGAGCGTTAGGTATGGGACATGGTTGGGTAACTCACCTATATGGGGTTCAACGTGCTCTTAATAATCTCCCAAGAAGATCTGTGGCTGTGAGGACCCCATACAAAATGCTTTTTGGTATCAAGATCTTTGTTGCAGATCGTGTAGGTCTAGACATTGTGGCAGCTGCTGCAACATTTGATGTAGATAACCACTGTGCTGTCTTACATGATCAACAAAAGTGTTGTGATGCTCTGGCAAAAACTCATTTGCCTTGCACTGTGCCTGAAAAGCAGCAGTTCTGATTCCTTTTTCAGCATGGCTCTCTAAAGTTGTTGATATCGTCCGTGAAAAGGTGGCGATCAAGAAAGAATTTGGTCCCTCCTACCGTGCTCCTGTTCCAGTGCATGGTCTTCAGGGCACCCAGACTGTGATTTTACCTCCTCAGCCTGGATAAAAAGATAATCACTTTCACCATGTCAAGATAAACCATATGGCCAATACTGAATAGTATGCCTCGGGGTGTCCCAGGAAAGGATGTTCTTTTACAGCCAGTCTGCTCCATTCTTTATGATTCTCCCTAGCTGCCGGAGGAGGATGCTGAGGGTTCAGTTGATTTGATATCTGTTTTACTTTCACCACACACCACAATGGAAATCGTTTATTTGGTTTATACGGGAGTGCAAGCCTCAAGTTCCAATCCAGAATCCCAACCTCCATTATTTCTGCTGAATTCTTCTGGTTACTATATCGATCAAGCCAATTTTTCTTCAGACAATTCTTTGTAGTCTTCAGTTTTATCCCTGCCACCAGCGTGAATTTGTGTGTTCATATCATGGTTAAAATGCATTTCTGGCATTCCACTTTGGACGTATGTCTGTATCCTGTTTTCCATGGTATTTCTGTTAATGTGGATTGGATTTGAGACTTTTTTTCTTTTGATTAATGGCCACTACCTCTCAGACAGTTCTGCAGCAGAACTTGTCAACGGGGTGTTGGCTCCATATTTATCGTTGCATAAAATGAAAAGAGATCAGTCCCATGTTAAGATTTCAGCAGTCCCAGTCACTCATGGAATTGTACGGAATAATGGGCCATTAGATGCATTCAGTCCTACAGAGACCCAACAGATGCAATATGTATTACATGTTTCTGTAATGTGATAATTTGTGGGTTACAATGAGATAATAGGGATGCAAATGCTGTGAATTCGATGTTTTCCAAATTGCAATATTACACTGTTTTCGATACTGAACATTTCTATTTGAATTCTGCTGATTATGCTGATCTGTTCAGCTATCAACATTATGGACATTATTTCTTGCACAGATCAAATAGACAGCGTCCCCATTTAATAATACTCAATGGGAACATTGCCCAACTCCATCTCAGGGTAGTTCTGAACACAAAAAATGAAGTACACTTATTTTACTGGTTATAATCTTTCGTATCCGATATAATATTTTTTTAATTGGCTTCCAATGTTTCAAAAAAATACATGCCTACTCTGACAATTTTAAATTATGCATCTTGTTTTATTGATAACTTCACCCTGAAAGGTTACGATTATTGGAAAGACAATACTGATTTGAAATCAGTATGGGGTACTAAGTCCTGGCAGGTCCAAGGTATTTAATCATTGTTCTGTTCATGTCTGATACTTGCTCAAATTATTTTTCTTAATGTCACGTTCCAACAGACTACTTTTCTGGGGTTGGCTTGGATTAAATAATTGAATACTCACGCTATTCTGTCCTTGGCCTTGTTTGATAATTGGCAATCTTATACCAATTACACTACAGACCAACTAAATAGTATGATACAAAATGGTACATTCAGTTCGACTGTGATATCTCCAACTGGATGGTCGTTATGGCCTCTAAACTTGAATGTTTGTCATTCTTGTTTTGTGAACACTGCTTCAAGGTTTACATTAAACAGACCTGAACCAGGTTACCCACATTCCAACATTATTACCACATATTCTGTAGGTAAATTATCTCAAAAATGGTTAGGACTTTCCACATTGTCTGCCGTGAAACAACTTATTTCACTTCTATCGGAAGACATAAACTTTTCTGATTTCCTTCTGGGTCCAAAATGACTTGTTTATGCTGTATGTAATGAAATTTGAAAATTGTCACAAATGGAAGCTGCTGTGCGTTTACATCAAATTGATCAGGACGATTTAGACAAAGTGCTTGCTGTTGTCGACAACAGCATTAATATTTTAAAATCTCAAATTTATACTTTAGATAAGATTGTGTCTTCTGGTATTGATATTGTACAGACTGAAGTGTCTACCTTGTATCATGGCCAAAATCAACTTAGATGGGTTAAGTAATTTGGTTGGATACCAAAATCACTAAAAAATGGGAGCGTAGCCTTGGCATTACCTGAATTGTAGCTGTTAGATATGGGGTTTCTGGTTGGCTAGGGTATGCCAGTCAGTAAGTCAAATCCAGGCAGAACCCACCACTCTAGTCAGGGTAAGGGATTTACACACCCAAAATAACCCCTGCTCACTCACAAGGTAGCTTGGCAGAGCAGTCAGGCGTATCCCAAAGGCAATGTGTAAAGCGTGTGTGTAACACACACACACACTAGTGACCCACTAGGCACACCACAAAAAGAGACTCTACACAAGGGTATATCAAATATATATCCTTTATATTGTACACCAAAACCTATAAGCCCACATAAATTAATCCTTGCTTTGCACATACATTACTTTGTAAAGAAATTAACGATGTTTCTTAGACAACTACATCACTTGTTCTACTAATTAGGTAACCATATCTCATGTGCAGATAAATTAACAATATTAATTACAAAAGTATATCGTTGCTGTGCACCTCTTTACCTGGGCTATCTGGCCAGGCCCTGAAGCAGGGCCTTTCAATCCAACTGGGCCAGGAGCAACTCAGTGTGTTCTGGGGCTACATAGTGCACTACCACCAGCTGTGTGGTGGCTGCTCATGCTCCCTTCCGTAAATCACCATAGCGGCAGCTTGTGTTCTGGCGGCACCGCTAATGCTTGGTGACACTAGGAAGGATGCTCACCCAGTTCCCTGGCTAGGAACAGTGGATTCCTGGATTCAGTGCCGTTCCAGCACAGAGCGAGAGGCACAAGAGGTTTCGCTGCACGGCAGGTTGGTTTCAAAGCGCCTGACTGCCAAAGTGCATCGTCACTGCTCAGGGGCTCAACGCAGCTTCCTGCTGAGTGGGGCTACCACAGCTTTCTTTCTTCGGCTTCTTGAAGGTTGATAGGCAATGCCGACTGCCCCAGTAGTGCTTAGGGTGGCCGCACAGCAACTTCTTGGCTTCTGTTTTTTTTTCCTTCACAGCGGGAGGGTGTCGGCTCGAACTCAGGCCCAAGGTGGTGTATGGGGCAGGGCCCCCGGAAGGCTGCTTCCTCCCATGCAAGCACCTAGGAGAGCCCTATAAAACTCTTGTGCAGGGTGACACACAGCGCGGTGGGAGAACAGAGTCCACAGCACTTGGCAAAAGTAAAAACACAAGGAGTACCAAGGAAGAGCGCTTGGTGAACAGAACATGCTGAGCTCGGAGAAAGTGGTGCACACAGAGCACTGGCAGAGCCCAAACACATGGAGCTTTCCTTAGTGAAGCACACAGGGCACTTGAGGAGCAGAGCGCACAGAGCTCTGTGAAAGTACAGCACACATAGCATTGATAGGTCATAGTACCTGGAAACTTTGAAGTCCCTGAGTTACCCAGAACAGGAGGATAACACACAAAGGCCCTTGTAGATTTCTTCTGATGTAGGATACCACATAAGGCCAAAAATAGCCAGTCCTTTTCCTCCCCCACAGACAGAAGCAGCAAGTGCAGGCCCACCTACCCCTCACACAGAAACAGCAGCGCTCCTCACACAGTCCTTCTGCTCTTCTTCTTGGTAGGGTCCTCTTGTTCCTTGAAGTAATCTAAAATCCTAGGGTTTAGGTATAACACTTATATCCAAAATTGTCATTGTTCTTCTTGCTGTAAGGGTCTCTGACCCCAGTCCAAACCAGTCCTTTTCTCCTTGGTGCAGCATGGTCCCGGGGGGTGGAGATAGCATTGTGAAAAAGAAGACACAGCCTATTCAGGTGCAAGCAAAACTCCTCCCACCAATCTAAATACAGACCAGGTCTATTCAGCCCTGTGATGAGTCACCCAGGCAAGGTGAGCCACACCTCAACCCCCCTAGTGACTGTCCTGAGTGAATGCACATCCCAGATCCTGTCAGTCACTCAAACACCAGATGCTGACTACACAAACAGCCAGAGGCACACAAAATGGTAAATTAGGAAAATGCCCAGTTCCAAAAGTGCCATTTTCAAACACAGAATTTAAAAACCACCTTCACAAAAAGGTGTATTAATAAATTATGTTACAGTGCAACCCCAATGATAAGCCTATGGGACAGATAGCCTTTCAATAGTGCAGTATTTCACTATCACTATCACTATCTGGACTATCAGGACATGTCACACACACACACACACCAGTGCATGTCCTACCTTTCACATACACAGCACCCTGCCCATGGAGGTACATTGAACCTACCTTAGGGGTGCCTTACATGTAAGGAATGGGAAGGGTTGGGCCTGGCAAGTGGATGTACTTGCCAGGACAACATGGCAGTTTACAACTGTGTGCGCAGACACTACAGTGGTAGGTCTGAGACACATTTACAGGGCTACTCAGGTGGGTGACACAACCAGTGCTGCAAGCCCAGTAGAGTATGTGATTTACAGGCCCTGGCATACACTGTGAACTTTACTAGGGACTTACCAGTACACCAAATATGTTAATCATGGATAACCATTCATGGTTACAATTTATACAGAGTTCATATGCACTTTAGCACTGATCAGCAGTGGTAAAGTGCCCAGAATCCTATAGCCAACGAACACAGGGTCAGAAAAATAGGAGGCAAAAAGCAAAAATGTTGGGGATTACCCAGAGGAAAGGGTCAATTCCAACATTAGCGCATTGTTCTTACCATTCAATTTAACACTTAAACAGCAATTGATGGCTATGGAAGATGCAATTTATACCATGCTGCATATAGAAAAACTTTAACAGCTTCCCTTCTATGTAGCGAAAACTCATTCAGCGGTTTGATTAATACACGGGGTTATCTCATTACCCATCTCTATGTTTCAATATACTGCCTGCATGAAACAGTTCCCAATTGGGTAGAAATGAACCACTTGTGAGCAGTTATATACATGGGTTATGGTTTCTGCCTTTTCCATATCGTTGTCAATGGGCTGAAAGTTAAGTTTTCTTACTGTAGAAATTTACAATTCCACTGCTGGACCTTCCCTTGTCTGTCAACAAGTAAAAATCTACGGCTCCTGCAATGTTCCTGCACCTAAGCTGGCTTATTATTTTAAAGGAACTCCGTTTCCCGCAATTATTCCCACACTCATTTTGCTTTCAAATGGCAGTTATCTTGTTAAAATCATGACTTTTGCTGTCTGCAGGTGGGAATCCCTCACGTGGTGTTTGTTTCTCAGTTAATTATTTGTTGCAATAATGTCCTGTTTCTCCCTCCATTTGGGAGTTTAGATAGTTCGTTGTGGTCTTTCATTCGAACCCTGAAAACAGATTTCAATAAGCTTAGCAGACTCAAAGAGCCATTGTTTCAGAGAGGGCCAAGTCCAACAACTCCCAATTATAGGTCCTTAAGGTGTACAAAGTTCTAAATACTATTTGCTTTGCAGCATAATTAGCTGGTCCATAGGAAAGCCTTGGGATTCAATATTCAATTTAATATTGGTATCTCAACTTAAGAAAACAACCACAGATTTCATTCTTGGACTTTCTAATATTGGCCATAGTGAAAAAATCACCTGGCTAGAGCATATCCATAATTTAATAAAATGTTGTAAAATAGACTTTAATAAAAACGAATCCGGTGTCTATTCAAGACATTAGTAAAATGATTTGAAGTTGAGATATACTTCTGCCAGAGATCAGGATAGAATTGACGATGCAAGACAGAAACAAAGTATTACTACATATTGTAAAATCCGATTGGTGGAGGGTACACAAACATATTTAACATTGGTAAGAAATACTCAACACAGATTTTATTTAACAAGGCTTAAACTTGGTACATTACATTATATAATTGCATTCTCTAATAAGGAAAAGTGGTCTTACAATTTACCAAACTGCCCGTGTAATGGAAATACCCCCTAGTCTACGTTGCACTTTTGTACCTTTTATAGTGACATTCTGAAAACTGTTTTAAAACTACTTTTTATAGCTAAAAGGCTTTTTGACTATAAACATGCTTTAGAGTTTTTATGTAGCCTGGATAATATGAAAACAGTGTACTCCATCATTCGTTTCATAGTAAGGGCAGTCAGGAAAAGAAAGGATTTGTCACACCTAGATGCATTACTATATGGGAAACTTGATGAGAGTAACTGGCTGTATTTGTCTATGAATTAGTTTAGTATGCAATTTTGCACATTATGTATCTGTTCGTACCATATAGAATCTTTAAAATAATTGTTTGTCAGTAGGACATTTTTACATTGTATTGTACACCCTGATCAATTAGTATGTTTTCCTTCCAGGTAGTGAATCATTGGTATTTTACAAAAAATGCACGTATATCAATTGACATTTTTTTATCATGCACATTGCCTTTCTTGATTTCTATGTTTTTGTTTAAGAATGGTTGTTTTTAGTACGCTTTTATGGTTGTACGTTCTCCACCGAATAAAGCTGATTGGACTTGACTTGACTTGACTTTCTAATATATTTATTAAAAACCCAACTGATTGGTAAAGTTGAATTTGTAATAAACATTTTGAATGGGCACTTTTAAAAGGTTGCATTTTACCTGCCTAAAGAAACCCAGTTGTCATGGATGTGGAGGTTGTGTGTTTCTCTGACAGGCTGACCATCTGGTGTAAGCCCGGAAACGTAATTAACTTCAAAGAGGCCTATCATGCCACTGGCAGACATAGCTAACACCTGGGCCTGCTTCCTCCCTTTTCCCCTCAGCCAGTCAGGCATCAGCCCAGTAGGATAAGAGATTCCCCCCAGAACTGGCTTTGACTGAATACAGTATTTAGACCTCTAGGGTGGACACAGGAGCTCTGCATAGTGGAAGAAAGATTATTTCATACTGGTTAGGGATCTCTTCCTATGGAGTGCCTTTTCCTCTTGTTTCTTTAAAGAGATTTATGCTACACCAAGACAAATGACCACCCTGTGGACAATACTATTCTTCAACGCTATGCTTTCGAATCCTCATTCACACCCAACCCCCACGGCAATCTCTATAGTAGCCCACAGCAGTCTGTATTCCAAATCAACAAACAAAGCAAGAGATAGAAATTGGTTAACACATCACCATGGAGTCCAAACAGTAGTGCTGCAGAATTAATACAAAAAATATACAACTCTGTAAATTTGGTATGGCAGGTGTAGAAAGGGGTTGATATAAATATATATACCAAATATATCAATATATACAATGAAAGACAGATTGAATACCATACTCCTTAAATGGGTTAGACAAGTATTGAATCAGCAATACAGCAGATGCATAATGCCTTCAATCAGCACGCCAAACCAAAGCTCCATAACCATAGCTCTGGGGTCCTTCTAATGTGTAGCACAAAAGTGACAAAAATGTGGGGTTCATGAGGCTAAAGTGTGGGCCTACAACAGCATGCAAATACAAATACAACAGGTGATGGACCGAATGTGGATCAATGTCACACACTCACCCCAGTCCAAAGATCTGGGC
The DNA here is from genome assembly GCF_964263255.1 of Lissotriton vulgaris. Classification (NCBI taxonomy): domain Eukaryota; kingdom Metazoa; phylum Chordata; class Amphibia; order Caudata; family Salamandridae; genus Lissotriton; species Lissotriton vulgaris. Next base: position 51,158,330 of record NC_141690.1, read on the forward strand.
CCAAATCCATCGTTTTTTTGCACTCCACACCACCCTGGGTTAGACAATGGCGATATGCAAATCAGCTCTGACCCTGTGCCCCATGGGAACAGTCCAGTCCGAACTACAAAAGCCATGTCCTTCCCAGAACGGAATCAAGCATCCGAGGACCGGACCGGTTTCGAGGTAACACCTCTCATCAGCCCGGCTAGCTTGACTCCAAGTGGTGTGGAGTGCCTGGGACCCACGTCTGGGCATCCCCAGCGCACTTAGGGCGGAATATGCAAATATGGGAAGGACATGGCTTTTGTAGTTCGGACTGGACTGTTCCCATGGGGCACAGGGTCAGAGCTGATTTGCATATCGCCATTGTCTAACCCAGGGTGGTGTGGAGTGCAAAAAAACGATGGATTTGGGCCCAGATCTTTTGACTGGGGTGAATGTGTGACATTGATTCACATTCGGTCCATCACCTGTTTTGTTTGCAATACCGCCATAAGTGCGCTGGGGATACTCAGACGTGGGTCCCAGGCACTCCACACCACTGGAGTCAAGCTAGCCGGGCTGATGAGAGGTGTTACCTCGAAACCGGTCCGGTCCTCGGATGCTTGATTCCGTTCTGGGAAGGACATGGCTTTTGTAGTTCGGACTGGACTGTTCCCATGGGGCACAGGGTCAGAGCTGATTTGCATATCGCCATTGTCTAACCCAGGGTGGTGTGGAGTGCAAAAAAACGATGGATTTGGGCCCAGATCTTTTGACTGGGGTGAATGTGTGACATTGATCCACATTCGGTCCATCACCTGTTTTGTTTGCAATACCGCCATAAGTGCGCTGGGGATACTCAGACGTGGGTCCCAGGCACTCCACACCACTGGAGTCAAGCTAGCCGGGCTGATGAGAGGTGTTACCTCGAAACCGGTCCGGTCCTCGGATGCTTGATTCCGTTCTGGGAAGGACATGGCTTTTGTAGTTCGGACTGGACTGTTCCCATGGGGCACAGGGTCAGAGCTGATTTGCATATCGCCATTGTCTAACCCAGGGTGGTGTGGAGTGCAAAAAAACGATGGATTTGGGCCCAGATCTTTTGACTGGGGTGAATGTGTGACATTGATCCACATTCGGTCCATCACCTGTTTTGTTTGCAATACCGCCATAAGTGCGCTGGGGATACTCAGACGTGGGTCCCAGGCACTCCACACCACTGGAGTCAAGCTAGCCGGGCTGATGAGAGGTGTTACCTCGAAACCGGTCCGGTCCTCGGATGCTTGATTCCGTTCTGGGAAGGACATGGCTTTTGTAGTTCGGACTGGACTGTTCCCATGGGGCACAGGGTCAGAGCTGATTTGCATATCGCCATTGTCTAACCCAGGATGGTGTGGAGTGCAAAAAAACGATGGATTTGGGCCCAGATCTTTTGACTGGGGTGAATGTGTGACATTGATCCACATTCGGTCCATCACCTGTTTTGTTTGCAATACCGCCATAAGTGCGCTGGGGATACTCAGACGTGGGTCCCAGGCACTCCACACCACTGGAGTCAAGCTAGCCGGGCTGATGAGAGGTGTTACCTCGAAACCGGTCCGGTCCTCGGATGCTTGATTCCGTTCTGGGAAGGACATGGCTTTTGTAGTTCGGACTGGACTGTTACCATGGGGCACAGGGTCAGAGCTGATTTGCATATCGCCATTGTCTAACCCAGGGTGGTGTGGAGTGCAAAAAAACGATGGATCTGGGCCCAGATCTTTTGACTGGGGTGAATGTGTGACATTGATCCACATTCGGTCCATCACCTGTTTTGTTTGCAATACCGCCATAAGTGCGCTGGGGATACTCAGACGTGGGTCCCAGGCACTCCACACCACTGGAGTCAAGCTAGCCGGGCTGATGAGAGGTGTTACCTCGAAACCGGTCCGGTCCTCGGATGCTTGATTCCGTTCTGGGAAGGACATGGCTTTTGTAGTTCGGACTGGACTGTTCCCATGGGGCACAGGGTCAGAGCTGATTTGCATATCGCCATTGTCTAACCCAGGGTGGTGTGGAGTGCAAAAAAACGATGGATTTGGGCCCAGATCTTTTGACTGGGGTGAATGTGTGACATTGATCCACATTCGGTCCATCACCTGTTTTGTTTGCAATACCGCCATAAGTGCGCTGGGGATACTCAGACGTGGGTCCCAGGCACTCCACACCACTGGAGTCAAGCTAGCCGGGCTGATGAGAGGTGTTACCTCGAAACCGGTCCGGTCCTCGGATGCTTGATTCCGTTCTGGGAAGGACATGGCTTTTGTAGTTCGGACTGGACTGTTCCCATGGGGCACAGGGTCAGAGCTGATTTGCATATCGCCATTGTCTAACCCAGGGTGGTGTGGAGTGCAAAAAAACGATGGATCTGGGCCCAGATCTTTTGACTGGGGTGAATGTGTGACATTGATCCACATTCGGTCCATCACCTGTTTTGTTTGCAATACCGCCATAAGTGCGCTGGGGATACTCAGACGTGGGTCCCAGGCACTCCACACCACTGGAGTCAAGCTAGCCGGGCTGATGAGAGGTGTTACCTCGAAACCGGTCCGGTCCTCGGATGCTTGATTCCGTTCTGGGAAGGACATGGCTTTTGTAGTTCGGACTGGACTGTTCCCATGGGGCACAGGGTCAGAGCTGATTTGCATATCGCCATTGTCTAACCCAGGGTGGTGTGGAGTGCAAAAAAACGATGGATTTGGGCCCAGATCTTTTGACTGGGGTGAATGTGTGACATTGATCCACATTCGGTCCATCACCTGTTTTGTTTGCAATACCGCCATAAGTGCGCTGGGGATACTCAGACGTGGGTCCCAGGCACTCCACACCACTGGAGTCAAGCTAGCCGGGCTGATGAGAGGTGTTACCTCGAAACCGGTCCGGTCCTCGGATGCTTGATTCCGTTCTGGGAAGGACATGGCTTTTGTAGTTCGGACTGGACTGTTCCCATGGGGCACAGGGTCAGAGCTGATTTGCATATCGCCATTGTCTAACCCAGGGTGGTGTGGAGTGCAAAAAAACGATGGATTTGGGCCCAGATCTTTTGACTGGGGTGAATGTGTGACATTGATCCACATTCGGTCCATCACCTGTTTTGTTTGCAATACCGCCATAAGTGCGCTGGGGATACTCAGACGTGGGTCCCAGGCACTCCACACCACTGGAGTCAAGCTAGCCGGGCTGATGAGAGGTGTTACCTCGAAACCGGTCCGGTCCTCGGATGCTTGATTCCGTTCTGGGAAGGACATGGCTTTTGTAGTTCGGACTGGACTGTTCCCATGGGGCACAGGGTCAGAGCTGATTTGCATATCGCCATTGTCTAACCCAGGGTGGTGTGGAGTGCAAAAAAACGATGGATTTGGGCCCAGATCTTTTGACTGGGGTGAATGTGTGACATTGATCCACATTCGGTCCATCACCTGTTTTGTTTGCAATACCGCCATAAGTGCGCTGGGGATACTCAGACGTGGGTCCCAGGCACTCCACACCACTGGAGTCAAGCTAGCCGGGCTGATGAGAGGTGTTACCTCGAAACCGGTCCGGTCCTTGGATGCTTGATTCCGTTCTGGGAAGGACATGGCTTTTGTAGTTCGGACTGGACTGTTCCCATGGGGCACAGGGTCAGAGCTGATTTGCATATCGCCATTGTCTAACCCAGGGTGGTGTGGAGTGCAAAAAAACGATGGATTTGGGCCCAGATCTTTTGACTGGGGTGAATGTGTGACATTGATCCACATTCGGTCCATCACCTGTTTTGTTTGCAATACCGCCATAAGTGCGCTGGGGATACTCAGACGTGGGTCCCAGGCACTCCACACCACTGGAGTCAAGCTAGCCGGGCTGATGAGAGGTGTTACCTCGAAACCGGTCCGGTCCTCGGATGCTTGATTCCGTTCTGGGAAGGACATGGCTTTTGTAGTTCGGACTGGACTGTTCCCATGGGGCACAGGGTCAGAGCTGATTTGCATATCGCCATTGTCTAACCCAGGGTGGTGTGGAGTGCAAAAAAACGATGGATTTGGGCCCAGATCTTTTGACTGGGGTGAATGTGTGACATTGATCCACATTCGGTCCATCACCTGTTTTGTTTGCAATACCGCCATAAGTGCGCTGGGGATACTCAGACGTGGGTCCCAGGCACTCCACACCACTGGAGTCAAGCTAGCCGGGCTGATGAGAGGTGTTACCTCGAAACCGGTCCGGTCCTTGGATGCTTGATTCCGTTCTGGGAAGGACATGGCTTTTGTAGTTCGGACTGGACTGTTCCCATGGGGCACAGGGTCAGAGCTGATTTGCATATCGCCATTGTCTAACCCAGGGTGGTGTGGAGTGCAAAAAAACGATGGATTTGGGCCCAGATCTTTTGACTGGGGTGAATGTGTGACATTGATCCACATTCGGTCCATCACCTGTTTTGTTTGCAATACCGCCATAAGTGCGCTGGGGATACTCAGACGTGGGTCCCAGGCACTCCACACCACTGGAGTCAAGCTAGCCGGGCTGATGAGAGGTGTTACCTCGAAACCGGTCCGGTCCTCGGATGCTTGATTCCGTTCTGGGAAGGACATGGCTTTTGTAGTTCGGACTGGACTGTTCCCATGGGGCACAGGGTCAGAGCTGATTTGCATATCGCCATTGTCTAACCCAGGGTGGTGTGGAGTGCAAAAAAACGATGGATTTGGGCCCAGATCTTTTGACTGGGGTGAATGTGTGACATTGATCCACATTCGGTCCATCACTTGTTTTGTTTGCAATACCGCCATAAGTGCGCTGGGGATACTCAGACGTGGGTCCCAGGCACTCCACACCACTGGAGTCAAGCTAGCCGGGCTGATGAGAGGTGTTACCTCGAAACCGGTCCGGTCCTCGGATGCTTGATTCCGTTCTGGGAAGGACATGGCTTTTGTAGTTCGGACTGGACTGTTCCCATGGGGCACAGGGTCAGAGCTGATTTGCATATCGCCATTGTCTAACCCAGGGTGGTGTGGAGTGCAAAAAAACGATGGATTTGGGCCCAGATCTTTTGACTGGGGTGAATGTGTGACATTGATCCACATTCGGTCCATCACCTGTTTTGTTTGCAATACCGCCATAAGTGCGCTGGGGATACTCAGACGTGGGTCCCAGGCACTCCACACCACTGGAGTCAAGCTAGCCGGGCTGATGAGAGGTGTTACCTCGAAACCGGTCCGGTCCTCGGATGCTTGATTCCGTTCTGGGAAGGACATGGCTTTTGTAGTTCGGACTGGACTGTTCCCATGGGGCACAGGGTCAGAGCTGATTTGCATATCGCCATTGTCTAACCCAGGGTGGTGTGGAGTGCAAAAAAACGATGGATCTGGGCCCAGATCTTTTGACTGGGGTGAATGTGTGACATTGATCCACATTCGGTCCATCACCTGTTTTGTTTGCAATACCGCCATAAGTGCGCTGGGGATACTCAGACGTGGGTCCCAGGCACTCCACACCACTGGAGTCAAGCTAGCCGGGCTGATGAGAGGTGTTACCTCGAAACCGGTCCGGTCCTCGGATGCTTGATTCCGTTCTGGGAAGGACATGGCTTTTGTAGTTCGGACTGGACTGTTCCCATGGGGCACAGGGTCAGAGCTGATTTGCATATCGCCATTGTCTAACCCAGGGTGGTGTGGAGTGCAAAAAAACGATGGATTTGGGCCCAGATCTTTTGACTGGGGTGAATGTGTGACATTGATCCACATTCGGTCCATCACCTGTTTTGTTTGCAATACCGCCATAAGTGCGCTGGGGATACTCAGACGTGGGTCCCAGGCACTCCACACCACTGGAGTCAAGCTAGCCGGGCTGATGAGAGGTGTTACCTCGAAACCGGTCCGGTCCTCGGATGCTTGATTCCGTTCTGGGAAGGACATGGCTTTTGTAGTTCGGACTGGACTGTTCCCATGGGGCACAGGGTCAGAGCTGATTTGCATATCGCCATTGTCTAACCCAGGGTGGTGTGGAGTGCAAAAAAACGATGGATTTGGGCCCAGATCTTTTGACTGGGGTGAATGTGTGACATTGATCCACATTCGGTCCATCACCTGTTTTGTTTGCAATACCGCCATAAGTGCGCTGGGGATACTCAGACGTGGGTCCCAGGCACTCCACACCACTGGAGTCAAGCTAGCCGGGCTGATGAGAGGTGTTACCTCGAAACCGGTCCGGTCCTCGGATGCTTGATTCCGTTCTGGGAAGGACATGGCTTTTGTAGTTCGGACTGGACTGTTCCCATGGGGCACAGGGTCAGAGCTGATTTGCATATCGCCATTGTCTAACCCAGGGTGGTGTGGAGTGCAAAAAAACGATGGATTTGGGCCCAGATCTTTTGACGGGGGTGAATGTGTGACATTGATCCACATTCGGTCCATCACCTGTTTTGTTTGCAATACCGCCATAAGTGCGCTGGGGATACTCAGACGTGGGTCCCAGGCACTCCACACCACTGGAGTCAAGCTAGCCGGGCTGATGAGAGGTGTTACCTCGAAACCGGTCCGGTCCTCGGATGCTTGATTCCGTTCTGGGAAGGACATGGCTTTTGTAGTTCGGACTGGACTGTTCCCATGGGGCACAGGGTCAGAGCTGATTTGCATATCGCCATTGTCTAACCCAGGGTGGTGTGGAGTGCAAAAAAACGATGGATTTGGGCCCAGATCTTTTGACTGGGGTGAATGTGTGACATTGATCCACATTCGGTCCATCACCTGTTTTGTTTGCAATACCGCCATAAGTGCGCTGGGGATACTCAGACGTGGGTCCCAGGCACTCCACACCACTGGAGTCAAGCTAGCCGGGCTGATGAGAGGTGTTACCTCGAAACCGGTCCGGTCCTCGGATGCTTGATTCCGTTCTGGGAAGGACATGGCTTTTGTAGTTCGGACTGGACTGTTCCCATGGGGCACAGGGTCAGAGCTGATTTGCATATCGCCATTGTCTAACCCAGGGTGGTGTGGAGTGCAAAAAAACAATGGATTTGGGCCCAGATCTTTTGACTGGGGTGAATGTGTGACATTGATCCACATTCGGTCCATCACCTGTTTTGTTTGCAATACCGCCATAAGTGCGCTGGGGATACTCAGACGTGGGTCCCAGGCACTCCACACCACTGGAGTCAAGCTAGCCGGGCTGATGAGAGGTGTTACCTCGAAACCGGTCCGGTCCTCGGATGCTTGATTCCGTTCTGGGAAGGACATGGCTTTTGTAGTTCGGACTGGACTGTTCCCATGGGGCACAGGGTCAGAGCTGATTTGCATATCGCCATTGTCTAACCCAGGGTGGTGTGGAGTGCAAAAAAACGATGGATTTGGGCCCAGATCTTTTGACTGGGGTGAATGTGTGACATTGATCCACATTCGGTCCATCACCTGTTTTGTTTGCAATACCGCCATAAGTGCGCTGGGGATACTCAGACGTGGGTCCCAGGCACTCCACACCACTGGAGTCAAGCTAGCCGGGCTGATGAGAGGTGTTACCTCGAAACCGGTCCGGTCCTCGGATGCTTGATTCCGTTCTGGGAAGGACATGGCTTTTGTAGTTCGGACTGGACTGTTCCCATGGGGCACAGGGTCAGAGCTGATTTGCATATCGCCATTGTCTAACCCAGGGTGGTGTGGAGTGCAAAAAAACGATGGATTTGGGCCCAGATCTTTTGACTGGGGTGAATGTGTGACATTGATCCACATTCGGTCCATCACCTGTTTTGTTTGCAATACCGCCATAAGTGCGCTGGGGATACTCAGACGTGGGTCCCAGGCACTCCACACCACTGGAGTCAAGCTAGCCGGGCTGATGAGAGGTGTTACCTCGAAACCGGTCCGGTCCTCGGATGCTTGATTCCGTTCTGGGAAGGACATGGCTTTTGCAGTTCGGACTGGACTGTTCCCATGGGGCACAGGGTCAGAGCTGATTTGCATATCGCCATTGTCTAACCCAGGGTGGTGTGGAGTGCAAAAAAACGATGGATTTGGGCCCAGATCTTTTGACTGGGGTGAATGTGTGACATTGATCCACATTCGGTCCATCACCTGTTTTGTTTACAACAGCATGCAGGCCCACCAACAGCACTAATACAAGAAAGAGAGAGTAACCACTCAAAACCAAGGAGACATCGTGCAAAAGATAGGAAAAATCACACCTCCTTTAGGTGAATTTACCTAAATGCATTAATTCATATAGACTGTGTGCACACAGTGCAAAAACTAAAATCTACAAAAATAAACATGACTGCATCATTTAGTGTAATACAATAGGAGACTACACATCAATATTGCATCCATATTAAAAATATCAATATTATGAAACAAAACATAGACAAAAGGAAGAGTACATAAAAACATACATTTGTGAAAATATATAACTCTTTCTTAAAGCTAATTGTGTGATACTAAATAAATAATTAATAGATTTCAGAAAAAAGGGACATAAATTCAGAAATAAGTGCTTAGCATTCATCAACTCCTTTCTGTGGGTCCAATTTAGTCAAACCACCTTCCTTATACCAACAACGATAGGATATTCCACATAAATCAGTTATAGTAAAAACATCAATAGCATAATACATGTCCCAAATACTCAGAAACAGGAATATTCATTAATCTGAGAGGGTCAGCCCAGAGAACCAAGAGACTCACTTCAATGGCTCTTAATTATTATGCTGGATGCGTTGAGTATTAATTTTATATTGTTGTTGAAGGTATTAAGAACTGGCCATATGTCTTTAGCCAAAGAACTTCAAAACCTTTTTTTGGTAATCTCTGTTCATCGTGTTGTGGCCTTTTCATATTTGCACATCCACACTACACATGTAGCAAAATTCCTTAAAAATTGCCTGTTTGAGAAAAAATGCACCCTTCCCGGATAATCTGGGATAGTATACAATAGTACCAACAACAAACACAATAGCAATCAGTCCTTTATCCTTTCATATGAGGGACTGGGGAGCATGGATTTCACTAAAGGTCTCCCAGGCTGTCCACTAGGCCACCCATAAGACTCCAAGCTGCTTTCTCAGGTACAGGCCTGTTTCAGCAGTGGGGCAAATGGGGGCTCTGATATGACGGAAATACCCATCCTTACATGGGTGCCTCAAACCACACCCTCTGCTGCCTCCACAGCCAGACTTTGCAGATCATCACCTCACCATAATGAACTGCTCTGCACACTCCATCCTTCCACATGACATATGCCATTGCTACATCTCCGCAGCTCCACGAGAATTGCAGGCAGTGCGATCAACTACAGGAGACCATCACTGAGATGAATGCAGAGCAAACAGCTGTAATAGATAGCTCAAATGACAGACATATGCCCATCTGATGGGGCACAGCAAGCCACTTCCTAGACCAACCAGTGTAAATCTGGGCCAGTCATATGACTAGCTGAAATTAGAGTATCATTCTTTGAGGTTGAGTATTGCTTGCATAATTGTTTTAATTTTCACTCACTCTATCTGCTTTTGTAATATTGAGATTCGATCCTTGACCCTCCTGCACATCAGGGAATATATTTTTATGAATGTGAATCTCTGTGACCATTTGGTATTAAATACCCCCTGGGATATCTGTACTGTTTCTTTTTTCAAACACTTCTGTATGTCGCGTATGCTATTTAATTTTCATTTCTATCTTTGCAATTATCTACTGTGTGTTTTCTACATTGCAGATACTTTTTCAACTTCTGAAATACTCTTCTTCTATCCAGACGTAATTATTTTCTATTTTCTTATCTCTTGGTCTAATTTCATCCAATTGAATTTATATGGAAAATAAGTTGAAGATTTCGATGGAGAAATAAGCAAATTTTTTGGCATGAATTAAAGACATTCATTGCATTATTTTTATGCACAATTTATGTAAAATTTAAATGCCTGAAGTTGAGGCTCTAGAAGAGTAAACATTAGGTACATTCTGGTTTCATGGTTTAACACCTTCCGTGCGGCCCCGATTTCCTCAGTGTGCTGGACATTCCTGAACAGGGTGCGGTCGTGATGGAACCATTCCGTCATCATGACACAGATCAACTGTGACGGATGACGGAATGGTTCCGTCACCAGCATCGAAATGGTTAATGGTTCCAAAGCCAATGTCAATGCCGATCTGAAGATGGGCACTATGTTATTCTATAAAGTTTCAGATTTCCTATGGTCAACATATACCTTAAAGATTCCTTTCAATCTTTCCATTCTACCCATGGAGTACAGTATGAGAAGTTATTACTTTTTGAGCCGTCTTCCAAGAATGTAGTAGCATTTCAATCATAATACAACGTTGGATTCAAATCAGGCAAGTCATTAGAAATCATAACAACAGCTTCAAATATAGTGACTGTAAAAGCATTGGGAAGGAATAATCCTTTGTTAAAAGAGGTATGCTTCCAAATATAAACAATTCTGTGAGGAAATGTATCTGTATGATGGAGTGTAACTAAAATAATACAGAAATCTCCAAAACATCAAGGGGAAGGCAGACGGTACATCAGCTGCATTAAGAACCAGTTCCTAGTAAAGAAGCATCTGGATGTACTTAAACACAAAAGATGCTTAACAACATGA